>NC_080845.1:56021816-56621816 GCF_030435755.1 Ochotona princeps
TAACCCTAACCCTAACCCCTAACCCTAACCCTAACCCTAACCCTAACCCTAACCCCTAACCCTAACCCTAACCCTAACCCTAACCCTAACCCTAACCCTAACCCCTAACCCTAACCCTAACCCTAACCCTAACCCTAACCCTAACCCTAACCCTACCCTAACCTCTCACCCTAACCCTAAGCACTGACCCCTAACCCTAACCCTAACCCCTACCCTAACCTCTAACCCTAACCCCTAACCCTGACACCTAACCCTATCCCTAACACCTACCCTAACCTCTAACCCTAACCCCTAACCCTGACACCTAACCCTATCCCTAACACCTAACCCTAAACCTAACCCTTATTCTAACCCTAACCCTAACCCCTATCCCTAACCCCAGCAATCCCCCCCCCACCTTTTTCCTAGATATCTTTTCGAGGCTGGGACGCGACACGGCACACCTGAGCATCTTGGTGGTTTAGTGTTGGACTAATTCTCTAGCAGCCCGGGCGGGAAAAGGCTGTGGGCAGCATTGTACTGCCCCAGGTGGGGCCAGCAGAAGCAGGTCATTACTCAACGTTGAGCCCAGCTTCCCCTGGTGAAACGAGTGTTCCTTTCTTTCTGAAGCAATGGGAAAAAGAAATGCGCAAGTCAATGAAATACTGACATTTAAGTTTAAACAATTTTTAGAAAGACTCCCCAAGTATACAGAAAGAAAGAAGAAAGGAAAGGAAAGAAGAAAGAAAGAAAGAAAGAAAGAAAGAAAGAAAGAAAGAAAGAAAGAAAGAAAGAGAGAAAGAAAGAAAGAGAGAAAGAAAGAAAGAATTTTAAAGAGAGAAACAAGGTTGGACAAGTGCAGAGACGGATAGAATTCAGATTGCTTAGGAAGGATTCTAGCACTGTAGTCAAGTGGGGAAAATCTGTGGAGGGGTGGGAGTTGGGGTGGTGGGGAAGAAAAGAAGAAAGTCAGTTACCATTGAACATCTAAATGGGGTGGGAGGAGAAGCGGTGCAGAGGTGGCAAGGAGGGAGCCAAGAGAGTGGGGGAGGGGTAGGGAAGGTCAGTGGGAGGAAGGCTGAGAGGATGCAGACAATCAATAGATCAAAAGTGACACCTGCTGGCAAACAGCGTGTGTCAATTGCCGCCGGGCAGCTGGTTGACCTCCGCCGAGAGACAGTGCAACTGGTCAACCTGAGCTGAGAGCCCAAATGCAACTGGTCAACCTGAGCTGACAGACTAAGTGCAACTGGTCGACCTGAGCGGAGAGACTAAGTGCAACCGGGCAGCTGGTCGACTGCCTTCCTTGGAAAAGAAAGGGTTAGGGTGGGAGGGTGGGAGGGAGAGAGGGAGAGAGGGAGATGGCATCTTCTTTCTCTAACCGAGGGAGATGTGGATCCGTTGTCTTTTCTACACTGCTGAGCTGTCCAGGGAGCCAGTAGACCTTGTGCCTTGGAAGAAGGAGCTGTCTTGAAGGCCATCTTTTATGAATTTGCTGCATCTTTGATACCAAGCTTGACACGGATGGGATCGTCTTTCTTCCTGTTTGTATTTATATTGTCATGTCTATCGATATTGGGAAACTGCTAAGTCATTTTCTCTTCAGATGGTGTTTCTGCCCCATTCTCTCTCCTTCTGGGATTTCACTTTATATTTGAGGTAGATCTTTCCGTAGACTCTGTGTTAATAATTTCTTGCGAGTAAATTTCTTTCCGGGTCTCGTGCTTTCTCCTGGACGTTCTTCCTCAGCTGCCTTCTAGCCGATCCATTCTGTCTTTAGCCAGCTCTTACTCAGATGTAAATATTACCTTTTAAATTAATTCTTAGTTGTAGTTAATCAAGGAAGAAATTAGAAAAAATAGCTGTCTAGAAATATTCTTTAGTGGGTGATTTTTGAAGTTTAGAAATACAGCTGGGACAGCGTAAGCCCAGTAGTGGGGTTTTGGGGAGCTCAGTGGAACTTAGTTCTGAACAAGCTTTCGTTACTCCCACCGCCACCATCAGCCCAGACGCTTGAACCGTCTTCTGCTGCTTCTTGGGATAGGCTAAGAAAGCTGGATTGGAAACATGGAGGGGTCAGACTCCACCCCAGGCACCTCTGACTTAAGATGCACGCATTCCAAGCACCGTACCTCAGCAACCATCCCCATGGCCAAATTTTAACAGTAATCTCTAATACCAAGCTGTGTAGTAAAGCTTACTGTTATTAACATGGTTTGTTTACATGTAGAGTTAGCCACTTCAGCTGGTGTTAGGAAGAAAAAATCTGTTCTAGTGGCTGTGATACTCATAGATGAGTCACTTTTGCGTTTCTGGAAGCCATTTGTTGCTGATAGGTGAGAAGATGCTTACAACTTTCATTGCTATTGGAATAATTTCTGGGTAGATAAATCATGCTTTATAGTTAAACATGGCTTCTCAGTTTCTCAGCTACTGAAAATCATTGTTGTTGTAAGTAAATGTGAAGCATTTGTGTTTGTGCTATGTAGATGAAATGTCACTGTTTGCACAAATACAAAGGAGCTTAAAATAATAGTGAAAGTTATGAAGCTTAGCATAAGAGCTGTCAGTGACCATTAGAACTGAGATCTGAGAGAGATCCAGTTAGTAACCACACTAGTCTCTGGGACCTGGCTGTGCCAAGAACATGGGCATTGTGTATGCTGGCAGTAAGCCTCTCAGGAGAGTGAAGTCGTTCTTAACTTCAGCATCTGAAGTAGCCCGCCGCAGAGTGGAGCACACATACAGGTGTGTTTCGTAAATGCTATCTCTTATTGCTGAGGGCGGTGGCCGTATATTCCTGATAGAATCGTATTTTCTGATTTGTCATTCCACTTCTCATGTTGTTGCTGGCTTTCCGGTTTGATTTTTTTTTTCCTGCTCCACACGCTGGCACAGTCAGCCCCAGTGCCCGTGCAGGACTCTGCGTATCTTCCTCTGCCCACTGCAGCGCCGTTGGCTGCCCTCACTGTGTCATTTGAAGGACTCTTTTCTGGGTGTCAGCATCCACAGGATGATTTTTGGTAATTTTTGATAAGTTTTGCATCTGACACTGTGCCTATTTTATTTTGAGAGTGCTCTTCATTTTCTGCCATCTCTATTGCCCAAGTCCTTTAAAGTCCCCTCCTGTTTTTGCTTCCGTTGAGTTCCTACACGGTTCTCTGAGTTCTACTCTTCTCTTAAGAGCTCATCCATCTCTAGCTGCAGCCATGTCTCAGAGGAGTTTCGCTCTGTGATTGTGACTGTGTCCACGCTACGCGGTGTAGTTTGAGGTCACACCATGGATGTGTAGAACATTCGAATTGCTACACCACCCTGGTGGATTGGTTCCTTTATCATCACGGACTATCTTTTCCTCTTTGGTTTTGTTTTAACCGTAGCTACCCTACCTTTCATTTGGTTTGGGATTATATAACCTATCTTTTTCCTTCCTCTTACTCTGTTTTTCTTTGTCCTTGTACTTTAATACATGAACCTTCCGTGCAGTGTGTAATTATGTATTTGATAATTCATAGTTAATTTTGTCTTTTAACTGGAGTATTTATTCCTTTTCCATTTAATGAATTACTTGTGCAGTTGAGCTTCTCTGGGACGCTGCTTTCTGTTGGTCTCACTGTGTGGTCTGTTCTTTCACCTTTCCTTCTTTCAAATTAATTATTTTATTGTTTCTTCATGTTTGTGTCTCTTTAAACTTCTTCCATTTTCTTGTGTTGCTAGCCTAGAGATGACAATATGAATCCTTGGTTTCTTACACTAAAAGTTACCCAGATAATGCTAGGATCTTAGGATACATTAATGTCATTTCAGTGTGTTTAGACGCCCACTGTTTTTGTTGAGAACTTGGCAATTTGTCCTTCTTCCCCTTTTTTTTTTTTTTTTTTTTTTTTTTTTTTTTTTGCTCTTTTGAAGGTGAGGAATCTTCTGGAAGTTTTTCCTTTGCCTGCTTTTCTTTTTTGATAGTAATTTTGCTGTGAGTACTGACAGCTGATTTTCTTTATATTTGTCCTACGTAGCTGGGATTTGTAGTCCAGTCTTACATTGTTTTTGGAAATCCCAAGCCATTGGCTCTTCTAGTGTTGCTCCTGCCACATTTTTGCCTTTTTGAAGGTTTAATTGGTATGGATACTTTTTTTTTTTAAGTTTTCTATCCTTTCTTGCTTTCTTTGCTTTTGTCTGGAAATGTTCAGCTTTCTTACTTCTCTGAAATCTCTTTTGTACTTGTTAATTTCATTTATTTGTTCAGTCCTCCCATTCTGTCTGGTTGTATTATAGAAACTGTATGGTAAATTCTTGCTCTTGTCATCAATTTCACAGTATTGTGGGGTTCATATCTGACAAATCTCATACGGTACCACTTGTTGGGTGAACTTTCTGTCTGTTTTTGTTTGTGGATGTGACTGGTAATACTGTTCAAATGCAGGGCTTGTGTATTGACTACACTCCCGTCAATACTCCTACTCCCGTCTTCTGGTGGGCCATTAGAGCTGAGCAGAGCACCTCGATTCAGAGAGCCCCTGGCCGACTTCAGGTGGGATGGCAAAATGGGTGAAAACTTGTTAACTGTTTGGTTGACCCTCCTTGGGTTTCTGAATTGTTGCCTTTCAGGGATCACCATGAAAGGGCCAGGGTTCTCCCTGGCCACAACTCCACAACATTTCCCAACCTATGTTGCTCATTTGTTTATTTTGTTTTGTTTGTTTTTGCTGCTATCTGCTTTGCATTTTATTTTAACCTCCTGCCTCTAGGGGAACACCGTCAAGTCTTAGGGTTACATCTCTGCCACTCCCTTCTTTCAGGAAACTTGGCAGTTCTGAACTCCAGTTTTTGCCTGCAGTCCTTTGAAATGACTGAACCTCGATGGCTCCCCTACTTCTAGCCGCTGCGCCTTGCTTGGCCTTGGTTTACGCTGGACTTTGCCCCCTTGCGCCTTTTGTGTTTGCTGATTTTGCATTGTATCCTTTCACTGGAATAAGCCACAACTGTGAACCTGACCACGTGCTGCGTGCTGCATCCCCCTAGCCCATCAAGGATGGATTTCTGTGTAGTGTGTTCATCTCGGGGAGTGTAGCGTTCTCCTGAGAGCAAGCAGACACCGTGGCATTGCCATCGAAGCTCAAAGGGACGAAGTGGCCCGAGGGCCCACAGAGTGGTTCCTGCAGAACCAGCAACTGGACTCAGCTCCAGCTCCGAAATTCCCATTCCTTTATGTATCTTGTATTCTCTTCCAAGCATATAAGTCGAATTAGTGGAATGCACCAATTGTAGTGTTTGGAGTGGTCCTGCATGGTGTTCTGACCGTCTCGTGTTGTCCTTAAGGAATGCCTGTAGGTGAATAGTGAGTAAAGCCGAGTAAAGTGACTTGACTAATTACTGTTTCCTAGAGTTAGCTGATACTTTTTCCCCCAACAAATGTATCAATAAATTAGCTTATTTCTTTCCCTTTTTTCAAATGGATATTATTTTTACCAGCCCTGTGTGTATGCAGTTGCCACGTATGACTAACAAAAATTGTTAATTGTGTTTATTTTGTGATGTTTAGGAGATGTTGTAATTGTCCTAAGATTGGAACCTAATTGTATAAATAAAATGTCCTCTAGTATTTGTGCTTTTTTTAACCTTATATCTGATATTTCAACACAGGAAAGCCAGACACAGTTAGCAATTCACAAATTGCAATATATTTCTGTTTGTGCATCAATCACACACACCATGTACCTCAGCACACACACATGTTCACTGAACTGTCTTAAAACAGGGAAATTATTTTCCCAGTGGCACAGGTTGGTACGATTGGTTAAGGGAAGATTCTGGATTACGGGGGTTAAAGGGGGTGATTTTGGTCCCGGTGGTATGGGACAGGCCCATGTCTGGGCTCCCAGGGAACTTAGAAAGTTTGATTTATTTTTCCTGTCACAGGGTAGATTTTATTATCATCATCATAACATTCCATGTTATCAAATTAATCATGGTTTTTACGTTTGCTAACTTGGAGCTAAGCAACTTTTGTAAGATAGGGAGGGCTGATCCTGTTACTTGTGTCATGTGCTTGGGAAGACCCTGGCTGTGAGAAGGGACGGCTCACGGTCCCTCCCCAGCTGGTCACAGGCATGGAGGTGTGCACTCCTCAGATCTCGGATCTGCTATCATGGGGGCAGAGGAGCCCTAAAAGAAGTATATGACAGACATTTGAGGGGGAAGGTTGATTTTTTTTTAAGTTTACTTTTGGGCAGTCTTAGTAGCTTAATAGCAAGATAGCCAAACACCTTACTGAGTCTGTATGAAGCAGGGTTGTTAGAGGGCAGTTGCACTTGGAAACCTCTGCATCCTAGTGACATGACACAGCAGGGACCAGTGCGTGCATCCCTCGAGAAGGCTCTTTCAAAATTTGGGTGTTTCCCTGAAGCAGCATTTGCTTGGGGTCTAAATGATTATTTCAGAATGAAGTGTTTCTTATCAAATTGTTTCTGGTTTAGTGACTTTAACCCTAAGAATTAAAATCCAGAACAGCAGGGTTTTTAAGGCAGGGTTGTTGGAGAGTGAGGCAGAAACAAGGGAAAGAAAGAAGGAAATGTATGTGAGGAGGGTTGAGTGGACAGGTCAGCGGCTGCAGGAAAGCGAATAGAGCTGAGAAAGATTGAAGCCCTGGTAAGACTTTTTTTCTGATTGCAAAAACTTTTACATTCCCACTTGCTGACACCAAGAGATGATTTTGTAACCCTTAGGCAAGTAAGCTTAAGGTCCTCAAGTGAATAATGTGAGCTGATTTATATGGAGCAACTCCCAAGTTATGAAGTGTGCAAAACCTCTGTTGGAATTGTCAATAAAAGATGAGTTACTGTGACTGGTCTTGTGCCTTCCCACTTTTTTTCAGTGAAGTCAAATCAATAGAATGGGATCATATACTCCCTCATGGCTTTTCCTAAGGAATTCAGTAAATATGTATTGTGGTGCTTGGGGTGTGGCAGGCCCTCTGGGAGCTGACAGGAGGGCCTCAGGTGGGTAAGTTGCCGTTCTTGAACTTTAAGGAGCTTCTGATGTCCTTCTGAGAAAAAGCAAGTACAAATGGGCACTTTCACCCGTGGATGGTAAATGAGCTGGTAGAATACTTGTGCAGCTTAGAAAAAGGAGTAGAGAGAAGTTGCTTCTCCTTCTGCTTTAAGGACAAATATCACAAGATTAGCCAGAACTGTGTCCTAACATAGGACTTGTTAGTTACTGGCAGAGAGGTGGTGGGCCATGGGCCTCACCCAGAGAAAACAGTGTAGGTGGAGGCTTAGAGGATGAGGTGTGGGACGAGGAGCTGTCCAGAGACAGAGTGGCTAACTGATAGACTTGCGTGCCGCACTGAATGATTTGAGAGGGCTAGAGGAGAAGCAGGCTCTTGGTGGGGGGAAAACAGTGATGCTCTTTCAACATGCTGCATCTGAAGTGCATATGAGACAGCTCTGGAAATCCATCTCATAAGGGCAAGTTTTACAGAAGTCGACTGGAAAAGTCAGTGCTAGATATTTGAGTTTGGGAAGCCGGCATGGTGGTAGAGCAAGCCTATCCTCTGGCTTCAGTGCTGGCATCCCATATGGGTGCCGGTTCATGTCCCGGCTGTTCCACTTCCCAATCCAGCTCCTTGCTTATGGCTTGAAGAAGCAGCAGAGGATGGCTCAAGTCCTTGGGCCCCTGTACTCCCGTGGGAGTACAGTCTCAGACTTGCCCAGCGCCAGTGGTTGCATTCATTTGGGGAATAAGAGATCTCTGTTTTTCTCTGTCTCTGCCTCCTCTCTTTGTCTCTTTCTCCTCCATCTCAATCTGCAACTCTGACTTTCATGTTAGGTAAATACATGTTGGGAGGGGTCCGAATGCAGAGTTTCCTCCCAGAGGAATGTAACAGGAGCTGTTAATGAAGAACTTTTTTTTTTTATTGTTACCTAGTTTTGAGGACTACGTAGAAAATGAGAAGTCCAAGGTAGGCAATGAATAAGAGACAGGACTGAAGCAAACCAAAACAGGGGTGTCGGGATTTTAACTGCTGTTGAATGTTCCAGAAAGATACAGGGACAAATGGCCTGGGAAATGGCCATTGGGCTGATGGGGCGCAAAGGGCAGTGTCAGTACTGAGCGGTGGCCGGTCCCTGCCTCTCTATGATCTCTGTACTGGAGGCACTTACACCTGGAGTCTGCTCTTCACTCCTCGCCCTCTCTGCTCCTCTTGCACCCTCCTCTCTGTCTTCCCCCACCCTCCTGTGCATGCTCCTTGTTGCCGCTCACTGCCTCATCCCTTTCGCACACTGCATCCTGCTCTTCTTCTGCAGCCAGCCCTTGTGCCCTCATCCCTCCATGGGATATGCTTGCTGTGCTTTGCTTCGGCTGCAGAAATGGAGCTGAGGCTACAAACCTGGTTTTGTTGGAAGCTGGAGGTGCAGGAGTGAATCATCAGGGCCAGCGTGAGTGACCGGAGTGGAAAAAGAGGAGCGAACTGTGTCTTCACTCTTATTTCATATCTCGCATCAGAACACGAATGGAGTTCATGTCACAGCATGAAGAATGAGCCAACATCAAGAATTGACAGGATGAAATTATTTTCGAAATTCTGAACATTGCTTGATCTGGAGCTACTTCTAATTTTCCAGGAGTTTGCCTTCTTGGTCTTAAAAATGCACATCAGCATTGCGTTACAGTTGGTTAAACCACTGCCTGCAATGCCAGCATCCACTCTACACACCTGTTCAAGTCCTGGCAACTCCACTTTTGATCCAGCTCCCTGATGATGCACCTGGGAAGGTAGCAGAAGGTGGTCCAACTGCCTGGGTCCCCGCCACCCATGTGTTTGACCTGGATGGAGCTCCCGGCTCCTGGCTTCAGGCTGGCCCCACCCTGGCTGTGGTGGCCCTTTGGGGAGTATCTGCTTGCTTCTCCCACTGCTTCTCTTAATTCTGTTTTACTTTCAAATTTAAAAAACTAAATTTAAAATAAAAAATATTTTAAAATTTAAATTGCACATCAGAATTCGATACCAGCATTGTTTGACATTTTCTTATTTAAAGGCCTGTTTGGCTCCATCTAGGATATCTTGGTCACTCCGGAATCGTACTCCTCTCCTTCTGCTTCTTGCTAGCCTCTGAGACTAGACTTTCTCTATTTTTTTTTAAAGATTTATTTTATTTTTATTGGAACGTCAGATAGAGGAGGAGGAGAGAGAGAGAGAGAGAGAGAGAGAGAGAGAGGGAGAGAGAGATCTTCCATCTGCTGATTCACTCCCAAGCAGCTGCAATGGCCAGAGCTGTGCCAATCTGAAACCAGGAGCCTGGAGCTGCCTCGGGTTTCCCATGCAGATAGCTTTGGGTCATCCTCTGTTGCTTTCCCAGGCCACAAGCAGGGAGCTGGATGGGAAGTGGAGCTGCCGGGATTAAAACCGACACTCATATGGGATCCCGGCACATGCAAGGGAAGGACTTTAGCAGCTAGGCTACTGCACCAGGCCCCTGGGCTTTCTCTTTAAATCTTTTCTTTAGTTCTTCAGCTCCCTGGGGAGTTCGGTCTTAGCCCTGAACTCAGCACACAACTGAGCTACCCACCAGCAGCTGCCTTTCTTCCTGTCTACTTTCTGATGGAGTTGTGGGTGGCTGGAATTCTGCCATATGTGTACAGCTCTTGAACAGTGTTGGCCCGCCCCGACCCCTGACCCCTGACCCCTGTTGCCTGACGCTCCACCATACAGGTGTCAGAACACACTGGTTCCTGTGCGTCAGCCCTCTGGATCCAGCTACTGGATCCCAAGCCACTGTGCACATGTTGGACCTGGCTTCAGAGCAGATCTGTCTCCTGGTGTCTCCATGGTCATATCTGAAGGATTTGTCTCTCCCCCATTCTCCCTTCCCGCCTCTTCCTTTGCCTCAGTTTGTGTGTGTTTGAGGAGACATCTAGGACGTGTCCAGAGAATGGAACACCAAGGTCAAGGGGAGGGATGTACTATTGTACTTCACAGCCAAGATGGTGACAGTCATTGTAAAAGGCACATAACCTTTCCATCGATTTAAAAAAAAAGACCTAGCCAGCACATGCTGAACATTGTAGCTGCATGATTAACACTTGTGACATTGTTCTTGTGTTCAGTGTATTGTGGAATCTTGCACAATATTTCAGGCCACTCAGCTTGGTTTATCCAGACTACTTCATCATGCAAGCTCTCACCTTCGCAGAGCAAGTTTGCTATATTATATTAGATCAAGTTAGTTTTGTGACATAGTTTTCTCTTTTCTAAGGTTAAAATAATTCTAGGGGAAAATTACTCTTGCCAGATGACTTTTGTTTTTGAGGGACTGCAACCTCCAAGAATTCTTTATTCCTGTATTCTGGAGGCTGGAACTGAATTTTACACTCAGTTGCAGGAATTCTGTCACCACAGGTGTCTCATGACATCTGTTTCTCTGCTCATTTTAGCAAATTAATGTTCTTTTGCATTATTTGATTTTATGGCATTTAGTTACATCGACTGCTGGAAACAACTTTGGAAAGCCATCAGGACATAAACATGTCTGTGTGAAGTTAAAGTGTTTTGGGTCACTTGGTTAGGAACTTGGAAATGATTCTGATATTTCTCTGATGCAATTTGTGGATATGTGTGCTGGGTGCCCGTGCTTCTATCTCCCAAATGGACAGTATCCAGAAGGACGTGGATCTTTTCTCTGAGCAGGAAGAGCTCTCAAGGCCCTAGTGGAAAGACTACTTTACACTACTTTACAGGGATTTGGTGCTTGGTGTTTTCCCGTAGGCATTGCTCTGTGTCCCAGGGGATGGTAAAAGGCCTCGGTGTGGAGTGTTCACTTGTTTTCCATTTTTATTCTCATTGTCTGGGGAATGGGCTGTTTTAATGCCAGCTGATCACTCAGTAGGTTTGATGTGAGTGATGTCAGTGCATTAATCGAGAAACCACCAAATATCTACAGCTTCTTAAAAGGCCTAAGTATCTATTGGCAGATTTACAGTGATTGTAACGTAACTTTAAATATAAATCTTAATAGCCTGCTAATCGATGAAATCCTTCAAAGAAAGAATATAATAAGACAGCCTCCACCCACCTTTTTTTCTTAGAAATCTACATAGGATATATAGATGTTCTTGTTAGTATAATTAAAAATAAGCATGTCATCATTATTCAAGGAGCTTTTGGCTACTGTAAGTTGATTCGTTTGGATAAACAATGTGTAGATTATATAAACAGTGCTGGTACTATGTTGGAATCAGAATGAACCCAGTTTGGTGAGATAGTCTTACGTTGGAACCGTAAAGCCCTTCATGAAGTCTTGCGTGTTCTGTGTGTTTTGACCACAGCCCTACGACTTACGTTTTGGAAGAAGACGAGCCGCGGTTCCTTGAAGAAGTTGATTACAGTGCAGAAAGTAATGATGAGTTAGATAATGAATTGACTGAAAATGTGGGCGATTATGAACCTTCTGCTCAGGAAGAAGTACTCTCTGACTCAGAACCACCACGATATCTGCCTTGAGCCCTCTGCCATCTGTTGTTGATTGCGATGAAGAAGTGAAATTCCAAGGCTTTCATTACACAGGAAGGTTGAGAGAAGCGAGTTTATAGAGAACTGACTCAAAAAGAAAAAAAGGAAACTTGAGCCTGTTGGGTTTCAAGACAATAAATATGTTCATTCACGATAAAAATTGGCACTTGTTTTATTTTAGATATTCAGTGCACTAGCATTGAATGATTAAATACTAGATATACTTGAAGAAAAAAAAAACCCAAGTATCATTGCATGAATTTTTATCTCATGGTGGTTATGTCCTGCATCCAATGGATAGTTTTGAAGTATATCAGAATATGACATCTGAATTCTAGCGCTGTTGAAAATCCGGAGTCAGTGGAAGCTACTGTATACATACTTGGATTCTTATAGCTGTGTCTGTAGAGTTGGGTAGGTATTGATGACTGTGCTTCAGAATCATGTCATGGGTTTTGACTGAAATAATCCAGAGTTTGCCTGGGAACCAGGACATTCTACCTTACCAAATTAAACAAATAGAAGCTATCTTAAGAGCTGCATTCATTTCATCATTATTTATAACCAGCTTAGGAGACTTGGTCCACAGCAATTGGTGAGTATCTGAACACGTGGCTAAAAAGTTAGAAAAGTTGGAAAAGCCCAGTTGACTGGTCTTGGGTTTTTTTTGTATGACATGGGTATATTCACACCTGTTGTAAAAGATGTATTTAAACAACTCTCACATTGTGTTTCATGAGTGTACCTTGAGTGATGGTGCTTCTAGACCCTCAGGTTAGCGTCCAAGATGACTGCAGGAAACTGAAATGTGTGCACTGATAGCTTCCGGAATTGTAGCCATGCTGCTGTGGGAATGGCTTCATCTTCAAGTCGGAGGAAATAAGGAGATCTTGTTCTAACAAAATGTACCCCAAAAGATGTTGCAGATCCTTGCCAGGACTCCAGAGCTCAGGCACCTGTCTTCCCTGCTTATTCCCCAACTGGAACATTTTTAATCAATTGTAATGGAAAATACATTTTTAAAATGTTCTTCAGATTTATGCTTTTCCCAATTAGTATTTTTTTATACTGTTCAAGGTTTTTTCATCCACAGGGTAAATTCTTTTTGTTCTCTTGAGAACTGTATGAAAACATAGGGTGGGACAGTTAAAGATGCTGAATTCTTACTCATCTCAGGAAATAAAGATGAACTGGGCTGTGAAGTTAAACTAATTATCTTAGTGCATTTTCCTTAATTTAGGAAAGATTAGGACACTTTAGCAAGGTAATTATTTATTTAATTGTTCATTAGCAGTTATTTTTATCTCTAAATAATTTGCATCTTTCATTAAAATCATACTTTTTTTATTAAGTAGATTATGGAGCCTTTAAAGCCTACATATGAATTTTTTTGGCTTTTACAGAATTGAATTAAAAACTAAAAACCAAGATGATCATGTATGTAAAGTAAGTATAGTTACTATAATATAAAGAATGACTCAAAAGTTTATTACATTACCAGTATAAAAATCTCTTATTTGTACTGCTGTAATATTTTACATTAAGTATATCTTTTAGTATTTATTATATGCTCGAATGTGCCTTTTATTGAATATTTAAGAGATTGAGGAAAAGACTTTTTAAAAAGTGATTTTTTGTTTGTGTTTTGGTCAGCACTTAATAGCTTTTGAAAAGTAAAAAGTAGTCTAATATCCTAACTTTTCTAATTAGGGTTATTGTTAAAGTTTTTGTTTGTTTGTTTGTTTGTTTGTGTTTTATGTTTTGGCTATTAACAGCTGGCATTGTCCTAATGTTAGCTCTGTGGCCTCAGGTTTTCCCAACAATGATGAAGAGATTCTCAGTGCCGTGGTTCTGAGAAGCAGTGTTCTTCCCTGTGTGGAAGTGAGACAGTTTAGATTTATGTCAGTTACCTTGCATTTGTCCCTGTCGTTTTGGCCACATGCATCAGATGGCTGTGTAGACTCGGGATGGGACCCACAGGCCTGGCATCTCTACGGGTTCCCCGGGGTGTAATAGTAGCACAGGTGCACACCTGCAGTCACTGGTCTGCTCTAATGAGCTGCTTCACCGCTCCCTGAGAAGGAGAGGGCCTGTGAGCTATGAGGGCAGGAGAGTTGCAAACCAGTTGATTGACACAGTCAAGGAAATAGAAGCGAGAGGTCAGATAAGGTCCCGTGGGGAGAGCCAGGGTGTCAGCCCCAAGCTGCTCAGCTTTGCCCTTCCCCAAAGAGAGGGTTCTGAAAAAACCCAAGGGTCTTTCTTGAATAAATAAAATTTGTTCAGGCAAGGTAGAAGGTCAGAATCCCTGCTTCACATTGTCCTCATATTGTGACCTTGGACTTGGCTTGAGTACAGTAAATTGAGTCAATCTCTTGTTTGGGTGTAATTTTTAGAAACATGGATGTGTCTGAATTCTAATGACCAGGTAACGTGGAGTTCATGCTTCAGCTAGTACCCTGAGAGCAGTAATGTGATCTCTACTTACAGATACCCAAAATCAAATGACTATGTTATGTATAAGCACTCAAGTGAATATTGAATGTAATGATGCAATTGTTTTTGTGCATGGTAATTGATGACAGTAATAACCTACAAATGTATCCTTATAAATCTTGTTTTTCTCATCATACACTATAAACATTTCAAAGGTTTGATTGAAAATTGAGGGAATTGATGAATTTTGCTTGTTTTGGTGATTGTTTAGTAACTGTGCAAATGTTCTTTGTATTAGGAAAAACCTATTGAAACAATAGTTCTACTTTATACCATAGAATACTACTGTTAAGTAATATTTCTCAGATTGAAAGCATATTCAGGTCCTTGCAACCTTGAGAAAAGGAGACCTAAGGAAGGTCTCCTTGGTCCTTGAAGTGTCACACATCAGGTGTGTTGCACAGTGGATCATGTTTACAAGTGCTTCCATTGACCCATCCTGGGATGATGTAAGTCTGCTGTCACTGAGGCCTCTGGCCACCCTTCCTTCCACGCCACAGCCTGACTTCCTGTAATCCCCTGTCAGATCTGACTATTCTTCAGAGCTTGGCTGATTATTGGGCACATTGCGTGACGATTTTTTTTTGTCCTGATTTGTGATCACTATGTATGGCCCACACCCAAATGAGTGGCCCTCTTCCATGGCCGTGTATGGCATCACACAGGTGCTTGGAGTTCAGGATGTGGCTGTACTCTACAAAGAGTACTGCTGTGATTTTTGTACGTTTGTGAACATACATATAAACCACTGTGAAGTGGACATGGATTTGTAGTATCCATCTACTTGAAATCCGAGATGACTTTAACACGTCAGACATTTAGATCCAGATACTTACAAAGTTTACGTTTATGATGCCAAATGTACATTGATAGAATGCCAAGGGAATATGAGATGAACAGTTGCAAAAATCTGGTCAGGCGTGATTGTGCTGCATGATCTTGCAAACGTTTGTAATATACTTTGAAATCATAAGATCTTTGAGAAATGGCATTTGTGAAGAAATTGTAAAAGACAAAGATGCTTGTTCTGAAACTTAGACAAGACTAGAGCCCAATAAAAGTTTGCACCTTTGAAAGTGGATTGTCTTCTCTGTACATTTTTTTTTTCCAGCTAAAGGTCTGGTTGAGAATTTTAAAACAGAACTTACTTTGATGCTTATTCAGCACTAAGGTCACATTATTACAGTATCATGCCTTTTTTGCTCAACTCTTTCCGTGTTCCTCCTTTGCCTCATTTCACCTTTGTGACTGCTGCTGTTCTCTGATGTCCTCATGTTTGACATTTCCAGCTGTTTGCTTTATTTATTTTCAGAATGTGGGCCCTTGCAATAAAGTAAACTATATAATCTCATGTGAGAGGATAAACTCAAAACTCTGAAACTGTTTTCAACAAGTATTGTTTATGTGTAATGTAGACAGAAGAGTGCCTGATATGCACCTGCTTTCCAGTGCTTCCCAAAGAGCTGTAGAAAACGCAGCAGTGTCAAAAACTAGACCACGTTACTGTTGGAGGTGCTGACAGTTTCAATCTCAGAACTTCACTGGCTGCAGCAGACACTTGTGTGGGTTCTTTCCTTTCTTCTCACCCTTGCTTAACTGATGTTCTAGAACTCCGAGTCCTGAGGTCAGCGATGTTGCCTGAAACTCTGGAGGTGTAATATCCATGGCCAGGGTTCTGGGCAGATCTCTGCTGACCCCAAGAGATCGGTGCAGTGCGCACATAACCTGAACCAGTCCACATGCAGTGAAGGCTGGCACTTTCTGTGGCAGAGCTAGAATTAGACCTTTTTTTTTTAATTGTAGATGGAAGGCATCCAGAAACCCTGGGAGGAGTGCTGGGCTGAGAGAGGAGCCAACTTCAAAGGAACAGCACCCATGCAGTGGTAGACACAGGGTCCTGTTGTCTTTCCAGCCCACATCAAGCTGTGCCTGAGATCCCTAGTGGCGCCAGTTAGGCAAGCCTGTTAATTATTTTTATTGTTCAAGGCATTTGCTTTGCATTATCGGACACTAGCAGCATCACGTCACACACACGTGTGTCTGGCTCCGCCCACCTCACATGGTCTTAGGGAAGTTGAACATGCTGAACAAGCAATACTGATAGATGTTTACTCCAATCCATTAGGCCAACTCTTTTTTTTTATTTTTTAAGATTTATTTATTTTTATTGGAAAAGTACATCAGATTTACAGAGAGAAGGAGAGACAGAAATTTCATCTGCTGGTTTACTCCCCAAATGGTTGCAATGGCCAGAGCAGAACCAATCTGAAGCCAGGAGCTTTTTCAGGTCTCCCACATGGGCATAGAGTCCCAAGGCTTTGGGCCACCCTCCACTGCTTCCCCAGGCCACAAGCAGGGAACTGGTTGGGAAGTGGAGCAGCCAGGACTCAAACCGGTACCCGTATGGGATTCCAGGGCTTCCAAAGGGAGGATTTAGCTTTGAACTCTCAATGCTGGGCAAATGTTAACTAGTTTTGTTGTGTGACTGTCACCAAAAAAAGTTTGTTGGTCCAGAAATGAGCCACATTTTTGTCATTGCTGTCTTTAAATTTGGAATATTTCTTCAAGTGATGAGACTTGTCACTGGATCATTTGGAGATGACAGAAGGAAGTTTCTTTTTTTGGAAAAAGGTGCAAAACATTGAAATGCATAGAGGATTCTTCAAAAAGTTAATGGAAAATATGTATTATGAAAAACATTACGCTTGGATTTCAAAGAAATTTGCACCAAAGGAAAAAAAATCAATTTACTTGCCCAAGATTTATGTGAAAGGTAGAATCATGGAGCAAATGAGGCAGTCTTCCGTCTGCTAGAGACCATTGAATTTTGTTTTAATTTTCTCTGTAATAGG
Source organism: Ochotona princeps (assembly GCF_030435755.1). Taxonomy (NCBI): domain Eukaryota; kingdom Metazoa; phylum Chordata; class Mammalia; order Lagomorpha; family Ochotonidae; genus Ochotona; species Ochotona princeps. Next base: position 56,038,650 of record NC_080845.1, read on the forward strand.
CCAGGACCTGCCCTTTTCCACCTTGTTTGCCTGGTGGTTTTCTTCAGGCTTGGCAAGTCTGCTTGTATTTTTGTGGTGGTGATGGGAAAAAATTCTGTCCAATAGACTTGCCCAGAGATCTTTGTTTCATTTTCTTGGAAGAATTTACATTTTTACTGGAAAGAGGCTATATTCTATAGTTTTATTGTTACATGAACAGGCAGGTTCTAGAAGTGAGCCCCAAATTATCTACTTTTTTAGAGGCCTTTTTAGTTAGAAGTATTTCATTTATCATGCAGAACAAGAATAAGATGACCAAAGCACTCCAACTTCACATTTGTTTGTGACAGCGTTATTGACAAAGCTGAGATTTTTATCTGTGGAACTAGCTTAGCTTGTATCATCCTCAAAGTCTGGCAGTTCCCAGCATGAGCAGTTGGTACGAGCAGTGGTCTCTATAAGCATTTTGATTATGTGAATCTTGTCCGCCCGTGCAAGATTGTTCTGAAGAGTTCTTCGGATGTGTACACCAACCCTCCAAAGTAGAGGGAAGTCAGCTCTGGGTCCTGGCTTTGCTCCTAGGTAACTTGATGTGGGAAGTATCACCACATCTTTACAGAACAGCTGTTTTAGTCATCCTTCTGCAAGATGTGATAATCCATCCAAGACTTAGAGTGAATGAAACTGTGGCTTTTTGCTTTGATGACACTAAGGGTAACATTCAGAGTGCCTGTTGTGTTAGGACAGTGCTCTGTGTGCCTTGTGTACACATGCCTGTTCAGTCCTCGCAGCAACCCTGCTAGAGATTACTACCTCTAAAGAAACAGAAAACAACCAAAGGCCACACAGCTAAGAAACATTAGAAAAACCAGTGATCACTATTCAAGGCAAGCAAGAAAACAGTTGGCAAAACTACTCCTGGGGATGTTTCAAAGTTGTCACCCTCCTCCCAGATTCCACAGCACCTGACCAGGCAGCATAATGTGGCACATCACTCTGGTCCTCTGGCAGCGTTGCTGAAGGCCCCACCCCATGCAGCCTTGGTGGGATGCAGATAAGTTCAACCACTGGGAACTTTGCTGTCATTGAAAGGAGACAACCCAAACAGAACTGTGTTGGAATAGAGAGGACAGGGCAATTGGTGAAGATGCATGGATTGATGAGGGAGAAAAATGCCAAATACCACCTTTTGTGTGATATCTAAGTCTAGAGGCTCCATGTGTTGGGAAACCACTATTGGGTGGAGTCAGAATGTGAATGTTCCCTTCTGAGGGAGATAGCCAGGTGAAGCATGCCTTTTAGCCTGTGTGTACCTGTCTGGGATGCACTGGAGGGCTGGTGCAGGTGGCTGTGTGTACCCCTGCCATGATCTCTAAGGAGGGGTGATACCTGATCTACAGGTAGCGTCTGTTGAGTGGGACCTGAGTAGGCATAAGTATCACACACAGCCAGCTTCGTGTCTAAAGAACAGAAGTTCTGCCTCGCATGTTCAAATGTCAACTTGACAGGAACAGTGAAGCTTAACACACTCGGGAAAGTGGAAAGTTGTTTCTGAACTTGTATCATGTTACAGATCCACTGAGGAGGACAAAACAAGAGGTTGTGTTCATTTCTTTAGTGTAGGAATGTTTCTTTGCTGTGTCCCTAGCCTGTGTGAGTATTTATAAAGGACAGCTGTGCCACCCAGAAGTGCAAGTCGCCACAGGGTTCGCAAGTGATGGTTTTGAGCTGTATCCTCTCCACTGAGCCACAGTCTCCAGCAGGTCACACAGAAGCTTTGGCTTGTTGTCCCAGCTTGGAGAGCCTGAGATCTGGTTTATTGTAGATTCTTCCAAATAATTGGACAGAGAGTGCCGTTGCCATGGCTCTACTTTCCTAACGGGATTAGTGTGCACCAGGTGGAGGATTGAATGTCCGTGTAATTTAAATGGCCAATATTGCTGTCACAGCGTGTGAGTTCATAGCAGCACCCTAGGGCTGTGGAAAATGATGCAGCTCTGGAATTTAGTTTGTTCTCATCCCACAATGTATGTTTATAGCCAGGAGTGAGGCAGAAAGAAAGGTGAATGCCTAGAAATTGTCATTGCTTTGAGTGAAAAAAAATTTTTCCTAAAACTTTAGAATGCAGCTCGCTTTACTCTGAAGTGCTAGAAGGAGAAGCCTAAGGGCCTGGCATGATAACTCAGTGATTAAATCTCCACCTTTAAAGCACCGGCATTCCATATGGGCACCAGCTCATGTCCTAGCTGATTCACTTCCAGCTCCCTGCTTGTGGCCTGGAAAAAAAACGGTGGAGGGTGGCCCAAAGCCCTTGGGACCCTGAACCTGTGTGGGAGACCTGGAAGAAGCTCCTGGCTCATGCCTTCAGATCTGCTTGGAAATGATGGTAACCATGTTTGAGCTGTGTGGATTTTGAATTGTGTGCACATTTGGAGGATATCAGACACAAAGCTCAGCTTCAAGTCACAACCCAATAATAGGGAGGCTGGCCCATCTGGCTCAGTTACATTTCTTCCACTTAGTGTTTGAGACCCTAAAGGACCTGCCCTTGGAGGTCATCAGGTCCCCTCAGCTCATTCCAATGAACAAAATCCAGGAGAGGTTAAGGGACCTGTCTGAAGTCGCCCAGCTCTCTGCCTGTGCCCCACGCAGATACCCAGCCCCTATCAAACCCTTTCTGTCATGTGCCGGCTCTTGGATCATCCTTTTAAGCTGAGCAGAGTTACTGTCATTTCAGACTCATTCTGTATTCTGTTGACAATTACATTGCCCTTCATGCATTTATAGCTTTGAACTTTATGGCTCTGGGAAGCGCCTTAAAATATAACTGCAAATGCTCCCCCAACCCAAAGTGCACTCCCTTCAACTAAGCATGAGGCTTTTAAGCAGTGGCATAGCAGGGCAGCAAGATGACGGCTCGAGTGAAATGAGGAGTCTGAGCAAGCGGGCTTTGGTAATGGACTTCCCAGTGACAGCGGTTGTCTGATCGGAGATCTGTGATTCTGCGTGTGCATTTTGTATTTTGAAAGGCACAAAGGATCAGGTCACTGCCTGAACACTTAAGACTGCTTTGCAGAGTTGCAGTGAAGGACCTCACCTTTGATATGTTTTCGCTCCAAAGCTTTATGTTTGATGTAGGTCCTTTGTTTAGAAATTGTTAGTAAGTCTATCAAGTAAAATAATTAAAAATTCTTTCCCATTTCTTAAGTGATTTCATTGATTTTTTTTAAAAAAATGATATATTTATTTACTTATTTTATTGGAAAGGCAGATTTACAAAGAGAAAAGATACAGAGAGAAAGATATTCTGTCGACTGGTTCACTCCCCAAATGGCCACTAGAGCAGGAGCTGAGCCAATCAGAAGCCAAGAGCTTCTTCAGGGTTTCCCACGCAGGGTGCCAAGGCTTTGGGCCATCCTCGACTGCTTTCCCAGGCCACAAGCAGGGAGCTGGATGGGAAGTGGAGCAGCTGAGACATTAACTAGTGCCCGTATGAGATCCCAGTGCTTGCGAGAGATGCATTAGTCAATTGAGTCATTGTGCTGGACCTGATTTGATTATTCCTTTCAGGGAGTAGAAATGCCTGTTACTGTTAGATTGGAGAATAGGTCTGCACAGTAGCGGGCAGCTAGTAATGTGGAGAATTCACTTTTCAAGCCTTCATGGGGTGCTGATGTGAATGGCAGCAAGTGGAGAACAGGCGTGGGAAAGGAAGCAAGACACCGCCTTACCTTCCAGGACCCTGGAGTCCTGTGGAAGCAAGAGTTGATATTCATCAACAACAGTAATGCAGGGCAGAGCCGGGTAATCTGAGAGAAGGGACGAAGAGCCAAGCGCACTGGGGAAGGACTGATGGTGACACAGATCTGGGGAGTGTTGTGGGATGTGGGAGACTGAGCTAACTCTGAGGATACCGGCAATTGGAGTGAGTTAAGAAGGGGGCTGGCAGGTATGGAGTTGGAGGCAGGGAGGCGTGCTAGGGGAGGACGTCCTGGCAGAGGGCACAGGTGAGCAGAAGGTGGGCCATGGTGTGAGCCGGAAGCAGTTTCCATTCACGAAGAGACTTGGGAGCTGTGCTCTGGAATTTGAGGAGCCGTGAATGGGTCCCAAGCAAGTGGTGATGGCATTGGATCTGGCTTTCAGGAAGGTTAAGAGTGGGTTGGAGGGCTGTAGTACTCCAAGCACCCTATTTTGGTGATGAATTTGTATCTGATCCGACTCTGATCATAAACTCATGAAGGGCTCTGAGAGATGGGATCTACCCGCTCCCTGTGCCTGAGACCTTTGCAGGCTTCGTCCTAGCAGCCTTGGAAGAAAATGGTCCCTCTTAATCACTGGACAACCTAATGGGTCAGCTTCCACAGCTTCACTGTTAAGCTGTTCTTCTGTGATGAGCCTTGGGTCTGATGCCTGATGCATGTAATTTAACCCATATAATAGGGTCTGGGCCAGTGGCATATCATGCTAATCCTCCCCCTGCAATACCAGTATCCCATATGGGCTACTGGCTTGAGTCCTGCTCCACTTTCAATCTAGCTTCCTGCTTATGACCTGGGAAGGCAGTGAAGAGCAACCCAACTCCTTGGGCCCCTGCACCCATGAGCGAGACCTGGAAAGAAGCTGCTGGCTTTATATCAGCTCAGCTCCAGCCACTGCAGTCATTTGGGGAGTGAACCAGCAGATGGAAGACTCCTTTCTCTGTCTCTCCTTCTTTTTCTGTAAAAATCTGCTTTTCCAGTAAAAGTAAGTACATCTTTTCTGAAACCCCACACACCAATTCAAAGCTGGCACTGTTTGTTGTTGTTGTTGTTGTTTGCTATTTTGCAGTGTAGAAGCTCAGGCACAAAAATCCAGTATCTTGTCCAGGGTCACAGAGCTGGTTCAGGGTGAGTAGTGGAAGGGGGGCTTGGAGCTGATCAGAGTCACGGAGCTGGTTCAGCGATGGCGAGTGGGACGGGGACTCGGGGCTGATGAAACCTGTGCACAGGTTCTTTACATCCACATGCCAGATCCAGGCCTGGGTGGTTCAGCTGAGTCTTGCTAGCTGGATCCATGTCGGCTTTGTCTGCAAGCCAACTCCTAGTCATTTGCATTTGCTGCTTGGGCAAGGGAAGAGGGCAGAACACAGATCCAGCATGTCTGTTCAGGTGAATCAGTCCTGCAGGTTTTTTTTTTTTTTACGATTTATTCATTTTATTACAGCCAGATACACAGAGAGGAGGAGAGACAGAGAGGAAGATCTTCCGTCCGATGATTCACTCCCCAAGTGAGCCGCAATGGGCTGATGTGCACTGATCCAAAGCCAGGAACCTGGAACCTCTTCCAGGTCTCCCACACGGGTGCAGGGTCCCAATGCATTGGGCCGTCCTCAACTGCTTTCCCAGGCCACAAGCAGGGAGCTGGATGGGAAGTGGAGCTGCCGGGATTAGAACCGGTGCCCATATGGGATCCCGGGGCTTTCAAGGCGAGGACTTTAGCCGCTAGGCCACGCCGCCAGGCCCAGTCCTGCAGGTTTTTGAAAGCTTCCCTGTTAGTCTGGAAGAGTCTTAGTGGAAAATACCAGGAGGCCTCCTATCTCTGTCATGAAGCAGTTGAGACCAACCTCCTGTGTGGAAACATGGGTCAGGCTAGGTTTGTCTATTTTTTTTGTACCCTGCACAAATGAAAGGTGTTTTTGTCAAGGTAAATGAGGATGACGAACACAAGCCGTTGTACAAAAAAAAAAAAAAAATGTGGTGATGATTTTGGAATGCGGTATTAGGCATGGCAGTGTGGATGCTTTCTGCTGATAATTGGAACATGGCAGGTTGCTTTGAGGAACTTCTTGACGCAAGGAAGGGAGGAGCTTTGGTTCTTGTGGGTCACTTGACAACTGTTTTAATTGCATCTCAACACCTCAGTGAAAGAAGTTTAGAGAACTCATTCTTTATTTTCTTTGTGAATGATAAAGATTCAGAGAAAATGGCCAAAAATGTATAGGAAGGTTTGTGTGCCCTTTGTGCACTTACTTCTATGGGGATACATCATATTGCTAAATGACAGTATCCATGGTGAGCATGGTCTAGTGGATACCATGCTTGCGCCCCCTGTTGGAGTGCCCGGGTTTTGAGTCCAGTTTGGCTCCTAACATCACGTTTCTGCTGGTGCACAGCTTGGGAGGCACCCCCATCCTGCCACCCCGACGGGAAGCCTGGAATGCATTCCCAGCTCCCAGCTCAGGCCGTGGCTCAGCCCCAGCTGTGCGCATTTGGGGAGTGAACCAGCAGATAGGAAATCTTTACCTTTCTGTCACAAGGATGAATTTTAAAAGCATTTATTAGAAATAAGTCTCTAAAAACCAGTGTATATGGAGAAAATCAGTGTACATGAAGAATAAAGGAATGCTTTTTTAAAAGCAATACAGTATTACAATAAAAATGTATTCAGATTTTGCCAGTTTCCTTGTGTGTGTGTGGTGTGTTTCATGCAGTGTTACCATGTGTGGTGCTGTGTAACACAAGCTACAGAACTGTCCCACCGCAAGAAGAATCAGACGGGGTAATTTCTAAACCCGGAAGGACCTAGAGGAATGGACTGGAAAGCAGCAACACAGTTTCGGCAATTGGAATGCAGGTGAAGAAGCAGATAGCGGGTTGGTAAACAGACCGAGCAAGGCAAATCCAAAGGCAGCCCTGGGGAGAATGACTCCAGCTGCTGAGAAGCAGCTCCTCTCTGACCCACACAGCACTGGGACCTCTGTGAAGAGAGCTTGCAACAGGCAGAATGGGTGCAAATCAGGTAGGAGCAGTCTCTCCCACTGCCTGAGTCGTGAGCCTCTGCCCGCCCTTCATTACCTCTGATACAGTTGGATGTTCACACCTGCTCTCTCCTCCTTATGGCCATCTCTGCTTCTCCCTGCACTGAGTGAGTCTTTTCCGTGGGACTGACATTAAATCTGTTTATTCTAGAGGCAAAGAAAAGCAGATAGCTCCCAAATGCTGGTTCAATCCCTGAGTACTCAAAATTCCAGGAGTAGGGCAGGCTGAAGCCGGAAGTCTGGAACTCAAGCCACATCGCCCCCATGAGTGGTAGAATCCAATAACCTGAGCCATCAGTGCTACCTCCTGTGGATCCTACCCAGGGAACCTGGAGTTGGGAGCCAAAGGCAGGAACTCCAGCGACTCTATGATAGGGTGTAGGCAGCCACTAGGCCATGGCTGCTCCCAGGTGACATACCCAAGGCTAGTTTTGGATGAGGTGAGTAAAGGATTTCAATGCGCCTGCGCAGAGGCTGGCTGTGCTCCATCTCTGGTGATGCAGCACTTATTGTGAATGTCCTGGTGGCCCTCCGCAGCCAAGGCCCAGAACAGACACCTCTACTCCCACGAAGCTGCCCCAGATCTGCACTGCAGCCTGCAGCCAAGGCTAGCTATGGAACAGCCAGAAGCAGAGGCAGCAAGGCAACTAGCTCAGGCTGGATCAGTAGAGCCATCTCACCTACAGAGGTGAGCTTGTGTATGGTTTGGTATACAGCATACTTCAGGTAGTAGTTGACTGATACCCCACTCTGATAGGGGACTGGGCACCTACCTCATTGTAGTTGAAGTTGGGTGATATGTCACATGTTCTAAGCAGAACTTTGGCTTTTATTATTACATTAAACATTTTTTTATTAGAAAAGTCAGATTTATGAAGAGAAGGAGTGACAGAGAATAAGATCTTCCATCCAATGGTTCACTCACCAAATGGCCACAATGATCAGAGCTGAGCTGAACCAAAGAGAGGATCCAGGAGCTTCTTCCATGTCTCCCACACAGGTGCAGGGCTCCAAGACTTTGGGCCATCCTTGACAGCTTCCCCAGGTCACAGACAGGGAGCTAGATGGGAAGTGGAGCAGCCAGGACATGAACTGACGCCCATATGGGCTGGTAACACTTGGAGGATTATTCAATTGAGCCATTGCACCCTCCATTGAAATTCTTTTTTTTTGTTTGTTTGTTTTTTTAAGATTTAGTTTTATTTGAGAAGCAGAATTACAGAGAAGGGAACACAGGAGGAGAGGTCCTACATCTGCTGATTTACCCCTGCAATGGCCACAATAGCTGAAACAGGGCCCATCCAAAGCCAGGAACTTCTTCCAGACCTCCCACATGGGTGCAGGGGCCCAAGAAGCTGAGCCATGCTCAGCTGCTTTCCCAGGCCATGTGCAGGAAGCTGGATCAGAGGTGGAGCAGCAGGGACATAAACCAATGTCCATGTGGGATGTTGTCACCACAGGCAGAAACTTGGCCTCCTTTGCCATGGCCTCAGCGCATATTATTATTTTTTACTAATCTCACATTAAACTTTGCTCATTATTCCTTGGACCTGGAACTCTAGCAGCTTTCCTAGTGGGACTGGGAAAGAAAACAGTGGATTAATGAACATGAGCTGAATAGGTAGGCCCTGATCATATATTGATTAGGTAGGGCTGATGAGCCCTTGCATGCAGTATCTGAAGTGGGTGAGAGACTAAGAGGAAGAAGGGATGGAGGATGATAGAGTTATATTCTAAGGGCTTCTTAGATGAGGTTGTCATTTTGTTTTGTTGATTTGTTTCCAGCCATGGTCACCATCTGGCTCTCCCTTGGGAAATCTGAGGGAAACACAGCTGGAAGACTTGACTTCTGGTCCCCTCCAGCTGGGGCAGCACCTGCTGGGCCTCATGCTGATCCATTGAGTGTGGGTGTCCACACTGGGTTTGTAAGTGTGTGCTGAGTTTGGCCCCCTAGGAGCAGTATGTGTGTGTGTGTTTGTGCACACAAGTGTGTGTTTTGGGGGTGGAGGCTCTGTTTACTTCTGCTTTACCTAGTCTGGATTCCTTGGGCACCTGTCAGGTCCTGGACTGTTGAAGGACTATCCCCCCAAAACGCCAGATGACCAAATGTCTAAGGACCCCGAAACTCAAATGTTCTTGGCAGACTGAGAATTTTGCAGAAGGCAGACTTTCTGCTGAGATTGCGAGCCACCTTGTTGACAAAGCGTGCCTGGAGAGGTATGAGGCATCATATCTTCCTCTTCCTTTAGTGATGGTGGCTGGAGCTAAACCAATCCGAAGTCAGGAGCCAGGAGCTTTTTCTGGGTCTTCCAAGTGGGTGCAGGATCCCAAGGCTTTGGGCCATCCTCGACTGCTTTCCCAGGCCACAAGCAGGGAGCTGGATGGGAAGAAGTCCACCGGGATTAGAACCAGCGCCCATATGGGATCCCAGCGCGTGCAAGGCGAGGACTTCAGCCACTATGCTATCACACAGGGCCTGTTCTGTGTCACTTTTAGCAGCAAAGATGATGTGGGGGCTGTCTGGGTGTGGGCAGGCTGGAGTCACTGGTTCTGAGTCTGCCATTTACAGAACCAATGACCGTGAATGAAACCTCCCAGTGGCTTGGTTTCCTCGCTTCTAAAACCAGTGGGAGGAGCTGTGCTCGGGGTGCTGCTGGTGACCCCCACATCCCCTGCCACGGACCCGGGCTTGAGGCTCTGGCTCTGCCTCTAGTTTCCATTGCCTTCTCCTGTCCAGCCTGTGAGGCAGTTGATGATGGCTGCAGTGCCGGCTCGGCTCTCTGGCACCTTTGTGGGAGGCATGGCTTGAGCTCCAGGCTCTTGGTCTGGGCTATTGCAGGTATGTGAGAATGAGCCAGCAGATGGGGAGTTACTCTCGGTCTCTGCATTTCCAATAAGTGAAAATAAAGTCAAGAAAAGATGTAAAGCCCCGTGCAGTGTGTGGACAGAAGACAGCTGCAATCTCTGGCTGTTGTTCCCATCCACAGGTGGTGCCTAATTCTGTTCCTGTAGAATTTGGGTTGGCCTGACGTTCTGGAGCCACACAGTATGCTTAGAGCTCCTTGGGGGCCTTACAGCACCTAGGCGAGTATCTGAGGATGTCCCTCAGCCTGCTTGGGCACACCTGTCTCCAGCCCAGGCAGAACATTCAGCCCTCTTCCCCTGGCCCAGGCTCTAGCTCTATGCACCTGCCATGGGAGGAGCCAGTGTGAACTGGGAGACCCTTGAGTACAAATGGTGCAGATGTGAAAGTGGCTAAAGCAGAGTTCAGCAAGCCCACCAGACTGCAATCCAACATAATTAGTGTTGGAAATCACCAAGCCCCTTGGGGCTTTGCTATGCAGCAAAGGTCAGCTGTTTTGTGGGGGCATTTACCTGGATGTGCTTAGGTGGCTGTTGTGACATAACAGGCATTGATCCTCCACAAGGCAGTGATGACCTGTTCTATGTCAGGAACCCAAGACCTTGGGGATCTGGCAGCAGAGCCTTAGCAAGACACGAGGGCATGGAGTGATGCGTCCATCAAGTGGTCCCCATCAGTGACAGAGGTCATGGGCTTTTCCCTGAAGCAGGCAGTACTCTTGGGAAGGACCAGAACTTGTCTTAAGGAAAGGGCAGCTTGGAACTGGCATGAAGGCTCAGTTGGGTAAATCCTCACCTCGCAAGTGCCAGCATCCCATATGGGCACTGGTTCATGTTCTGGCTGACCCACTTCCCATCCAGCTCCCTGCTTGTGGCCTGGGAGAGCATTGGAGGATGGCCCAGTGACTTGGGACCTTGCACCTGCATGGCTGACCTGGCAGGAGCTCATGGCTCCTGACTGCTGGATCCTGGCTTCAGATCAGATCAGCTCTGTTGCTGTCATTTGAGAGGTGAACCAGTAGATGGAAGATTTTTATGTCAGTCTTTCTCTCAGTAAATCTGATCTGTCCAATTAAGAAAAATCTTAATTTTTTTTTCAAAAAAGGGCATCTTTTTAACACCAGCAGCAAGAGACCAGTGAAGGGAGTTAACACTGCTGGGTGAGAGAGGAGAGAGGACAGGAGAAGTGACCATGGCTGCCTCTGCAGGGAAACCAACAACCACAGAGCCTCAGGTCTGCTGACTCTGGGGCTTTGCCACAAGGGGTGGAGAGAGGGAGGGTAAGGTGAAGATACAAGGCAGCTACATGGGCACTGTCGCTGACCAGCTCAGCAGCCTTCCTTCCCTTCCTCCCTGGCTTTGTGTGTGGGGTGGGGAGGTAGGAAGATGCCCATGGATTTAAGGCAAGGGGGATCTCCTAGTTGCGATGAGTAGCAGCATCACGACAGGGTCAGGGTCAGGGTCAGGGTCAAAAACACAAGCCTACAGTTCTTTGAGTGTAACTTCTGGGGAATTGCCAAGGAGTTTGCATTCTCATGCCCTGTACCCATTCCTTCTTTTTTTTAGGATTTATTTATTTTTATTGGAAAGTCAGATATACAGAGAGGAGGAGAGATAGACAGGAAGATCTTCCATCCGTTGATTCACTCCCCAAGTGACCGCAATGGCCAGTGCTGTGCTGATCCGGAGCTAGGAGCTAGGAACTTCCTCCAGGTCTCCCATGCGAGTGCAGGATCACAAAGCATTGGGCTGTCCTCAACTGTTTTCCCAGGCCACAAGCAGGGAGCTGGATGGGAAGTGGAGCTGCTGGGATTAGAACCGGCGTCCATATGGGATCCCGGCACGTTCAAGGTGAGGACTTTAGCCGTTAGGCCATGTCGCCGGGCCCCCCATCCCTTCTTTAGGTCTGCACTGGGACCAGGGCATCTGCTTTTCTCCCCAGATCACTACCCAAGGCTGATGCTGCTGGTCTGGGCTCAGCACATCAGGACAGCAAGCGTCCCAGGGAAGATGCCTGGCAGACCGGCACAAGGGTGGTTGGAGATTTTGCCAGGGGCCCAGCTGGCTGTGCCTCTGATCATCACCGCTGGGACAAATAAGAGCCTTGTGTGAGCAGACAAGACTGTCTGCTTGAGGGACACATCTGTGTCAGCCTAAGGCCCGGGCTGTGTAAGTGGCTATGGCTCCCAGGCATGTTTTAGCCATCAAGACTCGGTTGTTATGATACACAATGTTTATTTTTTCTTTGCAAAAAGAAGCAAGCTGTGTGCCCCAACTGATGGCAGCTCCCAATATTCCATTTGTTTATGGAGAGACAGACTGCATGGCACAATTTCAATCAAATGACAAAATGTGGGCTGGCATGCCTAGAGAGATGGAAACAGCCTGTGCTCTTACAGGGAAGCTTGCGGACTGCACACCCCACCAACGCCTCAGTGTCCCCTGATACTCCCCCCTCCCCAGGCCCCTGGAACCTGTGCTGGTCCCACTGACTTCCTCTGGGATGGCATGGTGTGTCCCCGCAGGTGGATGTCGGGAAGGGCTTTTGTTCTCTGGTTGCCAACATCAGAAATGATTGTTTAAAGTTTTCTCAAGGAAACAGAGACCCAAGAGCCAGCAAAAACGCCTCCGGAGCTCTGATTTCTTCCTGTTTGTGTCTGTCTGCCTGTTTACAACTGTGGGCATCTGGCCAAGTTGACATTTATACAAGAGCGCTTCAAAAAGTTTATGGAAAGTTGAAACTAAAAGTTTATTTTGGCAAAAAAAAAGTTTTGAAATCTATGTTTTTTTTTATAACACACATTTTCTGTGATCTTGAGTACCCTTGAATTTCTCTATTCTTAATTAGTTCTTAAAAGATTGATTTGCTTAAAGGAGGAGGGAGAGAGAGGTCTTCATTCTGTTGCTTCATTACACAAGCAGCCCAGTGACTGAAACTGGTCCTGAGTCTCCTGTGTGGTGTAGCGGCCGAAGCATGTGAACCGCCTTCTGCTGCTTTCCAGACTCATCAGCAGGGAGCTGGGTTTGAAGAGGAGCAACGGGGACAGACGAACGTGAAACGCTGATCTGGAGATAGCAACTTCACTCACTGGGCCACAACTCCAGCCCCTTCACTTATTTTTAATTGACACATAATAATTATACATATTTCTGGAGTTCTGTGTTATAATTCAACACATGTACCATTTGTAATGATCAAATCAGGATAATCAATGTTTCTATCTCCTTGAACACTTATCATTTCTATATATTGAGATTCCTCTTGCTAGTTCTCTATAAAATTATAGACTTAATTTTAATGGCTGAATATTATTCTACATTGTGATTGGTTACTAGGTTTTTGTTTGTTTGCTTGTTTGAGCTGCTCTGCCGGGAAAGGCCTGGGTCTCCTTGATCCAGGTTACTGAGTCCGCCTGCATGGTGGGGGCCAGGTCCATGCTCTGGGGGTGGGGGTCCCAGTGGGTCCTGAGTCACATGACCTGGGGCCTGGGGCATCGCTGTGCAGTGGGTGCTGAACCCGTGAGACTCAGGGGTCGGAGTGCTGGCCGGATCCTGGGTCTTGAGGCCCAGATCCTAGTGGACACCTATGTAGTGAGTGTTGTTGGGTCTGTGAGCTTTAGGAATGGGAGTTCCAGTGGGGACTTGGTTTTCTCACCCAGGTCCTTGGGCCCACTTGTGTGGTGGGTGCTAGATCTGTGAACCCAAGGGGTGGGGGCCCCAGAGGGACCCAGGTCTCTTGGTCCAGGTCACTGAGCTTGCCTAAGTGGTGAGGGCTAGGTCGATGAGCCCCATGGGTGGGACGCCTGACACGGCCCAGATTGCTTGGCTTAGATCCATGAACCCACCTAAAAGAACTGGCCTTCCTCAGTGTAGAGGATGGAGTACTGGATGACAGACCACGGTGCAACAGAGAATGGAGACCAGAACATATGGACAACTACCCCAACCAAATGATGACAGCAAATATCTGGGTGATTGGAGACTATAAGGTTGGCTGTGTCAGCCAGTGGACATTGGAAGGGATTCTCCATAGATCAGAGAGATTGATAGCATTTCAGAACTATTGCATCCACTTGGACAGAACCTTTGGAACATGCACCATTGTGACCCTGGGTTGATATTGAGTATCCTTTGCCCATCCTCGGTTACTGGAATGGTGGGGCGGTTGGGTATAGCCTTTCCCCATATCTCTGCCCTCCTCCTAGAAATAGGAAAAAGGTGTAGAAAACTTGGAAACAGTGATCACACCCACTTCTCCCTAACCCAGGATGCTTCTCATCATGATCAACTATGTAAACATCATCTAAAAAAAAAAAAAAAAACCCTGCTATGGTGAATGTCCTTTTGTATGCATCATAACCTTCCTATTTGTTTAAAATTGCTGGGGGAAATACTTTTAAAATAATTTTAAAATTACTTTATTTTAAAATTACTTTATTGGAAAGTCAGGGACAGAGAAAGACCTCCCACCTGCCAGTTCATTCCCCAGATGCCTGCAATGGTAAGAGCAGTGGCAGGCCAAAGTCAGGAGCCAGTCACTCCCTCCTGGTCCCCCGTGTGAGTGGCAGGATATATCAGGATGCATATTAGCAGGAAGCTGGAACTGGGAGTGGAGCTGGGATTTTAACTAAAGCGTTGTGATATGGAATGCGGGTGTCTTAAACATGGTGCCAAAAGCACCGTGGAAGCCTGCACCGGGGGAAATGTACCTCCTTCCCATCTGGGTGGGAGGAATCCCCCTCTGAGGGACCCCTGCACTCTATCCCCACCCCTGCACACAGTTAAAAGGCTGTTCCTGGCCCCACACCTCACCATAAGCTCAGAAACCCACCCAGGAGCTGTTCTAGGGTCATTTTTCTCAACAACCTTGACACGGAACGCATTTATATTATAAATATTTTATTGTTTCTTATCAATATAGGAGATATTGTAGCTGTTTTTGACTGTTACCTTACTTTTTTTTAATCACAACAATGTTCCAACTTTGAAATAGTTAAAATAATGAAGCAGTAAACACCATCTGTTCCACCTCGCTTCAATGATGTGCCTTGTACTGCTTCTGAGTTAACCTAGTTACAACAGTGTGCATTTATTTTCACAATAGCGTTAATATTATCACACTTAAAATTTATTAGCAATTCATAATATCATGTAATGTCTAGTCAATATTAAAGTTGATCTAGTATATGCAAGCTGTATTATACAAGACTTTGAAAAGTTTATGGAAATATAGAAATAGAAGATGAATTGAGGGGCCAGTACTGTGGCTCAACAGGCTAATCCTCCACCTGCAAACGTTAGCATCCCATATGCGCACTGCCTTATGTACTGGCTGCTCCACTTCCCATCCAGCTCCCTGCTTGTGGCCTGGGAAAGCATTAGAGGGTGGTTCAAAGCCTGCACCCGCATGGGAGACCCAGAAGAAGCTCTTGGTTTCTAGCTACGGACTGGCTCAGCTCTGGCTGCTACAGCCATTAGGGGAATGAACCAGCAGATGGAAGATATTTTTCTCTGTCTCTCCTTCTCTCTGTAAATCTTCCTTTTCCATAAAAACAAATACTTTTTTTTTTAAAGAAAAGATGGATTGGTTTTGGTGCAAATTTTAAAAAATCTGTGGGTGTTTTACTGTAGTGTGTGTTCTTCATAATATATTTCTCTCTTCTTATCTCCTTCCATCCCTCTTTTCCTACCTCCCTTCCTTCTCTCTCTCTCCTTCCCTTCTTTCCTTTTGAAAGGGGGTGTGATGGGATGGGATAAGAACATCTTTCATCAACTATCACTCCTTAAGTGGCTAAAACAGTCCAGGGCTGGGCCAGGCTGAATCAGAAGAGAGGAGCTTCATCTGGATCTCCCGAGTGGGTGCCAGGGATTCAAATACCTGAGCTGTCTTTTTCTGCTCTCCCAGGTGCATCACAAGGAAACTAGAATGGAAGGATATGGGATGTCGGTGCTTAGCTGTGGGGTGCTGGTATTGCAGGTGGCGGCTTAACCCACTAAATCACAGCACTGGTCCTTCTACAAACCTGGAGACACTTCCCAGGATTCTCAGTTCTGGCTCATGCATTGGAATCACCTGGGACTGTATTTCTAAGCAGTGCTGGGATTGAAAGCAAGATCATTCACTGGGGCCCAGCACCGTGGCCTGGCGGCTAAGGTCCTCGCCTTGAATGCACCAGGATTCTATATGGATGCCGGTTCTAATCCTGGCAGTCCCACTTCCCATCCAGCTCCCTGCTTGTGGCCTGGGAAGGCTGTTGAGAATGGCCCAAACCCTGGGAACCCTGCACTCGCATGGGAGACCTGGAGGAGGTTCCTGGCTCCCGGCTTCGGATTGGCTCAACTCCAGCCGTTGTGGCTGCTCGGGGAGTGAATCATAGGACGAAAGATCTTCCTCTCTGTTTCTCCTCCTCTCTGTATATCTGACTTTCCAATAAAAATAAGTAAATCTTTTAAAAAGAGAGAGAGAGAGAGATTCTTCACTGGAATCAAGAAGGAAGCTTCTGGGAGCTCACAAGTCCCGGGCCTTAGGTAGAAGGTTGAGGTCTGGGGCCCAAGGGACAGTTTAAGGCAGGACTGGATTAAAACTATGGTCATGTTGCTGCAGGGATGAGGCCATGTGGGGACAAGTGGATGAGGGGAACTTTTCTCACAGCTTTTGTGTTAGGGGGCCTGGAATATGCCATGCTATCCCGAAAGAGTGAAGTTCTTGCTTCTTGTTCTCCTTCTTCAAGATTTTACCTATTTTTATTGGAAAGACAGATCAGATTTATGGAGAGGAGGGACAAAGAGAAAGATCTTCCATTTGTTGCTTCTTTCCCCAAATGACCTCAACAGCCAGAGCTGAGTCAATCCAGACTGAAACCAGGAGCCTTCTTTGAGTCTCCCACGCAAGTGCAGTTTCCTAAGGCTTTGGGCTATCCTATAATGCATTCCCAGGCTATAAGCAAGGCGTTGGACTTCAAGTGAAGCAGCTGGGATGCGAACCAGCCATCATTCTGGGCCCTGAAGTCCATTTTCTTTATGGTCACTGTTTGCCAGGGACACAGTGGGGAGGATGATTAGGAGTCCCCTTCCAGGGGTCAGGAATCTCCTCACCCTTCCTTGGCCTCTTCTGCTCCCTGCCTTTGCTGCACCTGGGAGCCCACCAAAGACTGGAGCCTTGGCACTTGACAGGCATGGAGTGATTTCTTGCAAGTGAGCAAATTTATTTGTTAATGAGACACTGAGGATTCCAGTGTCAGAGGCAGTGTCAAGGCAAAAAGAAGACAAGGTTATATCTTCTGGTACCTTCTAGGGATGGCTGACACCTTGTACCTGGCACACAGACAGCAGATGGTGGACTAAGCTGCCAGTTTAAGTCCCAGCTGCTCCACTTCTGATCCAGTTTCCTGCTAATGTACCTGGGCAAAGCAGTGGAAGATGGATGGCTTGAGTGCTTGACCCCTGCCACTCACATATGAGAGTCAGATGGAGTCCTGGCACCTGAGTTCAGCCTGGTCCAGCCCTGACCACAGATGTCATTTGAGGAATGAAACAGCAGATGGAAGATATCTATCTCTCTCTGTCTCCCCCTTTCCACAACTCTATCAAATAAAAATAAGAAAAATAGCAGCAGCTGCAGTGACAATGGCAGTGGTGGTGCCCAGGTCTGTCCAAGTCTGCCAGGCCCACCATGGCCCCCTCCTTTGTGCAGGGTCATTGTGCCTGCAGCTGTTGAGGGTTGGGCAGGCTTGTCTGCACCCCCTCTTCTCCGTTGCCAGTTTCCCTAGCTCAGTGCCGTTCCTGATGCCCTGTGGGGACAACAATGGCAGTTCCTGCTTTCTTCATTGCCAGGAGAGTCCACTTTCATTTAGAACTTGGAACCACCATGGCCTTCACCAGGATGCCTAATGAACCAGGGCCTGTAGAACAGGCAATAAACTTTCTGGCTTGCTTAACTGAGTTCTGTCCTCATTGCCACCCATTATTTTCCCCCACTTTTTATTAGCTTCCAGGTTCAAGGTCAAGCTGCACCAGCCCTCGCTGGAGGAAACTTGACTTCACACGACATCCTGCAGCAAGGTTCAAGGGTAAGCTTAAACTATCAAAGATGGGACTTCAGCGGTGGCAGCTGTCCCCCATCTCCGAAGTTAGAAGTTCAACCCCTTCTCCTACACTGGCCTGGGTTTCTGTTAATTTGGACTGGGTAAGCATACAGGGTGTTTAAAATGAGATGGGTGATGCCAACTGAAAGAGTTTTAAAAAAACCTTATAATCACTGGCATTCACAGCCAAGTGTCAGGCACATTCAGGGAGATTTCAGGGGGTGTATCTCTGCTTTGGATTTCTGCTCTGTTTCCAAATTATGCCTTTATTTTGGAACTGGTTTGAAACCATCAAAATGAGAATTTTGGCTGGGATCTAGTATTTGCCCTGGAGGGGAGGAAAGAGGAGAGAGAGATGGAGTCAGCCCTCAGGACCTGAGGATATTAGCCTCAAATCTGTTCTTTGTAAAGGCACCAAAACTCTTTGCAGCTCCATCCCCTCAGTCTATTTTTCTGTGTCCCACATCTGGGACCACCTCAGCACAAATGAGCCTTTGCAGTCAGAAGATGGCCATTTGTGTGCTGTGTTTACTTTGTGGTGAGCACAAATTCCACACTCCCTCCCTAGAACCATAATATGAGTTTTATGTCTAACCATAATTAGAAGGAAAACATTGTGAATAAATGGCATCTATTAAATATGTATGCCATGGTCAGGCTATGGAACAAAACTGTTGTTATTAGGTTTTTCTAAGAATTGCTTTATGGGGCCTGACGTGGTGACCTAGTGGCTAAAGTCCTCGCCTTGCATGTGCAAGGATCTCATTGGGTGCTGGTTCTAATCCCAGTGGCCCTACTTCCCATCCAACTCCCTGCTTGTGGCCTGGGAAAGCAGTTGAGGATGGCTCGGGGATTTGGGACCCTGCACCGGCACGGGAGACCTGGAAGAGGCTTTGGCCTTGGATCAGCAAAGCTCTGGCCATTTTGACTGCTTAGGGAGTGAATCAACAGATGGAAGATCTTCTCTGTCTCTCTTGCTATTTGTATATCTAACTTTCCAATAAAAATAAAATAAATATTTTTTAAAAAGAGTTGCTTTATGAAGAGGTACAAATTCTCCCATATTTGGAATGTGGAATAAAGAAACCACCAGAGGATGGAAAAGGTAACTTCAGTGATTTCTTTAGCTAATCTGAGCCTCTGAGCTTGAGGGCCATTCATCTATCCAACCACCCATTCTCTGTCCGTCTGTGCATTCATCCATCCTTCCTTCCATGTATCTACCAAATTATATAACCACTCATCAGTTCATCATCCTTCCTTCCTTCCATCCATCCATCCACACTCTACTCATTTTAAGCTTCTATTGTGTTAACCATCCTTCTAGCCTCTGTAAACTTGCCACTTTATTTTTAAATTAAATTTATTTATTTGTGAGTCAGACTTACACAAAGAGACAAGGAGATAGAGAAATCAAGAGATCTGCTGGTTCACAGTGGCCGGGGATGAGCAAGGCTTAAGCCAGCAGCCCAAAATGTCTGCCTAGTCTCCACGTGGGTGCAGGGGCCATCATTTGCTGCTTCACAATGCGCATGAGCAGCTGGATCTTAAGCTCGTGTCTCTATGGGATGCTGGTTTTGCAGACAGAAGCTTTACCTGCTATGTCCTGACACTGACCCCCTAAACTAGTCACTTTAATACCTGCCTTGCACATACCTTATTCTGGAAATGTATTAATACTTTAGTCTCCTGGCTACTTTGCTGTCCTTCACCTTTCACAGAGGAGGGTTTTCACCTAGAAACACACCAGTGCGGGTGACACAATGGCTTGTCTGGCTAATACTGCAAGCATAGGCATCCCACAGGGGCACTGCTTTGTGTCCCTGTTGATCCACTTTTCATCCAGTTTTCTGCTATGGTCTGGGAACACACAAGAAGATGGCCCAAAGCCTTGGGACCCTGCACCCACATGGGAGGCACAGAAGAAGCTCCTGGCTCCTGGCTGCAGATGCTCATCCCTAACGGAATCCGCAAGAGCCATGAGATGGCCTGGAGACCCCAAAGCCTGGAGCCAATGCATGCTGCATGGGGGAAGTGACCATGGTACCTCCTTCATCCTCCTCAACCTCTTGTATGAGGGATTTGAAAACCTGTGAAAAATGGAACTAAAGGAAAATCATATTTCAGTGTAAAGCTCATGGCAAATGCATATTATGAAAAAATGGCATGGATTGCAAAATTGTTTATGCATCAAAAGGAATGTTGTTTAATTCCATTTTCTATAAACCTTTTGAATTGCCACTGTGTTTCCTCCTGGTCTGCATCCTAGTTTTTTTCCCCCCTGTTTTTGTGCATTGTGGAGAGAGAGAGAGAGAGAGAGAGAGAGAGAGAGAGAGAGAGAGAGAGCGCTTATTCTCTAGTTCACTCCTCAGTGCCTGCAGCAGCTGGGGATGGGCCAGGTCAAACTTGGGGTCAGGAACTCAATCCAGGTCTCCCATGCGGAGAGCCATCACCACTGCCTTCCAAAGTTCGCGTGGGCCAGAAATTGGAGTCAGGAGTCAGAGTTGGGTGTGCAACCTAGGTGCTTTGTTGCAGGGCATAGGCATTCTAACCCACAGGTGATCTGTGAAGGCTAAACACCTCAACTCTGCATCTGTAGTGTAAAGCCAGAAGATAAAGCATTGTGGTTCCCCTTCCAGATGTAGTAAGGCTGGGAGACTGTCCTTAAAAAGAAATTTAATCGGGGAGGAAATAGGTCTGAACACAGCAGGGGTGTGGGGGTGGGAGAGAGAACTTAGAACTACATTTTCTCTTTCCTCTGAGAATCAGAGGCTCTTGAGGGCCAGGAGGGGGGCGGCAGCATGGAGTGGTTAAGCATCTTTCGTGGAGGGCAGCACAGTCTGCAGACTGAATGGCACATGCGTGAGTCTCGTTGAGTACATGCCACGCGGGGGACAGAGGCGGCAACACTTTCTCCTCCGCTCAGCAAAACTCTGGACAGGTGCACCTGTGTCTCTAAGTTCCGGAAAGCGCTCCAACAGCCACCCCTGGGTGACAAGCTGGGGACCAGGAACAGTTTCCGGGGGGCGTGGCACTTGAAGTTAGAGAAAGGGACTGATCCTTCAGTGGAAAACAATGCAAGCAGAAGCATCAGACTCCCTCACAGCAAAACCAGAAGGAACGCAATGGGTGAGGACTGCTCCCCCGGTGCTGGAGAACCGGGTCCTATGACAGCGTCTGAACAGCCGCGCCTGGTGTTTCTCATCAGCCCACGCAGCCTTTGATCTAGCTTGATGCTTTGTTTTCCCTGCATGTGCACATATGACTCACTGGTCCTGGGTTGAGCCAGCTGCTCCATTGGGAGGTGCTGGGCAGCAAGGCCGCGTGTTTCCCCAGGGAGACACGCCTACCCTGACTTCCATTCAGTCACTCAAAGATAGCCTTCTCCTCCTAGGTGCTACGGGACGAGGAGCACAGGAACCGTTGGATCTCTGTCTGAGGCTGCGCAAAGGTTTCTTCTGCCTCCCTCCTCTATTCCCTGCAGCTCCAGGAGGAAGACGGAAGAGAATAGGATACAAACCCAGAGCCAGCAGAATCCATGCCCAACCTAGGAATACCTCACAGCAGAGCCAGAACTGGAGACCTGCTGTGGCTTGATGGTTTCCGTTTCTGTGTTTGGAACTTCTGAAATGTGAAACCTTTAGCAACAATCAGATGAAGAGGAGCAGTGTCTTCCCTCAGTGGTTAAGACTCAGTTTGGTTGGGCCCAGCATGATAGCCTAGTGGTTTAATCACTCCCCTCCCCTACCCCTACCCCAAGGTCTCTTCACTTACACTTCTATTCCCTGTTCCTTCCCCACTCCCACCATACACACCCCAGGCAGCCTTCAGTCCACTTCGTGGATTTGCCTCTTAGGGGAATTTCTGAAGTGGAATGATCTGATCTGCAGTCTCTTGTGTGGACTTGTTTTGTTTAGTGAAGCTCTTTTGGGGGTTCTCCACATCCCATCATGTATCTGTGGTCTGTTTCCCTCGTTGTTGAATAACAGTTCATTTTATGGATGTGTGGTAGCTTGCACCTGCTGGGGGAGATTTTTTTCCTGGCTTGGGGAGTTTTTAAGACTCATGCTGCAATGGCATTATTTCTGTGCAAGTCTTTGTGGGGGCGACAGACTTAAAATCTGGAATGAAAACGTCTTTCTTGATTCGTAGTTATGGAGAATGTGACACGAAGAAAGGGTTTCCTGTGTAGCCCAGGATTTCACGTGCAAAGTGCAGTGGTTGATGCCATCAGGTGAGTACCAAAGAAAAAGCTGATCCCTAGTCTTATAAAAGACACTCACCTGAGCTCCAGATGCGCAGTACAGCCGGATGTAAGCTTGAGTCAGCAGGGAGCTTCTGAACCTCAAGTGCTGGATTCGCAGCCATCCTAGCAGCTGCAATGGCAGAAGCTAAATGGATCCAGAGCCAGGAGCCAGGAGCCAGAGAGCCAGAAGTGGATTGATTTGGAGACTCTAATGATACTGTCCTTTCCTCTCTTTTTCCCTGACTTGGGTGTTAATTCACAAGTTCCATGTCATGTCTCTAAGGGAAGAATGGGATGGTGGGGGGGTCCCCAGAATCTTCTTTCAATCCCGTATAACCACATATTTTTGTTTTATTTCTGGGACTTCCAGAAGAGATGCTATTTGAAGCAAGATTCAGAGGTGACCGATAGCTCGAAAATCATCAAGGTCACTAGGACATTCAGCAGTTGGAAAACAGCCAGGCAAATGCTAAACTTAGATATATAATTTCACAGGCTCAAATATAAGGATCAGGGAAGAAGACGCCAACTTTTGTTGTGAGGTTTGCACAACTGATGTGTCTTTTTTCCTCCTGTGATGAGTGGGTGTGCCCCTGCCTGTGTTCCATGATTTCCGCTTTCCTGCCATTCTGAATTTTCCTGTGGTCCTCCAAGTCTGTCCTCCTGTGCATTATCTAGAGGAGGCCATGCTTTCTTGTTGGCAGAGCCACCGTTTACCTGCCTTTATCAGACTTGCCTCTTACAACTGTGAGATTGGGTGCTTCCAATCTGCCTTGTGTCTGGCAAGGTCTCACGGCTTGCAGGGTTAGGGTTGCTTTGGAGGGTAGGATGGGCCTAACAGTCAAGCTGTTTGTTAGACCCCTTGCATCTCACACCGGCGCTCCCGGGTTCTAGTCCCAGCTCAGCTCCTGACTCCAGCTTCCTGTCAATGTGCACCCTGGGAGGCAGCAGTGATGGCTCAGAGGATTGAGCTTCTGCCTCCCACATGGTAAACCTGGATTGTACTCCTGGTTTCCACATTGACCACCCAATCCTAGCCACTGTGAACCTTTGGGAAGAGGAACCGGTGGGCAGGAACATTCTCCACTTTTTCTGTTTATTGCCCCCTCGGTGATTCTGTCTATGCCTCCCTGCCAGACCCCCCAAAAAGAGTGGATTAGGAAGTTTTATCTGATGAGCAAATTCTGAATGGCTGACAGTGACTTCCAGAATAAGAAGGGAGAAACAAAAACCACATGGGTCTGTGTTATGTGGTTCGTGTGAATTGACATCATGTATGTTTCTGGATAAACATGAATGACAGATTTGACTCACCTGCACAGTACAGGAGCGAGAATGCACAGGGTCTGCTCACAAACCTAGCAATTTTTTTTTTATCATCTGTTTGCATTGGCGTTCTTTCCAGCTGATGAAATTTCTTGAATAGTATATATTCGATTAAAAAACAAAGTGAGGACCATTTTGAGAATATCATCCACCAAGCCAGAGTGAAGCAAGAGTGAGTTTTTCCTCGTTTGATTTAGGGATAAACATCTGAAAAGACTTCTATTGTAAAATCCCTCCCCAAGAAAAGTCCACTGTGGCACAAAGCACACTATGACATTTGGGGGAAACTCCACGTTGGCAAGTGAGGCCATTTGAGAAGGCCTTGGGAGGCCAGATCCTTCCTCATCTCTGATGAAGAGAGTGTTTCAGCAGGTACACAAGGAGGGCAGGGCTGTCACATGTGGGACGGGCTTGGCAGATCTCTTGTACACAAGACCGATGCTGGGAGCAACTTCCTGGAATCAGCCTTTGGTGTTCCAGGGGACTTACAGCCTGGGGACGTCAGCATTCAGGACTTCTCTTCAGCGATCGTAGAGTGGATCTTTGGACTTTCCATCTTTTGGGATTTTGGAGTGTGGGACAATAGCATTCATGGCTTTTGCAGTGGTGATTGGCACTGGTTGTGAGCTTGATGGTTCCGGCTGAGCCCACTGGAGCCAGACCCACCTGCTGGCAGCAATATACCCTCCACTTGTCAACAAGACCAAGCCTGGGCTTCCTGAGGTCTCCCACTCCTGTTTCTGCTCTGTAGGGTTTCCCTGTCCCCAGTCCAGTGACCGCCCCAGCTACAGAACAGAGTTGTGACCCATTTCCTGGGTGTGGGGATTGCAGAGGCTTGGGTCACCTTCTGCATGGAGCTGCGGCATCTGGGGGCTCGCTCCTCCCCTGTTGCCCAGCTCTGCACTGGGGGTCTCGGCAGCCCATGTGCAAAGTCTTTAGCAGGCATTGCCAGGCTTTCTCTGCTTTCATCCAGAAAACAGGTCTTGCTATTGTAGCACAAAACACTGTAGCAGCCTGGGGATCATGAACAGCCAGACTGTACTCCATTTCAGACTGTGTCCTTCAACAGCTCATGGGCAGGCCTTGGGGCCCCTTGGCTGGGATTTGGCAGCTGTCTTTGTCAAGAAGGCAGAGAAGCCGCACTAGGTCCAGAAATGCCAGTGCCCACACAGAAATGATGATTCAGGCTGGGCTGGGCTTCCATGTGGTCCCAAGGCAGGATTTTTGTTCGGCCAGGAGTTTGCATGCCAGCCTGCCTCAGGCAGTACCCTCTCCCCAACCCAGGCAATGTTCTATGTGGTCTGGGAGGCTGGCATGTCATTGCACTAAGAGCAACAAGGAGCCTCGAGTAGAAATTAGGCCTTGGCCAGTGGAGGCGCCAGCGCCAGCTTGTCTAACTTCTTCTCCCAGGGCTTGCGCACATGGGCTGGGCTAGGTTTGGGGCAGTACTCCAAGGCTGATGAACCTTCCAGATGTGTGTGTTCCCTGGCAGACAGGTCTCCAGGACATGCTGTTCCTATTACGGTGGCCCCCTCGCAATGCACTTTTGAAAGACTTACGGGTTTTGAATACACTGTGAGTTTGGGCAGTGCTGAGACATACGGGAGCATCTGGAAGCAGGCTTGATGACCAGTTGAGGATGACAGACAAAGGCAGGTATCGAGAAGAGTGGCCACCCCAGGGTAATTGCCTGGGATGCTGGCCTCATGGAGGATATGGCTTTTGTGGTGGCTCCAAGAATGGACCAGAGGTAGTCAGATGGAAGAAACAGTGGAAGTGAGGGATCTGCAAGTAATGGCTCCAGGGTAGGTTGTGAATTCCAAAGGTGGCCTGACAATCTCTTCCATACCACAGTTAAGAGTGGAGTTGAGAGGCTGCCACCTGCTATATCAGCATCCCATGTGGGCTCAGGTTCTTGTCCCTGCTGCTCCATTTCCAATCCAGCTCTTGCTGGTGATCTAGGAAAAGCAGTTGAGGATGGCCCGAGTGTTTAGACCCCTGCCACCCTGCGGAAGACCCAGATGAGGACTCTGGCTCCTGGCTTTGGCCTGGCCTAGCCCTAGCTCTTATAGCCATGTGGGTAATAAACTAGTGGATGGAAGATCCAAGTGAGGGACATGTGGTGGGGACATGTGGACTGACAGCCATGGCAGGTCCAGGAGTGACAGGCACGTGGCCATCTGCCATAGCAATGCTAATGCAAGGTTGCTCTGTTTTATGCAGTCCACCTTGTGGGTTGCTGGGGCAGGGCTATTTCATCACCAAAGGCCCCCTACTAGAAATGCAGTTTTTCATGAGGATTCTTGTGAAATGGATGGAGGTGAAGGTTTACATTGTTCAGATGCTTTCAAGTCTCACATTTATACTATGATGTAACGCCTGATCAAGCAGCTTTCCTGAGTGAGAGTTTGGAAGCTCTCTCTGGGCCAGAGGAAGGCGTTGGACTGCTGGAGAAGATAGGGGAAGAAGGAGATGAAGAGGCTGCTTCCAGGGGCAGCTGTTATGGGCTCCCGCACTTCCACAGAGCAGCCCTCAACCCTGCCTTGGAGGAGGGGAGCTGGTCATCTCCTGCTCGTGTGCAATCTAGTCTGGAAAATTACTGCTGCAACCCTTTAAAGGCTTGATTTATTCTTTCCTCTTTCTGGGAATTAATGCACAGTTGCCATTACAGTCCAAGTTTTATTGAATAAAAGACATTTATTTTCATACTTTTAGTCTCAGTTTTCAAGATAATATCCTCTTCGCCATTTACTGTGGAATGGGGATCCCTGACTTCCTTGGATTCCATTTCAGCAGCTGGTGTCCCAGGACATCCATCGTTGCTGGATGACACAGTCTCCTCCTGTCTTAGGTGTGTCCTGGGGTGTGTGGCGGCCATCCAGAATTCAAGGTGGAAATCCAGGAGCAGTGAATGGAACAGATCAGAGAGCGAGACAGGCGTGTTTGAGGACACACATTCCTGTACCATCCCATCTCACTTGGTTTTGCTGCATTTTGTTTTGCTGAGGATTCCCTTTACATTTGAAACCTGATGAATGCAGTAGAAATCAAAACCAGAATAGACAATTGGGACCTCATCAAACTAAGAAGCTTCTGTACAGCTAGAGAAACAATCAACAAAGTAAAAAGGCAACCCACAGAATGGGAGAAGATCTTCGCACACGACATAGGTGATAGAGGGCTGATCTCCAGAATATACAAAGAGCTACAAAACAACCAAAATGTCAAAACAAACAAGCCACTCAAGAAATGGGCACGGGAAATGGGCAAACACTTCACAAAGGAACAAACCCAAATGGCAAATAAACATATGAAAAAATGCTCAAGTTCCCTGGCAATAAGGGAAATCCAAATTAAAACATCAATGAGGTACCACCTAGCGCCAGTAAGACTGGCCCACATGAATAAAAGCACCAACAACACTTGTTGGCGAGGTTGCGGGGAAAAGGGAACCCTACTCCACTGCTGGTGGGGCTGCAGGCTGGTACAGCCTCTATGGAAATCAGTATGGAGAACATTCAAACAACTCAAATTCAACATACCGTATGATCCAGCAATAGCACTCCTAGGAATATATCCAGAACACTTGTTCTATGAGAAACCAACATGCACTCCTATGCTCATAGCAGCACAATCAGTAATTGCAAAAACATGGAAGCAACCAAAATGCCCATCAACAGAGGATTGGATAAGAAAGCTATGGTACATCTACTCCAT
The DNA here is from genome assembly GCF_030435755.1 of Ochotona princeps. Lineage (NCBI taxonomy): Eukaryota > Metazoa > Chordata > Mammalia > Lagomorpha > Ochotonidae > Ochotona > Ochotona princeps. The sequence goes on from NC_080845.1 coordinate 56,065,660, forward strand.
GGAATACTACTCAGCTATTAAAAAAAATGAAATGCAGTTCTTTTTGGCCAAATGGGCCAAACTGGAAACCATAATGCTAAGGGAAATGAGCCAATCCCAAAAGGTTAAATACCACATGTTTGCCTTAATTTAAGATGATATGATGTTATGTATAACATGTTATGTTTTGAATGTTATATGTTGTGTATAAACTAAAATTGAAGTGTAGGTGAGGTGGTCACAGAAGGTGGCTGGGAACTTGCATTTACTTTTAACATATTGGTTACTCATTACTATGTCAATTAATTCCATAATGATGTAAATTTTTGCTGATGGTATGTTGGAGCTTTCAATTGACTGGGATGATACTCTGCTGGCTCTGTCTTCAGACCAGAGAGGGTATACCTAAGAAGACGTTGAACTTGACTGGACAATAAGATGCTGGACTCTATGCTTGGTATACGCTTGCAATGGGGAAATCTCAACTGAACTTGAGCTGTGGTTATGCAACAAGGTGGAGGAATCCACCATGGTGGGAGGGTTTGGGGAGGGGTGGGAGAACCCAAGTATCTATGAAACTGTGTCACATAATACAATGTAATTAATGAAGTTAAATAATAAATAATTTCAAAACAAACAAACAAACAAACAAACAAACAAAAAAACCATCTCAGAGGTGTAATACTTGGACACGGCCACAAGGGGAAGTTTAATGCAGATTCTAATTCTGGTGGATGCTATAGGTCGCTGGCCCACTTATGCCCAGTACCACTTACAGTTCCCACCTTGCAGGCGCTGGCAGCTTCTTGCTTAAGTGCACCTCCGAGCCTGTCTTCCTAAGCTGCCAGGCCCATGCATGTGAAGGGAGTTGGTGCTCCTGGGAATAGCCCCCAGCCATGACCCTTCAGGTTTTCTGCAGGCTCTGCTGTGTGCTCTATAGCGCCCCAAGGCAGTTGGCTCCAGGACAAACCTCTGGGCTCCTGTGACTCTCCCTAACTCGCTTCCCCACTCCATGACTTTGCTTACTGGCATTACTTTCTGAATTCACTTCCAGCACGTCAGTCTTGGACTTGGAGTCAGCTTTCAGGGTACTCAAGATACAGCATCTAGTGTGCAGAGGGGAGAGGCAGAACAGACAGAGGCGGGCTGAGGAAGCAAGGGCCTGTAAGAGGCAGAGAAAAAATTACAGGACAAGAGAAGGGGCAGGAGCCTTACCCATCCAGGCAGGTGCAGCATATCTTTCCCTTTTCTATTGGGCGGGATGTTCTGCCTCCCTTGCTTCCTTGTTGGTGAATGGTAACCCTGGGAAGGAGTCTCGTGCACACTGCTGCTGGTAGCAAACAGAAGCACAGAACCTGGGCTTGCAGAGCCTGGGACTCTGTCACGCACAGGCATGCTGACTTAGTCCTTAAAACACACACTTGTGGCAGGACAGAGAGCTGGGATCAAACCTTCTTTGCAGATGAGGTATTACTGTGAGGGTCTCTGGTGAGAAGTGGCCACTAAGGTTAGAAATGCAGTTCCACAGCTCCTCTAGAACACGCAAAGAAAGGACACCATCGGCCTACTCCTCAGATCCTGTTTGCCCAAAGAGGCACGGACTGGGTGCAAGAACACACACATCTTGTCTGCAAGCGCTGCTAGCAGACATGGAGGTCTGTCTGCTATGGGAGCTGGAGCCGCTTGGAGGAAAGCTTTATTGGCCCTGATGAAAAAGGGAGAAAGGATGTGGGAAAGGCAGAGCTCCCTAAAGAGGCTGCCTCCCTGCGAAGTAGACTAACCTGAGTCAGGGGGAGGGAGAGAGTCGGGGATGAAGGAAGATGGGCCCACCAGCTCAAGCCCCCTCCCTCTTCCTGTAGTTCCTTTGGAATTCTGACTCAGCCTGGTCTCTTGGCGGCTGTCCTTGGTTGCGCTGGCCTGGCTCCTCCAAGGACAGTGTTGCAAGATGAGCTTTGCTGGAACATTCTCTGAAAATGAAGCCCAGGTGAGCACCCAGCTCGGGTGGCCTTTGCTGCCTCAGGTCCACCCCCTAGGTCACACTGCTTGGACCAACAGAATGCAATCAGAATAAATCGGCCCTGATTTCCAGGGCCAGCCTGGAAAGACTGCAAGTCCGCACTCTCTCTCTCTTGGAACACTCTCCCTCATGTCTGAAGTGCTGATCTTCGCCAAACCGAAGTTCCTGATCTCCGAAACTGAGAAATCGACTAAAACAGTCGTTAGAGCTGCGGAAGTCTGGGCTACTTTGCAACTCACAAGTGAAATCAGAATGTTGGATCCAAGCCATGACATTTAGAATCCGCTTTTATTAATTTTTAAAATCAGTGTTCTGTGTAGCAAGAAATCTGTTTTGAACTGTAATTTCCTTAAATGCAATTTTTTCATCATGATACTTCCCAGTTGAAAATCTGCAGATTTCCTAATATTTGCTGAATTGAATTCTAGAGCCTGAATTTCTTGTTTTGCACATTGATCCCATAACTGGACCCAAATTTTAATGCGGAGAAGAGTATGTATGTCAATGGATGTGCACAGACACACAGCATGTATGTGTATGTAGTGCTTATAAGCAAAGGAGTTGGGAACACCTTTTATGGAATGGATGATACGGATTCATGTAATCACAGGAGATCCACGAAGCCCTGAAGCAAGCGTTTCACACTTTCATACTTTTACTCATTCATGTTTTGTGTTTTGCAGTAACTCGAACCACACAACCACACACACTGTGTTTGCACACATTCCTTCCCCTGTATCTCCGAGAGAAGCTGAATGCTTTTGTAGCATCTTCCTTGGAAGGAACGTACTCTCCGTGATTCCTTCTATGTCATCACATTGGCAATCTCTCTCCTCCTGACTTCTCTTATTGTTCATTCCCTGTCCACTCCAATGCTCTCTCCCTGTCTTTGTTACAATTTTATTTTATTGTGGTGGGAACCCTTAACTCAAGATCTACCCTCTTAACAATTTCTAAACCTTATGTTCATAGACTATAGGTACAGTGCTGTGTAGCGGATCTCCTGAGCGTATTTGCTTTGTTCGATGGAAACTCAACATTCCTGCATCAGTGACTACCTAGTTAGTTACTACCAGCCTAGACTGGCACCACCAATCCACCCTCTGATTCTGTGACTTTGACTTTTTCTTTTTTTTTTAAGACACCTCATGTAAGTGCAATCATGTAATATTTATGTTTCTGTGATTGGCTTATTTCATGTAACATAATTGTTCCTTCATGTTTTCATATACTTGACACTCCTCAGTGTAACATTCTATTTAAAAACATTTTGTAGAGATACAGCCTACATACCAAGAAATGCTGTACAGATACATTTTTATCTCACCAATTGAGTTTATTCCTAGGTATCCATTCTTTGCAAGATGTTGTAAGTGGCATTGTTCTTCTTTTCCTGTGGTTCAATATTAGTATATAGAACTGCAACTGATTTTTTTTATCCTGACACTTTATCTAATCCATTCATTAATTATAATATAGGGTTTTCTACCTATTACATCATGCTGGCTTCAAACAGGGGAACTTTTACTTCTGTTAAGAATTGAAAGCCTTTTTTTAAAAAAACTAATTGTCTAATTGCTCTGGCTAGCATTTCTCTATAAATGCCAATCATATTTATTATTATTTTAAAAATGTCTCTTTATCTATTTGAAAGACAGAACTATGGAGGAAGAGAGCTCTTCCACCTACTGTACCTGCTGGTTCACTCCCTAGATGGCTGCAATGATTGACTGGGGCAGGCAGTAGCCAGGAAGCCGGAGCCCCATCTGAACCTCCTACATGGGTGGCAGTGTCCCAAACATTTGGGTTATCTTTGCTGCTTTCCTTAGCGCATCATCAGGGAGCTGGGATAATAAGTGGAGCAGTTGGGACTCAGTCAAGAGCCCATAAAGGATGCTGGTGTCACAGACAGTGGTTTCATCCACTGGGTCACAATGCCAGCCCCTGGCTAGGATTTCTAGCACCATAATAAGTAAAGGTGATGACAGGAGGCATCCTTGTCTTTTTTCTGATCCTAGAGAAAAAACTTTCAAATTTTCACCACTGAACATGATGCTGTCTAGGGTTTTCATTCATAGTGTGTATTTTGTGCAGGTTGAAAAAAAATTTATCATTAAAGAATATAAGTCATGAAAATGGTTTTTTTTCCTGCATCTATTGAGATCATCTTGCAGTGTTATCGTGATTATTACTGGGGTGCAGTTGCTTTTCCTAGGCTGCAATTTCTTTGCACTTCAGGGAGAAGTTCTGGCCATGGTGCATTATCCTTTCCATGTGCTGCTGGGGGTGATGTGCTTGTGTTTTGTCAAGGATGTGTGCATCTTTGGCTTTGGTATCAGAGCGATGCTGGCCTAATGCAATGAGTCTGGAGCGATCCTTCCTCTTGAATTCTGTGGGAGTTTGGGAAGGACTGGCGTGAATGCTTTAAAGGTTTGATGAAACTCACTGGTGAAACCTTATGAGTCAGTTTTTTTAGCAAGTTTCTGAGGACTGCTGCCTGTTTCACACTGGCTGCGGTTCTTCTCAGACTTTATAATTCGATCTTACAGCAGGTATACTTCTAGAGATTTATTATTTCCTTTGCTTAACCATTTTATTGATACGCAGTTGTTCACAGCAGTCTTAGTTTCCCTTTTATTTCTGTGGTTTGAGTTTTAATGTGTCTTATTTCATTGCTGATTTTATTTATTTGCTCTTTTCCCTCTTGTTAGTTTAGTGAAGGATTTGTCAGCTTTGTTTAGCTTTGCCAGAAAGTCTGAGTTTAGTCTTTTCAGTTGTTTTTCCACTTTCTACTTTGTTTATTTTTAATATAATCTTTGTTGTTTCCTGAATTCTGCTAAGTTGAGGCTTAGCTTTTTCTTCTTTCTCCAACTCTTTGAGGTATAAAATTAGGTTGTTTATTTGAGATCTTTTTTCTTTTTTATATTGCAGTAAACTTCTCCCTTGGTATTTTTGCCATATCCCATACGTTCTTGGCATGCGGAATTTTCATTTTATTCTGTCTTGAGATATGTATTTTTTAATTTCCTTTTTGATTTTCTTCATTGATCCAATGGTTGTTCAACAATGTTTTGTTGAATTCCCACCTCTGTGTAATTTTCAGTTTTCCTTCTGCTATTAAGTCAAGGTTTTCGGTACTGTACTTAGTAAGGAGATTTGGTAGGATTTCGACCTTAGCTCTGTAAGCTTTGCTGTGTGACCTGCTGCATGGTCTATCCTGGAGGATGAGCTGCACATTGGAGAAGGGTGATCCTTCTGCTGCTGTTGAGGAAATGCTCTGATGTCTTACCTGGGTTCAGTCTTGGGTGTTGTTGTTTCCCATGTCTGCTATTTTCTTGTTGACCTTGTGTCTTGGTATTCCATCCATTATTGAGTGTGAAGTTCTGGGGTCCCCTGTTATTCTACCTCTTCTTTTTCCAGAGTTTGCTATATATACTTGTGTTTATGCTCTTTGATGTTGGGTGCACGTGCATTTATGGCCATTCCATCTTCCCAATAGATCTGTTTGTGAAGTAATTTTATAGTGTCCTTCTTTATCTGTTGTGACAATTTTGGGCTTAACATCTGTGTTGTCTGTGAAACATTCACACTCTTTCTCTCTCTTGTTATTGGCATTGGAGGTCCTTTCCCCATCTTTCTACTTTGAGCCCATATGTACCATTAACTTTAAGGAGTTTCTTGAAGATATAAAATTGTTAGCTTCTCACTTTCCCTAACTTCTCCTCCATCATGTCTTTTACTTGAAGAGGCTAATTCATTTGAAGTTTTGGTCATTCTTAAACGGGAGGCTTATTATTATCATTTTGTTCTTGGCTTTCTATTAGTCTCACAGTACTTTTTCCTTTGAACTGATTCTGATTCCTCATGAAGGAAATTTGAGAATTGCTGTGGAATGGGTGTTTCCAATGGTTAAGATGTGTCCTGACTTCCCACTCCAACGTCTTGAAGAGCTCATATATTGTTCCTCTCTTCTTTTTGCTCTTCTGGCTTGCATTCTCAACCCTAAGTTCCTGGCAGGGTGGGTACGTTCAGGTTTCATTTTAGATATGATCTGCTAGAATCTTTTGGCCACCCACTTCTTCTGTCTCTCTCATCCCATCTCCTTCCTCACCATAAGTAGTCTCCTCAATGGACAGTTAGTCAGTGCGCTGAGCAGCGACTCGCTTGTTCAGCTCTGCACTCCCAGCAGCCAGCAGGCTGCCTGCATGTAGAAGATATTAAATCATCTGCTGAGATGAATGGAGGGAGGCCCTGTTCTTTCTCAAAGCCATACTGCAGTCTTAGGCCCTGCTAGGTCAACGTGGTATCAGGATTATCTCTGGGATGTCAGAACCTGGGTGACTCTTAGAGCCAACTATTCTGCCTTTAAATCTGACTGTAAGAGATGAGGAAGTTAGGACCCTCACAGGCACACCGCAGAATGATGTTTAATCTGGACACACTGTGATCGGGCAAATGACACATACCATGAACTATCAGACTAAGTAAGACGGGACATGTATACTCACCCGTGCCTCCCTAGTGGGCCTTGCTACTTTGAGGGCATCTGTCCAGCCGGTGACGCTAGCAAAGGCTGTATTTTGAGCAGGTTCTGTTTGTAGCTTGTCTGCAGGCCTTGTGTGACCACCCTCTTGTGTCAATGCAATTCTGGCTAATTTGCATATTTAGCAAATTGCCAAAATACTCAGCACAGCCCTGTCCTGCCTGCCCATCCTTTCCTCTGAGCTCAGGAATGAAAAGCCTGCCCATGTCTACCACGGAGGAAGCCTAAACGTTTCTCTTTATTTTACAGAGGCCTTAATAGACTCATGTGTTGGATAGTGCTCCCTGGCTGTGAAGTCACTTGGGGTGTCTGTGTTTTAACTCTGGTCCCACACAAAGTGGTGGCTGGATGTACAACCGAATGAGACATGTGTGAACTGCTCAATGTGCCTTCTTATTGGTCGTAGAGGATATTCTTCCATGAGGGGGCTGGTCTCTCTTGTCTGTGATGGAAGTCGTGTGACAGGGGTGACAGTTTTCCTGGGTTGGTACCTTCCCAACAGTCCTGGAGTGGGGTTATTGTCCTTATTGGAGATGCTGTGTCTTCCTCACCTGTTTTGGGACACCTTTTCATTCTTCAGTCATTGCTACTACCTCTGTTCATCCAGCCAAGGAAGTATGTTGCCTGTCAGTTGCTGGTTCATTGGTAGTTCCTTGGCTGTGCTAACTAGGAGCAGGACCCACTTTTACAAGTTGATTTACAATGCTTTCAATGTGCTTTTGTAGAATCCCAAAGTGGATCATCAAAACACAGTTCTCTCTTTTCTCATCAATTCAGAACTCTCTTTTCTGAGCTTGCCATGAAGGTAGATCCCACAGAATTGCATGTCCTGGTGACCCGTCCTGATGAGTCGATGGCCCTGAGGCCACAGGCTGGCTGTAGCTCTGGGCAGCGATCCTACTGGGGGTCTGTAGGCAGGAGTCTCACATGTAGCACACAGCATGCTTCCTTGATGTGGAGCCAGACTGGTCATTGTGCTGCAGTTCAGTTTGTTGTCAGCATCAATAGGTTGTTTGGAGCCATTGTGTTGTCGAGCTTCAGATCTGCGTGGACTCCACTGTGCAGATGGTCTGCAGCTGAGCTAGGACTTGAATGACCTGCCTGGCGCCTCTCTGCACCTCTGCTATGCAGAATTCTCTCGCTTTCTCTCTCCTCACCAGCCCCATCACATGGTGTGTTCATTTAGGTGTGTCACACTGGCTCCAGGTGTTTGAGGTGGCCAGTTGTTATACCTTCTGGGAAGCTAACTTCCTGTCCAAGTAACCTCACAGAGAGTAAGGTTACTTCTAGTTCTATTCCCTGCTTGTCCACTTCACTTCTGTTTCTTTGCAGCCTCGGGAGCTTTCTGATGTTTCATTGTTCCTGTGCTTGTCCCAGGCACAGATTCCTGTAAATATCTTTACCTGAGCAGTAGCCAGGGCTGGATGAGGGTGAATTCAGTAACCTGGAGCTCCATCCAGGTGTCCCATGTGGGTGCAGGGTCCCGAGTACTTGGGTTATCTTCTGTTGCATTCCCATGCACATCAGCAGGGAGTTAAATCAGAAACAGAGTACCTAGGACATACATTGTCATGAAAGTATCACAAACCACAGCGTGACCCTCTGCATCATAATGTTGGTTTCTGCATCTACAGTTCTTAACGGAATTGCTGTGAGAAGGAAATGCTCCTTCGATAATCGGTGCTGTTTGGGGGTGATGAATGAGCTGAAAAGTTCCTACGGGATGCATGTGAAGTTAAGAATGGGATCTTAAATTGCACTGGAACCAGAAATTTTCTTTCTTTAGATTTATTTATTTTTATGTAAAGGCAGATTTACAGAGGAGAGAGAGAGAGAGAGAGAGAGAGAGAGAATAATCTTCCACACTGGTTCATTCCTCAAATGGCTGCAACAGGCAGAGCTGAGCCCTGCTGGAGCCAAGAGCTTTTTCTGGGTTTCCCACATGGGTGCAGGGTCCCAAGGCTTCGGACCATCCTTCACTGCTTTCTTAGGCCATAAGTAGGAAGCTGGATTGGAAGTGGATCAGCCAGGACATGAACATGTGCCCTTAGGGGATCCTAGCACTTGAGCCAAAATCTTTGATACATGCCAGTTTTGTTCTTTTTTTTTTTTTTTTTTTTTTTTTTTTTTTACACAGAGACAGTGTCTTTGCTGGTAAAATACACGTGTCATGCCAGGTATCCAGTATCGTGTCTTACAGAGTAACTCTAGAGCCCTGAAAATAATCCTCTATTCCCCCTCTTTTATCTCCTGACTCCCAATCCCCAATGATGACTCATCTTTCTGTGCCTACTGTTTTGCTTTTCCCCAGAATGCCTGTAATTGAGAAAATACAGTATGTGGCCTTTTTAAAATCAGGACTCCTTTCGTTTAATAACATGAAACTCAGTTCTCTCTGGCTCAATAGCTCATGGTTGTTTCAGCACAGCAGAATCTTTCATGGTCTGGATGTACCCGTTTGTTTATGAGAAGCCCTAGGTTTTATTGAGGACAGAACCAAGTCCTCCCTTTTCTCTGAAGGTTAGCAAGACTTGAGGTATTCTAGGGATTTGCCAACCAAGCCATTTTCAGTCATTAGCTCAATTCTGGGACAAACGCCACATACAAAAAGCTGCAGAGACAGCACCTGCTGTCATCTCATGCATGAGATGACAGCACCATGCACCTGCTTTGTTGTGGCATTGAACCATGCTCAGGCCCTCTGCAGTTGCTGTCCATGTGATGTTGGAGCTTCCAGCGTAGTGGGAGGTCAGGAAGGATGATGTCAGGATATAGGGGTGGGGTGGGGATAGCCAGGACAAACCTCAGGTGGAAGTAGAGCCATAGGACAGATGGGAAGCTGGTCAGTTCTCATTGCCTTTGGTCTTGGTGGCCTAGTTCATCAAGTACCTAAATACACACACCTGACAGAATTCTGAGGGGCTGATGAGCCTGCAGAGGGAGATGGAGAAATCACAAGCCTGGCTATAGCCTCTTGCCAGTGTGGTCAGCCAGGAGGCTTCTGGTCAACCCACACTAACCAAGAACACACAAATGGGTGCTCTGGGAATGGATGGTTCCACAGCCAAAGCAACATGTTACAGAGGTTCTTCGGCTCTGTGTGCATTGGCTTGGAGTTGTAGAATCTTGGGGAGAGACATGTAGATTTCCTTGTGGGCATGCTTTGATTAGATCTGATCTCATTCCCATCCACCCTCTCTGAGTATGCAGCCACTTGTGAGGGTCTCCTGACCCTTCCCATCATTCTCAAGGACTCAAAACCCAATCTTTTGTCCCTGGCACGAAGCTGCTAGTTCTTTGGGCTCTGGGTCCCAGGCTCTAATGCTTGCTCCGTCTGCAGCTAGCCCAGCTCTCTGATGGTACACACTATAATTCAGAGGCAGAAGGCGAGGGGCAAATGCATGAGATGTTTTGGGATCTGCATTATAAGAGGATTAAGTTAAGGCTAAATTTGCAGACCAGAGACAAATATACAAAGATATATGCTGATGTAGATAATCTCTGTCTTTGTGTGTGTGTGTGTATATATATATATACGCAATTCTCCCTCATTTTTTTTCTTTCCAAAGGGAACATGGAAATGAAAAAAAGTATTACCCAAGAGAGATGATGGATAAAAAACAGAAAAAACAGCTTGGAAGGGAGACATGCAGCGCCATGGTTTAAGCTGCCACCTGTGCTGCTGGTATCCCATATCAGAATGCTGGCTCCAATCCCAGCTGCTCTGCTTCTGATCCAACTCTCTACTAGTGTGCTTGGGAAAGCAGCAAAGGATGTCCCATGTGCTTGGGCCCTTACCACCCACAAGGGAGACCTGGTTGGGGGTCCAGCCTCCTGGTCTCAGACTGGCCAAGCCTTGGCTATTGCAGAAATTCAGAGAGTGAGCCAGCAAATGGAAGATTTGTATCTCTCTGTCTCTCCCTCTCTCCAAGTAACTCTGATTTCAAATAAATAAATAAATAAATAAATAAATAAATAAATAAATAAATCTTTACCTCTTAGACTGTCATATCTAGTAACATGTTATTTTGCTTCATGGCATTGTAAATTTCTATTTTTCTTTCCATTGTTGATTTTGTATTATGACTTTTCATTTGAGGGGATGTACAGTAGCTGTGAAAGAGAGACTAACATCCAGATGTGAGGTTACAATGTAGTATGCATTTCTACTTCCAGACAAAGATGGACTTACAATGAAACTGCTTACTATATCTTGACAATAGGATTCTGGACTCTCTGCCATCGTCCATGCCCGCAATGATGGACATATGACTGTGTATGAAGATCTATACTTTAGTAATGATATAGAGGAACTAGGCGGGGGGGGGGATTCGGGCTGGGATAATGGAAATCCCAGGAGCCTATGGAACTGTATCATAAAATGATAATAATAATAAAATGTTAAAAATAAATAAATAAATAAATAAATCTTTAAAAAGAAACAGCTTGCAAGAAAAGACTGGGTCACTGTCGTGTTGACATGTGTGCTCTGTATGTGTGTGTTGAATAGTGACCCAGCATCCTGGCAGGAAGGTCCACCTTCTCCCAAGGCCATTTTCCCATGACTTCTTCAGAATCTCCTAGTTTCCTGTGAATCATGTTTGCAGGTGGATCAGGAGCTCCATGTCCATGGGGAAGCTTGGGCTTTGAGCTGTGTTGAGCCCTGATGTTCGCTGTGGGAGCCCTGGCAAGCTGCTGTAACACAGGGTCAATGGACACAGGGGTCTGAAAAGAGGAGAGTGATGGCTGCGTCCGTCCTCTGCCAACACAGGAAAAAGCACAGGGCCTCTTCTGCAGTCTACCCAATCTTTCTTTCTTTTTTTTTTTTAAGATTTGCTTTTACTTGAAAGTCAGTTATAGGGAGAGACACAAAGAGAGGTCTTTCATCTGCTGGCTCATTCCCCACATGGATACAATGGTCAGAGCTGAGCTGGCCCGAAGCTGTTAGTGAAGAGCCAGGAACTTCTTCTGGGTCTCTCCCAAGGACTTGGACCATCCTCTGCTGCTTTCCCAGGCCATAAACAGAGGGCTAGATTGAAAGTGGAGCAGCTGGGACATGAACTGATGCCTGCTGGCACAGCAGGCAAAGGATCAGTGTGATATGCCACCGTGCTGACCCCAGTCCACCCAATTTTTAAAAAGCATCACTACATGCTCCGTGGCCCAGGATCCAATAAGGCTGTTAGGCTTAGCACTTAAACCACCATGGCAGTTATAGGCCTGAGTGGATGCCCTGTGTTCCCCAGAACTGGATTCTTATTGCTCTGTGGCACACCCACAGCACAGGGGGAGGCCGGGTTCAGGCTGGCATTGCAGACACACTGGCTGCACTACTGGTCCCTTACTCTCTCTCAGCAATCACTGCTCAGCTGCTTGCCAATGCCCCATGTCTTGACTAGTCTCAGCTTCTCTGAAAAATAATGGGAGGCTACTCTTAGTGTCTGCAAGAAGCTTGGGGTCCCAAGGCCTTCAGCTCAACAGGTGTGTTGCCTACTGCTGTCTGCAAATAACATAAGCTCAGCGTTACAGTTTGAGTGTCCCTCAAGTGTCCAGGGATTGGGGGGTTGGTCTCCAGGGTGGTTGTGCTAGGTGATGGGGTCCAGGGGAAGGTCCTCCCATCACTGGGGTCACACTCTTGGCAGATACATCTCCTGAGATCACCTGAGTTCCTGAAAGAAGACTATTATAAAAGGGGCAAGCTTGAGAATGGCACAGCGGCTCAACATGCTTATCCTTGACCAGAAAATGCCATTAGCCCATTTGGGCACCAGTTTATGTCCCGGCTACTCCACCCCTAATCCAGCTCCCTGCTATTGTGCCTGGGAAAGCAGTGGAAGATGGCTCAAGTCCTTGGGTCCCTGTAACCTCATGGGAGACCCAGAAGGAGCTCCTGGCTTCAGATGGGCTCAGCTCTGGCCGTTGTATTCGTGTGGGGAATGAATAAGCAGATGGAAGGGTCTCTCCTTCTCTCTGTAAAACTGTCCTTCAGATAAAAATGAATGAGTAAAAGGGACAAACTGAGCTATCCTGTCTTCTCTCCTCCTGGTTCCAGATGTGCCCATTTGACTGGCATGCATGCTTGACAGTGCCACCTTTCACCCACCATTCACCTTGAGATTCTCATTAGAACTGAAGCAAATGCAGGTGCCACGCTCTGCAGGCTTGCAAGCTGGAGCTTCATTAACCTAGTATTCCTAGAAGCGACCCTGATCAGGTGTTTGCTATAGAGATAAAAGTTAATATATTCTAGAAAAAGCAGAATATTTTAAAACAAACGGAAAAATAAGACCACAAACCGCAGCAAATCTACTTATCTTGAAAAGCACCTATGGTTTGCATTTTCTGGTCACTGAAATAGACACATTTCCATGCATCCGTGTGTGTCTGTGTACGCAGATACGTACTGATATCATCTCAGAAAACTGGAATTATACCACTGGTGGTGATTATCTAACCCACATTTACTAAATTCAGTGCTATTTGAAATCACTGAAGGAGGAAACTGAAATAAACAGCAATCATCAGAGAAATATTTGTCTTCATCACAAGTTTGATGCACTTCTTAAAAATTACTAGGAAGTATTTTTTTCATGCAAGAAGTATGCAAGTGTCTTGAAAACCATGTTCTCACTGCTACTCAGTGAGAAAATTAAACGTTGTCAATTTTTAAAATCACCCTGCTGGGCTCTCTGACTGGCACATGGTCTCACACAAGGGGTTTGTGAACCTGCCTAGGACCCTCTCCAAAGGGGCTCCAGAGGAACAGTCCTCACAGTCAGGTGAGCGGCACAGCAGGTGTGGGAAAGTTCATTTTCTGAGTTCCCAGGGCACACCTGTTCCTTAAAGAAAATGACTCTGTTAGTCCCTGGCAAGCACCTTGGGGCGCCGCTGCATCAGCCAGGCCAGGGCGGGAAGCAGAGCCTTCCAAGGCTGCTTCTGTGGGCCTCTCTAGGATTGTCCTAATTCTGGGGTAAGCCACATGGTTTCTGGATGTTTCTGCCTGCTGATTTTGGGTGCCGAGCTCATCAGATCTGTTGCATTTGGCACCCATTGCACCCCTTCTGCTTTATTTCTAAATCTGTTGCTATTTGGTCTTTCAGTGGCACTGCTGTGACTTACGGGAATTGCTTAGGAACAGTACGTGTGTATGTGTGTGTGCACATTGTATCTATTCATCTACCCATATTATTTATCTATCTATTTACCTATCTATCTATCATCTATTATGTCTCACATCCATCTGACTGCCCACCCACTGATTATTAGTCTAGCTATTGCCTGTTTATCTTTTGTCTATCTGTATCAACTGATCTATTCATCCACACACTCAGCTATTTATCCATCCGTTTGCCCATCCATATGTCTGACTCTGTTGCCAGTCTGTCATCTATACATATCTAATAGAACATTGAGAAGAAAAGCAAGGAGTATTTACTGGTCTTTAAAAAGTAGGGACTGTTTTGAATTTTTATTACTGTTTCCCAGATATTAGCCATACTTCTGACCCTACATCTTATATGCATTTACTGAAACACGAGCTGTGGAAAATGATCATTAATTAAGCATGACATAAATAACACACTTCAAACTCTAAGAGAAGTGGGAATGGATCACACAGGTGTAAGATACACATTCATAGCTCAGTACCTGTGGCTTTGCTTTTACCCTTAAGCCCGTAATCCTGGACTGGAAGGCAGGTGAAGCCTGGACCACAGCTGCCGAAAAGATGGGGCAGTGAGCAGTGATGCATTTGATGATTCAATGCGATAATTCACTTCTCACCTTCGGCACAGATTGTCCCTGGTGTATTGCCTAGCTGTAGGCACTTCTGAGACACTTCAGGAACTCTTCATCTTCATATGCTGGCTGGATGACAGGGAGCTCAGAAGTCTTCTCAGGGAGGGGCATGGGTTTCTAGTGTGTGGGGTTTGGGCTACATCAGTTGTCAGGTGAGTCTGAGAGATGCTCAGGCCAGCAGGTGTTTAGCACCAGGGGAGGATGTCACAGTGGTGGATGAACTGAACAGTGGCAAGGTTGTACAGCCTGGACTCTGCTGTCACGTGATGAGCTCTCAAAGAGCATTGATTCTATTAGATATTAGTACACATCTTTACAAAACTATTATCTACATCTGAAAGACACATAGAGAGAGAGAGAGATTAAGAGAGAGAGAGATCTTCTGTTCACTGGCCATGCCCCAAATGCCTGCAACAGCTGAGGCTGGGCCAGGCCAGAAGTCAATCCAGGTCTTCCCATGTGAGATTCAAGCCCTTGCGCCACCCCTGCTGCCAGGTGTGCATTAAGTCGGAAGCTGGAATAGAAAGGGAACCCAGAGAGAGTACTAGGAGGTGGATACGCCACGTGGAGCCTGAATTGCTCCTCCAAATGCTTGGGCCTGATATCAGCACTCTTAATGCCTCCTAGGTGCCTGACAACCTCACACTGCTGATTCGTGCAGGTTGAATAAGTGGTGTGGAATCCTAGGGCTCTTTCTAGTACCCAGCAGACCATTTACTCTCCTCCTCTAGCGGGCTTGCAAAGAAGCAAAAGAAAACTGTATTTTTTTTCTCCATCGTGACTGATATGTTCTTCTAAAGTTTAATTCATCCATTCTTTTAAACTCCTGCTCTAACTGAATGTTATGTAATTGTAGACTAATTTTCCTGGGCATAAATAAAAATGAACAGCAAGACTCTTAGCATTAAACTTTAATTTGAAGATGTTCCAACCTCTCCCAGCTTCTTTTTTTTTTTTTGCCAGTTTTAAAAATTATATTTTAATAAAGCTCAATTGGTAGAGCATCAGACTTTTAATCTGAGGGTTCAGGGTTCAAGTCCCTGCTCAGGCGCTGAGTCTCCCAGCTTCTTTCCCTTCTGGGACTGAATAACCACAATTTCTTAGCTTTCCCAGGATTTAAACCCAATAGAGTTTGATTAAATTGGCTGAAGACCTTGGAATTTACAGTGTGCCTGGTTGAAACACAATATTTCACAAATTTTGGTGTTTGGTCTTAACATTTCGGAACTCAGGTGCCCAGGAGCTTGTCCTGGGCTGGCAGCCGCCTCTCTGCAGGCTCCTCCTCTTTCCTGATGTCTGGGGAGAAGGAAGGCGAGGAAGAGAGCCTCTCAAGATAAATCTTTTAATCCGGCCCAGGATTATGGGTTTTAGAAAGTAATCCAGAGAGTTGGTAGCATTACACCGTACATGTTGGTGCAGGTGTATTCTCAAACCATACACCTGCTCATTCAAGTTCCCACACAGGAGTGAGAGGGAGGCTTTAGACGCAGAAATGATGAAGAGTGTTGTTGATGCTATTGTGAATTAGCCAATCCTTTGAGTGAACCACACCAGGGGAAAAGCAGAAGAAATTGGCGTGACTCCCTTTTCCATCAGCACAGCTCAATCAGGAGCTTTAAGCAATGATCAAAGAAAAGCCCAGACTGTCATTGGGGTGTCAGCTGCAGCCTGCAATGCTGGCATCCCTTATGGGGGCACAAGTTTAGGTCCCGGCCATTCCACTTCTGATTCAGGTTCCTGCCAATGTACCTGAGAAAGTAGCAGATGGTTGGCCCAAGTGCTAGGGCCCCTATCACCCACTTTGGAGGCACAGATGGGGTTCCAGGCTCCTGAGTTTGTCCTGGCATAGCCGTGCTTCAGCCATTTGGGAAGTGAATCAGAGGATGGAAGTTCTGTTTTTGTTGCTCTTTCAAGCAAATTAAGTATCTTTCTAAAAATGGGACCAGCACTACGGCACAGCATGTAAAGCTGCCACTTGCAATGCCAGCGTTCCAGATGAGTGTTGGGTTATATCCCACCTGCTCCACTTCTGATCCAGCTTCCTGCTTACAACTGGGGAAAGCAGCAGAGAATGGCCCAAGTGCTTGAGCCCTTGCTACCCACATAGGAAACCTGGACGAGTATATGGGCTCATGGCTTCAGCCTGGCTGCTGTGGCCATCTGGGGAGTGGACAAGCAGATGGAAGATTTCTGTCTCTGCCTCTGCCTCTCTTTCTGTGTAAATCTGTCTTTCAAATAAACTAACAAATCTTTGAGAAGAAAAATGAAAAGATGTCCGCTGGGGCCCACATGCTAAAGAAGATGAGCCTTGGGAAGGGGTTTGTTTGAGGATGTGTGGGAGTGAGGGCCACTGAGGGAGTGTTTGCCAGCTGCGAAATGACTTCTGAGGAGATTCAAGGACTAGGCCACTGCACTCTTCCATGGATCAGGCCACTACACTTGCAGACAAATGATGGAGCTGAGATGGGGTAATTCAGAAAGACAGCCTGAAGGGCATGTCTGGATCAGACCAAGGCTCCCACCCATTAAGGAGACATAGGCTGGGCTTAGTAGCATCATCTGCTACCTTCTGGCACCTGTGAAAGCTAGTGCTAGGAGGCCTGCCTGGCAAGGCTCGGCCACGGTACCCACCACTGAGTGTCAGAACAGAGGGTACACCTTGCAAGGCTTGATAATGGGTCTGGAGGTGGGCTAGACTGGGCGATAGCATGTGACAGTACATGTAAAGGCCAGTGCTTGGGGTCGACCATGTTGGGTAGGAGCCTAGCACCTGCTAACACATGTAAGATCTGGGGCTGGGAGTCGGCCTGGCAGGGGAACTTGAGGAACTCTCCTACTAGGCTGAAGTTCCCACTGGTGAATAGGAGAGCTGGATCTACAGTGTGCCTGGAGGGGGAACTATGGGAACTCCCTTGCTAGGCTCAGGACCCACTGGTGAGTGTAAGAGCGGGGGGTGGTAGGGTGGGAGAAACTAAACTGAGTATGGCAGCACCCCTCAGCATCCATACAGGTTTGGTCCAGGGGTGGACAAGACTGGGCTAGGCACTAGCACTGAAATGCTAGATGCTTACAAAAGCCAGAGTGGGTACAGTTTGGGCTGAACTAGGCCCTGGCACCTCTTTGTCCACATAAAAGCTGGATCTGGGGATGGGCCAAGTGGGGCTGGGCTGGGTGCAGGCTGGTTGGACAGGGCTACAAGATGCATGGTGAGTGATGGGACTGGAGCAGGCCATGTCAGGGTGGGCCAAGCACCTGCTGGTGCACATGAGATTTGCAGCTGGGAGCAGGTTGGATAGGAGAACTTGGAGAACTTCCTTATTAGGCTGCAGCTCCTGTCGGTGAGTACAAGAGCTGGGGTTGGAGTCAGCCTAGGCTAGGCTGGGCTGCAGTACCCTTTGGCATATGTGTGGGCCTGGGCTGGAGGTGGGCTGGGTTAGGCCAGTCAATAGAACCCACTGGAATGTGCGAGAGCCAGGACAGGATGCAGACGAGGCTGGGCTGGGCCTCAACACCTGTCAGTTAACAGTGGGAGCTGGTACTAGGGGCAGGTCAGGCAGAGGCAGAGTGCAGCATCCTCTAGCAAATGCTGAGATGAAGTAGGCCATGCCAAACTGAGCCACAGGACCCACTGACACATCCAAGACCCAGGGCTGGAAGGAGGCCTGGAAGGACAGCTTTAGGGACTTCCCTACTAGATGGCTGCTTCAAGTGGTGAGCATGAGAGCCTGGACTAGGGTGGACTGGGCCAGGCAGTGCAGCAATACCCTTCAGCCTACATGTGGTCTGGGTCAGGGAGAGGGCCAGGCTGGGCTGGGCTGCTGTACCCACTGGTACACACAAGAGCCAGAAAAAGCGTGGGTCAGCTTGGCTTGACTGTAGCATTTGCTGGAAAGAACCAGGTCTGTGTACAAGTCGTGTTAGGCTAGACCACATTGTCCCCTGGCAAGTGCAAGATCCAGGGCTGGGAGTGGTAGGGGAACAGTAGGCACTCCCTTGCTAGGTTGCAGCTTCCATGGTGAACATGAGAGCCAGGGCTGGGTCAGACCAGACTGGACCAGGCAGCAGCGCGTGTCGGCTTATGTGTGGTCCAGATCTGGCAGTCGGGTGGGCTGAACTAAGCCATAGCAACCATGGGTGTATACAAGACCTGGGTGGGATGTGGGATGGACTGTGCTAGAGCACCACACTTGCCAGCACACACAAAATCTGGAATTGGGGGTGGGCCTAGTGGAGGCTTTGGGGGTTGCCCTGATTGGGCCTGTGGTGGGCTGGGCTGGGCCACAGCACCTGTCAGTTCTCATGAGAGATGGGACTGGGTGTAGAACTGATCAGGAGTTACGTCCACTGGTATCTTGGTTAGCAGGTGCAGCTGATGGACCCAAGCTGATGTTGCCCTAGCTGCCACACGCAGAAGTCAGGTCTGAGGTCATCCCAGGAGAAGATTCTTGGGGGACTCCTCAGCTAGAGCATTAAACTAAAACTCTGGCCATGCAGGAAATCATAAGATGTGTGGTTTGACTTTGTAGCACACATATTGGCCCTGGGTTTTCTCAGTTGTTGATGCCCCTGCAGTGGGAAAGCAAACACAGATGCATAAAGGGGACATGTCAGCCAGCTCATCTAGCCAGAAAAAGATGTCAAGTGCCTCGTCAGAGGATGGAAAGTGGAGCAGCTCAGATGGCCTTCCTGGCCAAGCTTTGCAGCAAGTGTGTAGGTCTGCGGATGTGCTAAGGTGGGCTTGGTCAACCAATAGACCTTGGTAAGATTTTCTCAACTGCGCAGCAACAAAACTGACAACTTCTTGGAACTATGAAATCTACTCAAGTTCACCCTTGGAATGTATTTTTCCATATTGGGGTCTCTAAGACACATCAAATGGTTGTCCCCTATCCCTGGGTACTGATGTAGTTTGACAGCAAAGCGCGACCCCTCTCCTTCCTCGCTGCAGATAAGAGAAAAAGAAAAAATTGAACATTTGTTTATATCTCAACCATCCCATCTAATCTGAGACCCACATGGATATACATCCCCCCTGAACTATGTAAACAATATTAGAAATAAAATGTGATAAAAAAGAAAAGGTGTCCCAAGGAAAGGGATCCAGGAATCCACTTGAATCTGGCAAGGAAGAGCTGTTTCTTGAAGGGGAAAGATCCAGAGAGAAAGAAAAGAAGAGGAACGAGGACAGCAGGCAGATAGAGTGAGAAGCTGGTTCTCCAAGGCCGGAACAGTCAACATGTCTTTTCCCAGTGAAACTACTCCAAGAATGAACAGCACAGGTTGTGGCAGGGACAAGCCTGGCAAATCAGGACCATTTGTACCTGAATGTTTATTACCACTCTTATCCACCAGGTGTCAGCAAAGTGTCTCATTCCAACAGGCCAGAGTGTAAGACCTGCCTGTTGATGAAGGGAGCTTCCCAGACCGGCACATGGTCGGACCAGCGCAGGCACGGCTCTGAGGTCTGGCCTTGGCCCACTTGCTGCTTAAAATATCTTCCTCTTACATCTCTCCCAGAACGAAAGAAACAAAAACCAGAAAGACAGAAAACATTCCCGAGTGTTCCTCTCTACGTGAGCTGTCATACCCCAAATCTGTAACGAAACAAGCAAGCCAAATAGGATACACTTTAATTGTGCTTGCATGTGGTTGATCTGTGGTAAGAGCTTCTTCCATGGTTCATGCACACATTGGCATTGATCTTGTGTATTCTGTAATTATCTGTGTTTATGTCTGCTTTTTCTAGATGTCTGTACACAGCTTTTCCACCAACCGTTTATATTTTTGTGTAACTGATGCATACATGTAGTTGAAAGCTCCATATTCGCTCTCAGGATTATAAACAAAAGCAACAGACACCTACCCAACCCTGCCCTCTTCTCCACTTCCCACCCTCCACCACAGCTCACATAACACCTTCATCTACTTTGCCCTCTCTGTCTGCATTTCTAAATGATCTGCTTCAGGCTGGGTGTTGTGGCACAGCAGGTTAGCCCACCACTGTTAGTGTTTGCGTCCCTCAGAGGAGCACCTAGCTGGGAGTCCTGCCCTTGCTTCTGGTTCAGCTTCCTGCTAATGGACTTAGGAGGGTGGTGGGTGATGGGTAAAGTCTTTGGGCCCCTGATACCCATGTGAGAGAGGCCCAGATGCAGCTCCTGGCTTCAGCCTAGTTTGGTTTTGAGGACATTTGAGAAGTAAATAAGCCAGTAGGTGGACTATCTTCCCCTCCCTGGCCCTCCTCTCTCTCTCTGCTACTCAAATAAATGATATATAAATATATACACATTTAAATTGTTTCAATGTGTGCTTTTTTAAAAAAAGATTTACTTATTTATTTATTGAAAATCAGATTTGCAGAGAGGAGAAAGACAGAGAGGAAGATTCTGTGTCTGTTGATTCACTCCCCTAGTGGCCACAATGACCAGAGCTTAGCCGATTCGAAGGCAGGAGCCTGGAATTTCTTCTAAGTGTCTCACATGGGTGCAAGGTCCCAAGGCTTTGGGCCATCCTCGACTATTTTCCCAGGCTACAAGCAGGAAGCTAGCTGGGAAGTGGGGCCGCCAGGACACAAACCGGTGCCCGTATAGGAGCCCCAGTGCATGCAAGACAAGAGCTTTAGCCGCTAAGTTACCACGCCAGGCCCAATGTGTGCTTCTTGGTCTGTTCATTTTAGAGTGTTCATGTTCTCTTTAGATGGGTGAGTGTATTAGAGTAAGTAATGTTAGCTGCTCCAGTGACTTTCTCAGAATGGTAATGACAGCTTCTTAAATAGAAGATTTGATCTTTCTCAGTGGAGCGCCTTGATTGGGAAGCTTAGTTATTCACACCTTCTGGGCCTCAGGCTCTTATATGTATTCAAAGTTACTTGAGAGGTTGAGGTAGAAATAGATGATAGATAAATGATAGTTAAAGAGTGGGTCCCAGTGGCTGATTTACTCCACAAATGCCTGCAATGAATTGGACTGAGAGCAGGAGCTGGGGAATCAGTCTGGTTCTCCTGTGGCGGTGGCAGGAGCCAGCTACTTGAGCCATTGCTCTGCCTCCCAGGCTGTGCATTAGCAGGAAGCCTGAACTGGGAGGTGGAGCCAGGCATCAAACCCAGGTGTTGCGATGTGGGACACAGGTGTGTTGATCCGCAGCTTCACACGAGGCCCAAATGCTCACCCCTCCTTCCATCTTCTCATGGCATTATCTTCGACTTATGGTTTGCAATTCTTTTCCTGGAAGAGGAACAGAGCATGGAAGACAATGTGGGAGATTGTGTGGGATATGCAAGAAATGGCCTCTGCTCACCTCTGTTCACACCTGTCAGATGGGGGAGCTGAGATGTGTGCATGGTGAGGAGGAACTGGGAATAGGGTAGGATGAAGAATTACCTCTGCTACAATGCATTCATGCTTTCTCCTGTCCCCTTCCCATCCTGAACATGTGGATGGCACTTAAACCATGGGATTGATTGAGAACTCCAAAGAGTGAGTGTGAGCAGAGGAGTGAAGAGGCATTGGGCTGGGGTTTGGGGAGGAGGAGAATCTTGCCAAGGAGGTGGGTGGAGACAGGGGTGGTCATGAGCTGTGGGGAGCAGAACTGAGAGGCATTGGAGACACAAAGAGATGGGAGGCAGCAGTTTGGGGAGAAAGAGAGGGAGAGTGGCAAGTTAAAAAAGGGGGTAGGTTGGCCGCTGGATAGCATTGGGACAAGGATGAGATTGCAGGAGGGAGAGGGTCTAACGTGATTTCACAGAGCTTTGGGATGGAGAATTGAGGTAGCTGAAGGAGTGAGATGATAAACAGCTTGTGTGAGTTGAAGGGGTGCCCAGCAAGAGGGTACAGGATGATGTGGGAAGGGGCACATCTGCCAGAAGGGTTTCCTGAAATAAGCTCACAGTGTGGGCAGCTGAACACCAGGGAGTGACCAGGCATCAAACCGAGGCCCACCAACATGGCGGCAGGTGTCTTAACCAGCATCTTAACTGCTAGGCTCCACACACGGCTGAAGCTCATTTAATTTGGACAATTTTAGATATCCCCACTTTACAGATAACATTGTTTTCTTTTGAGCAAGGACGATAAATGGGTTAGCATTATCTGAACCGTTTGGAAAGCATGTATGAACAAGATCACTGAGTTGCATAAGGATTGTTCCTGTAAGAAGAACCTTCAAAATGTTTGCAGGGCACTTAAAGGATGTTTATTTTGATTCAAAACAGTTGAAATACATGCACAGCTTTTATACAACACACATTTTTTTCCATGAGTTGCCAAAGTGTAAAGAGATGAACTTTGGAGCAGAAAATGAAATTTCAATCTATTTTGTATGTGTTAGTATTTGAATAAGAGCTCACAGAACAATGTTTTCTAAGCAAAGGAAAGTTAATGACATTTGCAATAAATGCCTCCTTATCTTTTTTTGTTGTTACATGGGCATTTAGTATGTATGTATTTTCATTTTATTGGAAAGGCAGCAAGAGAAGCAGAAACTGATCTTGCAAACACTGGTTAACTCCTTATAATCCCTTAATAGCCGGGGCTGGGCCAGGTACAAACTGGATGCCTGGAATTCCATCCCAGGTCTCCCTTGAGGGGACTGGGACCCAAGTGCTTGAGCGTCACCTGCTCCCTGCCGGGAGCACTAGCAAGAAGCTGAGTGGGAAGCAGAGCTGTGGGGATCTGAAGCAGGCCCTCCAAGATGGAGGCATGTCAATGCCCACCCCAGGCATTTTTTAAAGATTGATTTTACTTTTTTTGTTTGTTTGTTTTTTTCTTGAAAAACAAAGCACAGGAGAGATAGAGAGATCTTCTGTCTGCTGGTTAACTCCCCAAATGGCTCCAAATAGCTGGAGCTGGGCTAATAGGAGCCAGTTGCCAGGAGCTTCCTCCAGGTCTCATATGTGGGTGCAGAGGCCCAAGAACTTCCGTTACATTTTCAGACCTTAAGCAGGGAGCTGCATTGGAAGTGGAGCAGCTGGGAGTGGAACTAGACCCGTGTGGGAAGCAGGCAATGCAGGTACAGCTTACTCTACTACACCAGGGCATCGCCCTCCCCGCCATATATTTTCCAATTTTATTTTTTTTTAAAGATTTTTTTTTTATCTCCTCTGGAAAGGCAGATATACAAACAAAAGGAGATACAAAGCGAAAGCTCATTCATCTGCTGGGTAACTCTCCATGTTGCGGCACTGACTGGAGCTGAGCCGATCAGAAGCCAGGAGCCAGCAGTTTCTTCTGGCTCTCCCACATGGATGTAGGGTCCTAAGGCTTGAGGCCATTTTCCACTGCTTTCCCAGATCACAAGCAGGGAGCTGGAAGGGAAGTGGAGTGTCTGGGATACGACCTAGTACCCCTGTGGGATCCCAGTGCATGCAAGGTGAGGACTTTCAGCCACTAGGCTACTGTGCTGGGCCCAAGCTTATGTATTTTTAAAACAAACAATCATCATGTTTTTATAAATAATCTGAAATACTGACAAAAGCACACCCACTTCAGCTAAAAGAGATCACAAGCAAGGAAATCTCACCTTAAAGGAAGAGTCATAGACTTCTTTATTTTTGAGTCATAGACTCAATTATCTTATTATGAACAGTAGCACTGGCCTCAAGAAATCTTTTAAATAGAAGAGTTTGCCCTGGAGTTTGTGCATACCAGTGACTGCTGGAAAGAACTCTCTAGCAGGTTTCTTAGGGATCGTTCATCTCTGTTCATAACCACCTCTTAGTTCAAATGTCCTTAGTACGGACATATTTGTATCACCTGCCTTCTCTATTTCCCTTTTCGATGTTGTTTTTACTATATATTTGAAAGAGAGAGTGAAGAAAGAGAGAGTGCAAGAGCACTGGTGTGTTCCCCAAATAACCCCAATGGCCAGAATCGTTGGATCAGCTTGAAGTCAGGAGCCAGAAACTCCACTTGGGTCTCTACAGGATGCAGAGAGCAGAGAGCCACACACATGAGTCTTTGCCTCCAAAAGTGTGCCTTAGTATAAAGCTGGAGTTAAAAGGAGAGACAGGATTTGAACTCAGGCATTCCAATATGGGATACTGGCATCCTAGTTGGCATCTTTCTTTTTTTTAAGGTTTATTTTATTTTTATTGGAAAGGGAGATCTACAGAGAGAAGGAGACAGAGAGGAAGATCTTCTATCCACTGGTTCACTCCCCAAGTGGCCACAACAGCCAGAGCTGAGCTAATCTGAAGCCAGGAACCCAGAAGGCAGGAACTTCTTCCAGGTCTCCCACGCTGGCACACAATATCAAGGCTTTGGGCTATGCTCGACTGCTTTCTCAGGCCACAAGCAGGGAGCTGGACGGGAAGTGGAGCAGCCGGGACATGAACCAACATCCATGTAGGATCCTGATACATTCAAGGTGAGGACTTAACCTTGGAGCCATTGTGCTGGGTTGCCCAATAGGCATCTTAACTGCTGTATCAAATGCCCAGCTTGTATACATTTTCTTTATTACAAAATTACTTTGCTTTATCTTGAATCCTAAATAGAGTGAAAAAGATCTGTGAGAATAGGAGACATGAGCAGAGACAAGTCAACTATCCAAAAAACATACCAGGGTAGGTTGTTATGAAGATAATCTACACTGGTATTTTTTTTTTCCATAACAGAGAGCCTACTAGGTGAAGGGAAGATCCACTCATTACCAAAATATGGCTGATTCAATCATTCTGTAGAATCAGACTGTGGGTTGCTTTGTTATTTTAGGATGCAGGGACTCATGAGTCGACAAGGACATTTGGTCCTCTGTATTCAGTGCTCTGCAATTCAGCCAACCGTGGATTGAAAATATTCAAAGAAAAGTTGCATCTGTGCTTGACATGTGTGGATTTAATTTTGTTTTGGTATTCTGTTAACAATGCAGTGCAACTACCATGCGCGTAGCATTCACTTGTGCTCAGTGTTGTAATCCACAGGTGAGCTCGGTCTGTGGGAGGACTGCTGAGTTTTTTTGGATGCAAGTTCAATGCCACTTAATTTAAGGGATCTGAGCATGGGTGGGCTTTTGTGTCCCTGGGGTTTCTGGAAGCATTCCCCTGTGGATGCTGAAGGAGGACCCTTCTGATGGGGCTCTCAGCCAGGACTCTGCCCCAAGTACTCTCGTTTTAACAGGGAGTTCAACTATAGACACTAAGTTATTGAACTGAAGCTAGTCCTCAGGATGATGTATTTAAGGTACATGCAAAAAATGTCAGTGGAAGGTAAGGTCATCGTTTGTTGACCTTCTGGCTGGAATCAAGTGCGAGAGTTCCATCGGCTTCAAGCACATGTTGTGGGCTGGGCCAGTTCCTGGCTGGGCGCCACTCCAAGTCCTCCTTCCCTCTGTAAAAGAACTCAAAGGTGTGGCCATAACGGATAGACAAGCAGGATTCATTTGGCCCAGAGTGCGTACTTGGAAACTAAGAAGGAATGTCTAAATAAACAGAACACCCAAAGGCCCCAAAGCCAAACCCCTCACCGGACAGCTTCCAATGATGAGAAAGCCCTTAGTCAAGGAAAGACCCCCGCAGCAAGGCAGGACCTTGCCTTTCTACCCTCCTGGGGGCAAAGTGGGTGGTGATGGCCTGGAAATAGGCAGGCCTAACTGTGGGAGGCAGGCCTGCTCAGTGCCCACAAAGGGAAAGGAGTGGGAATGGTGTGAGTGGGTGCAGAAG
The DNA here is from genome assembly GCF_030435755.1 of Ochotona princeps. NCBI lineage: Eukaryota > Metazoa > Chordata > Mammalia > Lagomorpha > Ochotonidae > Ochotona > Ochotona princeps. The sequence goes on from NC_080845.1 coordinate 56,091,649, forward strand.
GGGACATGTCAGGGCCGTCACACTATACTTTTAAAAAAGATTTTAATTTTATTTGTTTCAAAAGAAGAAGCACACACACAGAGTGAGACAAATTTCAAAGAAACTTCCTAAAGTTTACAGGAGGCAATTGCTCATTTTAGAGAATTTCAAAAAATACAAGAAGATAGATAAAATATAGTAAAAATTTCAATTTAGCAATTAGAAACCAATACTATAAACAGTTCATGTATTTCTTCCTTTCTTCCTTACATATATTTATTTTACATGTATTTTATATATTTGCTTGGTTCGTAAAATTTGCTTAGAATACATCCAACCTTTTATATTATTGTTTTTCATTTAAATGGACTGAGAGGTATTTCCTCTGTCCTTATGTTTCCTCCAAACCCAGAGTAATTTTAATGGCTACGTGAATGTACAATAATTGTTCTCCCCTATCAGGTTGTTGCATGTATTTGCTATTTCATAAAAGATGGTAATGAAAAACCTGCAAGTAAATATTTGTCTACAATTCTAACCATTTTTCAGGGTAAATTTCTAGAATTGAAAGCACTGGCTGCAAGATATGAAATACAGTGGACATATTTACGGCTAATTTGTTGTATCCTTAATGATTTCTTTTTTTTATTGCATTTCATTTTATGACACCGTTTCACAGGCTCTGAGGTTCCCCCAACCCCTCCCCATGCCCTCCCCCATCTTAATGATTTCTGCATTCAAATTCTGTGAAATGGAATTGCTGTTCAAAGAAGATGCGTAGTTTGTTTTATATTTTTAAACACGTGTTTCATTTTTTCCTTATTTTGAAAAGTATTATTTGAAAGAGCAACTTTATAGCAAAATTGAGAAGAAGGTACAAGGTACAGAGATTTGCCAAATACCATCCTCTGCCCATACAAGGACAGCTGTCTTTTAATTTCGCCTTTCATGAACTTTTTAAAGTTTTCTGGCTTTTGCATCATCATTTTTCAATATAGTGATTAAGACTGTATTGGTTATTGGCCATGGAACATATAAGCAATCAACAACACACATTTCTTACCCAGGTATTAATGCTTTAAAAATACTGCTGCACTTTTTTTCTTAAAAAAGGTAGTCAGACCTTTCAGTTACAATTTAGAGGCAAATTATCCATAAAAGGAGAATTGCAAAGACCAGTATGATAAAATATTGGAAAGCTCTTAGGTTTGACTGGTTGATGATTCCACTGACTGATGATTGAGTATTGGACTAATTGTGCATATTCTTAAATTTTTGAACTTTCACATCATATTATCAACATTGTGAAACAGACTGTACATCACTACCAAAGATGCCCCAGAAAGCGTGCAACTCTGACTGACAGCCAAATTCAAGGTGAAATTTCATTTAGAAAACTTCCATGAGAGAATGGGAGTGTAGAAGCTAAGCAGTGCCAAGGGTTTGAGACCTGCTAAGTGTAGGATTCTGACTGCACATTGCATTTAACTGCATATTATAGTGGAATGTTGAATTGCCACACATGAGACCAAAGCTTGCCTTAGCTCAATATTTTGCTAATTCCTGGGCCCGGCAAGGTGGCCTAGCGGCCAAAGTCCTTGACTTGGACACACTGGGATCCCATATGGGTGCCAGTTTTAATCCTGGCGGTTCTGCTTCCCATCCAGCTCCCTGATTGTGGCGGGGAAAGCAGTTGAGGACGGCCCAAAATCCTGGTACCCTGCACCCACGTGGGAGACCTGGAAGGGGCTCCAGGCTCCTGGCTTCAGATCGGCAAAACTCTGGTCATTGTGGGTGCTTGGGGAATGAATCATCGGACAGAAGATCTTCCTCTCGTTTTTTCCTCCTATCTGTATATCTGCCTTTGAAATCAAAAAAAAATCTTAAAATTTTTTTTTGTTAATTCCTGTTTGTGCAGTAAAATAAACAACATCACTGAATTTCACCTTTTAAGAAATGGTATTTATTTTTATCTGCATGTGTTCAAACCACAGCAAAACTAAATGAGATGAAACAGGTTTCCTTTCTTCTTCACGGTTATTACTCGAGCTTTTAAAACCCTGCCTTTACACGATGCTTGGACAACAGCAGAGCAGGGAGGGCCAAGGGCTTGGGTTGTCACTGCTTCTTCCAGCATGTGTGCCAGCTGAAGGCTGGGTGGATGACCGACGCTGGGACTTGAATCTGTACACGCCAATACGGGATGTGGCGTCACAGACAGGCCAAACACTTGCCCTGCCAAATCATTGTTTAAAAATTATGTATGTCTACACCTGCTTTTGATACTGTATGATTTCAGAGTCTTTGAGAATATATTTTTTAGAAAAGATCTTCATCTGGTGATAAGGAATCTTAAGAATATTTACGGTTTTTTTAATTATTAGTAAAACAGTTCATATTCTTATTGGTCATTTGTGGCATATTCATATTCTTTATTCATTTCTTTAATTTATTGAGTACAGACATCTTTTTAAATATATAACCCCCGCTTTCTGTTTTGTTGGCTGTGTTTTATCTTGTTGCTTATTTTTCTAATTTCTTACTTTTCATAACTTTTTTTTTCTATCATGCAGAAAGTTTAAATTCTTATGAGTTAAATCTATGGAGATTTTATTTGATTGGTTTTAGATTTCATTCTATGTTTATGAGGCCTTTTTCAGTGCAAGAGAATATAAATGTTTTGCCATTCTATTTATTTTTATTGTTGAAAAACTTTTACAACCCAGTTGGGGCTGTTGATTGGAATTTCATGCCATTAGAAGCTAATTTCAGGAGGATTGTCACCCTTGCAGTACAAAAGCTTCTAACTGGGGCTGTCGTTCCTACCCTGTACCTTTTAGAATCTTGGCAAAATGATTCCCTTCATTATATATTTTGCATATTTTCTATAGACTTTACTTCTGGTTATTTTGTCTTAGTGAAAAGACTTCTTAATATTTCCAAACACATTAGAACTACTTTGTAGCAAACAATAGATTTTTGTCTATATAGATGAGGTAAAACTGTTAGCTTTTGGGCAACAAGTATTAGTTTTCCATTTGCTGAAAGTGTGGTTTTGCTGCAAAAAAAAAAAAAAAAAAAGACTGTTTCAGTACTGATGATGAGTAAGTGGGATCAGGTGGTTGGTTCATGATTTCATGAAAATAAAAGATGCTGTTCTGATAATGACAACACATAAAATGAGGGAGGGAGAAGAAGGCTTCATGGGTGGGAGAGATGAGGGCAATGGGAGAACCCTGCACAGGTGGGAGTCCACCCCATATTGTGGTGTGGTGGTGGGTTCAGCTGGAAGCCGGGGCCAGGATCTATCCATGCTGGGAGTGAGCGCTGGGATCCTGGCTTCTCACATCTGCCAAGAGGCATACTTCTGCCAAGAGGCATTCAGAAGGAGGAATGGCGTGACAGAGCAGGGGACACCACGTCTCTCATTTCACCGCAGGGTTAGCACCTTCTGATTGTTTCGAAAGCATATTTGAAGGAAGAGAAGGTTTTGGAGGAAATTGGGATTTGCAGTGGGCTTAGTTTTCCATCAGGTTGGGGTATCAAACAAACATCAGGCCACACTGGATATGGTTTTAGTTGTAATGATGTTGTATTACTTATACATTTGAAGTACACGAATTCAAATAGCTGATCAGTTGCAAAGAGCAAATAGAGGAAGAGAGAGAGAGAGAGAGAGAAAGAGAGAGAGAGAGAGAAGTGTCAAGAATGGAGATGTTAGATAATTCTGTTCCATGCTACATCCAGAAAGTGATGTCTGAGAGGGAACCTCAGAAAGGAGAGGTGGGCTGGTAGTTTCCTGTAATGGTAGGACCATATTTCCATTTTGTCTTACTATTTTCCACGTAATGTGGATCACGAATGTTGGCCTCCAATTTCTCTACTGCCCTGCTAAACAGTGTGCCATGACTGGTTTACAAAGACACAGTGATAAGTGGTATGTATGCTGTTCATGTGGCGAGATCTTTGATAGTAATTTTATAATGCTAAGGTTTCTCAAAGCCTGGAAGCAATTACTTGACAGAATGTATACAGAGACAGAGTAAGAAACAGAGAGTCAGTTCCCATCTTCTGGTTTGCTCTCCAAACGCCTAGTTTGTCCAGGCCAAAATTGGAGCAAGGAACTTAAACCAGGTCTCCTGTATGGGTGGTAGGAGCCCCATTACTTGAGCTATTACTACTGCCTTCCAGGGTCTGCATCAGCAGGAAACTCAATCAGAGCCAGGCATTGAATCTGGGTATGCCTGTGTGGCCAATCAGTGTCCTGTTGGTTAAACACTGCCTCAGCACCTTGGTGCTTAATCTTGTTTCCTAAGTGAAAGATACTTTATTTTTATTATTTAAAAAATTATCCATTTGTTTTGTTGTTCCATGATACAGTTCCACAGGCTATGAGATTTCTCTTTCCCCTCCCTAAGTCTCCATCCCCAACCCCTGCAAAATTTCCCCTTGTCATTACAAACAGTATAGTCCTTCACAATCAGTCACAAGTACAAATCATGTAGCATATAAAGTCTTCTCCTTTCTGATTTTTGCATCCTTTTTAGTATTTCAACATGTTTTCTTCATCTTGGTACATAGTCAAAAAATTCCAGAACTATTTTGAATATTGGATGCTGATCAGGCAGTCTTTCCTAATTTAGATAACTTGGATTGCTTTCATCATGTTAAAAATTTGTTTTTCTAGTATTGATTCATAAAGAGGGTTTTTTTTAAAAAGAGAAATTGATTCTGTATGTTATAAAATATCTTTCAGCACTGATTGAGATAATCATATATTTTTACATTTTGACCTATTTTTATAAATTATACACATAAACATTTATATTTGAATTCATACTTGCATTTCTGCAGTGAAGTCAATCTGGTGATGGTGTGTTATTATTATGTACTTTTAGATTAGAGTTGCTTATATTTTATTTATGATTTTCACATCTATATTAATAAATAAGACTTACATGTTTTTAGCTGTCAAATTTTGGAGTATTAACTGATGATTCTCTGTTATATTTTCTATTTTGCTTCAGAGTTTGGTTTTGACATCTGAAAGCTTTCCCTTAATGCTATTACATATTTTTAGAAGACTTTATTTATTTTGCTTGAAAGGGTTACAGAGAAAAGAGAGACACAGAGAGAGATCTTCCATCCACTGGTTCACTGTCCAAATGGCTGCTATGACCCGTGCTGGGCCAGTCTGAAGTTGGAAGCCAGGAGCTTCTTGTGGGTCTCCCATGTAGGTACAGGGTCTGAAGGCCTTAGGACCATTCTCCACTGCTTTCCCAAGCCATTAGTAGAACACTGAATAGGATATAGAGCAGCTGGGACATGAATTGATGCCTATATAAGATGCAGATGGATGGTGGAGGATTAGCCTGTACGCCACCACACCAGCACCTATTATATTTTTTAAAGTGTTCTGTTTGTAAAGTTAAATGTAAGTACACCCTCCAACTCAGCAACTCAATTAGTTAAAAATGTACTTTGGTTCTTGACCTGTTGCAATTCAAGTGAAAGAGAGAAGGAGAGAGAGAGAGCTTTTACCCATTGGTTGACTCTTGATATGCCTGCAGCAGCCAGAGCTTGCCCTGTCCAAAGCCAGGAACCCAGAACTCAATCCAGAACTTTCATGTAGGTGGATGGAAGCTGCTCACTTGCTCCATACTCTGAGTGCTGTTGGGGTGTGCAGTCACAGGAAGCTGGGTCAGAAACAGAGCCAGAACTTGAATTCAGGCTCACCAGTATAGGATGGGGGCATTTCAAGAAGCACCTTGGTGATTCTGTTCAACCTCTCTTCTTACAAATACCTACACAACTGTATCATATATATATATATATACACATGTATGTATATATGTGTATATATGTATATATGCATATATACATATATGTATGTATATATACATATATATAAAGCAAATGCCTTTTCCTACTCTGTGGCTTGCTTGTCTTTTCATTTAGATTCTACACTTTAAAAAAACTCATGTCCATATATAATTTATAGTTTTACTCAGTATTAGATTTCCATTTGCATATATAGTTATTATTAATCTGAAAATATATAGTAATTTTACAGATTACTTGTGTAAAACTCCATTACCAAATTCATTCTTTTTTTTTCTATTAAATCTCGAATTTTTGTTAACTCAGTCTTAACAGCAGCATCTATAAAGAAAAGGAAGATATTCATCTTATTTTAAAATAGTTATTCTGATTTTTGACCTTAGCATCTTAACTAAAACTTTCTAAACTTCATTGAAAAGTAGAAACAGTGTAGATACTGCCATCTTGCATCTGATTTTAATGGCAATGACTTCAGTTATGCACTGTGAGTATAACACTGTGATCTTTTACATGCATAGATGACATCCTATTTCATGTTATACATATCAATAGAATCAGAATGATACAGAAAATAAAGAGAATTGCATTGTGGGGAAGAGTCTAGCATTGAGCTGGAGCCAAATCCCTGATGCTTCGGACTACTCAACTAAACTTCCTTTGAGACAGTGGGTCTGAATATATATACATTTGCATACGTAATGTCTACATCAATTTCGAGATTAAAAATCCTAATGGAATCTCCCCTTTTTCAATATTTGCAGACATATTTATCTTTTAATGTCTGCTGTCTTCTGGTTTTATTGAGAATACATTAATCAAAATCTACTGAACTGACTTTACTACTCATGGGAGGGTGGCAACACACAGCTTCAAATATTCCTGCTCAAGTTAGTGGCTGTCCCTTTTCTAGCCCCCGGGTTTGAAAGATCTTTCAGGAAACCAACAGTTCAATGATGTGCAAGGAATTGTTGAGACACATCCATTGCCCCCTCAAAATACTGTCCTGCAGTGCCCTTTAAAAATCAGAAAAATTAAGATGTTTTTCCAAAGGATTTCCATAAACTTACCAAGTTTAATAATACTTGATGGCTTAATTTATCAGGATAATTGTGGCATTTACTGGAATGATGATTACCCATCATGATTTTTCATATGGCAATGGGAAAAATATTTTCCAACATGTAAGGAAAAATGGTCAATAATAGCTAAATGTGTTAACCATTTTTAGGATAATATTGTATAATAAATCAATTCAGACTGTTATTTAAACTTTTTTATTTACATTTATTTTTAATTTGAAGAGCAGATTTTACAGAGAGAAGGATATATAGAATGAGATCTTTCATCCACTGTTTCACTCCCCAAATGACTGCAATGGCTAGACCTGAACCAATCCAAAGCCTGGAGCCAGGAGCTTCTTCTGAGTCTCCCATTTAAACGTGGAGCTCCCAGGACTTGAGCCTTCTTCTGCTGCTTTTCCAGGACATAAGCAGGGAGTTGAATTAGAAGTGAAATAGTTGGAACATGAACTGGCTCCCATGAGGAATGCTGGCCCTACAGGCAGAAGATTATTATGCTATGCCATTGTTTTGGTCCCAGAATTTGATTTTTTTAAGCTGTTTACTTGTTTGAAAGGGAGAAAGGATAGATATTTAATTCACTACTTCACTCCCTGGATACCAGCAACAGCTGGGACTCGGCCAGTTTGAACCCAGGAATCTGGAACTGCATCTGGGTCTCCCACATGGCGGGCAGGATCTCAGAGGACTTGCCGCCTCCCAGGACACGCATTCTCAGGAACCTGGATCAGAAGTGGGCATCTGGGGCCTGGCGGCGTGGCCTAGTGGCTAAAGTCCTTGCCTTGAACACGCCGGGATCTCATGTGACAATTTTTGGTATAAAATCTTTTCTTTCTCTCATCCTCCTTCTTCCAACCTCCTCATCTGCTCAATGACCTGGAAATGCCTTTTGCAGGGGTCAAAATTACTCACTGCATCAAGAACTTTTGCGTCTCAGGAAACTGGAAATATGTAAGTAGACTGGGAAGGAAGAAATGCTGGCATGGCTGACGGGCTGAAGCAATGAAAGGAGGGCAGTGGGTATCTGTCATACTGCTTCTTGGGTTCCTGGCATTGGTGGGCAGTGACGAGTGTGGGTACAGCCATGGCTTTGATGACTGGTCGTCACAGGAACAAAGTGTCACCCCAGGAGTAAGGTGTCCTACCGAAAGAGTAAGAAAGGTGACCTTCCTGACCATGACAACCCCTTGGTCTGAAACCACAGAGAGAGAAGCAGCAAAAGTTGGCCCAAGTCCTCGAGTCCCTGCTACCCACTGGAGTTCCACAGTGTAGGGACCTGGGCCAGGACTTCTCATACCAGCCATCTGTGGAATGAACAAGTGGATGGAAGATTTCTCTAGCATGCTCTTTTCCCCTCTATCTCCCCCCTTCCCCCCATTTCTGACTCTGATTTTGAAAACAAATAATTAAAGAAAAATTTTCTAGAGACTAAGCAGTTAAGCTTCTGGTTCCAGTAGCTTCTTCAGCCTGCCTGAAAAAAAAAAGGTGCCAGTTGCAGAGCACTGAGTAATTCTTCAAAAGCAATGAGTTAACTGTTTTCTTCCATATGTGTGAGCCTACATGGTGTATATGCTGTGCAGCAGGGGTACACTGGACGGTGCTTACAGACTCAGAAAGGGTACGTCTCAGCTGGGATCCAACTTAACAGTGCAGAAAGTCAGAAACAATTACCCTGCACCTGTTGCCTCTGAGGACTGTGTGCCAACCACCAAGGTGATAACTGGCTCAGTTTGTGCTTTATTTTTACATGTCTCCTCCATATCCATTGCCTCTCATGCCAGTTATACCTGAATATCTTAGATGACAGGAACTCCTCTCTTCCTTAGCCCATATTGTGGTTTTAGGTATCCACTATGCTTGACATGGGGTCTGAGATGTAGGGCAGCTTGCTGCTGATCTGCTGTTGACTTTGGATAATTACTGTGTGCTTGTAGAAAGGACACACACACATGGCATTCACACACACAGCATTCACGCATGAAAGCATGCTCAGTGTCTGTGACAACGTGCAGGTGGCAGATGCCTTTTGCAAGCTCTGGAAGCCATTGCTGGGCGGTTTAAGCAGACAAGAGGTTTACCAAAAGGACACCAGGCAGGCTGTGTGGTTAAGAGAGAGGGGACTTGGCTAAGGGCAAGGCTGAACTCCCCAGAAGCAAGCTTTAGTCCTTCCCAGAGAACCAACAAGGATGCTGCTGAAGCCAGGACCCAGGGTTTGTTTTACACCTTTGCTGAGTCTATGCCAGGGACAGGGTCTGGTGGGTCACTGCTGCCATAGGTGTCTGTGGGGTCAGTGCTGCTTCTCTTAAGTGTGAAGCCCCTTTGCTTCCATGGGAGGCTGGCTCTGCAAGGCAGAGGATTAGGCTGCTAAGCCATGGTGCTGGCCCCAAATTGTGCGGAAGTCCTGATCCTTTCTTGATGTGTGGAGTGATGAATTTTTTGGGCATGATTTCCAATGTACTGGGAGATACAGGATACGTCTTCTCGGGCTTGATGCCTTTGGTCTCCCTGCCCTAGGGAAGGGAGGATGGAGGCATGGGGCTCTGTGAATATTGTGCCCTTCCTGGTGGGGCTGGCCTCTCCAATCTCATCTTTAGAGTTGTGTGTAGGCAAGACCACTCAGCTCATTTCCTATTGGCCATTACCAGTAAATCCCTCCCAAATTTGGCACCCAGCAGTTTGACCCTAGTCATACTGGGCTATACGAAGATATGCCAGGATTGGGTACCTCTAGTGGGCTACAGGGGGAGACAGGAGTCCTGTTCATGAGCTGCTGCTGGCGGAGGAGGGCTAACCTCACATTCTAGGTGATTCTGGAATCCTGTGACTGCTGTCCCCTTCCTTCATTTTTATGGCCAACCATGGTCTGTCTGGCTTTGAATCTGTCCTCAATCCTTTTCCGACATCTCTGGTTGAAGTCAAGCAAGGGTCAGGATGCCCATGATAGCACAACTTGGGGTAAGCACCTTCTCTACAACACCCATCCCCTTCCCCACATCTGCAGAGGCTCTGTTGTTACAACTGGGCTTTAGGGTGGAGCATTCTTGGGAGTGCAGGTTGAAGCCATTCTGCCGGCCACAGACTTTATAGAGCTCATCTGCAAGCACTGGCCCTCGAGTTCGCAGTGTTCACCTCCAAGAGGTGCATTTGCTGCCTTCAACAATGCTTTGCTTACTGTCTGTCACCTGCTCCAAGTCAGCCTCTCCACACACTTTTTGGCATCCTGCAGAGGACCTGCTTAACAGGCCAGGCTGGGTGTGAACTCCTTATAGAGCCCCCCAGCTTAGCTCCATCTCAACAAAACTCATGCCTGCATGGAAGACAGCCTATGTCTTCTAGGGATGTGAGCCATTAAAGAGATCCACTTGGCACTGGAATTTGAGTGAGCTGAGCTGCAACAGTGAGTGCCTGAAGACAGCGATTCCCTTGCTTCCCAGAACAGGGCCACCTACTGTGAAAATCAATCCCTTGGGCTAGAAGAGGGTCTCTTCCCTGGGTACCCTTGGCTGGCACTTGTCCCTCAAACTTAGTGGAGGATGTGGACACACCTAGTTATCCAAGGGAACACCCTTTCTGGGTGTTTCCTTGGTGGCTGAAGCATTAGAAGGATAGAAAACTCAGAGGCTGTTGGCAGCTGCACTGTCCCTTCTGTGGAGAAAGCAAGCCATGAGCAAGACAGGTGCATATGGTGGTTGGGGTGGAGGAGGTAAAAGAGCAAATGCAAGGCTCTTGGTGCCTTAGCGCATCCTTCTGAGCCTCAGACATGTTCGTACTTGGGAGACTCACAGGAGAGAATCCCCTAGCCTCCAGGTTTGTGCTGGGCTGTGCTTCAGTTCGTTGCCACCCTGGGCTTGGAGTCAGGTGGGATGTCTTCTCTTGAGAAGTGAGGTAAGTGCCTTGAGGACAGAGGTGGAACTCAGGTTCTCTGCCCCTGCCCCAGCCCTGCTGGGTGCATGCTGGGCAGTGTTGCACGAGGGCTTGGGTTACCACAGGCTGCCTAGGGACAGCCAGGTTCCATGAAGCTGAGCCTGGATTTGAGGACTGCAAGTGAGCCATTTGACATGATGTGAGCTGTACGCTGAGTCAGAGATGGGTGTGGATCGCTGGTTGTGCCTCACGCCCCTCTCCTCCTTCTGCAAGCCCTGACTTTACTGGGAAAGAGGTTGCCCAGCACACACTTACTTCCCGTGCCAGCCTCTTTGGTTGCTAAGAGGGTCATGAGTCAAAAAGCTTGCATGGCTTCTCTTCTGTACCTTTTCCCTTTTTGGTCCCTTTCTCATCGTTCTTGAACGCAGAGGCCAGGCCATGGAGAAGGACTGATGACCATCTGGATCCAGGAGGGCTTCTTGAGCAGAACCTGCTATCAGTCCTGTGCTGTCTGCCTCTAGAGCATTACTTGAGGAATAAATCCATTTTCCTCTCTGTGTAGGCATTGTTCTCTTGGGATGCTCTCACTGGTACATGATCCTCATTTGATGGTGGACATTGAGCACAGATTGAGTGACGCTGGGAGTCATGGTGGGAAAGTGATTTGACAGGCACTGTCTCCACTCCCCCCAAATATGCCTGGGGACACCAGGACCCCTGTGACGTGAGTGGAATGGAACCTGCTCTCTGCTCTCTCTCCTTTCCTATGTCTTCTGGGCAGTTGGAGGGTGCTTCTCTGCCCAATATCTGAGCAGCCTTGGAAACAGCTTCTGGTGGTTTTAATGATTCCCATGCAACCTTCACACCTTCGTGTACAACCATGCCGGATGATGTTTGATCTATCTTAAAAAGGGGACGCCTGGGGGTAAGCAGCTGCCCAGACTTCCTGGACCAAGCTCTTGGGCCATGGAAACACGCAGAACCCCAACAAAGCACACGGAGAAGAGTGGCAAGTTGGAAAATTCTACCAAGGGAAGGCTGGCATGCTTAGATTACTAGGGCTGTGACAACAGCCCCAGGGCACCGTGTGTTCTCCAGTGTCTCCTGTAGAATTACCCCCATCAAATCACTCGACCTGAAAATGGGTGGCTTGCTGTTGAAAGGAAGGCTGTGATTTTCTCCTAAGGCAAGTCTCTTGTTGGCGGTTGGGGCAGGCCAGCTGTGCGTGGCAGCCTGGCGGTGCACCAGCCACGTGTCCTGGGTCTCCATCCCCCTGAGCCTCGCAACCACCTTGGACTGCAGGCCGGGGAAGCTGAGGAAATGTGCTTTCAGTTGCACTGCCGGCTGGCAAGCAAGGGTTTGCACCTGCCCGGGAGAGGGTACCACGGGGCAGGATCTGAGCAGCTGCCCAGCCAGAGGAGGAGGGGTTGTGACCAGGCCCCCTCGAGCTGGGGAACAAACAAGGTGGGGACGCACTGCAGCGTGGACCTGGGTGTCGGAGGGGGAAGGTGCCCGTTTGGCGCGCCTGCTCGCGTCCTGCCCTGGCTTTCCCAGCTTAGCGGAGAAGCAGCACCATTCAGGCCTCCGTTTTATGGGTGGCGCATAATTAACAGGCAGTGTTCTGCAGCGTTTTTATTTCCAGCCCCCAGCACAAATGTGAAAAGACACAGAGCAAATCAATCAAATCCGCCACTCCCTCTCCCTTTATCGCCTCTCCTATAGGGACTGCACGACGCGCCCGCAGGCGTCCCCCCACCCCAGCCCCGCGAGCCGGTTTCCAAGGCAACGACCACGGGCGGCGCCCCAGCGCCCCAGCGCCCCGCCCCGCGCCCTGGCGTCCGCGCAGTGCGCCTGCGCGCCGCGGTTGCCGGTCCCGCGTGGTTGGAGCCGGGCTCCGCGCCTGCAGCGTCTGGAACCGAGGTGCTGAAGGGTTTTGTTGTCACGCCGGGGACCCTGAGTTTCGCGACCCAGGGGCAAGGGGGCAGGTCGTGCTCACTATGTGCCCTGTGGCGGCTCCTGGTGCTCCCTCTTCCACTCCCCCACCTCGCCCGGGGCGGGAGGACTTCTGCCCCCTGCCTTTCCACCCTCCTCCGGTTCCTGCCTGCCGTCTCCTTTCCCAGCTCCCGGCTGCACGCCGTGCCGACTGGCGGTGGGCACGAACCAGTCTGTATTGTATGCCGACCCAGACCTACTAGGGTCCAAGGTCTGGTCTGCACAGGTGGGCACTCCTACAGGCCCTGTTCTCCGGGAAATTACACTGTCAAAGGAAGCAGAAATTTGGGGTGTGGAAACAGTTCGGCTGGTGCCTTAGAATGTGTTAGGAGGCTTCGGTGCTCCTTTTAGGCTTCGGGCAAGGGGCCTGGGCCCCAAGAGGGCTCGTTTTGTTAACCTGCTCAGGCCCATCATGTGCACGAGGTGTGCTGTGGGGCTTGAGTGTGTGTGTGTGTGTGTGTGTGTGTGTGCGCCTCAATGTGGCTCTTGGCGCCCAGGCTGGGCTGGGCTTCTTTTGGCTCCTCTTCTCGCAGGCCCATTGTCACCTCCCTGGTCTGGGCCTGTTCCTCCAAGGGAGCCGGGAACTGGTGGGTTCTCTGGCACCTGCCTGTCCTCAGCAGGTGCGACATCAGTGCTTGGCGTGCGTTCTCGGTGATTGGCTGCCTCTCTGTGGAAAGGCTACCTGAGCCATCAGGAGGTCCTCTCTGGATAGAGCTACCCACTGCCACCTCCAGGCCTGGTCCTCACTCTTCTAGCTTCTTAGACCTGAGGAGGGTGACAGAACTCGGTGTCACTTAGCCCCAGGATTTTTCAGCATCTGTGTGACTTCCTTATACAAGTTTGTTCTCCCTCTCTGGGTTGGGATCTGTCTTCTTTGCCCTCCCTGACTCGGTTTCTCCCGCTTTCCCCAGTTTGCTGGCTCACTCCCTCCTCTCCTCCCACCAAGCATCCTCCTCTCCCTTGTGCTTATTTCAACCTCTTCTCTGCAGGGCCCTGTTTCCCTCTCACCTCCTCTCACCTTCTTCTTTGTTTCTCGTGAGCTCTTGCTTTCCTAAGAGTCAGGCCCCTGTAGCATGGTGGGTGTGTCCTTGCTAATAGTTTCCTGATAGGTGATTCAGTTTCCCTGGCTGGACTCCAGCCTTGGATGGGGACCATGTGTCAAGGGATTCTGCGTGTGACTCATGTATGACTCGGAGTATCACACCTGCTATGAAATCCCTGCTTGGGTTGTGTTGGCCTCAGCAGGCACAGGTTGTGATGTGTGCCAAGGTGCTGGGCTGTGATGTCCTGACGGGCATGGATTTGGTGAGACTGTACTGCCTGGAAGCACATGGTAGTCTCCCCTTATCCAAGGGGTCACATTCCAAGATCCCCGGTGGGTACTGAACTCAGTGAGTGCTGAGCGTTCTCCTGCATACGCACCTGTGATGATGCAGCTAATAGACTGGTATTGTAAGAGGTTGACAACCTCCCATCAAAACACAGAGCAGGGAGAAACATGCCCTCCCATGCGCGTTCCTGTGAGTGTGGGCTGTTTCTCTTGGAAGAGTGAAGACAAATACTAGTGTTTGCAGCCCATGGTTCACTGCAAGCCGCTAGAGTCATGGAAAGCAGCATTGCAAATGGGGAGACTACTGCACTCTTTTTTTTTTTTTTTTGCTCTTTCCCAAGATATGACAGGTAGTTGCAAAGATTTTATCTGGCTTCTTTTTCAGAGTGATGATTGCAATGAAAGCATGACAAGTCTTTAGGAAAATACATTGCAAACACTGTGTACAAAAAAAGGGGCAATTCAAAGGGGCTGGGGCCTGGAACCCTGGTGGTGAATATGGACAGTGAGGACATCAGGATGTCAGAGGGACAGAAGCTTGCAGTACATTCCAGGGCCAGTGGCAGGGTCACGCTGTGGTTTTACTCTTCGGGACCACAGCAAACATAATTGATAAGAGTTTGTGTTGCTTCATTTCAGTTATGAAAAAAAAAAGTACCTTTCTGTTGTTGTTAAGAAAAAACCTACTTTGTGGGCATCATTCATTGAAAAAGCAACACTCAGGAGGAGTGCCCAGGAGACTAAAATCAGAGGTTTAGAAAAAAAACCAAACAGACAAAAACCAAGCCCATGGCCTGCTGGCATGGTTAAGACCCTGCTTGGGACTGGCATCTCATATCTATGTGCTGGTTCAATTCCCAGGTGCTCCATTTCCAGTCTGGCTTCCTGCTAATGTGCCTGAGAAAGCAAACGGTGGCTCAAGTCCTTGGACCTCTGAACCTATGTGGGAGGCCCAGATGGAGTTCCTGGTTCCTGGCTTTGGCCTGGCGCAGACCTGGCTGCCATGGCGTTTGAACAGTCAGCTTGAGGATGGAAGATCTCTGTCATTCTGCCTTTCAAATAACTCAGTCAACTGATCTTTTAAAAAACTCTAGCCAGATCTGCAAGGAGTAATGCTTCCCAGCTTGCTGATATTGTGAGTTAAAATAATCAGTGCATACAATCATCTGTTAATTATATCTTTGGGCCTTAAGTATGAGGTTTCTGGCAGTCATTAGGAGTTCTGTGATGTTCTGTCTTGTTTTGGGGCCTGCTTTGTGTTTATAATATCAGAAGCAATGCAGGGTTAATTTTTTTTTCTGGCCTCTGGCTGCTAGGGTAATTTACGGCTTCACTGGACTGGGACAGGACGCAAAGGGTTAAGCTATAAAAGCTGACGGCCGTGTCACTGGGCTTTGGGTAACATACTGCAGAGCCAGTGGATAGTTTGTCCATCAAGGTGACAAATGGTCCTTTGATGTTAGTTCCATTTGCTACAGGAAGGCCATTTGCTTGGTGGACTTTCTGGGGAAGAGCATGTACTTGGATAATACTGCTTTATTTAATTCTGAATTTTCTGCCATAGGGTAGGGAGAGGAAAGTAGATGGAGCTGGGACATCCTCCACTGAGTGAATATTCGTGACCACTTCAGCAGAGGAGCTGCGGGGCTGGGGTTCCACGCCACGCTCTGGCCTTCCGGGATCTGTGTGTATGTGTGTGTGTGTTACACATCAATCCAGTGAGAGCTGAACACTGGCCCACAAAGGCACTGCACCCAGTGGGACTAATGAGCATTGGCAGAAAAGGCTTGTGTCTCAAAGATGCTGTGTCCCCATGGCAAATGCCACACACCAACCTCAGGCAAATTCCAGAAGTTCTCGGACTTGAGAGATTTACACATTGGCTGAGACCCATGTGAGCAGCCAGAATCCGGGGAAACAGAGTGGGAGGGGGACACAACATCAGCGGTGGAGTCCCTGGAGGTGTGAGAATAATGGGTTTAACCTCTGCTTGATGACTATATAGTAGCTTGGAGGTCTGAGTGAAATGTTGTATTTGGAGCTTTAAACATGATTTCTTTAGAAGGGAAGCCATTTAAACATGAAGCGGTCGTTTATGTGTGAGTTAGAAAGATCTGAGGACAGGCTTCAGTAGGAAGGGCAAGTTTAGGCACCACTCTCAGTGCTGATGGCAAAGTGCTTCTTGTTATTGTTGGAGAGAGCAACTGAGCCACAGAAGCATGCTGGAGGTCGCAGTGTTCAACCTGTGATCGAGGCCTGCTCCTTCAAGGACACTGTGAGTTCTACTCCCAAGCCTGTGGGCAGACAAACATCTATCCCGACCTCCCTCCCTCCTTACACTCTTATATCACAGTGTCATGTGTTTTATTGCTTTGTAGTTTTTATGCATTTTTACTTTGATTTGTGTTTTTTTAACCTGCAAATGGAGTCATGATGTATCTGTGAAAGACTGCCCATGTGAAGCAGAGTTCAAGGATTTGCAGTAGCCCTCCTGAATGGCACAACCATTGCCACGATCCAGTTTCAGCACCTTTTCATTACCTCATTGAGATCCCTTGTGCCCATGAACTGTACATTCTCACGTTCAGCATTGGCTGTTTCATGATAAGTGAAGGTAAGGTATATTCCATATTCTTGAGAGAAGCAAGGCTTGGCGGTTGTCCTTGGGCTCTGGCATTGTGAAGACCCAGTCTTTCACACACGACTGGGAGCTGGTTCACTCCTGAACAAAGATGGCTAGCCCGTGAAGTACAGCCAGTTAGCATCTGTCCATCAGGATTGTTCTGATGGTGAGCAGGGACATCTGTGAGGGCTGCCACGCAGCGGATATGCAGTGACGTCATGGAGTTACCATAGGCACACAGGGTGCAAACCAGAGGAGCTGAATGGTAACAGGGACTGACTTCAGAGGTCCAGTGTTTCACTCTGTTGTAGCTTAATGTGAACAGGTAGAGGAAGGAGAGAGCATACCTCCGTTGTAACAGATACTCACTGCTTTACAAAGCCAGCTGCCTTTTAGGATCTGGATTTCCTTTGTTTTATATTGCTGCTACCACTCGCTTCCCTTAAACTGGACTCGGCCTGACCTGCCCCCCCAGCTCAACCCTGTGTTTCACAGTGTGGTGTTGTTTTCTTCAGAAATGGATTTGAAAGAAATAAGACCTTGGCTTTGGCTTCACAGAGCTCGGTAGTGATTGTCTCTTCTGGGATGAAATTTAAGATCCATAAAATGCAGTTGCCATTTCCTGTGGATGTTCCGCTTCTGTGTTCCGATTTCATATTTATTGCTGTGTGAGTCAAGATTACTCTAAGCGGCCCCACTGCTAGCCTGCCTTCCTGGTGTCCTGCCATTCCTGTGCCCAGGGAGCTTAACTCCTGGCTAGATGCCCTGGTGCTAGATACCTGGGAAGCCCAACGTGGCCACTAGGGGGCATTTTTCTTACATTCATGTCCAGAATCTTAACCTGGGCTCTGGGAGGGCAACGGGGGAAGGCAATCGCAGGCCTTTTTCTTCCTTGCTCCCAAGCCCCCTTTCCTGGAAGCCCTCACAGGTGGGGAGCACCAGGGCCCAAGTTCTTCTTCCCTGGCCAGTCCCCACCTGGGACCAGCCTCCCAGGTGGGCATGGGGTAAATGAAAGTCCTCTGTCCCTGGGAGTGTTGGAGTGCCTCCATAGATTTTTGTTTCAGTTTGTTTGAACTTGCTTCACCAGATTCACTGAAGGGTGCTTGCTGATTATGCAGCCTTTTGAATTTCACTCCATGGATGCTATGCATCAGAATCAGTGACAATAGGGTTTCCAGGCCTGCGAGCCCATCGCCTTCTCCTGATGGTTTTTATGCAGCCCTGAGAGCTGGTGCCCCAAAGAGATGGGTTGTTCTTGGAAAACACTCTTCTTACCAGCTTTTCTGCTGAAAATCATATCTCAGGAACTGAAGAGGTCCCAGAGCCTTGAGTATCTGCTCTCCTGCTGAGTCTTTGGGATGGAGAAGGGAAGGGATAATTACTGCTCCCTTCTCTGCAGGTGTTAGAGGGAAGCCTGGGGCTAGTTGGAATTGGCCAAGGGAGACTTAAGAAAAGCTGGGTGGAAAGATATGGGCTCCTGGCTTCAGATTGACTTAGCTCTTCCATTGCTGCCATTTAGGGGTGAACCCATGATTGGAAGATATTTCTATCCCTGGTTCTCTTTCCTCTCTGTAGCTCTGCCTTCCAATGAAAGACAAATAAATCTTTTTTTTTTTTTTCACAAAAGGAAATAGGCTTCCCAGAGCTGCTGAATATAGGCTTCCCAGGGCTGCTGAATACAGTTTTCTTAAAGCCACAGGGCCCCAAGGCTGAGGCGCGCCGTGCTCTCTAGAGGGCTCCGGGAGAGGACCCGTGTGTCATGCTTTTGTCTTGGGGTCTGGTGTCACCTGCCCTCTGGGTGTCTCTGGGCTCCCAGCTGTGGTTCTCTTCTCTCTACCTCCATCCACACTGGGCACTCTCCTCCTTCTGTCTTTCTGTCTTGTCTTATCAGGCCTCCAGCTGTCATTATCAGATGGATGCCCACCCTCTGAGGAAGTCATGTTAATGGACTTGCACCTGCCAAGACCTTAGGTCCAGATACTGTTGCTTGTCTTTTGGGCAACACACTTAGACCCTTGGCAAACTTGAACCGTTTCCTACAACTGATCTGTCCATTTGTAAGTTTCTAACACACTCAGTGGCAAGGAAAAACAAGATTGAATCCAGTCCAGTTAACCTAGCTCAATTGGAAGATTTAAATGCTCTGCTGTGTCTGCAGACATGACTTAGGTAATGGTTGTTTCCGCCCCCTTTGCTTTCTAACCCCACAGAATGATAGCCAGAGGTTAGGTGACTGGGCTTTGGTTACTACGTGGTGGCAGAGATGGGGGCTGAGTCATTGTGCCGGCATCCTTGCTGGGCCCTGTCATAGGAGGACAGCCCTGGGCTGCTGTGGCAATGCTCTTCCTTCAGAGGAGACTGGTTGGTCCCACCTGAACTTTCTGATGGGCTCCATGCTCTGCAGTTCTGTGACCTGGCCCCTAACACCCCTCCCTCCACATTTAGAAATCACCTTCTTGTATAAATTTGACCTTTCAGATTCTTGTGAAAGGGACCAAGTCAATCAACTTTGCTACCCATGGCTGATCAATGCCTGACCTTTGTGTTTTGGGCTTTAGTCAGCCACCACCTTCTGGAGAAAGTGACCCTTGAGCTCTGGTCTCTTCTGAGGCAACATGATGTAAAGATGCATAAAAGCTGTGTGATGTGTGAATATTTTCTCTGCAAACAAACAGTTTAGTGGCTTGAGATGAAGATTGGCAAACCATAGCCCATGGAGCATATGCAGCCCATTGCATGCTTTTTTTTTTAAAGATTATTTATTTGAAAAGCAGACTGGTAAAGAGGAGAGACAGAGAGAGAAAAAGGGAGCGAGTGAGGTCTTGGCATCTGCTGGTTCATTTCCCAAATGCCAGCAGTACCAGGCCTGGGCCAGGCTGAACCACAAATAGGAACTCCATCCAGGTCTCCCATAAGGTTGGGAGAGACCCAGCTCCTTGGACCGTCCTCCACTGCCTTCCCAGGACTCCAATTAGGGCTCTGATATGGGATGTCAGCATTGCAAGCAGTAGCTTAACCTGCCCTGCCACAGAACCAACCCTATCCCACAGTATTTTTCGGTGTGGTCCCCAAGATAGTACTGGATTTGCATCTGTTGATGGTGCTTGGTCTGCCCTGTGTGCTTAGAGGTTGGTTGGCTGGAGGCTGATGGAAAGGGTGGCAGAGACCGGGACACACAGGCTCTGGTTCCTATGCTTCCTTGTTCCCTTGCAGGCTTACCCAGCCTTGCTCATTGCAGAGGCTGTGTTCTCCGGCAGAGTGAAGCTAGGGTGGACTCTTGAGGCTGTGACTTAGTTCTGACACATCTTGTACTTTTCTGCCACATCCCGTCAGCCAGAGAGCCTGGCCTAGGTTCCAGGTTGACAAAGTTGATGGCACCTTCCCAGAGGATGTCTGTTTTGAGGAGTGTGGATACAGGGAGTCGTGAAAAATTGAGGCCTTATTGCTGGTTATCTGCCATAATGTGTTGTTAAAGTATTTCTAAATATCATCCCCAAAGCAAGAAAAGAGAATTTTATTTGCTGGTACTCTCCCCAGTATTGCTTGTGATCTGAAGACCTACCTATGTAGAAGTAATTTTGATTTGGTTTAGCGTATGCCACTTTGAGGCATTTGTTTAAAGTTTGCTAGTTGAGGACTTGGCTGAATGACTTAGTGGCTAAATCCTTGCCTTGCATATGCTGAGATCCTATATGGGTGCTAGTTTATATCCCAGCTGCTCCACTTCCCATCCAGCTCATGCTGGTGATCTGGGAAAGCAGTTGAGGACAGCCCAAAGCCTTGGTACCCTGCACCCATGTGGGAGACCTGGAAGAAGCTCCTGGCTTTAGATTGGGTCAGCTCCAACTGTTATGGCCACTTGGGGAGTGAACCAGCAGGCAGAAGTTCATCGTTTCTTTATCTCCCTTTTTTCCTGTAACTCTGTCTTTTCAAGAAAAAGAAATAAATCTTAAAGAAATAAAATAAAAATAAAGTTTGTTAGTTGAAAGGCAGAGTAGGGAAAGGGAGAGAGAGAGAGAGAGAGAGAGAGAGAGAGAGAGAGAGAGAGAGATCTGCCATCTGCTAATTCACTTTCCCAATGCTGGCACCAGCCTGACCTATTTCAAACCGAGGCAGGGAGCGTGAGCTCCAACCTGTCAGTGCGAGGGGCAGGGATGCAGCTGCCTCCCAGGGTGTGCCTTAGCAGGAAGCTAGATTGAAAATAGAGGTAGGACATAGATCCTAGGCACCCGAATACGGGATGTTGACTTCCCATGTGGCAACTTAGCGAACTGTGCTACAATATCCTTTGTGTCTTACTGATAGAGCTTTTATGTTCTAAAACCCTAGGGTTAAGATGTTCAAGATCTCCCACTGGGGCTGTCTTCTTTTCCTTTCAGTAACATTTCTCTTCCCATCCCCAGATTCCATAACCAGATTATTAGTTTGTTGTCAGTGTCTGATTAACAGTTGTTACCAGCTTTCCTTGTTCCTTTAAGCCATTGGCTCTGAAATCTGAGCTGGGCTCTTCCAGATCCCCACTTGCATACCTCTGAGGTTGTTGGGAACCACCTCTTCTCAGGTCATGCTTTGTAAACTTCTGGCAATAACTTTTTTTCCCAGCTAACCGCAAGATGAGCTCAGCACTGCACATTCCTGACTCAGTCTTCAAGTGCGATGACTCACTTTCCCTTTTCTTGGAGCCCCATAACTTTCGCTAGATGCTCTTTCAAGACAGGAAGCAAAGCAAACTATGGAGATGCACATGCTTTCTCTTAGAGGCAGAAGCCTTGACCAGCCTTTTCTGCTGCATCCCATGCTGTGGTCCCTAAGAGGGGACTGGCTGAATCCTCCGGCTGCCTCCCATGGCTGGGCACTCATGACCTCCTAAGACACTTGTGCACTCTGTTAATGCACTCAGCCTTAGAGTCCCTCCACATAGTTCCCTCCAGTTATTTCCACTCTGATAATATCTAGGTCATAACAGCCACTGGGCTTTTAAAGCCTAACTTGGGGGCCTATCTTCTTGTTGGCAGCCTGGGAAAACCCTGCAGCCCCAGGGGCTGGCCCAAGGGTGTGGTGCCTGGCTGTCCCTGTGGGCTTATGCGGTCTCCCAAAATTCCACAGTGTACCAATTAGGGCCTTCCCAGGCTCTAACAAAGGGGCCTTGGGATGTGAATTGCTTGGAGGCTGCAGGGTAGGGTGAGAGCTGGATGCCCTGAGGAGCTGAGGCCTGAGCTGCAGGCCACTGGGATCAGCAGTCAGAGGCCTGAGCCACAGAGCTTTGTGCACAGGGAAGAGTCAGCTTGAAATTGTACCAGGCCTTGATGGATGTGGAAAACAGTGTCCACGGTTGTCACATGTGACACAAATGCCAGGCTGCCTACCTGATCACCCAACATACAGTCTCCCCCTTCTCTTTTTTTTAAATCAACATAAACCCGTTTTGTTCGTGCTCGTGCTTGTTCGTGCTGCTGTGAGATGCTGGCTCAGGCCTCTAGTGCTCCCTCCTACCCTCTTCCTTCTGCTTGGTGTGTCTATGCACGTCCATGACAGGCAGTATGTCAGTGACCACCTTAGGCAACAAGCAGAAGTACAGAGCTTCAGCAGGCTCTCCTGGGCAGCTGCTCCAGCTCCTGGCTGCATTTCTGGGCTTTTATTGTGTGAAAATAAACACCCATGTGTTTTAGCAAATGCTGGTTGAAATTTTCTGTTGTTTTTAGTCCAACACAATTCCTATTGGTAGTCTATTTTGGGCTGCTATCTCTCAATACCCAAGACTGTCTAATTTATAATAAATAAGTTATGGGATAATAGCTTTGAAGGCTGGGGAAGTTCCATATCAAGAAATGGACATCCGGCAAAGACCCCCTTGCTTTGTTATCCCATGGAGGAAGGGGGAAAGGGCAAGGGGGAGAACCTGTATCCCAAAGCTCTCCATTTAAGGCATTTAATCCACTCAGGAGGGTGGAACCCTCATACACTAATCACCTCTTAAAGGTCCCACCTCCAAATACCATTACAGTGGCAGTGAAACTTCAACTCGGGTTTTGGAGGACCTACCTTTCCAAATCATCACGCTGATGTGGAGCACACTTCTCAAATACACTTGTCTCTTAACATAATTACCGAGGAAGAGTTGACATCAGGCTGGCCACAGGGCCAGTCTTCCCCTAGGATTGTTTGGTGTAAATGTCAGAATTAAGAGAGTGAAGAGGTTGTGTCTGGGAGATTTTGTTAGGCCAGATGGAGCTGCAAGTTGGTAGTGGCTTGGGCCTGCAGGGTGAGGATGGTTTAAAGGACAGGGAGAATAGAAGACACTCTGAGCTGCTCTAGGTGCAGGTGGCCCACATACCTTTACCTCCCATCTATGCCAGCCTTGCCTGTCCTGTGTGGGAAAGGGGGATATAGAAGCTCTGTCTTTAGGTGGCTCCTGGGATTCGTGACAAGCTGGAAATGCTGTGCCTGCTGGGTCTCCACATCTGTGGTCTCCAACAGACCCAAGCAGGTGCTAGGGTAGAACACGTGTCTTGTGAGTCTGATTCTAACTAAACATGTCACAACTATTGTGCCAGATAGAGATTCATTACAGTTCATCCTCAACATCTTGTTCCCTCATTTACAATGGGTTTTCTTAACCCTGTATGTGTTATCTTTGTTGCTTCAAAAATGCGAACACATGTTTATGCTATCTATATCTATATCTGTCTACATATATATATATATATGAAACATACACATCTGATGAGTTTAGGTATAAATGGTTTTGATGTGTACAACTAAAAGTTTTTATTCATCAACAGTAATCTCCCTCTATTAGAACCTGAATTGGCAGCTCTCCAGGAAGAGAGCCTGTGACCATCCTGCCTGGTCTGGGCCATTTCACCTGTGGAGGGCAGGCAGGGAGCCCTGAGAGAGGAGATGAAGCCAGGGAGGCCTGGAGTGAGGCCGGGATGCTGCCATTTGCCTTTGTGAGTCTCAGTTGCCTTAACAGGTTCCTACAGGCATGAAATGAAATAATGTGGATATAGTGGCGAGCGAAGCTGGGCTCCAGGCTTTGCTTCACTGCTGCTTTCCTTCTGTTTCTTGCAGTGCTAGGAACAGCAACATGGTGCCATGGTTTTCCATTTCTGGAGTCAGAATTCCATGTTCAAATTCTTGTTCTGACCTTTGATATCTGAGTGTCTTTTGCTTCTTTACGGCTTCTTAGCTTTATTTGTAAGACAGGGGTAGTAACTGCTGTGGGTTGAATGTGGTTGGACCCCTCCCAAACTCCTGTTGGGATTGAACGCTTTAAGGAGATACTGAGGAGTGGTACCAGGTAGGACCTTCAAGAAGTGATTACATCCTCATGAATGGATGAGTGGGTTAATGGGTTATCTTGGGTGTGGGTTGGCTATCTGAGTCAGTTGGGTAGGGTCTGGGCCCACTTGCTGTCTCACCATGCCTTGTGTTGCACTACCTCTGACTCTGTCAGCAGATGCAACCATTTGACGTTGGACCACCACCGGGAGCCAGAATAAATCCTTTTCCTTCTAACTTACACAGTCTGTGGTCTTGCATTATTATCAGCAGAGGATGGATTAAGGTAGTAAAAGCAGCACTTTAAAGGAGAGGCAATGTAAGATGCAATGTTGCAGAGGCAATGAGGAATGAAAGTGAAGTTCTTGGCTCAGTGCCTGGCATATAGACAAGGCTCAGCAAATCGTTACGAGAAAAGGATGTTTGCGAGAACCCTGGATTCCTTCCGTCTTAGTAGCACCTGCACTTGATAGAGCTGGGACTCATGGCTAGGACTCTACATGGAGCTGATTTGTTGTCACGCTTAGCCATAGGGACAGGCCGGAGGTGCAGCTTGCACTTCTGTTTCCAGGAAGCTTGGTGTCTGCTCAAACACTGAGGTTCCTGAGCTCTTACTCCACTCCTCGGTGGAATTCTTCCTGTCTGTGACTGTTGGGCTTCCTGTTGGACTAAGAGCCAGGAGGAAGCCCTGAACCAGAACAGGTGACTGCCCATAGTAAGGTGGCTGTGAGCAGAAGGCAAATCCATCACATTCCACTTGCTGTTCTCTCTGCTGCATGGCCTCTATAGTGCTCTTGTGGGCTTTATTTTTTCCTCACAGATAGTTACCACTGCAGTCACATCTGTGGGTTTTGTTGATGCCATTTAAATTCTGTTACTATTTGATACCAAGAACATCTAAAAAGAACATTTTAAGGGACTTGAGAAATCCAATTGGTCTACTGGTAATTTGATTTGTAGGAAACAGGAGAAGATAGTATTCTGAATAGAGTGCTTTTAAATGAATCATCCTTGCTTTCTTGCACAGGCGTAGATGTGCTCCAGTTGGGAGCTGCTGTGAAATCTCTCATTAGGTGGGAGCATGCAGTCTAGCATGCAGCTAGGCTGTGTGTGGCACAAAGTCTGAAATGATAGTGTTTTAAATAAGAATGGTGCTATTTGTTTTTCATGAAAAAGAAACATAGAGGTGACAGTCTATGGCTGATGTGTGGGCTTATAGGATTGCCAGGGAACCGATTTTCTTCCGTCTCCCTGCTTTGCCAAACTGAGAACATGGCTTCCTCCTCATGGACCAAGAAGCTGCCCACCCTCACCCATGCGTGCCTGAAAGGGGCTGGAAGAAGGAGAGTGTCCTTCCTTCCCAGGAGTCTCAAATTGCCTTTTTGCTTATACACTATTGGCCAGTACTTAGTCACACTACCGTTTCCAGCTGCAAGGAACTCTGGGGAGTTTATTCTTTTTTCCCAGTATCCAGGAATACAACTAAAATAGGGAAGGAGGAAAGAATAGTTTACTCAGCATGTATCTTTACATTTTAAAATTTAGTTTACTTATTTTAATTGAGAAAGAGAGAAAGAGAGAAAGAATGACTTCATGTATTGATTTATTGCTCAAATGTCTGCAAAAGCCAGGCCTAGGGCAGGCTAGAATTAGGAGCCTCCCACATGGATGGCTGGGACCCCATCTTACTTGAGCCATCAGCTATCTCCTAGGGAATGCATTAGGAAAAACCTGGACTCTGGGACCAGAATTGGGAACTTGAGGCATCCCAAGCAATGCTTTAATTGCTGTGCCAAATACCTGCAATGCAGTTTTAGTAGATTCAGCTATTCCTCTTCTTTGCCAGCCAAAGGTGATTTTATTGGTGGTGGGCATCATATCAGGGCTTATCAGAGAAATCCTTCTGCAAATGGGACCACACAAAGAAGACACATGGGACCAGGGGGCAGCTGGAGAGCTGTGGGGGAGGGTAAGGAGAGAGCTGAGAACCCCTGGGGATCCAGGAGGGTGGTAGGTCCACTGGCTCATGTGGTAGATAGCTGTTCTCGATGCTAGGAACCATCCAGTCCATGGTTGGGTTCCATGATCTTCTGGAATAATCGCAGAACTCAGAATGGATGTTACATGGACAGTGACAAGTATGAATGTGAAAGGATGCAGATGGAGAGCAGCAGAAATAAAGGATTGACAGGGTGGAGTCTGGGGGAACCAGGTGAGAGTATTGAGCTGTGTTCTCTCCATGTAGGTGACAGGTGGTGCAAATCCACCCAGCTACAATGTGTGATGGCACACGACAAATTCTAACCAGAGAGGCTCACCTAAACCTTGAGATGTCAGTAATAAAGTACCCTCCCAGAGGTCAAGCTGAGATAGTGTGGCCCTGGTTTTATACTTTAAATCGCATTGTTAGTGTGTATTGTCTGGAGTGACCCAGGCATGCGGAGACGCTCTCACCAAGCAGGATATTTGAAAGGCTCAGAGGTCATATTTTTAGAGCTATCCAAGGGCCAGGCCTGAAGCCCTTTAGAATGTGCAAGGTATGGACAGCCCAGAGCTGCTGAGTTAACCCTTAGAGGCACTCTGTCAAAGCCACACACTTAGGGCAAAGTCAGGACCAGACTTGAAAGTCATCGAGGATATCTGAAATGAGTTGATTTGACCATAGAGCAGATAGGTTGACTCGACCATGGGGCAGAGGTTTATCTTCTCACCCCCACTGAGGACAACTGTGGGGCTTAGGACATGATCTGGGGTGCACTCCTGCATTTTGACTGGCTCTGAGACTCAGTAGCTGCATGATTCAGGAAGGTTACATAAGCTCTTGGCACCTTGGGTTGCTCATCTGTACCTATGAAGAATGTTGTCAGTTATCTGCTCTTACTGTTGTGAGGACTAAATACGTCATATGCCTGGGGCTCTTAAAACAAGCCAGGGGGTGGGTGGGCATTTAGCTGAGTGGGTAAGTAGCTGATTAAGGATTCTCTCTGCTTTTTTCAGAGTGTCTGAGTGTGAGTCCCAGCTTGGCTCCCAAATCCAGTTTCCTGTTAATACACACTTTGGGTCAGCAAGTGAGAGCTCAAGTATGTGCATCGATCTCATTGAGATCTGGTGTGGAGCTCCAACTTTGAAGCTCCCAGGCCCATCCTCAGCTACAATAGCCATCTGGGAAGGGAGCCAGCAGATGGGAAACCTCTCTCTCTCTCCCTGTCATTTAAATAAAAACAACACATACCAGTACTGGCTATATTCTGTGTGCTACTGTTCTTGCCGGTTGTTTTTTCTTTTTTTGTTTTGCAAACCACTTCACTACTCCTCAGTCTCTTGTAAAGTCTGCAGAGAGCCTTCACATGAGAACCTTGGTCTGCTCAGACACCTGCTCAGCCCAGGCTTAGAACGTCCTGGTCAAAGGGCAGCCCCTAACAGCGTGCTGTCCAGGACATCTGGGGCCTCTTGGTCCCTGTAAACAGTGGCCTTATTCACTGGGCAAAAACTCCTCAACCCTCTCCTGTGGTCCTGTTTCCTGTAGAAGTTTTTCATCTGTGTTTGAAATAGTTGCTCTCTGATCTTTTCTTGTTTCTAGAATCATCTCTGATAACGCTTCGCTATGAGATGATTCTCTGCTACATCCACATTCTGTGTGTTTTCTCCAGAGGCAGGATCCCCACTGGGTTATGCTGCCTGCTCGGTGTCCAGATTAGCCCCAAAGGCAAGAATGGAGTTTTGTGGGAACCCCTGCTCTCACTCCCACTCTCAACCTGTGCCATTTTGTAGTCACTGCACTCCCTTGGGTTTCAGTGTCCTACTGTCTAAATGGAGGGGGACAGGGAGAAGTGGCTGCTGAGACCTCTGCACGCCTGTGCTCACACATTGCATGTGGGTGTGTTTGTTCTCTGTCTCGGTGCACTGGCTGGTCACCATTACACATGCAACCATGTGTGGAGGCGAGAGAGTGTTCCTGGCATGGGCTGGGGTAGCTGGAAGAAGGGGAAGCTGAAGGGGTCCGGCTAATGCTGTTTTCCTCTCTTCCAGGTCTCCTGTTGCTGAGCAATCCTGAGTCATGAGACCAGCAGAGGAGGCTGTTTGCGTTTGGGGGTAAGAAAGCCTCAACTTCAACCCTGCCCCTCCCCTCCCTCCACCCATCCCACCCCCCGCCCAGCGCTGCAAATGCCAACACACTCAGAAGGGTTGAGAGAGGACATTGCTCATTTTTGGAACCTTAGAATTGCTTTGGGTCAGAGACACTCAAGGGGAGCTCTTCGCCTTTACCCTGTGAAGGATGCAAGGCTGAGTTTTAACCAAAGGCAGTGACTTAGGCCTTCAAAAGGAAAAACCAGGTGGAAGTGAAGAAGAGGAGGACCGCAGGAAGGGAAGGACTTCAGCCCTGCTTCCATTCTGTCCTCTGGCTCTTGCCCAAGCCTGCCCAATGCTTCCCCTGCTGCTTTCCTGCAGCCCTTGGTCCTAGTACTTATGGAAGCAATGTCACACCAGCAGCCCTTAAGAGGTGCCACCTGCGTGCCTCAGCCTTCCCCGCGCCACCCTGCCAAGCAGGCGCCTTCGCGTGGGCTTCTTTTTAAAGCGGTTTAAAAAAGGAAACAGCCGCTCCCCGTGCAGCCTGAAGTGCGGCCTTTCCATCATCTGTTGTCATGACATGGGCTGACATGAGAGCAGCCGCAGCAGCGGGGCTGACATTCTGATGGCTTGAATTTCAGCACAGATTTCTGCAAAGAATCAGCAGTGCACCCCTGGCAGATTGGGAGAATGGAGGGGGCACCCAGCAGGTGGCAGGAAGGGGTGCAATGGTGCTGCCCACCATGGCCACAGCATGGCATGGTCCAGTGGCGCCGTGGCTGATGTCAGGTCCTCCCAGGTTGCTCTTCCCTCCAGCGATTAGAAAAATTGCATTGAGATGAGATGAGAAGGCTGGTCTAACTGGCAGAGGATCTTGCCATCCATGCTGTTGGTCTTTCTTGGGGTCACATCCCTTTGGAGAACCAGAGAGACAGAGACAGACAAACATTTGTGTCATTTTCCCCTCATTTCTTCACTCCACTTGGTCTTCCAATGCAAGGTCCCAATGCACGCAAATGAAAACTGAATGCTGAGATGGAGAAAATACAAAAACCAAGGCAGGATTCCTCTCTCTCCACTCTGTGCTTCTGTTCACCCATGGATGATCTGTGAGATTTAACTTGCGGAGATGGTATCATCCAACACCCCCGGCCCTTCCTCCCTTCCCTGCACCCTGGCTTCCTGTTTGATTTCCTGTGAGCCTTATGGATTGGGAGACCCGTGAATAAGCATCATTTGTCCATGCTCTCAACATTAATCGCCGCTGTGGGCCAGCCGTGTGTTACATCCTCGGGCTGAAGCTGAATTATTCATGTTTCCTGTCCGTCAGGATTGGAACATCTGGAAGAGAGAACCCACATGCCGAGGGGTGACCTTTGGAAATGTGAACAAGCACCATCTGGTGAACTCCAGGTGGGTCCTGTTTAGAAGATATGAACCTGTTAAGTGTTGTTGAAGATACAGAGCAATCAGATACCTGATACATCGTGGGTGAGATGAAAAATTGATACAAGGATTTGGAAAATAGTTTCACATTATTTAATAAAGAGGCATTTGCAGATATTCTATAACTGGCAGTTTTGTTAAATATATTCTCAAGTGACATTCTCAGTACACACAACAGTAATGCTTTGAAATAAAAAGTCACTGCCAACATAGACATGTCTATTAGGAACAGAATGAATAAGAAGGTTGACTGCTATATAGCAGTGAAGAGGTGTGGTGATTACAGTACACATTGGCGTTCATAAATACTGCTAATGAACTGCAGAGCAAGGAAAGCAAGTCACAGCAGTATGTATTGAATGTGAGTTTATCTATATAAGGGTCCAGTTCACAAAACTGCTTATATAGTGCAAAGCTACCCCTGTATATAGTAGCCACATTCTAAAAACACCAAGGAAAAAACCACAACCTCTGAGATAGCACTTAGCTCTGTGTGTGTGGTTTGGAAGTGGTATGATCACAGACATGGTGTGGCTTAGGCTTTTCCAAGGATGCTTTTCATGTCTGGGAATATTCGTTATTTGCACATTCTCACTCCTTGTCCCACACCCTGGCCACTGCCTACCACCATTATTTGAAAAAAGGTATTTATGAATTAATTCTTTACTTGTATGTTAGAGACAGGAGGGAAAAGAAAGAGTAAAAGAGAGGCTGACTTTCTTTCCATTGATTCACTCCTCAAATACCCACAACAGCTGGGTCCAGGCCAAAGTCAGACCCAGGAACTCAATTTAGGTCTGTCACATAGGTGGTAAGGGGCCTGGCGCAGTAGCCTAGCAGCTAAAGTCCTCACCTTGCACTTGCCGGGATCCCATATGAATGCTGGTTCTAATCCTGGCAGCCCTGCTTCCCTTCCAAGTCCCTGTTTGTGGCCTGGGAAATCAGTTGAGGAAGGCCCAAAGCCTTGGAACCCTGCACCTGCATGGGAGACCTGGCAGAGGCTCTGGGCTCCTGGCAACAGCTTCAGCCATTGCAGCTATTTGGGGAGTGAATCATCGGACAGAAGATCTTCCTCTCTGTCTTTCCTCCTTTTTTATATCTGACTTTCAAATGAAAAAAAAATTAAAAGAAAATTAGCTGGCAAGGACCCAAGTACAGGAGTCTAAAAGCAGGAGTAGCACCGGAACTTGAACCTAGACACTTCAATATGGGGCACAGGTATTCCAAACAATATCTTAACTGTTGTACCAAACGCCACTGCCCCCTTAAAAAGAGTGTTTCACTGAGATAGACTTGAAGTAAACTGAACGTATTTAAAGAGCGCGGTTTAGGAAATTTTGACAACTATCAAGTTACTGTCCCTATCCAATAGCAGCTTTCTTTCCCTGCTCTTCCCGACTCCTCCTCCCTCCACCCTGATGTACGCAGTACATCCCTGATCTGTTATCACAGTAAGTTTCCATTTTTCAGAAATTACATACGCATGGAGCCACCCATTTCCTCTGTCTGCTGGGCTTCTTTGGTTCAGTTACTGTTTCCCTCCGCTCCAGCAGGTCACTGTTTGTTCTTTCGCATTGCCGAGTCTTGTCCCACTGTGTGGTTAAGCCAGTGATGATTTAGCCCTTTGTTTGCTGGGGGACAAACAGGCTGTTTCTGGTTGATGGCTGCACTCGGCACAGCAGCTGTGAAGTTCATGTGTGCACGGGTTGTTCATGGGCGTTATCTTTGTTTCCCCTGTGTTCATACCTGGGGATGGAAGGTCTTGTTCCTTTGGCTAACTTATAAGAAGCTGCCAAACTTCTCCCAAATGACTGCCCTTTTTACATTCTCACCGTCAGGGGTATGGAACTTCTCGTTCTTCCACAACCTCTCTAGCGTTTGGTGTGGTTGGGCTCTTTAAGTTTTAGCCATGTAATTGGTGTGTGTTTCATGATTTGGATTGGTGTTTACTTGATGACAACAAATGTTGAGTAGTGTTTCTCTTTAGAAGAAGTATTTGTTCAAATCTGCCCAGATTTCGATTTTTGTCTTGTTAATATTGAGTTTTGAGAGTTTTTTTTAAAATATACTTTGCTTTGAAAATATTTTCTCCCACTGTTTTCGTCTTCCTAAGGATGCTTTTCAAAGAGCAGTTTTTAATTATGATAATGACTGGTTTATCCACATATATGTGTATTTTAAATCATGCTTTTGGGGCTCTTACCTAAGAAGTGCTTTATTGTTTCAAGATCAGAAAGATTTTCCTCTAGGGTTGTAACTGTAAGTCTTGTGTGTAGGTCCGTGATTTATTTAAAGTTTGTTTTTGAATAAAGCATCATGTTTGGATTTTAATTATCCTTTGTTTTTATTTTTCTGTGCCTGGTAGTTCGCTTTCTATCTCTACAACATTGCTGAAGATCACTTACTTGTGTGTGTGAGTTCATTTCTGGACTCTATTCTCTTAGTCCTTTAGCCTATTTTTATGCCAATTATTCATATCCGTGGCTATATTAAGTCTTGAAATCAGGTAGTGTTACTCTTTTAACTTGGTTATTCTTTTTTTTCTAAGAAAATGTTTATTTATTTCAAAAGGCAAGACTGACACACAGGGGGTAGGTGGGGAGAAAGAGAGAGGGAGAGAAAGAGAGAAATTAGATTTTCCATTTGTTAGTTCACTCCCCAAATGTCCACAGCAGCCAGGACCAGACCAGGACCGGACCAGGCAGATCCAGAAGCCAGGAACTCCATTCTGATCCCCCACATGGATGTCAGGGACCTGAGTACTTGGGCCATCGTCTGCTGCCTTCCCGGGCACATAAGCAGGCAGTGGCTCCAAAGTGGAGCAGCAGCCTGAGACGTGATGTGGGGATCCCAAGTACAGTTTAGCCTGTTGTGCCATGACACCAATACCTGGTTATTCTTTTTCAGACTTGGTTATTCTAAGTCCTTTGTATTTACACCTGTGTTTCTGTTTTATCTGCTTGAAAGTTGAGTAAATGGCAAAGGTTCTCTTCTTTTGTCTCCAAGTTACATGGATTATATAGTTAGCGGGAGAGGAGTCAGAACAAAGAGTAGTTGGAACAGGAATATTTCTGGTACAAGGCATGTAAAGGGTCCTGTGGAAGTACCATGCTATCAACTTTTTTTAAAAGATTTATTTTGTTCTTATTGGAAAGTCAGATGTACAGGAAGAAGCAGAGACAGAGAGGAAGATCTTCTGTCTGATGATCCGTTCCCCAAGCGGCCGCAATGGCTGGAGCTGAACAGATCCAAAGATAGGAGCCAGGAGCCAGGAGCTTCTTCCAGCTCTCCCAGGTAGGGGCAGAGTCCCAAGACTTTGGGCCATCCTCGATTGCTTTGCCAGGTCACAAAGCAGGGAGCTGGATAGGAAGTGGGGCCTCTGGGATTAGAACCAGTGCCCATATGGGATCCCAGCATGTGCAAGGCGAGGGCTTTAGCTGCTAGGTTATTGTGCTGGGCCCCAATGTTACCCACTTTTGATCAGCTGGAGGAAGGCAGAGTCCACTGCTGGCATGGCCCAGCATATCCAGCTGTGTACATCCACAGAACACTTGAGTAGTTCTCCATGTGTGACCCGAACACTGGCTGCCTGTTGCACATATTTCCCTAACTGTTTTCTCTTCAAGCTTCTTCAAGAATGCAGTGGTGACAACACATTGAAAGACAGAGCCAGAGAGGAGATCCTATTATACACCCTCACATTCTTGAGTAGCTTCTTCATAGCTGTGCCTTATGTGAGAACACTAGTGAAAAAGGTGTGGAAAGCTATCAGCCCACTGGGTTGGGAGACCCCTTGGATCCAACATCGACTCGCCTCAGCTGGCACCATAGGAGAGCTGGAGCAGTCAGCAGGGAGGCAGATACAGAGCACATGTGTCTCACATTCTAAATCCTTGACTTCTTGCAGTAAGACAACCTCCCACTGGAATAATTCACTGTCATATATCAGGTTATCATGTTGGTGGGTAGGCAATTCTTGGAGACAGCAAACTCCTGTGCCTGCCACCATGAAAGTTGTTGGAGGCCAGCTTTATTCTCTGACTGTCTTCTTGGCCCATGTGGAAGCAGGCGCATGCTCTGAGCTTGCCTTGGTGGGTCCTGGTTCCTGGAACATGAAACTTGGAGCAAATAAAGCCAAGGTAGAGGAAAGACTATAAGTGAAGATCAGGACAGGGGCAGAGACCACCTATTTGTGCATGGTGATGGTGTGCTGTTTCTTGCTCAGGCATGTTTGGGAAATGTGAAATGAATCACTGCACAAATAACATACTACTGGAAGATGCCCTTTTTCACAGGGATATGAAAGTATTTTCCTGCCAAGGGTCATTTGGATATTTATAACATTATTCATGGGTCATACCAAATGATCAACTTAATCACTACTGGTCTGTTATGAATTTGTTAAATTCTGAGGCCTGCCTGCAGTTGCTTTATCAGGGCCAGACTAGATGATTTCATGGATCTTATATAGACTATAGGCCGAAAGTTCCCTCAAACCTGCAGACCTAACCAAAAATGTTATCTAGGATCACAGACCTTTCCAACTGGAACAGAACTGTACTGTTCTTTCTCCTCCAATACAAGCTGAGAAGTAAACAGACCCAAACTGAGCCTCCCTTAACTCCAGTTCCTAAGATAAAGGTCAACATCTAGCTTGTTCATCTCTCATGTCTATGAAAGTGAATTTATATGTAGACAGCAGCTTTGACAGCAGCCAAAACTGAGGGAAGAGTGATTCGGGTGCTAGTTAGTAGGACTATGGCTGGTTAGTAGTCTAGGTCTGCAATATTTAGAATTCTGCTTACGATCCTAAAGTATTCTCCTACATCATTCATTTCTGTGATGGACTTAGTTTTAAATCACATCCACATAATGCATTGTTCTGGCAGTCTCTGGAAATTGGCTGATATCTCAGCTCATTGGGTAGAATGTTAGGTTTGTGGTTCCCAGATGGTTTTGCTCTAGGCCCTGTAACACACGGTTATAGTTTTTCTAAAGAAATGTGTGCTGAATACAGATGAGTCCAGGTGCCCTGTTGGAAAAAGTCATTATAGTTAGTTATGAAGCAACATTCTTATTTGTTACCAGGTCAACAAAGCAATTTCTGCTAGCTCTGTCTTCAGACCAGAGAGGGTATACCTAAGAAGACGTTGAACTTGACTGGACAATAAGATGCTGGACTCTATGTTTGGTGTATGCTTGCAATGGGGGAATCTCAACTGAACTTGAGCTGTGGTTATGCAACAAGGTGGAGGAATCCACCATGGTGGGAGGGTTTGGGGAGGGGTGGGAGAACCCAAGTATCTATGTAACTGCGTCACATAATACAATGTAATTAATGAAGTTAAATAATAAAAACAAAATTTACTCAAAAAACAAACAAACAAACAAAAAAAAAGCAATTTCTGGGGCATCAAAGTGTCCAGATACCCGAGAACATTGTAATCAGTCTTAAGGAAATAATATGCCTTTGATTGACTCTCCATGGTTTATTTTATAGTAGTTTCTTTGAGTTTGGTATTGGTCAAGGAAAGCAAAATTTATACCTTGCATGTACACACATCTTCATTTGAGTATGTCCAAAAGCAGATTCTGCAACAAGGAACTGGGAGGGTAGAGTTAGGAGAGGGTGACAGGAGGGAAGGAAAGGCCAGTCCGAGGTGAGCATAAGCATGTTGCCATGGAGGGCACATGGGGTTGGGTTCTGCTGGGGATCCCATGGCAGATGGTTCACTCAGTGCTGGGAGAGCAAGGTGCACCACTGTCCGTTAGCTCTTAGCCATCATTGCCCAAGGGCTGCTCCTGAGGTACGAGCTCCTTGACATTTCTGTCTGCTGGTGGCTTCTGCAGTGGGCTGAGCCCCCATGGGTGGGAAGCCATTGGCATATGCTGTGCTACAGAAATGCTGTTCCAGCTCCAGGGAGAAAATAGGATCCTCTGTACAGCACTTTACAGTTCTTCCCTTTTAAACATCACTATGACAACCACCACAAAATAGAACACCTAAAGTTAGGAGCAATTTAAAATTTCAGGAAATGTGGACTATAGGGGAGAAGATTTGTTTTCCGTTTGAAAGAACATTTTATAGGAAAAATCCACTGGAGTGGATTCTGAGCATTTACTGTCTGTATATGTGCTGTTAGCCTCTCTCTTTGCCTCTGCTGCTGTCTCTGTGTGTCCGCAACTCATGGAATTATGTTTAATATCAACACCAAGAAACTGATGCTGATATTATCTAGTGACATTTATGGATTTTGCTAACTAAATAGGCACTCATTTTGTGTGTGTGTGTGTGTGTGTGTGTGCACATGCACATGCAGACGCATGTTCTGTGTAACTTCACCACCTGTGTGGACTTAGGGTGAGCCACACAGTAAGTAGTTGCAATAGCTCCATTGTAAGGATCCCTTGGTACAATCCTTTATTGTCATCACTACGACCTCCCCTCTCAGCCATTCATTTGTCATCTGTTCCCTTTTTGTCGTTTTAAGAATGTTGCATGAAAAGAATCATCCACATTCTTTTCTTTTTCCTGCTCAGCACAAGCCTCTGAGATGCATTCAAGTTGTTGTATGTCTCAATACTTTGATCCTTTTCAATAATGGGTAGTATTTTGTGATTTGGGCATATCCCACGTTTGTTTAGCTATTACCCCATGGAATGCTGGTTCCTATTCGGAGTTATTATAGATAATGCCACTGTGAACACCAGGGTTCAGGTCACTGTGTGGATGTGAGTGTCCATTCCTATTGCCCCAGAGTACATTGTTATGTCAGATGGGACCAGACACATGCTTTCCCATCTCTGCTGAACATGGCAGTGATGTGAGAGGGATCCAGGCCTCTCTCCAGCCTTACCTGTGTGTTGAGTTTGAATGGATTGCTTCTGCCTTGGGTCAAGGGCTCATGGAGATCACCCTCACATTGGCTTGAGAACAGTGTTGTGTTGATGAAATTTACAGGGAGACACCCCCACTTATGGCTCTCTCTTGTAATCCTTGCTCTTCTGCTTTCTTGCTGCCTCTGTTTTCCACCATGAAATAACAGCATGGATGATAAGTTGTAGATCAAAGCATTTCAAATGACTAACTTCCCTTAGGTCAAGAAATAAGGAGCTAGTTCCAAATCTGCAGAGATAAGTAAATGACTCATACACAGGCTGAATCAGTGCAGGCAGACTGAACAGGGGAGAAGATGAAGGGTAGAAGAAGCCAGAAGAAAATGGCCCAGGAAGTACCACATTCCTGAGACATAATGGCTATCAGAACAATTCATGAAGCAGGCTAAATGTCATTACTGTACACAATCATAAAATAAAAAGTATTGGCAGCGACACTGGCTCTGACCTACTTCCAGGGGCTTATTTGAAGATCTTTGTTTGGCTTGACGTGCATGTAAGCTGCCATTGGCTTGGATATCATTTTAAAAATGAAGTAACTGGTGCTGTGAGTGACTTAGCTGCCGTCCAAAGCCACAGACGGAGCTGAGTGGAACGGGGCTGGAATTCATGTCTCCACATCCAGGCATTTAAAAATTCATGTATTTGAGAGGGAGGGGGTTTATCCCATCTATTGGATAACCTCCCTAATGTCCCCAGCAGTTGGGACTGGTATGAGCTAAAGTCAGGAGCCAGGAACTTAATGTAGGTGTCCCAGTGGCGTCATAGTCATTGAGCCTGTCCATTCCCCACTTGCCCCAATCATGGAGATTTGATGAAAGACTTTCATCTGGTCCAATGTCAGATATGTTCACCTACATCATACTGTGTTCTGCTTTCCTCAGTTGTCACCTTGGGACGAGTCTGAAGTTTCCATCTATCCCATCTTGGTGCACACCCTTGTTAGTCTTCCAAGCATGGGCACAGGAGGGCAGTTGAAGCATCTGACCAGAGTTCCCATCATCCACAAACATTCCCTTGTGTTCAGATCCACATGGAGCTCACGAGGCCAAAGAAGAGCTGGCCACTTATACAACAGAATAACCAGAGTGGGATTAACAACATCAAGACTCAGAGAGATTCAATGGTAATTGAATATTGAGTAAGGAAGAGGTAGGGCGTTGGAGGGCAGATGGTTGGGCAGAACAGGCCATGAGGAACTCACATCCCAGGAAATGCCCCGACTTGAATGTGTTTTACATTTTGGAAGCAACACTTAGGCACTAAGCAAAAGTTAACCTGTTCAATAACGAGTGTCCTGGCCTCTCTTGACACTCACCTCCCTGGCTGGTCCCTACTTAATGGGGACTTGTGGCGGCTGGTGAAAGTGGCGTGGACAGAATCCCGCTTAAACACATTTATGGTCCGTCGACCTTGCTGTATCATTACCAGATGTTATTAAGAATAGGATGTGAGCCAGGACACACTGCTTGCTTTCCCACTTCACATGAAACATGCTCAGGGCCCGCTCTACCCAGGCCCGGTGAGCTGGGCTGACTGTGGTGAGGGAAGAGGTCCCTTGCTTCTTCTAGGATACGTGTTTAAACATTGCCTTTTGTTTTCTCTGGGTGTATTGACAGGAAGAAATGATGTTCACAATATAATCTGATAGTTTTCAGGTGTCTGCTGGAAATTCAAGGACTCTTGGACAGTAGTCAGGCGTGTGTGTGAAGGAAGGGCCTGGCGAGCTGCAGTGGTGACCTTGCCCTGGGAATGGCTGTCTCCTTGTTTGGTGTGTCTGGAATGGTCCTGTGGATGGACGCTCTGTCGGAGTGCCAGATTTGCCTCTCAGCGTAGCTGTTGCTCACTGCATAGCCCCCCTCAGTACCTTAGGCTATTACCTCTAAAGAGAGGTAGTTGAGTTAGTTCTTTCTTTGGGTCTGTTCTAGCCCTTTCAAAGTGTTGCATTGTTAATTCTTGACCTCAGATGATCTTACATTTCCTCATGATTGGAGTCTGGGATTGATTTGTTGGTGAGCATTGGTAGCAAACGGGGGAGCCATTGTGTCATCCTTCTCACACCTCAGAGGTTATTTTGGGTGGGAGAAAAATATGGTTGGGAATATCCTCTTAATTCACTCTCTGAATTGGAAGACTTTTAATCAATTCAGATCATCACATTCTGGGTACCCATCTGTGCAACTTATGACTTTGCTTAATCACAACTTAGAAAGGGGAGGCTGGTGTTGTGGCATAGTCAGTAGGACCACTGCTTGTAGTGCCATCATTTCATATTGAAGTGCCAGTTGGAGTGCCAGCTGCTCTGCTTCTGATCCAGCTTTCTGCAGGAGTGCCCCTGAAATGACAGTAGGTGATAGTCTTGATCTTTCATCACCCTGTAGGAGAAATGAATAGGGTTCTGGGCTTACGTCTTCAGCCCAGCCGGTTTCAGCAGTTACAGCCATTTGGGGAGTGAGCCAGTGGATGAGAGAGCTCTCACTGTGTGGCTCTACCCATCAAATAAATAAAAAAAATGAAGCTTTAAAAACATTACAGTGAGCTCAGTGGGGTTGATCAGATATTTCTTTTTCTCACGATGGGCAAGCCATACTCTTTGCTTTAGGGTTGTGATTCGATAGACTTGAGTTTTTGTTTTCTGATTTCTTCAAGGGGAAGTGTAAGTGCTCTGAGTGAGCTACTCTGCTATTGGTAATGAAGATTGGGGGTTGTTTCTCGGTTGCTGGCGGTGAGGACTTAGGACTTGTTGCAGGTGCACCAAGGGCTGTCTCTATATGACAGCAGCAAAAGGCATTACACTTTAGTGGTTGTTAGATTGCAAGTACAGGAGGGCTACTTCCTGCACTGAGCCTGGGATCCTTACACTCATATTTGCACGTGGTAGACCTTGACCTCTTGCATGTAGAAGGTCAATATAGTGTTTCTCTCAGAAGCACCTGGCATTCTGAAAAGCTCCTGGAAGCCGTGTCACATGCAGCAGGTACCTTTGGGTAGGTCCTGTTGCTGGAGATAGATTCTCTTGTCCCCCAAAACACCATTGATTGGGGTCAAAGGTGAGCAGTTCTGAGAGGAGATGGAGGGAATGTCAAATGAAAGTAGGAGACAGGTGTGGGCAGAGAGGGTGTGGAAACTCATCAAAAGCTGGCCAGTGCTCCTGATGTGATTCTAGGGAGAATTTTCTCCATTCTTCAGGGGTGAGCTAATTATGTACTTTAGGGCATTTAAGTATGGTGGTGTTCAGGGGAATGAAAAATCCAACTAAATCAGTTAATATGGATATAAGCTTTGCGAAACATAGAGGTCTTCCCTACATGCTATCTCACTATTTCTTAGCACAGACAGCTCTGCATGGGTTCCGTCTCTATTTACTAGTTTGGTTTAATCCATTATTTGGCAATGAAGTAAACATGAAAGGCAGAGTTATGCAATCTGCCTGTTATTAAATTCACATAGGGCAGATTAGAGACTTGAATTCAGGGTTTCTCATGCCCTTACACAGGGTGGGAAAACAGAGTTTAGTGGTTTTGGATAGAGGCTGAGAGACTAATTGCATACCTTTAACCCCATTTCTCTGCTCCCCATTCTGATTATCTTAGAAGGTCACAAGATGAAGATATTTCTGAAGATTCAAGATGGCACAATGTCTACGTTTTGGCCACCTGTTTATTTTCTCCCTCTCTAATTTCTCCCTACTGTCTGTTACATTGGGTTATAGCGCATAATTTGGATGTGAAAGTGGAGCTGGTGAATGACTCAGTCACAGAGCAAAACGTTACGAAAGGAAGAAAACCTTCTTCTTGAGGATAAACTTGACCTTTTGGAAACTCAGACCTTCTGACTCAAGGCCATTTTTCCTTGTCAGCCTACTCTTTCCTTCTTTTCAATTTTCCCAGTGGGCATTTTTCTGAGTCATCCCTTGAGGGGCATCTGATGGATGGTCTGCTCCTGTGCCCCACCGGAGTTGAGGATGTTTCAGATGGAAGTTTGTTTGTAATACAGACTTCTCCCACAGCTTTTCTCGCCATGGCAGTTTTATTCTCAGCACAGGCTGAAGTCGGAAAGAGGCTCCTGTCAGGGTCCCCGCCAGCATTCCTTGACTTCAGCTGTCTAGAACATGTGTCTGCCCCTTTCACTGCCCAGCCTGATTCTATGCGTGTGAGGAAGTAGACTCTGAAATGGACACTGTTGGTGAGATGGCATTAGTTCTTTTGAGGAGGGAGAGGTGACCTGGTGGCAATAGAAGCACATTGGAGAATATAGTCCAAGTCTTGTCCATCTCTTCAAAACATGAAGGAAGCAAAAAAGCTCTTGGTGAGCCAAGGGGATGCTTGATTGTTAGAGATGGGTGACTAACGGGATTTCAAGATAGGGACACATTAAAGCAGTCTTGCTGACCTCGTAGATGGCCAGGATGGCCTCTGTAATGTGCCATGAGTTTGTGGTGTCAGCACTTAACAATGTGACCACCCTGGACCACTTCATCTTCTTTAGTGTTCCAGTTATAATGGCAGTAATATCCTCATTGCTCTATGGGTTGAATTCCATTCCTATTGGTCCCTTCTTCTCTTGGGAGAAGATGGTGAGAATAAGGACAGTGCCATCTCATGGGGAAATGTCACTCAAGAGGTGACACTGGAGCTGAAAGCTGAAGGAGGTGAGGGAAGGTGCGTAGGGTCCAGGGCTTGGAGGAAGGGTTGAGACAGGAGTTCAGGCACTGACAAGACCATGCTCAAGATCCTAAATTAAGGCAAGCCTTTTGTCACTGCTGAGGGAGCGATGTTATGGGAGAGAACCTAGAAATTCAGGTGAGATCGAATGTTAATGCCAGATTCTCTCATTTTGGAAATGTTTAAGTGCATGGTGAAAATGAGTCATGCTTAAAACATCATCCCATAAAATCTTCAAAAGGTTTGTACTCTAGGAAACTACCAGGGAACACAGAAAAACAAACAAAAACCTGTGGGAAATGGAATGAAAAGATTACTTTTGGGACCCAATGCGATAGCCTAGTGGCTAAATCCTCACTTTGCATGTGCTGGGATCCCATATGGGCTTCAATTCATGTCCCAGCTGCTCCAGTTCCCTTCCAGCTCCCAGCGTGTGGCCTGGGAAAGCAGTAAAGGATGACTCAAAGCCTTGGGACCCTGCACTGCATGGGAGACCTGGAAGAGGCTCCTGGATTCTGGCTTCAAATTGGCTCAGCTCTGGCCTTTGCAGCCACTTGGGGAATGAACCAGTGGACAAACGATCTTTCTCTCTGTCTCTTCCTCTCTCTGTAAATCTCCTTTCCAGTAAAAACATATAAATCTTAAAAAAGATATGTTTATTTAGGGATTTATGTCGAGTGTAGCAAGTTAAGCCTCCCCTTGCAGTTCTGAGATTTCCTGTGGACACTTGTTTAATTACTAGCTGCTCCACTTCTGACTCAGTTCCCTGCTTTTGTGCCTGGGAAGACAGCAGAAGATGGCCCAAATATTTAGACCTGTGCACTTGTGTGGGAGACTTGGAAGAATCTCTGGACTTGTGGCTTTACTCTGGCCCAACTCCAGCCATTGAAGCCATTTGGGGAGTGAACCAGTGGATGGAAGAAGGTCTTTTCCTTTGTCTCTTCTTATATGTCTCTGTAACTCTGCCTTTCAAACAAATGAAGAGATTTTCTAAGAGAAATTCATCTATGTTTTGAACGTTTGAAATCCATGTGTGTTTTTCTAATGAGCTAAAAAAGTTGTTCCATAAAGTTTTTCGAGTGCTCTCCTGTAAGTGTAGCACAATACATTGGTAGTGGATGTCATGGAGGTAATAATTGGTGGCAAGAGTGTAATGGTTTCGAGCACCCACTCTAGGGCCTTGGGAGTCCTGGAGCACTGTTTAGCAGCATGAGCTTGGGTAAGTTACTCAGCCTTCTGGGTTTCTGCCAAGACTGCGTCCTTGAATTGTGTAGATGGGATGATCAACAGATGCATTGGTATGTATAAAACTCTTGTAAGTGTGCATACAACATTTGTGATCTGTGCTAGCCATCACGGCTACTGTCAGAAAGTTGGGATGCAGAGAAACTCTGAAACTATGTCTGCCCCCTGAGCTATTTTCCTGCACATGTAGTCATTAATTTCGTGTGGTTCTCTCAGGCACTGTAGGAGGTAGCGAAACAATTATGACCAGCCAAAGGCTTTCTCTCTCC
This sequence comes from Ochotona princeps, assembly GCF_030435755.1. Taxonomy (NCBI): domain Eukaryota; kingdom Metazoa; phylum Chordata; class Mammalia; order Lagomorpha; family Ochotonidae; genus Ochotona; species Ochotona princeps. Next base: position 56,134,227 of record NC_080845.1, read on the forward strand.
TCTGTCCCTCTAGGACTTGCACATTGATAGGGAGAAGAAAATAAACCACTCAAAGGCCACATAAGTTTATTGTGATGTATAACAGCTATTGTGATGGATATTTTGAAGGAAAAGTTGAAGATGAAGTATGAAATTTTCTTTTCACTGCCACATTTGAATCATATGGTACTTTCTCACAAAGATGTCTTCTAGAATCCCATGTTGGCAAGAATCACTTAGGTGCAAGCAACAGAAATTGTTGCTTATCTCGTAAGAAGTAATGAAATCGGAGGGCTTGGGGTTAGTTTAACAGCTCAACAAACTTCCCTCATGGTATGGAGATGATTACAGCAACTACAGCTGTTGCTCAGAGTGACCTCAGCAGAAAGAAAGTCAGAGCAGAAGTCTTCTTACCCAGCTTTCTTTGCTTATCCAGAAACAAAAGAACTCTTTAGCATATTTCCACACATGCCTCATGGGCTGACAGACTGTGCTGATTCCTGAAGATGGTCAGTGAATGGTGATTGAGGTGGTTATGTTACTAGTGCTTAGTTCGTCCCCAGGGACTCTGCTACTCTGTGTGTTGCAGTCAAACTCAGTGGGTTTCTATTGCCAATGGAAGGAGGAGCAACAGCTGTGGGAATCACTGCCCAACAGTGGCTGCCACAGCAGTGTGTCTGTGAGTCCTCTACTCACTGGCCCCTGGGAATACTGCTTTCTTTTCTCTGTTAATTCTATCTGGACTGGAGCTGACTACATGTAGATGGTGACTTTCCTTGTCCTAATTGGAGTTCTTCTTGCAGCTGATTTCCTAAGTTCTTTGAGGGTGTGTATATAACATCAACAGGAAAGTGAAGAGTGATATGGAAGGGGAGGCAGAGGGGTCAAGGATTATAAACCAGTTATCATAGAGAATAACTGAGGCTTAAGCCCTGGGGGCCACTGGGAAGCAGGAGGAAGCTCATGCCTTAGCAGGTATTGTGTTTCAGAGGGAGAGAAGCTGGAATAACCTGGCTCCCATGGGCCGTTCCCTAGCACTCCTGGCTGGCCCCTGTGTACAAGGGGGCTTTATAAGTCTCTGCAGGAAGCACTGCCACTGCTGGAGTCATCTGAAACACAGGGACATGGTGGGGGCATTTGCACCAATAGCAATTTGCTCCATATCCTACTCTAACATACACAAGTTCCTGCTTTGATACAAACTAAAATGCTTGGATGGAATGTTTGCACTCAGCTGTATGACTTTTTCAGTGTCCTCCATAAGTGCATATTTCTCAAAATAAGAATGTAGCAGACTTGTATGCTTCAATTAGCACAGCATTCTGTGCAGGGCTGTGTATAAATAACGACACAGTGTATAAATAGCTTTCTCATATGCATTTCCATGGTGTCACATTGATGATAAGAATAACTACTTTCATGTCACAACATTTGGACCAGTAGTTATCATGACAAATTTGCAACGTTGATGTAACTTTTCCGGTCAAGGAAAGGGACTGTAAGTGGGAAGATTCTTATGGAGCCCAGCTGTTGTAACACAAGGTCAGCCTACACATCACAAGGAGAGTGGAGATTTAGCACATCTTTTTTAGGGTCATTAGAGTAGTCAGCCCAGTGAGAAAATGTAGCACTCCAACTTCTAGAACTGCAACCAAGCAAGTGAGAAACTCCAGCACTCCAACTTCTGTAACACAGTCAACCCAGTGAAAAAAAGAGCACAGAAATCCAAATTCTAGAACTATTATCAACCCTATAAAAAGTTCAGTGCTCCAACTTTTAGAATGGCAATGAGTCCAATGAAAAAATCCAGCACTCCAAATTCTAGAACTATAACCACATTTTATTTCTGGAGATCTCTTGTCTCTTTTGAATCTAAATGAAAAGAAGCATAGCAATTTCAATTTCCTTTTGTGGAATAAACACTGTTTTTATAAGTGTAGAATAATTCATTGAGGATATAAGCAGTATTGAGGAAGCATTCTGAGAAAAACCTTGCTTTTGATGTAATCTAGTCAAATGGGTTATTTTCTTCCCTCATCCGCCCTCCTCCTGCCCAAGTTCATTTTTGTCGAAGTGAGCTTCCATATGTTTCATCTAAATGAGTCACATTCAGAGAAATCATTCAAATGATCTGTGGGTGCAGGTGCTTTTCTTGCTTTTGTGGCTTGAAGGTGGGTGATGATCAGTAGAATCCATGGTGGTTCCTTCTCTGCGTCCTGACTGCTTGGGCTTGCTTGGATTCTTGGAGTACACTGCACATTCAGCTTTATTCTATACCAAGGGGTAGGGAGAGGGGGAGAAGGGAGAGCTGTAGTCATTTGTGAGGATTATTCAATTTCAGTCTACTTTAAGTGCCCTTAAAGGGAGACTGCACTCATGCCTTCTCAGGGGATAGGCGGGTGAAGTGCTGGTTGAGTGGTTTTAAATCACATTTGTAGCTTGGGAGGCTCATATTGGAGACAGTGCACTTCCTGAGAAGGAAGACCATCTGTGACACTGGTTCTGCAGGGCACAAGCAGGGGAGACCAGAGCTAACTTACTTATCAAGACTGGCAGAACCATTCAAAGGGTGTCTTCCATGATGCAAGAACAACTTACCCAAGTTAATGAGGGCTGTCACTGCACTTCACACATTTAGCTTCAGGGTTTCATTGGTTTTGAGACTCTCACCACCACCTTACAAGACAATCATGAAACACATGCGTACCTGAATCCAAATGAGGCAATGCATTTGATCTATGCTAGATAAAGAGGTCTTCTGTGTTGACGGAACTCAAGGCTGTATTCAGTTTTCACCCTTATCAAAAGCTGTCCTCAAGTGTGAGCAATTATGGAGCATGCATAACTGAATGGCCTGGATACACAGGATGTGTTATGGACTTTTTCTTGGCCTGACTGGTGTCTTCAAATATAGAGAGGATATTTGAAGACAGATTATTTTGTAGATGTTGCAAAGTGGGTTCAATAATTTCTGTGTTCTGTGGGGAACAAAAAACCCCGTGCTATCATTTGCACTCACTCCTCCAGGGCACCTATGCTGTTCCTGAGTCTGGGACAGTCAGCTGGCCAGCCTGTGTGCAAGCTGGGACCTCAGCACACCTCATCCATGTCTGACAGCCCCAGGAAAGGAAGAGAGGGAGGGACTTCCCTATTTGGGCCATGTGATATACCCAGGCTCCGTTGACCTCAGCTCTTTAAATGTCGCTAGCAGGATTGAGTCTGTGAAGCCCCTCTCTGCAGATAGGTGGTTCCTGTCCAACCCTGGCTGTCCTTTGATTGGACAGCCACTCATGCTGACTGGGGGGTAGGGAGATTCTGTTTCCTGCTGTCTGCTTTCTCTCTTGAGAAAGCTGGCTGGACAGGATTGTCTCATCTACCAGTCAACCCCTGTAAGGATCACGTATTTCATGGGCCCAAGTGTTTGAAACTATTTATGCTTTGCTTGAACAATAGAATTTGGAAACATATGTGGATCAACATGTCTCCCTAGATTGTGTTTGTTTTAATGTATGTATTATTTAGACTTTACCTATTTTTAAAGTTCCTTATGATGACTTATAATAAAAAGAACATAATTAGGTTCACTTAACAGATACAAAGAGTTAACATGTGTAATGTATGGAATGATAAGTGTGGGTTAATAATAGCTATTAGAGTTTAACACTAATTTTAGTAGTGGGTTCCTAGCAATCAAAATTTTAAAATGTTGGCAAAGACTTAACTTTTTTTGATACCTAGAAGAATACATATGAGTTCACCTAGAGGTGAACTTTTTTTCTTACATCACTAACTTTTAATTGAAACTTATTGCATTTATCTTATATATAGACAAGGATTGAATGATGAGCAGTTTTAATGATGATTTTTAAAAAAAATATCTGAGTTGATGAGAGAGAAAAATAGGGGGGCAGAGAGAAGGAGGGGGAAGGGGGAAGAGAAAATGGAAGAGAGGGAGTATGTGTTAATTTACATTTGTGGGTTCACTCCACAACTGCCCCCAACAGCCAGGACTGAGCTGGCTGACCAGGAGCTGGAAAACCAGTTCTCCCACAATGGGGGGTGCAGAGGATCCTGATTACTGTTGCTGCTTCCCAGGGAGTACAGGAGGTGGGAATCTGCAGTAAGGCTGAATGAAATTCAGATGCACGTACTTTGATTACAAAGGTGTGAATATCATAACTGACGTTTTAGCCAAAACCCCACTCTAATGGTGATATTTTTTAAGTTGCAGAAATATTCTTCATGTGCCTGCTGGTTCATATAGGAGAACTCAAGTAGTGTTGAATTTTGGCGTTTGATTTCCTCTGAGCTGCGCCAGGAGCCTGGATGTGCGTTCCTTGGCAGGAAGCATGGTCACTTTGACTGTGGGTGTTTCATGTCCCCGGTTCCAAGAGGACTCATGGTGTACGCTTCCCTCAAGGGTGTACTGCCATGGTTCTGTGGACTCAGATCTTAGCCTTCATCACTGATGCTTGAAAATTGTCTCTTGGCTCGGTCTCCGAGGTACTTGGAATAGGTGACCCTGTGAGCTCTTAGGTCTGCCTCTAAACATCTCAGATTATTTTCAGGGATGATTCCAGGCCCACCGAATATCTTTTGCATCCTTCCAGGAGCATAGCCCTCTGTGACCTGGGAGATCTTTGTGAAGTATGCTAAGCTTTGATGCTGCAGTGTCTCAGAAGATGAGAACCAAGGGGCTTGAAGAGACTCGAGGCTAGGCGTCATTTCATTTTAGAGGTCAGTGCCACAACCAATTTCGATAATCTTTAGTGTTTGACAAAGGTGTTTCTCATCAGTCATATTTAGAGTATTTTGTTTCTAAAATTCTGCCTGGTACAATGACATCACAAATGAGTAATACTGCAAATCTCAACTTCAAAGGCTGACAAATAGTTTGATGAAAGCAGCAAATCAAGTCTGGTTCAGAGCCATTTGTGCAGCAGGCGTAGAACCCAGATGCCTAATGTCAAATATCATTTGGGGCTGGAAAAACAGTAAAGCAACAGAACATTTTACCTGGATCAGGCAATACCTCCTCAGCCACAAGAGAACACAAGGAAGAAATGATATCAGGGATTAAAAACACATGAGAAGCATTCAATAGCCCTCAGAACATATGGAAATTAATCATATTCAGAGCTTGAAGAAGACCAAGATTTTTCAGCTTAAAATAATCTTCCTGCTGATGCACAATTACTGGAGGACTCCCAAATGCCACTGAGAGAGCTAAATGTAAGCACACGCACAAAGAAAGAATAAAGAGAAAAGGCTAAAAAAAAAAAAACCCAAACAAGAAAAAGAGAACGCTTTCAAGATTCAGAGAATGGGGTGTAAATAAATGTAATTATTTGTGAAGAATGGAAGTGACACTGGGTTCATGCCCCAGTTTTCTCCTTAAGAATCCTAACTGGCCTTGGACCGGATTTCTATATTTGTAAGGAGAATTTTTGTTAATTTCACTTTGATATCTTCTAAGGCACACTGCATCTTTTTAAATTATACAGTCGATGTATTTGACAAAGACCCAGCACCTAAAATAACTTCTATCAGGAGACTGTGTACTGCAGTGGGAAGACTATCCCAGTGTTAGGGGATCCAATCAGAACTCAGAGTGGAAAGCTTTGCTTGCCTTCCAGGTCCAGCTCAACCACAGCACGCGGCCTCGAGAACCAGGAAAGCAATGGGGAAAAGATGGGAGGGGATGACAGATGGCGAATCTATTGGATGTCTATATTTGGCTGCATCACCCATTCATTCTCACCAATTTTTGCTAGAAATGGACGATAAGTTGGATAAAAGAGTTTAATGCAATCCCAAACCCCAGGGATGAGATTTTTCCAGTTACAGAATTCTCTAGTTTAAAATAAGATTTCCCTCAAGTTCTGGGCAGATGCACACAACAGCAACATATTTGCTTGTCTTCTATACATTTACTATAATTAAATCCGAGCTTCAAAATCCTTGAACTCTCTCTTCCTTGGAACCCTGTGGTCTTAGTGGCGGGCAGGAGACCTTCTGGGGAAGAGAGAAAGAGGGAGAAATAAATAGGTAAATAGCTAGATAGATAGATAGAGAGAGAGAGAGAGAGAGAAATTGCAGAAAGGTTTTAGTGAATACTGTTTAAGAATGACTGGCTCTCTTCAGAGAGCTTTGAGATCTGCACCGGTCACAGGAGTGTGTGAGGTCAGTAGTGGGACTTTGAATTATTAACACACACATGTTTAACAATTAAAGAAAGACATATTGATAGTATTTTGAGGCAATTAATTATTTATTTGTACCAAGAGTGGAAGATACCAATTAAGTGAAATGGGTCTGACTCCTAGGTCATAAAAGCAGGTAGGTTTGAAATGCCTGTCAGAAAAGCATACTTACCTGAAATCAGATCATGTCTGATGCTCTCTATGCGGGTGCAAAATTTAATCTCAGTGGTAGTTAGCATTTTTCCTGACCCTCCTTAGAGCCTTGTGGAGTCCTTATTGAGAAGAGGAAGGTCTTCTATAAAGCTGATGCTTAGGAGTTTCTCATTCTTACCTCTAAACCTACTCATGTCACTCTACTAGGGGTAGATAATCTGTCTTTTGCCAAGCGGCTGTTTGGATATTTATAGCGTTATTCTGGGTCATACAAATTAATCAGCTTCAACATGAGCCTGCTATAGATTTATTGAATTTCAAATCCTGCCTGTGGGTGCCTTGGCAGGGACAGACTGAATGGTATCATAGGTCTGATATGGCTCACAGATGTTACGTGGCTGCAGGACAAATGTTCACTTCCCCAGTGACTTCTAAGGGTTCCGCTGATTCTGGGGTTTGCTTTGCCATGGTGCTGAAGGGACAGGACAAGTTTTGCCCAAGGCTCTACCTTCTGTGTTGGATTCCTCCCCTTGATGGCATCTCAGGAGAGCTGCCATAGAAACCCAGGGCTGCTCCACTGCCTGAGCCAACTCAAACCCCTCTCGCTTGGCCCTTGCTGCCCTCCAGTTCTTGCCAGTGTGGGCTCTCTCCTGTTCCTTCTGCAGGACCTGCCATCATCCCCTAGCACTGCCTACTCCTCAAGCGTCAGCATTGTATAAAACAAAGAAAAGAGAGGCTGTCTTCAGGAAACTTTTTTTTTCTTGCCCAGCAACACAGTGACCTGCGTGGACATGGGGGTGAAAGAGCAGATCCACACTTCAGCATTGCATCTGGTCCTTGTCTCCCATCGATTAGCCTTGGGGTTCCTTCAGTACAGGCGCCCACTGCTGTGGCTGAGGAAACACCTGCGTACCGAGCTGGCTGAATGCACCATGTCCTTCTTTGACTTTCCAGGGTCAGAGTGTTTGTGCTCAGTAATTGAGTTTCTGCTGCCACGTGGGAGACCTAGATTGAGTTCCTGGCTCTTAGTTTCTATTGGCTCAACACCCGCCCCCTCGCCCGCCCTGCCTGCCACTACTCCAGTTGTATGATTGGGGAAGGAGCAGGCAGACAGAAGATATTCATTTGTTCATTCATTCATTTATTCATCCATCCATCCATTCTTTCTCTCTCAAAAATAGCTTGGATAAATGATTCAGGTAAAGTTTCAACTTTGTCCTCAGGATGTTGTTTGGAATTTATCACAGAGCATACCCTCTGTCCTTCCCCAATTTCTTGTGTAACTCAGCCCTCCCTGAGCATGAAATGCTTTTGTCTTACTGTCTAGCTGTCCAGCAGAATTCTGCAAGCCTTCCTCAGCAGTTTTTGAGATCCTAGAGGAGAGAGGGTCACCCTCTAGAAAAGAACCTGGTATTTATAGACAACTTTATTTCAATGTTTTAGACTCTTTTTCTTTGTGAAGGATACTGTTCATGAAATGAAAAAAAAAAAAAAACCCTTGTTGGGAAACAGTTATAGGCATTCCTGCTATTTAAAATAAGCCCCAAACCTTTTGCTAAACTGACTTCAACCTCATAGGGCTTATGAGGAAATTAGGAGAAGTGTAGGCCATTCAGAACCTTTTCAATTTGCTACTACAGACCTTAGCAAAAGGCTATTGAAAGCTTGGCAGGGAAATGAGAAGAATTGGGGTTTGGGGTGGTTGACAGTAATGTCTGCAGAAGGTCCCAGGGGCTCACAGTGTACATGGAATATGTGAAATGAGGATGCTGCTGGTGCTGTACCCTTGCACATGGGAGAGCAGGTGCCAGCAACCAACAGCACGGAGTAGGGGCAGGGCAGGGTGCTGGCAGTGATGGTAGGTTTTTGCTTTGTCAAAGTGGAGTTAAAAGGGTTTCCCCTACTCAGTCATCAGACTCAGGAAGTTTTCTGTTACTGCTTGAGGATCTTTGTGTTCTGTGCTCCTTGTCTAGGAAAACTCACTCATAGATCAACAGACCTTGCATTTTATGCTGGTGCCGTGGCCTCCCTTAGCAACCTGCCATGAGCCCCGAGTGGGACAGCCTGTGACAGCCACATAGGCTGTGCCTGGGCCTTTTCTCAGCTTGCTGGTCTTCCTGTGTTCAATGAGGTGGTTCCACGCAGAACAGCTGGCTACGGTGGTTTATTTTCATATCCTTTTCCAAGAGTAAACAGGCTGACAAGGATTCCAGTCACATCTTCAGCTGCTGTCAGTAATATTTTACGGTTTCTGTTTGACTTTCAGAGCAACCCTACAATGATCATACTCCTGGTACTCCTAAGTTGCTATTCCTAGGAGTGTGCTGTGATCTCAGTGGTCAAGATAACCAGGCAGGATGGTTCACGGGACCCTCCCTAGTGATGGGTAGTAAGTAAGGCCTAAAACCCAACCAGCAACCTATGAGGTCTGACTTTCTCCTCGCTGGGTCTCATCGAGGTAACAGAAACTTTCACATGAAAGAGGGACAGATCACTATTCTGCTTGTCATCAGTAGGTGGTTAGTTTAGCATGGTAACTAGATGAGCATAGAAGCTGGCTTGGCACCTTACCTGGTGTAACATAACAAGCGGTTTAGTAGAGTGGTTGGTTTAGTGTAGGCAGCAGAGATGGTCATTCTAGGCAGGCAAGATGAATTGTCTGTTCAAGCTTGACACTGCTCTGCACTTGTTTACAGTCAATTCTGTTGAGAATTTTCAAGAAGGATTTCTTCCTTTATTTATTCTGAAAATGCTGTATGGGTTTCTTGCCCTGAGTAGTTTTGAACTCACCAGGGGCTGACAAAAAATTAAATTTCTTGAAGGCAGAAGTTAATTAAGTTTCTCCTCTAATGCCAGGAATGTACTAGAAAACTTCAGTCAGTGGCTTAGTATTTTCATCTTGGTCTATCTAACAGCATTTTTAATGCAGATGTATTGTTTTTAATGAGATGATCGTGTGTCAGCACTCATTCTTAATACTTGGATGGGACACCATAGATTAATATTAGACTGTAAGCTATTCTAGCATTTGCTGAAAGGTGCCTTGCCAGAATAAATGTGTATAGTCAACAAGATCATCTGGGAGTGTGGAAGAGCCATCGATGAGAATCTGGTAGGGTGCCGTGGATTGAATGTCTGCATTCCTCCAGGACTTACTAGCTGGATTTGGGGCAGGACCTTTGGGAGTGATTGGGCCTCCCTGGTAACTCACAGCTCATCATGACATTAGGGCCCTGATGAAAGAGGCCTGGGAGAGCTGGGTAATTTCTCTTGTCTTTCTATGTTGGAGGACATACAGAAGGCATCATGTGTCAGAAAAATGTCTTCTCCCAGTCTGCTGGTACCTTGATCTGGGAGGCCCCATCCTGCTAAATTGCGCGTAGTAAATTTCTGCTGTGAATAAGTTAGCTTGTCTAAGATGTTTCCGTTATAACAGCTTGAATAGACTAAAATGTGGAGTTACTATGTACAGGACACTTCAACATGTTTATGGAAATATGGAATTAAAAGCATCTTTTGTGGCTGATGTTGTGGTGCTGTGGGTTAAGCTGCCTCTTGTGACATTGGTACCTCATTCGAACCCTAACTGCTCTACTTCCCATCCAGCTGTTTGCTAATGCTTCTGGGAAGGCATGAATGATGATTTAGTGCTTGGGCTGCTACCACCCATGTGGGACACTCAGATATATTTTCAGGTTCCTGGTTTCAGTCTGGATCCTGCCTACAACTGGGGATGTCCATGCCTGTTTGGATAGGTCTGTAGCTTTAGGTACCTGTTGGAGAACATGACCTGTAGGGTTGTTCAATGTGCTTTTCTTTTCAACCTTTGATGAGACTTGAGACCTTTTGCTGAATTAGAAGAGCTGGATGTTTTGTCTTTTTTTTGTGGATTTAGGTATGTTGTTCATCCTTGCACGGGAGTCAGCTACAGAGGTGGCCCAGTCTCGTAACATGTGTTCCAAGGCTGAACTACAGGTTGGTGTGATGTTCTCTGAGGTTGGGGATCTGATGGAACCATCTTAGATGATCCCTAAGAGCCTTTACTGGGCTGGCCCTCAGATCTCGTTCTCACGTGCACTGGCAAGTTCACTGGCTTGGCCAGACCTACCCTCTGCCCCAGGTCATGTGTGTATCAGTGGGTATAACTGCCTGGTTAGGAAAGTCCCCTACCATTCCAGTCCCCGTACTCAGGTCTTGTGTGTGCTGACAGGTACAGTGGCCTGGCTCTTATATGTACTGGTGAGTGCTGTGGCCTGACTGGGGAGACCCCTAAGAAGCCCAGCCTAGCTCACCCCAAGGCCTAACTCTCATGTATGCTGGTGAGTGCTTTGACCTATTTGGGGAGACCCCTAATTTGCCACGCCAGGTCCTCTGACCCAGCCCTCTTATGCACCAGTGAGTTCTGTGGCCTGGCTCAGCTTGCCCTCAGTCCTGGATCTTGCACAGTCTAGCAGATGCTGTGGCCTTGTTGGAGAGACCCCTAAGAATCCCAACCATGCTTACTTCCAGTCTTGGCTCTTGCATGGGCCAGGAGGTGCTGTGACCTGGCCTGGTCCACCTTCTGATATTGATGTGCACCTGTGAGTACAAAGGCCTGGCCCAGAAAGATCCTCCAAATCCCCCTATGTGGCTTGCCATCAGGCCTAGCTCTCTTGTGTATCTGTGGGTAGAGTGGCCTATTCAGGCTTTCCTCCAGTCCTGTTCCCAGCACTTATTGGAGGGTGCAGTGATCTTCTTGGGGATACTCTTCAGAACCCTCATCAGACTAGCCTTCTTTCCCAGTTCTCTTGGCCACTAGCAGGTGTCTGGCCTGTGGAAGCTCCCAGCATACATTATTTACAGCTTAAGTTCTCAGTGGAAAAAAGTTATGCATGGATTTCAGAATATGGGGAGACCAAAATAAATCTGTCTTAATTCCTTCTTCCATGATAATTTTGAAGGGCCCTTATTTCTGTTGTTCAGAAATTGGATCATGATTGCCAATGAACTTTCACATAAAATTAATCTTTCATTAATGATCTAAGTCAAAATATTTAGTCAGAATATATGTGTATATCTTATATGTACCAATAATTCCTTGTGAAATTTTAAGCTTTTGAAGAGAGGTGCTTTTAGCTTACTGCATTATATAGAGGCAGTGGAGGACATGGGAGGGATCAGTATGGTGACCTTAGGAAAATAACAAGACAGAGAGAGCAGGATCAGAGCCTTGGGGTTCTTTTCTGAATTTGTCAGCAAACCCTGAATTAAGCTAAACATGCTTGCTAAAATGCTAGCAGTACATGAGGTCAGACAATGATGCTAATATAAGACATTTTATTGTGGTGGCTTATTTGTGGTTTATTTGAGAAACAGATACACACACAAAAGAGAGAGAGGGAGGGAAGGAGAGAGAGAGAGAGAGAGAGAGAGAGAGAGAGAGAGGGAGAGGGAGAGAGAGAGAGAGAGAAAGAGAGAGAGAGAAAGAGAAAGGGAAATGTTGAAGTCAGCTAGGGCTTGATTGGACTGAAGCTGAAAACGGGTCAGTCTAGCCCTCCCATGAGACAGGGTTGGGGCAGGAGGCAGGAATCCATACGCTTGAGAATAACTGTTCCCTTCCCATGTCTGCATTCATGGGGAGTTCATCTTGAGCAGGAGCTCGGGATTGAACCAAGGTTGTTTGTTGTGGCACATGGGTGTCAAAACCAGAATATACTTCTGCACAAAGTGCCTTTTTTGTTGATTTAAACCTAAAGCTGTAGTCTTCTTCTGTGTCTGATTGTCCTAACTGAGGGCCAAGATAATTCTTGTGGACAAAGGGACACCCATGACCAACCATTAAAAAGCCCACAATTTGTTTCATTCATTATTTTTCCTGATTGAATTTGACTCTCACTGCCCTTCTTCCATGGGTCTGATTGGTATTTATGGCCCGTGCGTATGTTGTCTTCAGAGCTATCACACCAGAACTTGGAGGAACATTCCAGTTCAGGCAGGTAGAGAAAGTGTGTTTTGTGATGATCATCTGGTGCCTTTTTGGTCTGGCTGTTGGGACAAATCATGGCACTGATTTATCTGAAAGACACTTTCAGTTAGCTATGTAGGTTGATAAATTCTTGTTTAATTTACAATGTGAACATACTGCTCTCAGGCCTTGCAGCCAAGTGGGGCACTTTGGAGTGATGCCTGTCTCAAGCCTGCTGAACAAGATGCTGTTACTGGCAGTCTGAAAGGCAGAAAGGTGGGTTCCCTTCCCAGGAGAGCCTGAACAACAACATGCCCCTCTGTTTTGCAATCCTGACTATTCTGTGTGGCAAGGCAAAGTGACATGTGAGTTTTGAAGCACTGTCAAAACTCCCGTATTATTGTTTTACATTTTAAAAAAGATTTATTTATTTTAATTGGAAAGGCAGAGGCAAATTTACAGAGAAAGATCTTCTGTCTGCTGTTTCATTTACCAAGTGGCCACAATGGTGGAACTAAGCTGATCCGCAACCAAGAGCCAGGGGCTTCTTCTGAGTCTCCCATGCGGGTGCAGGGTCCCAAGGCTTTTGGCCATCCTCGACTACTTTCCCAGGCAACAAGCAGAGAGCTGGGTGGGAACAGAGCATCTGGGACATGAATTGGCACCCATATGGAATTCCAGCGCATGCAAGGTGAGGATTTAACCACTAGGCTACCATGCTGGGCCCCATTTCAACTTTTTAATAAGACACTCTTCGAACTAGCTTTCTTGTGAATGGCAGGAGTTGGCCAGCATGTATGCTTTACAGCGGAATAAAGTAGATCCACTACACAAGCATTGAAATTAACCATGTGGCTTATCGATTGAGCCAACTGGGGTTCAAATTCCAAATCCACCAGCTACCAGCTTTGGTTGGGCAAGTCACTCTACTTCTGTGTTTCAGGTTCAAAGAGACACCAGAACAATGCCTGGCTCGTGGCTTGCACTGTGTGTTTGCTGTGCACCTCAGAAACAGAAGTGAAGTTTGTCAAAGTTACTGCAGAAATTTTAGAAATTTGCTTTGGGTCACTGTGTGTGAATTTATGAGTAACCAATGATTAAAAATCCAAGACAGATAACAGAAGCTCAGAAGCTAAGCAGTTTTTGAACATAGACTTTCAGTGCCCCAATTAAGGCCAACAATTCACCGTGATTCCTTGAAGAGACTTGCTTATTTCAAAGGTCTTTATCCTCAAGAGGAGTGAGTGCTTTTATAAAATTATAAAAGCTTCACAGTAATGAACCTACTTATCTGCTTCTATGCTGATGGCTGCTTATGTAGCCCCTCCCTCCCAAATGTCAGCAAATTAGTAGATGTTAACATTTCTTCTTGTTTTTTATTTATTTATTTATTTTTTAACTTTGGAAACCAAGAGTCACTGAAAATCAAAGCTACAGAACAAAAGCAAGCAAAAGACGTCTTCTTCATTTCATTCACTAAATGGTTTGTTTCTCTCTCTGTTTCTAACTCACTCTGCAAGCCCAGAGCCCTGCAGATTCTGACCAGGAGCCTTTCCCAGTGTCCCCATGCAGCTTCTAATTGAAATCCCAGGCTATTAGATTACCTAGGAAAAGAAATACAGGGATTTGATTTCTTCAGAAGTCACTGTTCTGTTCCTGGAGCAGATGGTCGGATGTGAAAGAAACAACAACAATTGCAAGTACCTGTAGAGGCAAAGGAATGTCCAGGTTAAAACAACACACAAAATCCAGGGTGTTCTATGCAACGGGAACCCCCATGACAAGGGGTGATAGATATAACTTTAACTTCTAATATTTCTCTTTGTTTTAACCCTGAAGCAACTGCTGAGGCGCAGGGCTGACCACCTAGTGGCTTCCTCAAAGTGTGAGGGCCAAGTCAGAGACTTGGCTGTCATGGCAGGATTGGTGGGTGGGAGAGGGGAGGTGTCAGCAAAGACTGCAAGCCCTGAATGGGAGGAGAAGGTCAAGGCTTTCTCCCTGAATTTCAAGTGATGTTTGTAAAAGAAGAGGAAAATTAGTTCTGTGCTACTTTAAGCAGCACACAGGTGGAAGTTATGGCCAATGTATTCTCAACTTGATGTATATAAGAAAGAACTAATAAATAATTTGGAAATAAAGTTGTTTAGGGTGTAAGTAATGTTTCTGTTAAATTAGTCATTGTAACAGGTAATGTTCAATCATCTATCAGGGATTCTTTTGAATATCACCTTGAAGGGAGGTCATGTGGTCAGGTTAGGATATCACTTCGGATTTCTGAATCCTATCTCAGAGTACCTGGGTTTCCATCCTCAGTCTGCTTCCCAGACCGCTTCCTACTCAGGCACATCCCAGATGGCAGCAAGTGGTGGTCCCAGTCACTGGTTCCCTGCACCTGCATGAGAGACCTGGTTTGAGTTTCCAGGTTCTGGCTTTGGGTTGGAGCAGTCCTGGTTGTTGCAGTCAAGTGGGGAATGAACCAGTGGATGGAATCTCTCTGTGAGTCTGTCATTTTGCCTTTCAAATAAATATAAGATAACCAGGAAGTCACATAGAAATATGTGTGAACCTATTAATCTCTCAAATTCTTTGCAGCTGTGATGTTCGATGACTTTTAAAAATCACATCCAAAGGATGAGTACTTGGCCTAGAGGTTAAGACCTCCCTGCCTCATGTTGGAGTATCTGAGTTGATACTCAGCCCTGACTCCTGACTTTAGTGGCCTGCCAGTGCAGAGCCAGGGGGTGTGGGTGATGCTTCAAGTACCTAGGTTCCTGCTACCCTTGTGGGTGACCTGATCTGAGCTCCTGGCTTCAGTGTAGTCCAGTTCTGCCATTGTGGGTGTTTGGAGAGTGAAACAGCAGATGGGAGATCTCTGTGTCTCTGCTCCTCAAGTAAATTATTATTATTATTATTTTTTAAAGATTTATTTGCTTTTATTACAAAGTCAGATATACAGAGAGGAGGAAAGAGAGGAAAATCTTCTGTCTGATGATTCACTCCCCAAGTGAGCCGCAACGGCTGGTGCTGTGCCGATCCGAAACCGGGAACCCTCTTCCGGGTCTCCCATCGGGTGCGGGGTCCCAAGGCTTTGGGCTGACCTCGACTGCTTTCCCAGGCCACAAGCAGGGAGCTGGATGGGAAGTGGAGCTGCTGGGATTAGAACCGGCGCCTATATGGGATCCTGGTGCGTTCAAGGCGAGGACTTTAGCCGCTAGGCCACACCGCCGGGCCCTATTATTATTATTTTTTAAAGACAGCATTAAGAAGCAAGATTTGACATTAGGGGCAAGTGAATTTTGGTATAAGCTTCACATATTAAAAAAAAAAGCCATATATAGGACTGTTCAGGAGTAGATCAGAAAGAGGGAGAGTGATTGTATTCTCCAGGACTTCAATTAGAACATGCCAGTACTGAACACGAGCACTTATTAGGTACCGATTGCATACACAATACTATACTAGAGCTTGTATGTAATATTCTGCAATGGACAGGTGCCATGGTCTTTGGGATGCCCAACATCTGACCTCTCTTCTTATGCTTTTGGGAATTCCTTCATGTGACAAATCCTGGGGTTGCTTTGCCTTATAGGGACTGCATCAGTTTGAGGGCACTCCTACAAGAAGCTCATGAGGGTGGAGCCTGGAAGGACAAAACATATAATGATAGATACAATTAAATTCATTAATATAGGTGTTCAAAGCAAATATTCTGGATATAATGTGCTAGTTTAAGAAGTGGTGAGTGTTTCAACTGGCTGCTTGTTTTAGTGTCTGAAATCTGGATTGAGTGGTGGCCATGCTAAGTGAAGTTGAGATGGCAGGATTCCCTTAGTGTTAGATAGAGAAAGAAATCCAAATTTCTGAAAGATGAGAATGTGAGGTTGGGCTTGCCATGTGTAACTTGCACACATGAACTCTATGTCATTGATAGAAGAATCTTGGTAAAAAAAATAAGCAGCAGCATTTGTATAGTATTCTGCATATTGTTAGGTTAAGGATCTAGTGCAAGATGTTGAATTGTAAATGAGTTTTCTGTTTTTAATGTGGGAAATAGATTATGGTTATGTGCCTAACTAGACAACAGAGCTGGTACCAGAACCAGAACTTTCTAACTTATAGGCATCCTGGGTCATGGGTTTATAGAGAGATATGGGTGGACAGCCTCTTAAAACATTATTTAATTTATAAGATTGTTAAAGCATTACATATGGTGATGTATGTTTAGCAAAGAGGTTAAGATGCCTGCGTTCTGCTTTGGAGCAGGGATTTGACCCCTGGCTCTGGTTTGTGACTCCAGGAACCTGGAAGTCTGTGACTGAGTATTTGCTTCTTGTGGGCGAGTGTTGGAATGAGGATCTGGCCCTGGTCCAGTGCTGGTGATGTGGGCATTTGGCGAGTGAACCAGCAGATGGAGGCATTCTCTCTGTATCTGTCTTTCTAACTCTCAGGCAACAAACAAAAGCAGTAAATCTGTTTAATAGGAGCTTGATTTGAGAAACCAGCCAGAGCAGAAACAGCCCTAGGGGGTCCCATGCCATTGAAAGGAAACTTGTTGCCTCTGTTCCCCAAGAGACAGGGAGTCCTGTATTTTGCAGGGCTCAGTCTAAGCACCAGGCTCAGTCATGAGGCAGAGGCGGCAGTGAGGGGGAACCTTTGTTCCAGCCTTTCTTGGGATTTCCTCAGGGAAGATGAGGCAGGAACAACAGCTTAGAATTGACCTTGCTGGTGCCCTAGTTGTCTGCTCCTGGGTTCATTCAGGGCAGGGAAACTTTTGGCTTAGTTTGTGAAAGTTAGATAATGGGGTGGCTGGGGGTTATAGATTTAAGATTGGTTGCTTTGGGTCTGAAAGTGTTCTGGTCCGAGTGCTTCAGAATCTCTCTCTCTCTTGCTGATTTATTGTTTTTATTGGAAAGTCATATATACAGAGAGAAAGATTTTCTGTCCTCTGATTCACTCCCCAAATGGATGCAATGGCCAGAGCTGATACAAAGCCAAGAACCAGGAGTTTCTTTTGGGTCTCCCACACAGGTGCAGGGTCCTAAGGCCCTGGGCCATCCTTCACTGTTTTCCCAGGCCACAAATAGGGTGCCAGAAGGGAAATGGAAAAGCTGGGACATGAACTGTTGCCCATAGAGGATTCTAGCACATGCCAGGTGAGGATTTTAGTCACTAAGCTATTGTGCTGGGAATGGAATTTCTAAGAATTACCTAGCTCTGAGAAGGGCAGTCCAGCAGCATTTTTTGAGCTTTTGAAACATTGTAAGAAAATCTTTAAAAATGTATTAATGCAAGTCTTCATGAGTTTAGCAAATTCAAGTCCAAGTGCAGACATAAATCCTGTTGAGTTGTGGGAGGAAGGGCCACTTCCAAGTTTGTACTGGATTCTGATTCCTTAACTTCTCCGAGGGGCCTGCAGATATCTATTATGATAATTGGATTGTGAGAAAGGAAATTTCATAAGCAAAGGTAGAGCAAATTCCTGGAGATCCAGATTTCTGTGGCTTGTGAGTGTTGGGACATAGTGTTTGAAAACATAATTATTTGAGATATAGGGAGACAGAATTTGAGAATGAGAGAGAGAGGGAAGGGGGAAAGGAAAGGGAGAGGCGGAGGCAGGCAGGTAGGCACAGAGACCCTCTGTCTGCTGATTCATTGCCCAAATGCCTATGAAAGCTGTGGCTGGGACAGACTGAGTCCTGAACTCAGTTTGTGTCTCCCATGTGAGCAGCAGGAATCCACATATTTGATCCACCACTTGCTGCCTCCCACGATGTACATTAGCAAGAAGCTGGGTTGGAAGTAGAGCTGGGGCTGAAACCCAGGCTGTACCGGATGTGAGTGCCTCAGGTGGTGTCTTAATTGCCAGACCAAACACCTGCCCTTAGGAACAGTGTTTTAAATCCTAGTTCTCCCCCTAAGGTATGCTCACTAATCCACCAAACATATTTTGTGGTTAGTTGCCTGCATTATGAGATACACCTGTGGGAGTTACACTGCTAAGTGATAAGATCCCATAAAGGTCTTCTGGTCTGGAATAGAAAGAAAAAAGGACCTCATGGGAAGTCCTATGTCTCTCTCCCAGCCGAAGCAGAAAATATGCTATCACCTGTGGGTATCTGAGTGGAAGGTCACCATTGAGAATGCAAGGTGTCAGGTGAGCAATTGGGTTAACATAATTAAATGCTGCTAGGGATACCCACTTGCCATATTGGAGTGCCCAGGATCAGGTCCTACCAGCTTCTTGGTGATCAGTAAATTCACCACTATAAATAAATTTCCAAGAATCCCTAATAAGTAAAATGACGAAGTCTGTGCTACCTAGCACTCCCGCTCACCCAGTGGGCCATTCGTGTTGGAAACTTAATCTCCAGTGCAGTGACATTGGTAGGGGGCCTACTAATGGGTGGTTGGTATTAATGTTTTGTCATGGGAGTTGGTTAGTTCTTGCCAGAGTGGGTTGCTGTAATAGAGTCTGCCCCTCATGCTTGCTCTGCTGCCTTGTGGTAGAATAGCAAGAAGTCCCTCTTCAGGCAATAATGCCATGTTCTTTGACTTCCAGCCTCCTGATCCATGAGCTGAACGCTTCTATTTTCTTTATAGACATGCAGTCTGAAGTGTTCAGTTACAGCAACAGAAGCAGAAGCAGACTAACCAGGGGTCAGTGTCGTAGTGCGGTGGGTTGGATTGCTGGGTTAATTCCCAGGTGCTCCTCTTCCGACCCAGCTCCCTTCTAATGTGCCTCAGAAACTGGTGATTGATGACTCAGGTACTTGGGTTCCTGACACCCATGCATGGGACCAGGGTGGAACTCCTGGCTCCTGACTCAGCCTGGATAGAATTTTGCAATGTTAAGGGGAATGCCCAAGCTGTCATTGCCTTCCTTGAATTTTGATCTGTTGAAATCTGATCTCTGCCTGTTAGGGGTGTGCCACAGGTTCTGAATTTCTGTGTGATGATCCTATTAGTCATTCCTAACATGTTCATGGAAAACAGGCATGCTGGTTTCCAGACAAGAGCAGAGACAGGAGGCAAAGTGGACAGCTGGCCCGTCAATCATTTTTCTAGGCTGTTCCCTGCAACTGTTAAGCATGATCACTTATTTACTGTTGAAACCCAAAGCCAAAATGGCCACAAAGGGGAGAAAACTATCCCTTGGGTTTTGGGGTAACTTTGTGGTTAGATATATATTTAAGCTTATGTTAGCTGAATCCATTCATTACCCACTCGGAAGGACATGATAGCCTGCCACAGTGAAATGATCAAGCTCACCGCAGAATGACTAAATGGAAATACACAGCCCATATTGTCTCTAATGCCTCCTCATGAAACCAACGTGCTTAAGTACCTACAAGGGAGTTCCTGAGCCCACAAGTCCGTGGTTATAGCTTTTGGAGCCTAGCCCTCAGCCTTGGTTTCTGTATTCTAATTGAGCTTGCTGAGTACCAGGGCTCTCATAAGAAGTATTCACCCAGCACATTTTCCTCTTAAGAGGTCAGTGTGCCTCAAAATGCAGCAAGCAGATCATCGCAGTGGGGGGTGGAAGGAGGAGGCAGAGGATGCAGTGAGAGAGAGAGAAAGGAAGATAAGGGTGATGATTTAGGTTCTGTTTACACGAGCTGTTCTAGAAGAGCTGAGCATTTCCAGACACTGTCATGACTGCTATAAATCCACACGGGTAAGCAGACTGCAGTGAAATCTGTTTTGCTCTTTACAGTGGCTGGGCCAGGTGCTGCACTGTGACCAGTGGGTCCTCAGATGTGCAGTGCTTTGGAGAGCCACTAGTCAGTACTGTGGAGCCTCAAGTCGAGATGTCTCAAGAAGACATTTCAACCAGTTGTCCCAACAGCATTTATTGAACAGACCTTCCCATTTGCCTGGATTGTCGTTTGTCTTTTTGTCAAAGATTATTTGGCTGTATCTGTGTGGGTTTCCTTCTGGCGTTTCTATTCTGCTCCATTGATCTTCCTCTCTATCTTTGTGCCAGTACCACGCTGTTTTGATAACCACTGCCCTATAGTATGTCCAGAGGTCCGGAACTGTGATTCCCCCTGCTAACTTCCTGTTCTTCAGGATAGTTCTAGCTATCCGTGGTTTTTTGTGCTTCCAGATGAACCTTTGGATCATTGTTTCCAGTTCCATGAAGAATGTTTTGGGCAATTTGATTGGGATTGCGTTGAATGTATATATTGCTTTTGGCAGTATAGACATTTTAATGATATTGATTTTACCTATCCAGGAGCATGGGATGTTACTCCATCTTTTGAGGTCTTGTTCAATTTCTTTTTTAAGCAGTTTGTAGTTTTCTTCAAATAAGTCTTCTACATTTTTGGTTAGATTTATTCCCAGATATTTCATACTTTTCTCTGTTATTTTGAATGGTATCTTGCTGGTTAAGTCTTTTTCCATCTTGGGGCTGTTCGCATACACTATGGCTGTTGATTTTTGTTCATTAATTTTGTACCCTGCCACTCTACCAAACTCTCGTACAAGTTCTAGCAGTCTCTGTATTGAGTCTCTTGGCTCTTCTACATAAAGAATCATATCATCTGCGTATAGTGAGAGCTTGACTTCTTCGTTTCCCATTTGGATTCCTCTGATTTCTTTTTCTTGTCTTATGGCCTCAGCGAGTACCTCTAGGACTATGTTGAATAGTAGTGGAGAAAGTGGACATCCCTGTCTTGTTCCAGATCTCAGTGGGAAGGGTTCCAGCTTTTCTCCATTCAGTATGATGCTGGCGTTGGGTTTTTCATATATGGCTTTAATTATGTTGTGGATTTTTCCATCTATGCCTACCTTGGTTAGGGTTTTTAGTAGGAAGTGATGTTGGATTTTGTCGAAAGCTTTTTCTGCATCTATTGATACTATCATGTGATTCTTGTTTTTCAGTTTTTGGATGTGGTGTATCACATTTATAGATTTTCGAATGTTGAACCATCCCTGCATTCCAGGGATGAATCCTACTTGATCTGGTTGAATGATCTGTCTGATGTGTTTTTGAATTCTGTTGGCTAGGATTTTGTTGAGAATCTTAGCATCAATGTTCATCAAAGAGATAGGTCTGTAGTTTTTCTTCTCTGTTAGTTCTCTGTCTGGTTTTGGGATTAAGGTAATGTTGGCTTCATAGAATGAGTTTGGAAGGGTTGCCTCTTTTTCTATTGTTTTGAAGAGTTTGTAGAGGATTGGGGTCAGCTCTGTTCGGAATGTTTTGTAGAATTCTGGAGTGAAGCCGTCTGGGCCTGGGCTTTTCCTTGTTGGGAGGTCTTTAATCACTAATTCAATCTCTACTTCAGTTATGGGTTTGTTCAGGTCGTTTGTTGCCTCTGGGCTAAGTTTTGGCAAGTGGTAGAAGTCTAAGAACTTTTCCATTTCTTGGTGATCTTCTGATTTGTTGGAGTACAGTGCTTTGTAGTAATTTCTAATTATGGCCTTAATGGATGCGGTGTCTGTTGTTATGTTGCCTTTTTCATCTTTGATGCTGGTAATTCTTGCCTTCTCTTGTTTTTTCTTTGTCAGTCGGGCCAGTGGAGTGTCTATCTTGTTTATCTTCTCAAAAATCCAGCTTTTTGATTCATTGATTTTGTGTATGGTTTTTTTTATTTCTATCTGGTTGATTTCCTCCCTTGTTTTGATGATTTCTTGTTTCCTATTGTGTGTGGGGCTCTTCTGCTGTTGTTTTTCCAGTTCCTGGAGGTGTGTGTTTAGTTCCTGTATTTGGTGCCTCTCTTGGGCCTTGACATGAGCTCCAATTGCGATGAGTTTACCCTGTAGCACTGCTTTGGCAGTGTCCCACAAATTTTGGAATGTTGTGTCAGAGTTTTCATTGGTTTCCATAAATTTTTTGATCTCATCTTTAATTTCTTCTCTGATCCATTGTTCGTTTAGTAGCATATTGTTCAGCCTCCAAGAGTTTCTGTATTTCCTGGGGCATTTTGAATTGCTGATTTCCAGTTTCATTCCGTGGTGGTCTGAGAGGGTACATGGTATGATTCCTATCTTTTTGAAGTTATTTAGGTTTGCTTTGTGTCCTATCATGTGGTCGATCCTGGAGAAGGTGCCATGCACTGCTGAAAAAAATGTATAATCTGTGGTCTTAGGGTAAAAAATTCTATAAATGTCAACCAAGTCCAGTTGTTCTATTGTTTGTATGAGTTCTGTTGTTTCTTTGTTGAGTTTTTGTTTTGTTGATCTGTCTATAGTTGTTAGTGGGGTGTTAAGATCACCCACTATTATTGTGTGCATATCTATGTCTCCCCTTACGTCCGTGAGTAATTGCTTCACGTAGCTAGGTGCGTTTGAATTTGGTGCATATATGTTCACAATGGTAATTACTTCCTGATGGATCAGTCCCTTCACCAATATATAATGTCCTTCCCTGTCCTTTTTGATGTGTGTCAGATTGAAGTCCACATCATCTGAAATTAAGACAGCTACCCCAGCCTTTTTTTCTCGTCCATTGGCATGAAATATCTGTTTCCAACCTTTCACTTTCAGCTTCTTCGAATCTCTTCTGGTTAGATGTGTCTCTTGTAGGCAACAGATAGTTGGGTGCTGTTTGATAATCCATTCTGTTAATCTATGCCTTTTGACTGGTGAGTTCAGGCCATTTGTGTTGAGAGTTAAAATTGAGAGGTTAGATCCACATCTTTCACCATACACTAAGATCAGATCTAAATGGATAACAGATCTAAACCTACATCCAGAAACCTTCAAACTTTTGGAAGAAAATGTTGGAAACACACTGGAACACTTAGGGGTAGGCCCTCACTTCCTAAAAAAGACTCCAGATGCAGTAGAAATCAAGACCAAAATAAACAATTGGGACCTCATCAAACTAAGAAGCTTCTGTACAGCTAGAGAAACAATCAACAAAGTAAAAAGGCAACCCACAGAATGGGAGAAGATCTTCGCACACGACATAGGTGATAGAGGGCTAATATCCAGAATATACAAAGAGCTACAAAACAACCAAAATGTCAAAACAAGCAACCCACTCAAGAAATGGGCACGGGAAATGGGCAGACACTTCACAAAGGAACAAACCCAAATGGCAAATAAACATATGAAAAAATGCTCAAGTTCCCTGGCAATAAGGGAAATCCAAATTAAAACATCAATGAGGTACCACCTAACGCCAGTAAGACTGGCCCGCATGAATAAAAGCACCAACGACACTTGTTGGCGAGGTTGCGGGGAAAAGGGAACCCTACTCCACTGCTGGTGGGGCTGCAGGCTGGTACAGCCTCTATGGAAATCAGTATGGAGAATATTCAAACAACTCAAATTCAACATACCGTATGATCCAGCAATAGCACTCCTAGGAATATATCCAGAACACTTGTTCTATGAGAAACCAACATGCACTCCTATGTTCATAGCAGCACAATCAGTAATTGCAAAAACATGGAAACAACCAAAATGCCCATCAACAGAGGATTGGATAAGAAAGCTATGGTTCATCTACTCCATGGAATACTACTCAGCTATTAAAAAAAACAAAATGCAGTTCTTTGTGGCCAAATGGGCCAAACTGGAAACCATAATGCTAAGGGAAATGGGCCAATCCCAAAAGGTTAAATACCACATGTTTGCCTTAATTTAAGATGATATGATGTTATGTATAACATGTTATGTTTTGAATGTTATATGTTGTGTATAAACTAAAATTGAAGTATAGGTGAGGTGGTCACAGAAGGTGGCTGGGAACCCGCATTTACTTTTAACATATTGGTTACTCATTACTATGTCAATTAATTCCATAATGATGTAAATTTTTGCTGATGGTATGTTGGAGCTTTCAATTGACTGGGATGATACTCTGCTGGCTCTGTCATCAGACCAGAGAGGGTATACCTAAGAAGCCGTTGAACTTGACGGGACAATAAGATGCTGGACTCTATGTTTGGTATACGCTTGCAATGGGGAAATCTCAACTGAACTTGAGCTGTGGTTATGCAGCAAGGTGGAGGAATCCACCATGGTGGGAGGGTTTGGGGAGGGGTGGGGAGAACCCAAGTATCTATGTAACTGTGTCACATAATACAATGTAATTACTGAAGTTAAATAATAAATAATTAAAAAAAAAAAAGATGACATTTCACTGGTGGAGAGCCAGTGTGCTTTGCCTCGAATCTGTCAGTGTTGGGACTAGAAGTTAACTCTCACAGAAATGAAGAAAAACTCCCCTGGCACGACTAGCCATTCAACCTTGAGGAATCCATGGAAACTACAGGAATAAGAAAGGAGTTGAGGGGCATTGTTGATGTATACCAATCAACTTTTCGTTATCTTGGAAGAAAATATTTCCTAACATCACACAAAGATTCTTGCTATCCATAACCTGTGAAATGTTTTGAATTGCCTTTTTATACATTCCAATGAAGAAGGGAGCTGGAAGGGAAGTGGAGCAGCTGGGATGTGAACCAGCACCCATATGGGATCCCGGTGCATGCAAGGCAGGGGCTTTGGCCACTAAATCACTGTGCCAGACCCATCTTTTTTTTTTTTTTTTACTTTTATTTATTTTTATTGGACAGGCAGATTTACAGAGAGAAGGAGACACAGAAAATGGACCTGAAGTGTGAGTAAGGAAGGCTAGGTTGTTGAGGGTAAGGTGGATGTTATGTAAGGGGGCAGGAAGGTGGAAAGAAGTTAAAAGCACAGCAACCCTATTAAAGGAGGTATGCCTGTGCTCCAAACTTCAGTGCTTCTACAGGTTAAGGTCTTCTCACATCAGATGTGTGGCCTTGGTGCTCCACGGAGGGGTGGAGGAACCACATTACACATTCAGGAATCTGTGGCCACTCTGGACACAGGCCCAGGACTGCACACAAGCCCCTCTGCCTCTGCAGGGAGAGGTTCTTGGCAAACATGGTACTAGGAATACGTATCCCTCCGCACCTGCAGATGCAAAAAAAAAAAAAAGCAGGGCTGAGTAAAATGAATGCATCTGGCCAAGAATGGAGAAAAATGCTTCAGGGAAATTGAACCCTAGTCAGAGACGGATGGTTGAGGCATAAGCAGTCCATGGGATGGCCTAATAGACTTTTGCTCTATGAAACTGTTTTTGTCCCTGCTACTGGAGATTGCCAAGGTTTTGCCATTCCAGGAGAAAATGTCCTCAGATATGGCCTGAGATGAGGATGGAAACATTGTCGACATGCTTTCAAGTTGGCTGATCTTCTCTGAATACAGTCCCTAAGCACTCTCTCACTGCTTCTGCAAAGGGCTCTGACTGCTCGTGGATCCTCTAGGGTATGTGGAGCTCTCTACTTTCCATGGAAAATGTTTTTGTTTGGGAGGGGGCCTCCTCCGTATTTATGGATTCCCAGGCAAAAGTGTGAATGGCAGCCTAGCTACCAAAGAGGTGACTGTTCTCTATTGTAAACACGAAACTATAGCATGTGAAGTAGAAGATATTTTATTCCAAAACATGAAATTAAATGGGGAAACTGTTGCAAAACGTGGATCATTCTCCCCATCTACAGTTTGTACATTGGGGCTTTACCACCCTGATGGCAAATAGGAATTACCCAGGGCACTTATGTACATGGAAATACAGATAGCGTGAGATGTTTTATGTGAGACATTAAAAAAGAGATTTGAGTGAATCTAATGTACAGAAAAGAATGATAACCTCTGATCTTGAGAAGAAAAGACTTGCTCACTTATGGCATTTTGGTTCTTATTATGTCAGATTCTTTTTTAAAAAAATTTTATACATTTTTAATTTTGAATTTTGTGGTACAGTCCTGTGGGGTCTGAGATTTCTCTACCCCACCCCAAATTCCCACCCTCCAACTGATTTTCCCCATATTATTACAATAGCATAGTCCTTTACAAGCAGTTGCAAATCCGTCAGTCTGTTATTTAAGTGTGCCCCAACATTTCTGGTACAGCGTATGTCAGATTCTTAAAAAGTTTTATCTCCAAGTTCCAAAGTTTTACTCATACATTTTTTGTAATAGTGAAATCAGTTTACCTCTATTGGATAGTGGAGGTTTGTCTGAACAATGATTATTGGTATTCTTTGAGGACACCATGCGTACTCTGGAAGGGCTTGGTTCACTCTCGATGAGGCACTGAGAATGTCAAAGAGGTCTTCATTGACTCCACTAAAAGACGAAATGTGAATGTTTGTAGTCAGATGATTTTTATTCACACAGGGTTTCCCGAATCTTCCTTGGCTCCTCCCATACAACCCTTTGTCAAACATGCTTTAAATGTAGTGTGGGCCCTGTGGGTTACTTTCAGATGCTGGTGTTAAGAGCATTGTTTTGCCGTGATTTGGATATGGTATGAGTGTGTCATTGAAGACTTTGTGTGTTGGATGCTTGATCCTTAGTGTGGTGATTTTGAGATGTGCAATAAATAGGACATTGGGTGATCCACTAAATAAGGCCATCAGAAGGGACTGATGTAGTTCTCATGGGACTCCAGCTAGTTCCCAAGAGAGTGGATTACTACAAGAGAGAAAGACTGGAATCATCCCTGTGCTTCCTGTGTGATCCACCCAAATGATTGCCCTCTTGCACGCACTCCTGCCATGACATCATCCACTACGATCTGAGACGGACAGGGGACCCTTAACAAGGGTCCTGTGATTGGAGTTGGCTCTATCTTGGGCTCTCAGTCTCTGGAGCTGTGAATTAAACACATCTCTTTTCTTCATACATTACATTATCCAGCCTTAGGTGTTTTGTTATAGCAATGGAAAACAGGTTAATGTAGGCTCAACCCTGTGACTGTAAGACTGAGAATAATTAAATAATAACTCTGTGTTTCTGGAGGAAGTGATTTTACCTGATGTTGTAGGATCTTCATACTCTCAAGTCTCATTATTCTGCCCTCTTTTTTTTTTTTTTTTTTTAGGATTTTCAAGGCGAAGGCTTTTACCATTTCCACAGTGAAGAGAAAACAGGGGGGGCCTGGTGTTAGAATTTGATTGTACCACATTCACGTTTTTTTTCATGAATAAGTATTAACTAAGCTACACACTATATGAACCAGTCCTACTCATTCCACAATGACAAGCTCAGCTACATTTTTCCAGTTAACTTTTGAGATAGATCTTTGGCAGAATAATGTGGACTAAGTGGGCTTTAAACAACTAATGCCATCAGGAATTTGGCTGACAGGAAGGGACACCTCTTCAGGGAGCCTCAGCTCTAACTGGGTGAGTCCTGCGTCATAGGAGAGGCAGGTGATTTTCTTAGCTGCCTTAACACAGACAAGACAGAGGGAATGTATGTAAACACAGTTGAATCAACCAGGGCTTCACCTGCTGAAATACCTGAGCATTTCTTTCCCTTTTGATTACATTTCATATTCACTATTAAACTTTTAATTCCAGCAAAATTAACAATTTTCTTTTCTCCTAAACTCCCTGGTGAACGTATCGTTTCTGCCAATTTTCTTTTTTCTTTTTTTTTAATAATTTATTTATTAATTACATTGTATTATGTGACACAGTTTCATAGATACTGGGATTCTTCCCTCCCCTCCCCAAACCCTCCCCACATGGTGGATTCCTCCACCTTGTTGCATAACCACAGTTGAAGTTCAGTTGAGATTCCCTCATTGCAAGCATATACCAAACTCTTTTTAAGCCTTTTCATGTTATAATGAAGAAAAAAAAATATTCCTTTTCCCTGTACTTGGGAGTGATGACATCTATCATCTTGTATTCCATCTGATTCTTCTCTACTTTATTAGAACCCCGAGCAGATATTAATAGTATGAAGTAAAGGGAATAAATGCCTAAACTCAGTTATTACATTGTGAGAAAATTTCATTCCACTGTTCCATTATTTGATTTGTTCGTAAACTTTTCCCTTACAGCTCAGTCATTCTATATTTCTGGGCCACCTTCATACCCTAAAGACCTTACAACTCTTCTGCAAGAAACACTGCAGTCTAATGCTCTATTCTTCTAACTTCACAGTCTCTGTGCATAATTTTCCTGCCAAAAATCACTGCATCTATTTAACATCCAGTTATTCTTTTTTAAAAGATTTATTTTATTTGTATTAGAAAGCCAGATATACAGACAAGAAGATCTTCTGTCTGATCATTCCCTGCCCACAGTGGCAGTAATGGCTAGAGCTTAGTTGATCCAAGACCAGGAGCCTGGACCCTCTTCTGGGTCTCCCATGTGGGCACAGAGCCCCGATGCTTTGGGCCGTCCTTCACTGCTTTCCCAGGTCACAAGTAGGGAGCTGGATGGGAAGCAGGACCACTGGGATTAGAACCAGAGCCCATTGGGATTTCAGCACATGCCAGGTGATGACTTTAGCAGCTAGGCTACCATGCTGGACCCAACATCCAGCCACTCTTTTTTTTTTTTTTTTGTTAAAGATTTATTTTTATTACAAAGTCAGGTATACAGAGAGGAGGAAAGACAGAGAGGAAGATCTTCCGTCTGATGATTCACTCCCCAAGTGAGCCGCAACGGGCCGGTGCTGCACTGATCCGATGCCGGGAACCAGGAACCTCTTCCGGGTCTCCCACGCGGGTGCAGGGTCCCAATGCATTGGGCTGTCCTCGACTGCTTTCCCAGGCCAAAAGCAGGGAGTTGGATGGGAAGTGGAGCTGCCGGGATTAGAACTGGTGCCCATATGGGATTCTGGTGCGATCAAGGCGAGGACTTTAGCTGCCAGGCCACTCCGCCGGGCCCCATCCAGCCACTCTTAAGTGAATCAACAGTCTTTCCATCCAATGCTACTTTTCATTTTGTCTTAAAATATATCCTTCACTTTTGTTGGGCCCAGGTCCTCCTTGTTAAAGTGTTATTCAATAAGATTAAGTCATATACCCTTTCATTATGCATATATTTGAATTCGTGGTTGTCTGTGAGTGGTTTCATGTATGTGGTGGCACCTGTAGTATACACTTCACACCTGTTATCCTAATAACCTGGGTGTTAGTTCACTGACTTCCGTAGGTATGAAGATGGTGGTTATTTTTAACTAAAAAATGTAGATGTATTTTGACTAAAGAATAAAAGCAGAGAAGCATCATTCTTTAGACTCGTTCTTGCTTTCAGTTAGTGATGTTAGCTTCCCAGGTTCCATTCTTCTGAGTGCTAATGATCAGAGGAATAATTTATCATAGGTTCATGGAGATTAACAAGTATGAGTGCAGGTGCCTTTAGAGTTCAAGCTTTTTGGTTCTTCTGACGCCACAAAACTACTCCCTTCAAAGAAATGATTGCAGTCATCAAGATCAATGGCGAGTCTCTGAACACTCTCCCCCTCATCACATCCCAATCTGAGATTCCACTTTGGTTGTATTTCAAGGAATGAGTCCTATGCTTTCAGTGGTTGGACAGAAAAAGCAAGGAGAAGAAGGAACTTGGAGAGACCCTGAACCTACCAAAGCCACTAGATGTTAAGATCTATCTTTGCCAATGCATAGTATTACTTTTGTTTTTTATACGAAAGGCAATACATCTCCTTTGGATAATTAAATGTTGCTGTACATTGTTTATTTAGATTTTGACAAATAAATTAGAAGAAAATCGAACTCACATTATATGAAGAGCAAGCTTAGTTAGCAACTCAAACTGGGACTAAACAACTTGTCAGGATCACAGAAATTAGGAGGAAGGCTTTGACTTCCACAGTTGCCTTCATAAAAACAAGACCAGTAAGATATAGTCCTTAACCCTTGAACCTCATGGTTAGCGAGTGTCTAGAAATAGCCATTATCAGATCACCTCAAAATACGGATTGGGGTGAAAGGACTTACACAGTACATGGAGACCAAAGAGATGAGTCTTGCAGGATTAACTGGCTAGGCAGCATGGTAGAATTGGGTGAGTAGAAGGGTGTCACTGCTATTTAGTACTCATTGTTGCTTTTAGGAGCAGCCAGGTGACAGAGCAAGGCAATACACACACACACACACACCTGTACAGATATGTCAACATTTAACTAGTCATATCTTATACATTTTTAACTGATGAATTTTTACAATCATGTTGTTTAATTTCCAGCTACTTCACATTTTAAGTTACGTTTTTTCTTCTCATTTCTGGTTTAATTACTTTTAGCCTGAGAACATATGTTGTATAATTTCTTTAGATTTAAGGTGTGTTGTGAGAACTACCATGCCGTTTGTCTTGGTAAATGTTGCATGTGGGCTATAGAAGATTGTATATTGTATTATGTTGTTGATGGCAAAATATTCTGTAAGATTCAGTTAGATGTAAATGTACTGCATGCTACTGAAAATAACACCCAAAAAGATGAAAATGGTAAATTTATATTTTATTGTAATATGAAATGTTAAGAAGACTAAAATTAAAATACAAATAAAGGCAATTTAAAATAAGAATGAATTAAAATAGAATTAAAAGTAAATTAGATTATATTGATTGCTAGTTCCCTTAATGTTTTTACCTGGTTGATCTGTTAATAATAAAAGAGGGGGATTGAACCACTCTATAGTACATGATTTTTCCATTTCTCCTGACAATCCTATCACTTTTGTCTCACCTATTTTGTTGCTCCATTGTTGGGTGCATATATGTTTAGTATTGCAATGTCTTCTTAGAGAAGTAGGCTCTTGATAATTGTGTAATACTTACCCTCTTTATCGCTGCAAATACTTCTTGTTCTGATGTATGCTTTGTTCGAAACTGACAGCTGCTTCTTGGGCTTTCTTCTGTTAGGAAAAGCATAATGTATATTTCTTCATCCTTTCACTGTGAACCTATCTGGAGATTTATATGTTTTACATTTTAAAATGTTTTCATATGTTTTACTATATATATATATATAGTATACTATATATACAGTATACATACTATACTATATATAGTATAGTATATATAGTATATATAGCATAGTGTATATATAGTATATATATACTATATATAGTACATATATAGTATGTATATATATAGTATATATATAGCATGTATATATAGTACATATATAGTATATGTAGTATATATAGTGCATATATAGTATATATAGTATAGTATATAGTATATAGTATATAGTATATAGTATATATTGTATAGTATATATAATAAATAGTATAGAATATAGTATATATAGTGTGTATATATAGTATATATAGTGTATATATAGTATATATATAGTATACTATACATACACACACACATATATATATATATATATATATATAGAGAGAGAGAGAGAGAGAGAGAGAGAGAAACTTGCTCCCATCAGCTGGTCCACTACCTAAATCACTGTAATACCTGAGAACTTAATCTAGGTCTCTTACATGGGTGAGAGGAACCTGGTCACTTGAGCCATCACAAGTGCCTTCTAGGGTTTGCACTGGCAGGAAGCTGGGGTCAGGAGATGGAGTCAAGTTGGCAAAATCCACATACTGTCCAATGAGATGTTGAATGTCTTAACTGGCAGGTTAACTGCTAGGCTGAATGCCTTCCTCAGAGAGTCTTTATATTTAAAATTGAATTCTTGGAAACGGCCTGTAGATGAGTCTACAATGCAGATTTTCATTATTCCTAAGTCACAGTTAGCTACACTTACGTGTTTAATATTTTAAACATATATATATAACTAGATTATATCTACAAGAAGTTACATAACATTTTTAAAGTAAATTCTGTAATTAATGTGACTTTGACTATTATAATCTGTATTTTTAGGTCAATTGTGTGAATTTGCCATAATTGACATGATTTAATCCATACCACAGTTTTGTAATCCTCTTTTTAAAAAAACAGGATGTAATAGGGATTTAAATAATTAGATGTGTCCAAGATGTGGTCTTGGCTATTGAGAGAAGCTATGGTACAAGATGTTCTCTGTGATGTCAAGGACCTGCCTTTTGAAAAAATAAATAAAAGATGGGATTAAGATTTTTTCCATTTCCTGGAAAAAAATTGGGGCTTTAAGTGTCATCGTTTCAGCATGGTTATGTTCATTCTTTTGTCCTGATACTAGATTTCTGTTCTAGTTACATCACTTAGAAGGGCTCAAGAGCATATGCACTTTTGCTGTCTTGGATTATAAAGAAGGAACTGAATACATAGTTGGGCACTTTTAAGTCGCTTCCTCTGGGTTTCTGTCTTCCTTTACCCTTTCTATTGTTTTATATTTTGATTTTATGGAAATTGGAGAAACACTTTAATGTAGATTACTAGATATGGATAGAAGTTTTGTTATGTCACTCAAATATGAGATCACTTTGGTTATGGACCAAAAGGGCACAATGGGAAGGGTGTGGTGGGGGAATGTTGATGCAAAAACTCTAGTTGGGTAGGAGTAAGATGATAGTGGAATAGTAAGGAGATGGTAGACATTTTCAATGCACTGTGTGTTTCTCCACAAGAAAACCTATAAGCAAAACAAATAATGTGCAATTAATCTACTTTCAAAAATATTGCAAGTCAACTGACAGCTGAATAATTTTCCCTTCATTTTGTTGAAAGTGATAAAATGGAAACCCTGCATAATGAAGTTTTAGTCTGAAGTAAAGCTGTGTCAACACCCAGAACAAGTATTATGAATTGTTTTGCTTATTGCTTCTGAGGTTTATCCTCTTTCTTTTTATTTTTTTCTGTAAAATTTTAGCTAATTTCCACATAGGAAAATGCACGGCTCTTACATAAACTGGTAGATGAATTCTCATGAGTGTTTACCCCTGTAGAATCCACACCACATCAAGTTATGGAATGTATCCATCACTCTTAAATTCCTTTATGTTTCTTCCCACTCACTTATTCAGGCCTCAGACAGGCAAGGATCGTTTTCATTTTAAAATTAAAAATAGAAAAAATTATTTAAGAAGTAGACAAACACATACACATTGGGAAAGGGAAACAGGCAAAGAGAGATCTCCCATCCACTGGTTCACTCTTCAGAAGTCTTCAACAGTTATTAGTGGGAAAAACTGGAGCTAGGAGCTGGAACTACACTTAAGTCTTGCACATGGGTGGCTAGGGATCAAGCACCTGGCCCATCATCTGCTGCTTCCCAGGATAGGCATTGGCAGGAACCTGGAGTCAGAAGTAGAGAGAGAACTTGCACTCAGGCATTCTCATGTGGGATCCAGGCATCTCAGCTGGTGTGATAATTATTGCGCCAAACATCTGCCCATTCTCATTTTTGTGACTCTATATCAGTTTTTCCATTTGTAGAGTTTCCATTAATAATTGTTAGCTTATATTTTGTGTCTGGACTCTTTAGCTCAGTATAGTGCTTTTGAGGTTTAACTATTTGCTAGCTTGCATCAATAGTTCATTCTTTATTACTGAGTAGAATCTTATTGTAAAAATAAGTTACAATTTATTTATCCATGTTCCTTTTGCCAGAAGTGTGGGTTATTTCCGATTAAATAAAGCTGCTGTGAACATTCATGTATATATCTTTGTGGACATATGATTACATTTTCTTTCAGTAGTAATCCAGGAGTAGAACTGCAGAGCCATAAAATAGGTGGATATATAACTTTAAAAAATTGCTCAAACATTTCAAAAGCAGTTACATAATTTTAAACTCTCAATAGAAATGTATTAAGTCCTCCAAAGAAATGTATGGAAGTCTCCTTTAACATCCTCATTTGGTGTTTTGCTTTTAATTGTAACCATTCTTGGTAGTATGTACAGTGATTTCATTTGTATTTACCTGATGATGAAAGATGTTGAACATTTTTCACATTTATTGGCTATTAGTGAGTCTTCCTTTTAAAGTTTCTGTTTAAGTCTTTTACCCATTTAAGTTGTGTTTATTATGGAATTACAGGAGTCCTTTGGGTTGTGCCTTTCCCTCTTTTTTGTTTCCCTCCAATCTGGTGAATTTCAACTTATTCATTTTTTCTTTTGGTGTGTGTCTTAAGAATTCTTTGCCTATCCCAAGACTGAAAAAATATGCTTTGGTAACTTCTTTCTAGAGTCTTTATGATGTTAATTTTACATGTAAGCCAATGATCTGACTTAAATGAACTTTTATGGACAGAGATTTTGAAAGTCATGGGAGAGTTGAAATGTCTGTTTTCCCATAATGCTTATCCATTTACCCAATACTATTTTGGAACTGTAAGGTCTGAAGTTGACAATGTTTTGGCAAATTATGACAGTCTGTCAACTACTCCAGTCCTGTCAGTTAACATGTCTCATCAGTTACACGGGTGGATTAAAACTGAACCTGATTTTATTGCGAATTTGGCCCAGAATTGTGGTGGACAACAAGTAGTCCAGCTCTCAGCACAGTTTTCATGGACATGTGGCTCTTTTTGGTGTTGATCTGTGCCTCTACTGGGATTTGGACATATCCCTGAGTAACACACATCAAGTTATGGTGGGAGGAGAATATAGGGGTTCTCTCAAATGTCAAGTTGAAACTTCTCTACATGGATGTAGGTTTGCAATAAGCATTCTAGTGTTTCCTCTTCAGTTCTTTGAAGCTTCCTCTTGAGATGAGGCATGAGCGATTTCTCCTGGAAAGAACAGTAGAAAAATTGCATCTGGGAAACTGCCACTGGTGCTGTTTAACAGCGTACAGACATGTCAGCAAATGTTGAGTAGCAAGTATTGATGGGAAGAAAATTTGTACTTTGAAAGAGAAGGATTTCCAATTAGCACAATGAAATCAAATAGGTAGACTTCGTGGAGAAAGGGAAAGGTAAGGAGAGAGCAGAATGGAGAGCAGGATAAAGCAGACTAAGAAGAGGGAGAGACAGGGGGTGATGGGGAAGGGGGAGAGGAGAAGAAGGAGAGAGGGGAAGAGGAGGAGAGGGAGAGAAGGAGAGGGAAAGAGGGAGAGGGGGGAGAGGTGGAGAGGGAGAGAGTGGGAGGGGGAGGGAGAAGGGGAGACGGAGGGGGAGAGGGGGAGAGGGAGAGAAGAAGAGGAGGAGGGGGGAGAGGAAGAGAGAGAAAAGGGGGTGGAGGGCGGAGAGGGGGAGAGGGGGTGAGGGGGGAGAGGGAGGGGAGGGGGAGAGGGAGAAAAGGAGAGGGGGGAGAGGGAGACAAGGGGAGAGAGAGGGGGAGAGGAAGAGAGGGAGGAAAGGATAGAGGGAGAGAGAAAGAATTTAAAGAAAAAGTGTGCCAAATTGTAGAGGAAATACATTTTTATGCACATGAGTGAGAAAAGTAGAGAACAGGAAAGAACTTGGTAAACTACAAATTGGTTCTCAGATACTGTACCTATATGCAGTTTCCTTAGTAATAGGGCTTCCCCCTCCTCATCCCAAAGTAATTAAAATGAAGGGGAAAAAGGCAAATGAAGGAACCAGTAATTAGAGATGGAAAACATGTGGTCCTTTTGGTTTTCCTTGGGAGAACTTTCAGAACAAATTTAGAACTGTTTGAGCCTCAAAGCCTGATATAAGCAGAGAACGGGTGGTGTTTCTAGAAGGACTGACGTGATTCAATGTGTTCCTAGCAGCACTTCCAGAACAGCAATGTGTATATGAATGGCCTGTATCTATTGTTTGAATGTAGGTTTCAATTTCTGGGATCTTGCATTTGTTATCAAATTCCAGAATAATTAATGTTGATGCTGCTGGAGGTTGGACCACAGCTTGGGTACAGTTTGCTTTAGAGAGCTTTTGAAAGCTGCCGATTCCAGTGGGCTCCACCAGTTGCTTTGTTTGGATTCAGACTAGATAATAAATGGTGTCACTGTTTTCTGGTTTACTCTGGCACAGCTGCTGAGCCTGGTACTCCAGTGACCTACACTCTGATGCCCGTTTTTATCCATCCAAGTGCTTGGGTTCACACAGAACACAGGACTACTACAGGAGGCCAACAGATTGCGTTGTATTTGATTGTTCATTTCCTTACTGAGATGTTGAGACAATCATACATTCTTGGAGAAAGGGATGGAAGGTTATCAGTGCTGTTTTACCAATGAGAATCATTTCCTTTTTGGATAACAAACGCATCTCTGTGAACATTTATCTTGTGAGAAAACATTGTGAGCAATGTGCTTGATGGTTTTCCTTCTTCTCTCATGAGAGAGAAGGAAAGTTGGTTATAGAGAAACACAGAAGTGTTCAATAATGCACATGTGCACCAGGAGACCTTGCTATTCCCTCTGGATTGGTAGTGCTTTTCCTTCAGAGTGCAAGAGGAATTGATAGAAACTTTTGCGTTTCTATTAGAACTCCAAATCAGAGCTGAGCACATTCACCCAGAGTGGTGACCCTGGAGATATGATGCTTCTCCTCCTGTCACCCTCATTGCTTCCTGTTGTCCTGATTATTGGGTAGGTCATAGAGTTAGGTCTTTTTTATAACCACATTTTCATTGATGCTTGAAAAATTGCACCGGATTTAAACACATTCATAGTTTAAAACAGAATTCACATGGAGATGTAAAACTCTCAGATTTTTTTGTAAGGATAAATTACTGTGGTGACAGGGATGACCTGAGGCTACTGCAGGGAGGTGGTGGAAGAGAAGAGGCAAGACTCCATGGAAGGGAGGCTGTGGTTAGCAAAGATGAGCTTTAAGATGTGACGGTCTGCCTGTCTGGGGCTTCTTCCGTGTGGTAAAGGATTTCTTTGACAAACAAAACCTTCACATGGCCCACCCATTGTTGAGAAACAAACCCAAAGGAATGATCAAACAAAGCTTAAAAGACAACACAACTTCAGGCAACATGACTTTATCTTAATGTCTTTACTAAGTTATCTTTTTCCTTATTGTAAATTTCTTCCTGAAACCAGGCCTTGTGGAGTCTTATCTTAGATTCTAATTATTCCCAGCAGAAGGAAAAAAATAAAACCATGAATTTCTTGGCTTTTGAGATTGAAAGCTTATTTTGGTTTTAAGAAGACAGATTTTTGAGCTATAAACCCTGAACCCTAAAGGATTCTTGGAAGACTTTCTCCTCCCCAATGAATGTCAGACATTTTCTATATCCCCAACTCTACAAGAACAAGCCATACAAATTCCCAAGGATGCCTGATGGAGAAGAATGTCAGAGGGGGGATAATTAGTGATGCTCCTGGGACTCCCCTGGAGGGAACTGTGTTCCCTGATCTACAGAGACTCAATCCTAGTGAAGAGAGAGCGGTATGAGAGCAGAGAGGAGTTAAACTGCCCCTCCTGCTGATGGTTTCCAGCTTCTCAATATAGTAAATGTCAAAGTATCACTTTTAACAAGTGGAAAGCAGGACTCTCATGTAACTATATAGTCAGCATGTGACAAAGATTAATTTAAGTGATTAATAAGGGAACCAGCAGGATGGAAAAGCCAACTCAGAGGAAAATATAAGAAGGTGATTTATAGCAGACTAATGTAGTTTTATAGGCAATACAACTAACTGTGCATTAACTTGTAAGTTTATCAACCAAAAATGATTAGCCACTTACTGATTTTCTGTAAGAAAATACTGTACCTTGATTAATAATAAGGAGTGAGCCAAACTAACTTGACTTCCCTTAGGTTAAAAATCCTCCATTGAGGGATGATATTTTCTTGGCTGGATGAAAATTGTTTTTTGGCAGGTGACAAAAAAGGGAGCTGTCACAATTGGTGGCCTTCCGAAGCTCAGTGCTACCTGGAACATCTTTTTTCTGATTGTACACTTTTTCTCATTATAGTGAAATTGCAATTATTCAACCTATCAACTTTTTTTCTTTATTGTGGTAAAATACTCATAACATGAAATGTATTATCATAGTGATTTTGGAGCAGAAAGCTAGTGTTTTAAATTTGTACTATTGTTTAATCCTCATCACCACTCGTCTCCACAACTCTTTTCATCCTGTGAAACAAACTCTGTGCTTATTAAACAGCAGTTTTCCATTTCTCCCACTTGTAGCCCTGGCTACCAGCACTCCTCATTCTGCCTCTAACCAAAGCATCCTAAGTACCTCACAGAAGCTGGGTCATATGGTATCTTTCTTTCTGTGTCCACCCATTTTCACTTAACATTTTTAAAAAGATATATTTATTATTTATTTGAAAGGCAGCGTGACATAGAGAAAGAGAAAGAGAGAGAGAGAGAGAGAGAAAGGAAGGACGAATGAAAGAAAAGAGAGAGAAAGAAAAGCAGAGATCAATCTTGTATGATCTGGTTCATTCACTAAATGGTCACAGCAGCTGGGGCTGGGCCAGGCTGAACGTCGGAAGCAGGAGCTTCATCTAGATGTTCCACGTGGATGAGAGAGGTTTACGTACTTGAATCTTCTTCTGTGGCATTCCCAGGCACATTGGCAGGGAGCTGGGTCAGAGATACAGCAGTTGAACTTGAACCAGCAGCCTTATGGAATGCTGGCTTTGCAGGTAGCTGTTTAACGCACAGTAACACAATGTTGGACCCTTTGTATTCCATTTCCTCTACCTTAACATTGGTGACATGAAATTTTACCCATTTAAGCATGTGTGTATGTGTGTGTATGTGTACTTAGTAGTGTGTTGTCGAATTCTTGAGAACTAGTGATAGTCCCCAGAAAAGCTGCCTGGACCTAGCTGAGCAAAACTGTAGGGATCTTTACTACATGATTCATGATATAGGTTTGTTGGGATCATCAGCTTCTTTAAGCAAGTGTTCAAAATGCAAAACTGAATTAACAGACAGGTTGCACTTTCTCCAGAAACTTCTACTAGCTAGCTTTCCCCCTTTGTCCCTCATGTTACCCCCTACCCGAATTTGTATGCTCGACATGGTGGTTCTTTACTCACTTGAAGTCCAGAGAAAGAGTGGTAAACACTGTGAGGTGAAGCTTCTGTAGAGAATTCTGGTGAAATTTTATGGCCAAGTAAAATATCCCATGTGGGACAGACTGGACTAGTCTGCTACACATACTGGCAAACCAGGGTAGGGGCGGGCCTGGTGGGGGTTATTGTGGGTCGCTCCGACTAGGCTGCAGCTCCCACTGGTTGATGTGAGGGCCAAGCACGTGCTAGGCAGAACCAGGCTGGACTGCAACACCCATTGGTTCCAGTGCAAGTCGGGACTGAAACCAGAACCAACCCAGCAATTGCAACCACCAGCTGATCATGGCAATGGACTGTTCCTGGCCCTTAGCTTGCTAGAACATACAAGAATCTGGCCTGGGAATACCTCAAAGTTTCTGTAGGGATCTCCCCAATCGAACTGCTGGACTCCGAACCCTAGCCAAGAAAAGACAGAAGAAAGAACAAGTCAATCAACTACCTCAGCTATATGTTGGCAGCGAAATACTGAGCAAATGAAGACTCTATCAATCAGTGGATTCTTCAACGACCTCACCGAGCTTGGAGTTGCGAAAATGGCAGCGATTCATAACTGGTGAACCATTAAAACCACTTGAGCAAGGATCTCAGAGCATGCCCCACATCCGGGACTTGGGGAGGGTGGGAAACTGGGTGGGGCTTCTCCCTCAATATCCCCCTTTACCTCAGATATAAGAAGGAAACAATATGGACATAATAGTCTTACCCACTTCCCTATAGCCCCTGAACCTTTTTTTACCATAATTAACTATGTAAAGATTGTCAACAATATAACTAAAAAATAAAAACAAAAAAAAACCAACAAAACAAAACAAAACAAAAATATCCCATTCTGTGGGTTGAGTGCACCCACTCTACCTTCCAGAGCCAACGTTACTGTGTTGGAAAATTTGTGACATCCAAATATCATTTGAGAAAGGTGGAAAACTTAATTCTCATAGAACTGTAGAAAGAATTTGAGTCACAAATGTATTTAAACTCAATAATGAGGGAGCTCTAATATATTAAAGCTGGTTTAAGAAGGATTTGAAGAACTGAGTATCCCAATATCAACAAATGTGCCTTAGAATGAGTTCCTGGGTTAGACACTAAACTCATTAATACCCACGGGACAATGAAACAGACCCAAAGGGATGCAAAGATCTTGAAACTGCTTTTTGTAACTTCAGACATCAATTTTGATTGTTCTGGACTGGAATTTGTAAGTTAGAAAGCTTCACGGAATCTAGTTACTAGCAAAATCAAACACAAATCTCTCTTCTAGATAACAAAATAATCCTTTGGATAGGCCTGGTAAGCTTTTCCCATGAACAGGATTTGATTCTTTTACTTATTTTCAAGTTTTGGTAAAAATATCTTATGAGTAGATTTTTAAAAAAGGATATTTGTTTATTTGAAAGGCAGGGTGACATAGAAGGAGAGATAGAGAGTCAGATCTTCTATTTGCAGGTTCACTCCCTAAACGTTTGCATTAGCCTACCCCAAACCAGGTTGAAGACATGAGTTGGTATCTCCTGGTTTCCCACATGGATGATAGGGGCCTGGTATCTGGTTCATCATCTGCTGCTTTGCCAGGTACACTGCAGGGAGAGATTTAAAGGGGGGCAGCTGGAACTTGATACGGTGCTCCAATATGGGATGCAGGCATTGCAAGCAGTGCCTTAATTGCTTGCACCACAATGGGGACCCCCGATAGTAACTATTTTGGAAAACTGGCAACAAAATCTGGAGGTTATCTCTGAGCTAAACATGCTGCAAAATAGGGGCACTGGGGCATGAGTAACTCCTGAGATGTACCTAATGGAAGAAAACAGCAGCCCATTGCTGATGAGCTCTGTCTGGAGGTGGGGAGAGAACCCACTGGGAGGTGCAGGGAGGCTTGTGGGGATTTTGTTGTGGTGGAATCTGACTTGATTGTTACTTTGGACTCAAATAGGGATGTCAGCTCAGGTCAGGGCAAAAGAACAGAGCAAAGAGAACAGGTTGTTTCAGTTCTGCTTTGGTTACAGGTTTTGAATCGGTGACTTGGGAAAATCACCTAAGATCTTTGTGGATGGCCACTTGTCTTCTACGGTAGCCTAGAACTCTGGCTTTGATTTTAACAGCTCCACCTGATCCCTGGGCTCTATGGGTCTCGTGGAGAATGGGAGTAGTGACGCAGCCTAAGCTGTCTGAAGGCTTGGCAGCCTCTGCTCTTGTGATCTAGGAAGCCAGCAAGGCTTTCAGACCACCCTGCTAAAAGGAGCAGCCAACCTCCAGGCTAGTGAGGATGCTGGGCCAGGTGGAGAGTGAAGCAACTCAGAGGAGCTCTGAGGCACTGGGCATGTAAGCCAAGATGTGCACCTGGAGCCCCCTGTTCCGTGACAGCCGCGTGAGGGCCCCAGGAGAATGGCAGAAACTGCGTGCTAAGCCCACCAGCCAGCAGACTGGGTTAGATGTCAAGCTGTTGACATAATCCGTGAAGATTCCTACTGTGACAGATAAGTGAAACCCAGCTTACGGCAATGGCGGCTGTGATTCCCATCCAGACTGTTCCTTGATTGTCTGCAGGGCAAGCTTCGGTAAGAGTTGCCCGTATGGAGGTAGATTTGCTTGGTAGTGACAGGCATTGGATGTCCCTTTGAGTACAGGAGTCTTTGTTCACATTCTAGAGGAAAGGGTAAAATTACAATGGGAAGAGAATGCGGAAAAAGATGGCCGACTGCAGAGAGCTGGTGTAGGGTGGAGTAGGGAAGGAGGGGAGCCGATCCAGCAGAGAAACAGGCCAGGAGGTGCGAAACTGTAGGGAGAAGAACGAGAAGGTCACTGGAGTTCACTAAAGCAAGAAGATCTACACAGCGTGAAGGAACAGCCGCAAAAAGTAGGAAAGAAAATACAGCACGCCGCGAGAAACCTGGTGAGTCACGATCCCAGGCAGGGGGAAGGCGGCGGAGGCTCAACCGCCCCAGGGAAAACAGAGGCGGCTGGAAGGATAGGCGCCCACACCGACAGGGGCACCAGTCCCCTGGAAGGCAGGAGCCCCCAGAGGAGGCTACTGGACTGATCATTGGGTGCATCATCCCTGCAGAAGTGGAGGAAAAGCTGGGGAGATTTCCCAGAGGCTTGCCTACCCGCTGCTCAGCGGCTGAGGGAGAGTGCAGAGGGAACAGGAACGGCGCTGTGGGACTGGGGCTCAGAGATCCCCGTATCGGCTCTGAGCTGTGGACTGGCTGCGGGAGAGTCAGTGGATCCTGTTGCTGGACTAGCCCTGAGCCCCAGAGGCTGGGCAACGCTCGACAGGGCCTCACGTCCTGGGCAGAGGAGCAGACTAGTGGGGGCACATCTCACCTCAAGGGCTCTGTGCCTCTCAGAGATCCGCTTCTACCCTTGAGAGAGTGCAGCTGAGGAAGTGGCTTCTTCAGGGCAGAGTCCCCAGCTGGGCTCAGCTAGAGAGGCCAGACCAGAGCGGGCTCAGCTGAACTGGCCGGACAGGTTTTCCCAGCAGGAGCCCACTGGGAAAGACCTGCCTGCGGTGTTGCAGCCCTCAGCGGAGCAGCGCTTCCGAGTTTGGCACTGGGGCCGCGGAGATTTCCAGCCCAGCACAGGCCGGGGTTGGGGATTTTAGACTCCGAGCAGCAGGAGCCCCTGCTGTGCTAACCTCAAGCCCTGAAGGAGAGTCTCTGCTCAGCACTGAGGCGGAGACCCCCACTGTATTAGCCTTGTGACCCAAAGCCCAGGTGCGGCTCAGCAGAGTGAATCTGTAGGGCACTGCCTTTGAGAGGGAGCCACAGGGGAAGGGGCCTGGCACTAGGGCTGGCCCACAAAGCCTCCTGACCCAGCTCAGGGCTGTGATCTACAGACCCTGAAAGCAGCTGGTGACTCAGGCAGTAAGCCCTGCTGGGCTCAGCCGGAGACCCCAAACCAGAGCCGGCTCAGCTGAATCACCGCTAAAATCTCAAAACAACA
Organism: Ochotona princeps; assembly: GCF_030435755.1. Classification (NCBI taxonomy): domain Eukaryota; kingdom Metazoa; phylum Chordata; class Mammalia; order Lagomorpha; family Ochotonidae; genus Ochotona; species Ochotona princeps. The sequence continues at coordinate 56,177,113 of NC_080845.1, forward strand.
AGAAGCAAAAACACAATGAGGAGAAGTATCAGAAAAAGCAATGACCCAGAGGAAAGATCAAGCACTCCCTCCCAATACAACCAAAAACTAATCTCAATATCTGAGATGCAAGATGAAGACATAGAGGAACTATCAGATAAGGACTTTAAGAAGCTAATGATGAAATTCGTCAGAGAGAGTGAAAAGCGCTGGGAAGAGTCTAAGGCATTCGAAAACCATATCACTGCAGAAATAAATCAAATCAAAAAGGGAATCCTCGATATAGAGCACAAAATTGAAAGCCTAACCAACAGAATGAACACAGCAGAGGACAGAATATCAGAATTGGAAGATAATCAGAATGAAAGGCAGCAGCTCATCAAACAGTTGGAGACAAATCTAGAGAAAGCCAATAGGTCCATACAGGAAATGAAAGACAACCTCAAAAAATCAAATATTAGAATAATAGGCCTTCCCGAAGGAGTGGAAAAGGAGACAGGCTTGCAACGGGTGCTCAATGAGATAATACAGGAGAACTTCCAGAATATTGGAAATATAAATCCAGCACAAATCCAGGAAGGGCAAAGAACCCCCAGGAGATACGACCCAAACAAATCGTCTCCCAGACATGTGGTCCTCAAGCTACCTTCAAGTGAATACAAGGAAACCATTCTAAGACAAGTAAGAAAAAAGGATAAGATTACTTTCAGGGGAAGGGAAATCAGGATCACAGCCGACCTATCAGAAGAAACGCTCCAAGCAAGGAGAGAATGGGGTAAAACCTATCAAATCCTGAAACAAAACAACTGCCAACCAAGAATAATGTACCCAGCAAAGCTCTCATTTATATTTGAGAATGAAATCAAATACTTCAACAGTAAAGAGAAACTCGAAGAATACATCAACACGAAACCAGCTCTGGAAAATCTCCTCAGGAAGGTGCTAAACCCAGAAAGAAAAAATACAAACCAAAATCAAAGATGGCAAATGGGAAGACCTCCCCACTAAAATCCATACAAGAAAAGTCAACCAATCAAGAACTCTAATAGTCGCAAATACACACTTGCATACTTACACTCATGGCAGCCCAAAACCAATTCCTTTCAATATTATCTCTAAACACAAATGGCTTAAACTCACCAATCAAAAGGCATAGATTAACGGAATGGATCATCAAACAGCACCCAACTATATGTTGTCTACAAGAGACACATCTAACCAGAAAATCCTGTAAGAAATTTAAAGTGAAAGGATGGAAAAAGACATTTCATGCCAATGGACGAGAAAAAAAGGCTGGCGTAGCTGTTCTAATCTCAGATGACCTAGACTTCAAGCTGACAGACATCAAAAAGGACAGAGAAGGACATTATATATTGGTGAAGGGACTGATCCATCAAGAAGTAATTACAATCGTGAACATATATGCACCTAATTCCAATGCGCCTAGCTTCGTGAAGCAACTACTTACAGACTTAAGGGGAGACATAGATACACACACAATAATAGTGGGTGATCTTAACACCCCACTAACAACTATAGACAGATCAACAAAACAAAAACTCAACAAAGAAACAACAGAGCTCGTACAAACATTAGAACAACTAGACTTGGTAGACATTTATAGAATTTTTTATCCTAAGACCACAGATTATACATTTTTTTCAGCAGTGCATGGCACCTTCTCCAGGATCGACCACATGATAGGACACAAAGCAAATCTAAAAAACTTCAAAAAGATAGGAATCATACCATGTACCCTCTCAGACCACCACGGAATGAAACTGGAAATCAGCAATTCAAAATGTCCCAGGAAATATAGAAACTCTTGGAGGCTGAACAATATGCTATTAAACGAACAATGGGTCAGGGAAGAAATTAAAGATGAGATCAAAAAATTTATGGAAACCAATGAAAACTCTGACACAACATTCCAAAACTTGTGGGACACTGCCAAAACAGTGCTACGGGGTAAACTCATCGCAATTGGAGCTCATGTCAAGGCCCAAGAGAGTCGCCAAATACAGGAACTAACCACACACCTCCAGGATTTGGAAAAGCAGCAGCAGATGAGCCCCACACACAACAGGAAACAAGAAATCATCAAAACAAGGGAGGAAATCAACCAGATAGAAATAAAAAAAACCATACACAAAATCAACGAATCAAAAAGCTGGTTTTTTGAAAAGATAAACAAAATAGACACCCCGCTGGCCCGTCTGACAAAGAAAAAACAAGAGAAAGCTAGAATTAACAGCATCAAAGATGAAAAAGGCAACATAACAACAGACATTACAACCATTAAGAACATAATCAGAAATTACTACAAAGCACTGTACTCCAACAAATCAGAAGATCACCAAGAAATGGAAAAGTTCTTAGACTCACACAACCTGCCAAAACTTAGCCCAGAGGCAACAATCAACCTGAACAAACCCATAACTGAAGCAGAGATTGAATCAGTGATTAAAGACCTCCCAACAAAGAAAAGCCCAGGCCCAGACGGCTTCACTACAGAATTCTACAAAACATTCCGAACAGAACTAACTCCAATCCTCTACAAACTCTTCAAAACAATAGAAAAGGAAGCAACCCTTCCAAACTCATTCTATGAAGCCAACATTACCTTAATCCCAAAACCGGGCAGAGATCCTACAGAGAAAGAAAACTACAGACCTATCTCTCTGATGAACATTGATGCTAAGATTCTCAACAAAATCCTAGCCAACAGAATTCAAAAACACATCAGACAGATCATTCATCCAGATCAAGTAGGATTCATCCCTGGAATGCAGGGATGGTTCAACATTCGCAAATCCATAAATGTGATACACCACATCCAAAAACTGAAAAACAAGAATCACATGATAGTATCAATAGATGCAGAAAAAGCTTTCGACAAAATTCAGCACAACTTCCTGCTAAAGACCCTAACCAAGGTAGGCATAGATGGAAAAATCCACAACATAATCAAAGCAATATATGAAAAACCCAATGCCAGCATCATACTGAATGGAGAAAAACTGGAACCCTTCCCACTGAGATCTGGAACAAGACAGGGATGTCCGCTTTCTCCGCTGCTATTCAACATAGTTCTAGAGGTACTCGCTGAGGCCATAAGACAAGAAAAAGAAATCAAAGGAATCCAAATGGGAAATGAAGAAGTCAAGCTTTCACTATATGCAGATGACATGATTCTTTATATGGAAGAGCCAAAAGGCTCAACACAGAGACTACTAGAACTTATACGAGAGTTTGGTAGAGTGGCAGGGTACAAAATTAATGAACAAAAATCAACAGCCATAGTGTATGCTAACAGCCCCAAGTTGGAAAAAGATCTAACCAGCAAGATACCATTCAAAGTAACAAAGGAAAGCATGAAGTATCTGGGAATTAACCTAACCAAAAATGTAGGAGACCTATTCGAGGAAAACTACAAACGACTTAAAAAAGAAATTGAACAAGATCTAGAAAGATGGAGTAACATCCCATGCTCCTGGATAGGTAAAATCAATATCATTAAAATGTCTATACTGCCAAAAGCAATATATACATTCAACGCAATCCCAATCAAATTGCCCAAAACATTCTTCACAGACCTGGAAACAATGATTCAAAGGTTCATCTGGAAACACAAAAAACCACGAATAGCTAGAACCATTCTCAAGAACAGGAAATTAGCAGGGGGAATCACAGTTCCGGACCTCTGGACATACTATAGGGCAGTGGTTATCAAAACAGCCTGGTACTGGCACAAAAATAGAGAAGAAGATCAATGGAGCAGAATAGAAACACCAGATGGGAACCCACAGAAATACAGCCAAATAATCTTTGACAAAAAGACAAACGACAACCCAGGCAAATGGAAAGGTCTGTTCAATAAATGCTGTTGGGACAACTGGTTGATAGCCTGCAGAAACAAAAAGATAGACCCACATCTCTCACCATATACTAAGATCAAATCCAAATGGATAAAAGATTTAAACCTACATCCAGAAACCTTCAAACTTTTGGAAGAAAATGTTGGAAACACACTGGAACACTTAGGGGTAGGCCCTCACTTCCTAAAAAAGACTCCAAATGCAGTAGAAATCAAGACCAAAATAAACAATTGGGACCTCATCAAACTAAGAAGCTTCTGTACAGCTAGAGAAACAATCAACAAAGTAAAAAGGCAACCCACAGAATGGGAGAAGATCTTTGCACACGACTTAGGTGATAGAGGGCTGATCTCCAGAATATACAAAGAGCTACAAAACAACCAAAATGTCAAAACAAACAAGCCACTCAAGAAATGGGCACGGGAAATGGGCAAACACTTCACAAAGGAACAAACCCAAATGGCAAATAAACATATGAAAAAATGCTCAAGTTCCCTGGCAATAAGGGAAATCCAAATTAAAACATCAATGAGGTACCACCTAACGCCAGTAAGACTGGCCCGCATGAATAAAAGCACCAACAACACTTGTTGGCGAGGTTGCGGGGAAAAGGGAACCCTACTCCACTGCTGGTGGGGCTGCAGACTGGTACAGCCTCTATGGAAATCAGTATGGAGAACATTCAAACAACTCAAATACAACATACCGTATGACCCGGCAATAGCACTCCTAGGAATATATCCAGAACACTTGTTTTATGAGAAACCAACATGCACTCCTATGCTCATAGCAGCACAATCAGTAATTGCAAAGACATGGAAGCAACCAAAATGCCCATCAACAGAGGATTGGATAAGAAAGCTATGGTTCATCTACTCCATGGAATACTACTCAGCTATTAAACAAAACAAAATGCAGTTCTTTGTGGCCAAATGGGCCAAACTGGAAACCATAATGCTAAGGGAAATGAGCCAATCCCAAAAGGTTAAATACCACATGTTTGCCTTAATTTAAGATGACACGATGTTATGTATAACAAGTTATGTTATGAATGTTATATGTTGTGTATAAACCTAAATTGAAATGTCAATGAGGTGGTCACAGAAGGTGGATAAGAAATCGCATTTACTTTTACCATATTGGTTACTCGTTACTATGTCAATTAATTCCATGGTGATGTAAATTTTTGCTGATGGTATGTTGGAGCTTTTAATTGATCGGGATGATAGTCTGCTGGCTCTGTCTTCAGACCAGAGAGTGTATACCTAAGAAGCTGTTGAACTTATCTGGACAATAAGATGCTGGACTCTATGTTTGGTATATGCTTGCAATGGGGGAATCTCAACTGAACTTGAACTGTGGTTATGCAACAAGGTGGAGGAATCCACCATGGTGGGAGGGTTTGGGGAGGGGTGGGGAGAATCCCAGTACCTATGAAACTGTGTCACATAATACAATGTAATTAATGAATTTAAAATAAAATTAAAAAAAAAAATTACAATGGGAAGTTTAATTTGGTTCTCTATTTGAAAGGCAGAGTAATAGAGAAAGGGAGAAAGGAGAAGAAGAAGAAAAAGCAGCAGCAGAAGAAGAGGAGGAAGAGGAGGAAGAGGAGGAAGAGGAAGAAGAGGAGGAAGAGGAAGAGGAGGAGGAGGAGGAAGAGAAGGAAGAGGAAGAAGAGGAGGAAGAGAAGGAAGAGGAAGAAGAGGAGGAAGAGGAAGAAGAAGAGGAGGAGAAAGAATAGGAAGAAGAGGAAGAGGAGGAAGAGGAGGAGGAAGAAGAGGAGGAGGAAGAAGAGGAGGAGGAGGAAGAGGAAGAAGAGGAAGAAGAGGAAAAGGAAGAAGGAGAAGGATGAGGAGGAGAGGAAGAAGAGGAGGAAGAGGAAGAGGAGGAAGGAGAGGAGGGAGAGAAAGGAGGAGAAGAAGAAAGAGATACCTTCCTAAATGACTTCAACAGCCATGGCTGGGCCAGATGTTTTTTTTCAGATCACCCCTTCCTGGGTAGGGTCCCTCTGCCACTCATGTTTCCTTTGCATCATAGTTGCTATATTCCTGAATTTATATGATTGCCATTTTATTGGAGGGGGGGTCTCTCCCTTAGAGCATTAGCTTCTTGAGGGTAAGCATTTTGCCTTTTTAAAAATATATGTAGGGGGCCCGGCGGCGTGGCCTAGCGGCTAAAGTCCTCGCCTTGAAAGCCCCGGGATCCCATGTGGGCGCCGGTTCTAATCCCGGCAGCTCCACTTCCCATCCAGCTCCCTGCTTGTGGCCTGGGAAAGCAGTTGAGGACGGCCCAATGCATTGGGACCCTGCACCCACGTGGGAGACCCGGAAGAGGTTCCTGGTTCCCGGCATCGGATCGGCGCGCACCAGCCTGTTGCAGCTCACTTGGGGAGTGAATCATCGGATGGAAGATCTTCCTCTCTGTCTCTCCTTCTCTGTGTATATCTGGCTATAATAAAAATGAATAAATCTTTAAAAAAAATATATGTAGGGCCCGGCAGCGTGGCCTAGCGGCTAAAGTCCTCACCTTGAACACGCTGGGGTCCCATATCGGCGCAGGTTGTTATCCCGGCAGCTCCACTTCCCATCCAGCTCCCTGCTTGTGGCCTGGGAAAGCAGTCGAGGACGGCCCAAAGCTTTGGGACCCTGCACCCGCGTGGGAGACCTGGAAGAGGTTCCTGGTTCCTGGCATCGGATTGGCGCACACCAGCCAGTTGCGGTCACTTGGGGAGTGAAACATCGGGTGGAAGATCTTCCTCTCTGTCTCTCCTCCTCTCTGTATATCCGGCTTTCCAATAATAATAATAATAATATGTATTATTTTTTAATTTGAAAGAGGATAGATAGAGGTAGAGGTAGAGAGAGAAAGAGCGAACGCGCTTCCATCAGCTGCTTTACTTCTCACATCAATGGAATGGTCAGGGCTGGGCCAAGATGAAGTCAGGAGCCAGGATCCAAATAAAGGCTTGCATGAGGGTGGAAGGGGCCAAAGAACATAGACCATCTTCCACGGCATTCCAGGTGTGTTACTAGGGATCGGAAGCAGGGTAGCTGTGACTCAAACTGATACCCCTATGGGATCCAGCATCGTAAGCAGCAGCTTAACTCACTGAACCACACATCCCAGGCATTTTGCCTTTTCTGGAGGTGTTGTATCATCAGACCTCTTAATGATGATTGTACCACATTTGTCAGTCTTGGAATTCCAAAAACCCATGGAAAAGTGAAATTAAAAGGTGAGTTTATTTTGGTGCAAAATACTTTGAAATTCATACATATGAAGGAACACCAATATGTTCATGGAAAACATGTATTATGAAAAATATATGCACAATTTCAAAAGCTTTTTTTTCTCCCCCCATTTCAAAAGCTTTTTGCACCAAAACAAACCTGTATTTTAAAAATTATGTTGTATTTATTTGAGAGACCCAGAGACAGGCAGAGATTGGGGGCTCCTGTCTAATGTTCTTCTAGTCCACCAATAGGTGAAAACCCAGAGCTCAGAACTCACTTGGGTGGTGGGTATCCTAGCACTTAGCCATCGCTGTTGCCCCCCAGGGTCTGCGAGAGCAGGGAGCTGATGTCAGGAGCTAGTCCAGAGTCAGTCACTTCCATGTGGGATACGAATGCCCTGAACTGCATCTGAACCACTAGGCTAATCCACACTCCTGATTTACCTCCTTCATTCAAGTATTTCATGAGCTTTCAGAAGCAACCCTGTTTGTTGAGTGAATGATTGCCGCTTCTCATCATGGAAAAGGAGGGTCAGGAACACAGAGGACGTTTGGGGATTCCTAGAGGAATATCTGATGCTGTCCCAAATGAGAGTCTTGAGCCTGTTCGCAACTGCATGAACTGAGGCATGGGATATATTTTTTTTCCCCTGCCATGACTTAATGTAACAGAGAAACAGCATCAGGAAACAACGGAAAGGCAGAGAGAGAAACTGAGGGTTGGAGCCTCTACTAGGGTGGACACAATGATGCCAAGTACCTTAAAAACAAACCGACAAAACGCATTTGAAAGCAGATTATGAGAGAGATATCCTAGTGTCCATTTGTGCCTGATAGAAGAAGGGATATTTTCAGAAGGAAATGAAGTTTAATTGCGAAGATGAAATGTGGCATCTTGTTTTAAAAGCCAGGGGTGCACCATTTCTTGAGTCATTGTACACCTGAACAAATCACTGGGGAAGATGCCTTGTGGAAGAACCCCAAGCAATTCTTACTGAGAGAGAAAGAAGCCCTTGATGGCCACGGATGTCATTTCCATTTCTATGTACATGGTTTCATTATTCTCTTGCTGGGAGCTCAGTGTAGACTGGAAGAGGGAAGAATTACTTGAGGGTGAGATTCACTATGGCAACAAAATATTTGTCTTCTAAGAAAACCTGATTGAAAAACATGGTTTACAAGATTTTAAACAGAAACATACTTTATTTGAAAAAATACAATATTGTTATGATTGTTTAAAAATATTTGAGTCTACCCTAAAATAAATCATACTTTCCATAAATCTTGTCTGCAGAGTAATTTTTGAATTTGTATGGACTAACATTTGAAATTGCATAATTCAATGTAAAATAAAACAACACTTTCCTTTGAATTATTTAGAAGAGTGAATTTGAGTATTTACTGTTTTTGTAAATACTTAAGGCTTGCAAACTCCCTGATATGGTATCAGTAAAGAGACATCAATATCAAACGCAGCCTTCTATGTGGGTTATTTTTTTCTTTAAAAATTTGACAGCATTCAGCCTCAAGCTGTTTCTTTCCGCTCGTTGCTTGTTCTATGCTGGTGACTCAGTTTATGTTTCATGAGCCATCTGCACATCCCACAGTGCTGTTCCGTGTTTCTCTTTAGAAGTTTTTTTTCTTTCTTTCCTTTTCCTTTTAGTTTCTGTATTTTTGAGATCCAGGAGTGGATTGCACCAGATTCTGAGATAGGTACTGTTTTGTGTGGCAAGGAACAAGGAAATAGGAAGGTAAGGTCACAGAACTGGACACATGCAATAGTATTGGACAGAATAGCTGTTGTGAATGAAAGGCAAACAAATTCTTAGCACTTTTAACCTGCAAAAGGCTTTGGGAGAAAGGTGACTAACTATTTTCATAATGAATTAGAGTTTGGAAGCAACCATCTTATTTTATTTTCTGAGGATTTATTTATTTTTATTTGAAAGGCAGATTTTTACAGAGAAAGAAGGAAAGACAGACACACACACAGAGAATCATTCATCTGCTGGTTCATTATCCAAATGACCATAATGGCCAGAGAGGAGTTGATCTGATGCCAGGAACCAGGAGCTTCTTCTTGGCCTCCCATTTGTGTGTAGGGTCCCAAGGACTTGGACCATCCTCCACTGCTTTTCCAGACTATAAGCGGGAACTGGAGCAGAAGGGGAGCAGCCAAGGCACAAATTGGCACTCATATGAGATGCTTGCACTTGCAGGCGGAGGATTAGCATGATATGTCAGTACACAGGCCCCTATTTTATTTTATTTTAAAATATTTATTTTAAAAGCAGAATGACAGAGAGGGAGGGAGGTTGTGGGGAGGAAGAGAAGAGAAATAGAGATGGAAATAGACATATATAGAGAGAGACTTCATTCTCTGGTTTACTCCTAAAATACATGCAACATCTGGGACTCGGCCGGGTTGAAGTCCACGCCTCCCACAAGGGTGGCAGAAACACAAGCACTTGGGCCATCATCCTCTGCCTCCCAGGTGGAGAATTAACTGCATTGCAGCTGCACTACAGTTTCCACCCTTTGGAAGCCAACTTTCTAAATGGTCTCATGTTATAAGAAAAAAGGGACATCAAGACTCAAAAAGTTAAGCAACTTATTTAATTACAAATAAATAATTTGTGATAGAATTTGGAGAAGAATGTAATTGTGGCTAATATCTGCATGCTATGAACTTCCATGTTTCTGTATGTTGGTATCAAGATATACTACTGCAAAATATGCTGTAGTAGGAAGCTAGTAATTCTGTAGTGCAGATAATAGAAACTTCTGTATATTTGGAAACCAGTATCAGAGGTCTTCGACAAGGTTATGAAAAATAGGTACTGTGAAAAACTATGCGTGGATTTCAAAATTTGCTGCATGAAAATAGACCTATCTTTAAATTCTGTTTTCAGTGAACTTTTAAAGCACCCCTGCACCTGAATATTTGTTTTATAGTTAATTTTGTTAACATGATATATGCACATAGTTTAGAAGACATGACAAGAAAAATCTGTTCTCTTACTTGATTACTAGTGTGCAATTTTTATTCCTAAAGGAATCACTTTTATTCTGTTATTTCTGGCATTCACACCACATTTGGATTTAGTATGCTATTTTATAGAAATTGTGATATGAGATAATTCTAACAAATCTGAGACACCCATTATTACCGTTCTATTATGCTAGCTGAGGATTAACCTCAGTACAGATGGTTCTTAAATGAGAGTAAATTATCAACCTCTGGCAGAGAGAGACTTGGGAGATTAGATTTATTGATTTTGAAAATGCAAACCATGTGAAATTTCTTGTAACCAAATCTTGTGGGGGAAGTTTGCGTTTGTATGAGTTTCACTATCTGGGCACACATTTGAGTCCCTCACAGAGACCCAGTCATTAGAGCCTCACATCTTTTGAGATGTATGCTATTATTCCTTGTTCTGTAATGGGACCCACTGAACCTGAGTCCAAGGTTATACAAGGAGTGATTGACAAAGCCAAAATTTAAACTGTGATATCTGTGATCCCAGAGACCAATCCTTCCACAGTTTTTCATACTGCTTCTACCATTTGTTCATGGGAAAAAGTTTTCATAGCAAACATATTATAGTTGCTATGTTTTGAATACAGTTTGTCCCTTCTCCCTCTCTCCAATTTGTGTGTTGGAGACCTGCTGCTCAGTGTAATGGTGTGCCAGGTGGAGAGATCGTCCTGAGGTGATGAGATTTGGGGGCTCCACTTGCGGAGAGGGATGTTTGTTGGTCTGTGATAGCTGGTTGCTTATCGTAGGAATGGGCTGCTATCAAAGCAGTTAGACTCCTCTGCCCCATACATGCCTGCCTTTTCCATTTTTCTGCATGCATGATGCAGCAAGTGGCCCTCCTCAGAAACTGTTCAGACTCTGGCAGCTTCTGAGCCTGTCAACCAACCTCTTTTCTTTATAACATACCCAATCTTGAGTATTTTGTTATAACAACACAAAATGGACGAAAGGAAATACTCTTTAGGCAGCACCAGATTTTCTGGCTGCTACCACCTTCTTCTGGCACGGAAAACCCCCAGAGCATTAGAGATAAATGGAAGCATTGTCTCAATAACTCATTGCAAAGTAGTGAGTGAGGCTCCCAGATTTCCCTGGTAAGAGAAGAAAATGAAGAATGGTTCTACAGGCGGCAGAATGCAAGCATGTGTTCTTTGCCTTTCTCATAGGTACTTTGATTTCTCAGAAGGAGTTGTTGAACTCTCGCATCCAGTTGGTGGGCAAAATGTAAGCTCCCTAGCAAGGCTTTCCTCAATATGGGAACCAAAATTACAAAAAAAAAAAAATCCTTATATTATCTTGTTGCTTAAAAATCTTGGTTGGGCAAAGTGTCTCATTTACAAGAAATGACTGGAATCTGCAAAGTCCATTGAATGGAAAAAATGAAAGTGACTTCTACTCTATTGTTCTTCCCCAAATTGGGAAGGAGAAAAATGACCCTTGGAGAGGAACACTATTGCATTTTTGACTCACAGCACTGTCAGTGTAATCCTTGTGTATGCCAGGGAGCATAATGATACTTAATTCTGGCTCCCTGAAAGCTTGAATGTAGACAAGAAGGAGAAGATGCAAAGGACTAATGGAAACTAGGTTAAAAAAAAGCAAAACCCTGTAGGTAATACCTTTGTTCTCAGACTTTTCTGTGTGAGAGAGAAAAGGCAGAAGGGATAAGGTGATGGGGGTGGAGGGAAAAAAGTGAGCAATAATAAACTGTACCTTTCTGGCAAAGAGCTGAAGTTAGGTAAGTCTCCTCATTGGAGGATGTGCTGATGTTGAAGAGGAAGTGTGATCCCTTGTGGTCTTAGCTTTGTGATCTTCAGGCTGCTGTTTTATGGGACTGAATGAATGAAGAGCAATTTTTCCCTTACATGCCATTAACAGCCTCATGTTGCTCAATCCCATTACTGTCCTCATCAGGGAGAGAGAAAGAAACCTGGGCAGAATTTCCTAAGGCCCAGGTATGCTTCCATTGTAACTGGACCCTAAGATGGGCAGCCTTGAATGGACAGGTGCAGGAGAGTCAGTTAGGACTGTGTAGGTGTCAATGTAGGCTCTCTACTCCAGGAAGCTGTTTTCCCTGAGCTTCCAAGTCTTTCCACTCCTGTTATTTCAATCTGCCCACTCTTCAGTTTTTCTTTGTAACTCGGTGGTGCTTGTATGGTTCCTCTGAGTAGAAAACTAGTTCTGGAACTCTTCCTGTCTGTCATGCTATTGTTGACCCTTATTAATGTTTGCTTCATGGGTGACTTGCTTCTCTTTAATTTTAGGAAAAGATGTAAGTGCAACACTTTGAAAGGTATGTAAGGGAGAGAGAAGCACAGACCAATATGTAGAGATGTCATCTTGTCGTCTCAACCTTACACAGGCAGTATGGATATGGCATTTAGCTCTATCACTTCTTTACAAGTGGGTGCTATGTACAATTCTTTATGGTTGCGTCTAATAGGAAGGGATTGCCTTGCCTTGATAGAACTAAACATGCACATAGAAAAACAGTGGAAGCCAGGAAGTGTATAAGAATAATCGGGCCTGGTGCTATAACCTAATGACTAAAGTTCTCACCTTGCACTCGCCAGGATCCCATATGGGTACTGCTTCTAATCCTGGCAGCCCTGCTTTCCATCCAGCTCCCTGCTTGTGGCCTGGGAAAACAGTCAAGGATGGCCAAATGCCTTGGGATCCTGCACTCGCATAGGAAGCCCAAAAAATGCTCCTAGCTCCTGGCTTTGGATCAGCTCCAGCTCTGGCTGTTGTGGCCACTTGGGGAGTGAATCATTGGATGAAGAGCTTCCTTTCTGTCTCTCCTCCTATCTTTATATCTAACTTTTCAATAAAAATAAATAAAATCTTAAAAAAAGAATAAGGCACATCTGGAGAACTTTCCTATCCACATGCTATTATATTTGCTATGCTAAGGGGATCTGAATTTGCAGTGTTGACAGAAACCACAGCTTGACCTCTGAGGCTAACCTGTGTGGGTTATAACAGTTTGCATAGCTAAGCCGTTCTAAGCGGGCACCTTCTGGCTGCTAGCCAACATAAGGTCTGACGCCCAGACCTCCCAATGACTGAATACAGAAAACCGTTAATGCTTTGGAAGTGATTCAAATCTCCCAGGCCATTAGGGGCCCATTTAGTGTTCTTAGATAATTCACTCAAACAAATTGTAATAGTACAAAATCGCTAATGTAATTCTTCAAGGCAGTTGTTTATTTCTTACCCTCTGCCAGGCTCACGACACTCCAGTAGCCGTTCTTCTTTTCTCAGAAATTTTCTCGTTACCTTATGACAACAACTTAGACCAATCTGCTTTGTGTCGAAGTTGTTTGGTGCTACAACAAAAAGACTGTGTCATGAGGGTACTTGATGAAAGCAGGTTGCTTTTGAGTAAGGTTGTACCAAGACTTGGAGGATTCAGGATACCAAGAAAGGGCTCTCTGATCTAGGCAATAAGAAGAACAAAGAGAAGGGGAATCAGTGGTCACGATCAACAGGGATCTCAGCATCTGACAGAATTTTAGATAATGGTTGGTCAGTAGCCCAGACACTGGAATTTCAGAAAGAAGGGCAGTGAGGAAACTACAGTCATAGTGAGTGGAGGAGAAGCAGAGAGAAGAGAAGATGATGTGGCTGGTGTTAAACTAAGAGAGGATCCGTGGGGTATTATGAGTCCCCATCTCATATCAGAATGCTTTGGATATGACTCTTGGTTCTGCTGCTGATTCCAGCTTTCTGCTAATATTCATCCTGATGACTCAAGTGGTTGTGTTCCTGCCATCCCTAGCAGAAGCTTAGATTCAAATCCAAGGTTTTTGCTTCAGCCTGGTCCTGCATGGGTCATTTGTGGACATTTGAGAAGTGAGCTAGCATGTGGGAATTTTCTTTTAGTCTATGTTAGCTTTTCTGGTTTTCAAATAAATAAATACAGTTTGAAAAATAAATGTTAGACTCAGCTATAGGCAACATCTTAGGTTGCATTGTACCTAGGCAAGTGTTACACTACTGGGAGAAAAGCAGCTAATAACTGGTGGGTATCCTGAGCTGGTTAATGCCAAATTTGTGTTAACTACACCAATGTGCCAGCATAGTTGCCTGTTCTAGTTTTTTGAAGATATGTAGGAGTCAGATGCCAGCATCCCAGCAGACATGGTCTGGGTTGGGGAGGGAGGGACCCACATACAAGTGTGCCTGAGCCCTGGGTAGGTAGACAGGGTCCCAGGCTGGCATGGCACACCGCTGCAGGACTAGGCTTGGTGATCTGTATGTTTGCGGAAATGGGGGGCTGTGGATTGCTCAGGGAAGCAAGTCTGGAGATGTGTGGGAAGGACTGCTGAGGGAGAACGTGACAGATGAGGAGTGACTTCTGGGGGACTTCCACCAACCTGATTACTGTACTTGCAGGTAAATGGGAGAGTTGACTGGGTAGTTAAAGGAGTGAAATCAAAGATCTTCCAGGGACAAACCAAAACACCCACCAGTCCATGTGGGAGACCTGAGCAGGGATTGTTGGTATCAACCACCACCTTATGTCAGGATAGGGGTGGACTACAGTAGGCTGGGCCATGCGTGAGATCTGGGTCTGGGAGTGGGACTGGTGGCCCGGAGGAGGGTGGCTTGGAGAACTCCTCTGGTGGACCATAGCTGCTGCTGGTGAGCACGTGAGTCAGGGCTGGATGTTGGATCAGGCTGGGCTGGGATGCTTCAATTGTTAACAGGTACATGGGTTGATTTTGGGGATGGGGGAATGGAGTGGGCAGGGCCAGGTCAAGCCATAGCATACTAGCATGTGCAGGAACCAGGATGAGATGTGGGCCATGCTGGCCTAGGCTATCACACCTACCGGTTTGCATGAAAGCCAGAGATGGTGGCAGGCTGGGCAGATCTAGGCTACAGCACCCATCATTGAGAGTTGGGACTGGAGGTGGGTCAGGCCAGACCAGGCCAGGCCAGTCTAGGCTGCAGCATCTGATGGCAAAGGCCAAGCTGGGTGATGAGTTATGCCTGGCTGGTTCTGAACAACCACCGGTATGTGCGAGATCTGTGGCTGGGAACAGGCCTGGTTGGGGAACTTGTAAGGGGACACTGCTGCTGGGCTGTGGTTCCCATTGGTGAGTGTGAGAGCCAGAATGGGGACAATGAACTGGGCTGGACATTGCTGCAGTATACTTTTGTATGGGTGTGGACTGTGTTTGGGGTGTGCCAGACTAGGCTAGACTCCGGCACCCTCTGGTGCTAATGAGAACCAGAGTAGATGTAGTATAGGCTGGGCTAAGTCTGTGCATCTGCTGAACCATGCGAGAGCTGGGTCTGGGGGTGGACTGGGTGTGACTGGGCTGTAGCACTCGCCAGTAAGCATCCGAATAGGTGTGAGCTGGTCAGGAAGGGTCACTAGCAGGACAGGAGATAGGCCAAGTCAGGCTGGGCCAAGAACCACCAATGTGTGCAAGATCAGTGATTGGGAGGTGACATGATAGAGGCACTTTGGGAATTCCTGTCAGAGTGCAGTCCCTGTAGATGAGTGTAAGAACCAAGGTAGGTAGCAGCCCAGATCAGGTTATAGTGCCCTCTGGCATATGTGTGGGTCAGATCTGGAGGCAGGCTAGTCTGGGCCAGTTCATAACACCCGCTGGCAAATATGAAAACCAGGATGGGATGCAGGACAGGCTGGGTTATGCCACAGCATCAGCCAGTTCACATTACGGCTTAAACTGGGGGA
This sequence comes from Ochotona princeps, assembly GCF_030435755.1. NCBI lineage: Eukaryota > Metazoa > Chordata > Mammalia > Lagomorpha > Ochotonidae > Ochotona > Ochotona princeps. Next base: position 56,192,958 of record NC_080845.1, read on the forward strand.
TGAGCTGGCTGGGTTAGGCTGTAGCACCTGCCAGCATGAGCTGGAACTGAGTGTAGCCTGAGCCAGCCTGTAGCCTCTGCTGGTGGATGCTGAGGTGAGATGAGCCATGCCAGTCTGGGCTGCAGCTCCCACCAGCACATGTAAAATCCGAGAAGGGAGGAAAGCCCAGCAGAGGAACTGCAGGGGCTCCTCTGATTGGCCACTGCTCCTGCTGGTGAGAATGAGAGCTGGGACTGAGGGCAGACCAGGCTGGACAGGACTATAACACTCATTTGCCTGCGTGAGAACTTGGTTAGGGTGAGGGCCAGGCTGGGCTAAACAACCATATACATTGGTGCATGCATGAGCCATAGTAAGTGCAGCTTGTTGGGCTTTGCTGCAGCATCAGCTGACAAGTTCTGAGACTGGGGGCAAGCCCTGTCAGGCTAGACTATAGAAGCACCTGGAAAATGCAGGATTCAGGATTGGGAGTGGGACTAGTAGGAAAATTGTGGGTACCTCTCTGATGGGTCTCTCCAACTAGCCTGTAGTTCCTGCTGGTGTACATGAGGACACAGTGTGTGCTGGGCAAGGTTAGGGTGGGATGCAGCATTCACTGGCTTGTATATTAGATGGGGCTGAGGACAAACTGACCAGGTGACTGCCACCAGTGTGTTTAGGGTGATGTGGGTGATGAGCTGAGCTGGACTCCACACTGGGTGGCTCACACAGGAGTCAGGTTGAGGTCACCTCTTGTGAGGTTTCCTTGGCATCCCCTCCCCCAACTAGATCACTGGACTCAGAATTCCAACCACAATGAAAATTACAGGATCTGGTTTGACTGTGGGGTGCATGTGTCAGAACTGGGTTTCCTCAGTTGCTGAGGCCTGTGTAATGGAGGGCATGGCCAGAATCTCAATGGAGACATGACAACTACCTGTTCGTTGATGGCTGAAGACCATGGAGGGCAGAAAAAACTAAATAGCTCTCCCAGACAAGCTTTGACAGCAAGTATCTAAGCAAATTGGAATTAAGGTGGACTATATTAGTAAACGGACTGTGGAAGGATTTCCTTAACCTTGGAGCAATGAAACCAACAGCATCACAGAATCAAAATCACTTGAGCAGTATGCTTGGAACATGTTCCACATTGAGGTCCCTGGAATGACATTGAGTGGCCTTTCCCCATTCCTGTGCATTGATGTTTTTGGGCTGCTGGGAGCAGCCCTCTCCCTTTCCCACTTTCCCCAGATACGGGAAGAAGAAAGGAGATGGGAGGCAGTTGTCTCATTCACTTTCTCCCATTCCTCAAACATCTCCACCTTAATCATTGGTTTACATAGGTATGCATCCCTCTCAACTATGTAGACATCATTAAAAACTAAAATGAAATTATGATTAAAAAAGGATAAATGTTTGAAGCTTCACCTTTCTCATTGAACAATATTGAGAGTCTGACTGAAAGCACATCACAGCACAGGGTCTCTTTTGTTCTTCTAAGTAATGTTGAGGTTGGACATGTTCTCCTAAATCTTTGAGAAATCCTACCACCTTCCCAAATGTACCTTGGCAAAGCTCTCTGAGAGGGCAGAGGAGTTCAGGCAGGAGATATACTTGGGGTTCCTAAGGAGTGTCCACTGGGACACAAATCATGGCTGTAACTCCTATACCTTTGCTTCCTCTAAAAGTAAAATGTCTCCTCATCTGTCTCCTCATCTCAGAGGATTGGAACCCTAAGGAAAATGTCACTGTGATGTAAAGTGTTGTATATTCCTGAGAAAATTGTGTACTTCAAGATGGCCATGATATCTCACATCTTGTATCTGGCTTTACAAAGAAAAGGTGGAGTCTGGTGGCTAATATTGTGGTGCAGAGGGTTAAGCTATTACTTGCAATACCAGCATTCCATATCACAGTGCTGGTTTGAATCTCAGCCACTCTGCATCTCATCTAACTTCCTGTTAATGCACCTTGGAATGCAGCAAATGATGATCCAAGAGCTTGATTCTCTGCTTCCCAAATGTGAGATATAGATGGAGCTTCTGGTTTCAGGCTTTGGTCTGGCTCAGCCCTGGCTCTTTTGGGCATTTGAGGAAATCTCTTACCCACAGCCATTGTGTGTGTGTGTATGTGTGTGTGTGTGTGTGTGTGTGTCTTTGTCACTCTGCTTTTCAAAGAAAAGTCTTAACAAAAAATTGTGTCTGTTCTCCATCCCTCTGAGCCCTTGCTGGCCATACGGCTCTTCGGAAACTAACAGACTACCAGAATTGGTGCTACTTGACTTCCAGAGATAGGTCAGACAAGACTGGCCCACTTTTGATGAGTTCTCCTGAGATGCACATTCACTCAGAGGCCATATGGAGGAAGTGCAGCCACCCTACGATGGCCATAAGAGAAGAACACTTGTGGTCTCTTCTGGACCCCAGCTGGGCTCCCAGGCAGTCTCTTGCCTCATCTGCCAGCCACACAGTGACACGGCATAGACATCCAGTCTAGGGAAGTTTTTTGATGCCCAAGGACCAACTCAACATCTGCCTGTAGCCACATGAGAGACCAGATCTAGTCCTGCCACAGCTGTTGAACCACAAATCATAAACAATAGAAAATGGTTGTTTACAGCTTTCGTTGTCTTATCCACTGGTGCATTCAAAGATCTTGCATGATTCCTAACATACTGCTCAGTAAATATTCTTCGTTTGTATTAACTAGTATTCAGAGAGCAGAACACACGTAATGGGAGATTTAAGTAAATTACAGATTTAGGAGTGGGGACAAGAAAATTAACCAATGCTATCTTTTAAAGTTGCAGTTGCCTAAGTCTGATGAAACTTTTCATGTTTGTGTGATCAACATGGAGGAATTGTAGTCTGCATCTGAAAAGGAAACACAAATTCAGCTCTAGAGTTAGTCCATCAGTTGAGTGATGCCCAGGTAACTTGAGATTTTGGTGGTTATATCTCCGTCTGTCAAGCTGATTGCTTTCATAGATCTTCTCACCTGAGAGATAACTTTTCTCTTTATAAATTGCTCTAGGCTTCTGTATTTATTTTCATGCTTAATTAAAAAATAATACCCCAGGCTTCTGAAGCATTCTGATCTTGAGTTGTATCACATTTAAATGAAACCTTCAACTTTTCTCTCTGGAATTGTTCCGGCTTAGCTAGTTGGTTAGGGTTGGCCATAAGGCAATGCTTAGGTCAGGTTTCATTCAAAGAGTGAAACAGAAGTGGATATTGACACACTGGAGCATCATCATTACAGCCATCCTGGTTCTTGGTGATTCTGCACCCATGGTTTGTGATTGTTGGTTGTAGAGAAGTTAATTACTTGGCATTCTATTGTCAAAATGCCAAATACACCAGGTTTGTCCTTTGAGTTCTCTGTATTGCCCCATTTTCATTGGCCTTATTCTGCGCATCCACAACCAGCGTTGCATAAGTCTGCACCTAATTAAATACTACTTTGAATCATTTGTTGTTATTTTAATTTTGTTCATATGATTTTAGATCATAAAATGGCTAGAACTGTGATGAACAATGCTTAACCTCAATAAATACCTGATGGTTGACTCTTTCTTCTTGTTTTAAAATCTATTGTATTGGAACTAAAAATATTTTTGAATTAACCCACAATGGATTAGTTCTGACCCTTCTTTATTTTAGTGTGCCTGGATGAGGATGTGTCTGATCTCAAAGGTCTTAAGCACATGTCAAAGAGAGAATGTGTTTCAGTGGAACCGTTGCAGTGTTTCATAAAACAAACAGAATTTTTACTAGTAGTGTTTATCAAATGAACATGTGTCCACGTTTTGCAGAAAGCTGGGGAGACACATGCACTAACCCTCTGCATTGGTTATAGAGCCTGTGATCCCTGAGGAAGGCCTGACAGTTAGCAGCCTGCCAAGAGGCGTGGTGCATCTGCTGCAGAGCAGGGAGCTATAAGGGAAATGTGTGAACAACATAGCCAGACTCGTCCCCAGATGTGAGGCTGTGGAGGAACCCAGATGTGGTGAATTCAAGCACATCCTCCAAGAGTAGATATCAAGAGATAGAGCTCCCACTTGCAGCCTGATGGGAGGACCCCCAAAGTGGCTTGGTCTTGGGCACTTTGTTGGCAGTGGTGTGCAATGAAGTCAGTGTCCCCATTCTATACCTGCACATGAGTTCTCCTCCAAGAACCCTGGTGATGGCAGCAGCGCTGTAAGGTTGTCCTCAGTATAGCAGGTCTACTTGGGCTAGAAATTTTGCTCCTCTACTTCCTAGCTGTGTGAGTTAAGCATGTTATTCATTCTGTCTTTATCTTGGTTTCTGCATTTGTCATTTGTGGCTGATAATACCCATCTCAGTGAATTGTTGGGATGATTCATTACAAGAGACTTGGTGAGATCCTCCTGGTGATTCTTGACAATGAGTGGTAGTTATTGTAACTATTAGGTTTGTCTTCCATGACATGCCTCAGTTTTCTCCTGCAGAGTCTCTGTACAGCTTGCATAGAAGCTATAAAAGCCTCTGACATGAACCCTGGGCTGGACTGGGAGTTCTGTACAAAAAGGATCTTGAAAGTGGATCCCTGTTGAGACTAAAGAAAACAAGTTTTTACGTTTTCTCTCTTTGCAGCAAAAAACAGCCCTAGGGACCTCCCCAAATAAGCCTTGTGATCCAAAAAGGCCTTAGATTTCCAGATGTCATTCAGCCACCACCCTCCCAGCTTTTTCCATAAGGAGTGGCTGTTTCATGGAAAGAATTGCTAAGAGTTCTGTTTACAGTGGTACATGGGTGTATAGATCGTGCTTTTACTTCAATTTCTCATTTAGATTTTATTACCAAGGGCGTGCTCTTGGAAATATGCATTTGAGCTTTAAAAGATGGGAGTGTTTAGTCATCAGAGCATTTGGCCAGTCCCATTCAGACTCTATGGAACCAGGGCTACGACTCCTTGGAGGGAAATCCCATCCCCTCTTCCTTCCTAGGTAACTTAGCAGGACATGATGGTGCCATCCTTTCATTTGAGTTTCAGTTATGAACTCAATTACTCTCCCTACATGGTGATTACTGTGCTCTTCGGGCACAGAGGCTGCGGGGCACATTCAGTGGGAAGACATTATCAGTCTGGGTGATGGGCAGACATTGTCCCCCAGGAGCCAGGCAGTGTCTGTGGATTTATGCAGGATACTAGGAAGAAAGAAAAATGGGCGTCTTCTGTTTATGTAGCCTCCTGCCTCTGGGGATATCTCTAAGGGGTTTCAGGCAAGGGAGAAACCACTTAGGGAGCTTGAGAGATTAGCCTCCCTTGCAAATGAGGATGCCATCCAAGTGGGAGTATTCTAGGGTGAGAAGAACTGGGGGCTACAAAGGGACTGCTGGAGCCTTTCATCTCTTCTGTGAGTGCTCTGGAGGCCTTGTCAAAGCAGTCTGGAGAATGCTTGATTGTGCTCCCCAAAGGCACCTGGAAGTAATCAATGACTGCCTTCTCTTGGTTGGAGAAAAGGCTCCAGCTCACCCTGCATTATTGTATTTTCAGACAAGTATAAGGAGCCGTAGCTTTCTCTCTGCCCTTCCATCTGTTTGTGTTGTTAACTCTACAAGGCTGGAGGCTCCTTTAGTTCTCCTTTAGCTGGTAGGGTACTAGCATATCAATAATGGCCCTGAAGCTCGGTGTGATGGTTGAGGAGGGGAAACTTGTGGGAGGATCCTGAAGGGAACATGGATGGTTTCCTCTGATCCAGTTATGGGTACTCTTCTGTCTCAAACACAATCACAGACCTATTGATTGTGGAGATGTGGTTTAAAAAGCAAGCAATTAGTTCCTGCTTAATGCGGAATGTTAAAGCAGGGCCACTGGTTTTATAATTGATCAACAGATTCATTATTTCCCTTGCACAGTTAGAAGTGGACTCTGGCCAATAATCATAATAAAGTAGAAGAAAAAGTTGAGAAAGTGGAGCCAAAGATTTATTAGGCCCCCAAATAAATGCACTGTTTATCCATTCATTTCCCAATAATTGCTTATTTATTAAGGTAACCACTCAAATAGAAAGGCAACATTAGAGATTGTCGATAATAATAAAAGGTTGTGGGTTTACTGTAAGTAGATGATGTTGTGTTTCAGTTAGTGGAGCTACCAGATCATGAAGAGGAACAATGAAAGTACCTGGGTTATAAAACTAAGTATGGGCCATTGTGCTGGGTGGAAGGGCATTTCGCTAGAGCCTCTGGGGCTGGAAGGGGTTTAGAGAAGTCAACTTCAGAGAAAGGGAGTTTCTGGATGTGATGAAGTTCCTCATTGGAGTTGGGTCTCTGAAGAGGCAGCAGGCATTTGGATTCATGAACCATACTTTTTAAATAGGAGTATGTCATATATGAACAACACTGAAAACTATGGGTCCTTCAGTCTATCAGCATACTTAAAAAGTTCTGGGATAATGGAATTAACAATAAGCTTACATTGTGAAAAAAATTCACATTTATGCATGCAAGGGAATGTCAAAAAGTTGATGGAAAGTGAATGTTATGAAAAAGCTATGCATACATTTCAAATCTATTTGCACCAAAATAAAATTATGTTACATTCCATGTTCCCACAAGCTTTCTAAAGTGCCCTTATGTGTCTTAATATCTCTGACGATCCTTGTCTGAGAGGTAAGACAGTCAAGGATGTGAGCACTGCAGGTGGAAATCGCAGCTCTTCTGCCTTTTGTCAGCTGTCAGATCCCTGAGCAAGTTACTTCAGTTCTCTGTGGTTCTGTTTCCTCCTCTAGTCTAGTGAGCAGGATGATATGGAACACAGTTGGTTGATACCAAGTCCTAGAATTCCTGGGCAGGTGAGCTGGCAGAGCTGGCACTTTCCCACTGCTCACAGCTGGTCTCTGTACTCCATAACCGTAAGGGTGGGTGGGTAAACAGAACTATACTGCAGTCTACTCTGTGGTATTCATACGGTTAGAAATGTGCCTGGCACACAATAAACATTTGCATATTGATAATTTAGTCAGCTCTACTCTGAAGATTTGAAAGATTACATCAGTGCTTCTGGCATTTGTAGGGGAACTAAATGAACATCAATCCCCTCCTTCCTGTTTCACCCCTCCCAACAGTTCCCAACCACCCATTTTTTTATACAGTCATGGGGGAACCAACAGATTCAAATACTGATAAAGGTGGCATACAGCATATACTTGTAAAGACAGAAAATGGTGCATAGTTACTGAATGTCTCAAATTGTGAACAGCATGATGACTGGGAAGAATTGGTAAGAACCTGCATTTATATTCCACTTGCTAATGACACAGCATAGTGTGTAGTCAGGCCCCGCTCTCTGAACCCCTCTGTATGACTTTGTGCACCCCTCTCTATCCTACACAAAAACCCAATGTTCTTGTTCATCTCTACAAGGCTTGGACAGCTAAGTGAATAATCAGTCAAGGGAATTTTTCTTCCTTGAACTCAATGCTTTGATGAAGTGACTTGATTGTGTGTTTTGCATCAGACAACTCTGTTATAGTGTTGTATCCATCCTCACAGAGACCTTGATGAAAAATACTTTCAACTCCTTTTTAAAGGTGCTGGACTCTCTGCCATTGTTCATACCTACAGTGTCAGGATACACTTAAATAGCAGAATGATGGACTTAGGACTGTTTATGAAGACCATACTTTTGTAAAGACATAGGGGAAATCAGTGGGAGGGTGAGGATTTGGGAAGGGAAATCCCACAGCCTATGGAACTGTATCATAAAATGATAAAATAAACAAAGGAGCCTACAGAACTGTATCATGGAATAATAAAATAAATAAATTTAAAAAATAAATGTGAGGAGTTGAAGAGAGAAGGAATTGAATTGAAGGGTTACTTTTGTCATCCAGCAGGAAGCTGACATATGTTGGGATTGGAGCTCAGCACTGCCAGTCAGTACTCATTTTCTCATTGCTTTATAGTCAGGAAAAGCTCCCTGAATTGCTTCCTCCATTTCTTTGTGGGACAGTTGACAAATCACAGAAACACGTAGTGTTTTTTGCTTATTCCTATTATAGATTTGAGGAAATAGTCTGAATAAGACAGAATGGTACTTGTGTCTGGTGACAGTAAGCTGGCAGGCAACAGATTCAGAATGTGTTGCCCTGTGTGCCTAACATTTGTCCTTTCCGCTCTCCTTTGCCACAGTAGAGGATGAGGACAGCTTTTGAGAAGCAGACTCTTATTTTCCCTTTCCCCCCGAGTCTGGGTTGGCTTTGATAACTTGTTTCGGTGACACACTCTGGAGGACGTGCTCTCCAGAGATTCTTGTAGCTTAGTCGTGGGAGTCCTTGCAGCTTATTTGGGCATCTCAAATACTGGTTGAGCTATTAATATGCTGCTAGTGGACATGTTGGTTTCTTAGAGGCCCTTGACAAGTCACAAGACTCTAATAACCACTATTCTACTCCCTGCTTCTTGGAGGTCAACTCTGTTTTGATTCCATGTATGTAGCATATGTCATTCTGAGCCTCACTTACTTCGCTTAGCTCAATGTCCTCCAGTTCCACCCACGTTATTGCCAAGGGCAGGAAGAGTTAAAGGAAGCAAATGTAGAGAGGATGGTTAATAGATATGGCTGGATTGGAGTAATGATTTCCCATGTTGTACAGAAGAGCACAGTGACCATGGTTAACAACGACTAATTATGTATTTCAAAATAATGAGCAGAAAACAATTTGAACATTCCCAACTTGAAGAAAGTATAAATATTTGGCATGGTGGATATACCAGTTATTCTGATCTGATCATTACAGGTAGTATTCATGTTTTGAAATAAAATATTGGACCTCATAAATCTGTATAATTATTATTGGGAGAGAGAGAGAGAGAGAGAAAGACGTTTGAGATGTAGAGACAGAGCTCCTCTCTGCGAGTCACTGCCCAGATTTCCTCAATGGCTCTGGCTAGGCCAAGCCAGTGCTGAGAGTCAGGAACTCAAGCAGGATCTTCCATGTGAGTGGCAGGGACTCCAGTACTGGAGTCATTACCAGCTGCTTCAGAGGAGGATATATCAGCAGCAAGGTGGAATCTGGAGTTCATCTGGGATTTGATCTCAAGCATTCTTACATGAGATGCAAGCAGACTCTGGTTAGTCAGTTTATTCTCTTAAAGGACATTGTGGAAGAGTAAAAATTTCAAATTGTATGTAAGTAATCACTTTCTTTTGTAGAGGATGCATTTGGGGTCATTATTCAAGATAACAAAAGGTTTTTCCTATTTTTTTAAACAGAACATTTCAGATTTTACACTTACAAAATGCCTTGAACATCACAAAACACCCTCAGGCATAAATTTAGGGCGTTCTTTGGGCTTACTTCATTCATATCACTTCTCTTGCGATTACTGCGTTTTGTTGACTCTTGTCCAATATCTTGAAAAGGGTTGTGTTATATATTTTACCCATTTAAAAAAGTTAATTCATGCAGATGAGTAAATGCAATCCTTATTTCTCCATCTTTGCAAGAATTCTAAGAGGGAAAATTCAATCTTAAAAATCAAGTATTGATAAATTGAACTGCATCAAAATGAGAATCTGAGCTCAATAAATAATGCGGTGGAGAGTGTTAATAGATGAAACAAAGAATATCTAACTAATTGTAATAGAAATACATACACATGGGCCCGGCGGCATGGCCTAGCAGCTAAAGTCCTCGCCTTGAACACCCCGGGATCCCATATGGGCGCCGGTTCTAATCCCGGCAGCTCCACTTCCCATCCAGCTCCCTGCTTGTGGCCTGGGAAAGCAGTTGAGGACGGCCCAATGCATTGGGACCCTACACCCACGTGGGAGAGACGGAAGAGGTTCCTGGTTCCCGGCATCGGATCGGTGCGCACCGGCCCGTTGCGGCTCACTTGGGGAGTGAATCATCGGATGGAGGCTCTTCCTCTCTGTCTCTCCTCCTCTCTGTATATCTGGCTATAATAAAATGAATAAATCTTTTAAAAAAAAAGAAATACATACACACATATACATACAACACACAAAGAACTTCTGTGCTTAATACAAGGTTAAGAATTCTAGACATTAGGGCCCGGCGGAGTGGCTTAGCGGCTAAAGTCCTTGCCTTGAACACCCCGGGATCCCATATGGGCACCGGTTCTAATCCCGGCAGCTCCACTTCTCATCCAGCTCCCTGCTTGTGGCCTGGGAAAGCAGTTGAGGATGGCCCAAAGCTTTGGGACCCTGCACCCGCGTGGGAGACCCGGAAGAGGTTCCTGGTTCCTGGCTTTGGATTGGCGCAGCACTGGCCCGTTGTGGTCACTTGGGGAGTGAATCATCAGATGGAAGCTCTTCCTCTCTGTCTCTCCTCCTCTCTGTATATCTGACTTTGCAATAAAAATAAAATGAATCTTAAAAAATTTTTAAAAAGAATTCTAGACATTAAGACAAAAAGATGAGACTGACCAATAGGCAAATGAATATGCTCTACATAACTTGTTGCCAGGGAAACTATAGAGATACTACTGCACCTTTTCTAGAATGTCTGAAATTTAAACACAACCCCCCAAAATAAGTTAATAACACCAGAGCATGTGGAGCTGGTATTTCTAATTGAACTGCCAACTGAAATATAAAGTATGTATGCATATTGGAAAACTGGTGGTTACTTGTACAATTAGACATTTGCCTACTCTACTACTTAGCAATTCAAAATTTTTATTCAAGTACATGAAAATATGGATACGCAAGTTCAGAATAACTTTATAACAATCAACTCAGAGTTTCTCATCAATAGAACAGGTCAATCATTTAGGATGTAGCTCTACAATGAGAAAAGATACTATACAAGGAAAGGAACTACTGATGGAAGCAATCGTATTGGTGGATGGATCTCAAAAAATGGTAGATCTGGTGAAAGAATCCACAGTGTATTCTCTGTAATTTCATTTATATCAAGTTACTGAGTGAGAATGGCTAATCCAAAGTGATGGCTATTGACTGCTGTTTCCAGAGATGAGGGTTAGGGAGAAAAGGACTGAGGTAACTGTGGGGCTATGGAACTATTCGTCGTGTTCACTGGAGAGTGATTGTATTGGAGTGTATGCATGTATAGCTTGTAGAGAAACTGATTCTAACCTGTGAAGAGTTAGACTTTCGGCTAGTAAAGGAGATCAGGAAAAGTAGGCCTAGAGCACACGGGGTCATAGAATATTTTATGACTAGTGCTCATAATGAATGAATTACCACATCAACTTTGCCCCAGGAAGAACAAAATCAGGGCTTATATGTTCAGAGTTGGAGATCTGGCTTATCCACGAGGTAAGCAAGCAAGAGGGAGTGAAGAGCTGACAGATCTATCATGGGAATCTATCATACTTAGAAGGGAGGCTGAGGAACAGTATCAATCATTATCTTTGCAGTAGGAGTAGCACCTTAACTAGTTTCACCAGGTCTCTAGGTCTCCTGCTTTATGTTTTCTCAGAAAATCTTGATAGAAACTTTATTTTGAGCTCCCTCAAATGGTGAGGACCTCTTAATCTCATGAAAATGCAAAACCCATAACTTACTCTTGTTAGTGGATCTGTGTGGCATGGGGTAAACTGCATAAGCCTCTTAGTGGGCATCACCCAGGAAGTTCTGCTGCCTTGCTCCATCTCCAGCTTTAGCAGCTTGGGTTGTGACCAGCTTTGCATAGATTCCTGTCAGCTTTATACATATGAAATGGTCTGCCTGCTCTTTCCTGTGGTGCCAGAGCTTCTCTGGAGTTTTTTATCTTTGCTCTGAGAGCTTGCTTTCAGAAACATCACTAATGTATTTATGCATGTGTACTTGTGTATCAAACCACTCTTGCTATATGATCCTTTGTCAAAGATTCAAATCATTCAGGAAAGCTAAATGAAGTAAATGACCTGCAACTCCTTGGCTGAGAGATTAGCATGTTGTACATTCCACTGGTCATTCTTCCAGATACCATCTTTCTCTGTGTGTGGAATTTTATGTTGAAAGGATTATCTTGAATGCTGCTTTGTTAACCGATTATTTAAATATTTGATCATGACTGTCTTAACAGATCAATAATTCAATATATATTTAACATTATTACTTTTTCTTTTTTTTACAAAACTACTTGGAAGCAGAGTAAACGAGGAGAGATCTTATGTGTTGTTCACTCCCTGAATGCCTTCAGTAGCTAGGGATGAGCCAGAAAAATGCCAGCATGCAGGAGCTCCATCCCTGTTTTCCACATGGATGGCAGGGGTTCTAGATCTGTCAGTGGAAGGAAACTCCAGGGACTGCAGCTAGCACTCCTGAAGGCAATGCAGTTGTACCATCCTGTGCCACAGCAACTGCCCAACTATATGGTTAAGAATTGCTTGTTTCCTGGTTCTGAATAATTGCCTATTTCCTTGTGTATGCATGTGTAAGATATTAAGTAAGCTCTTCCTCTCAAATTGGAAAGATTTTTCTTTTATCATTATGAACAGTGCTGTAAGAAATACCCTTAAGCTTGAGTTCTTCAGAGCAAAGTCCTGTGGTAGAGTTGCAGGGTCAAGGAATATATGTACTTTACAGTTTGCTAATGCTTGCCAGTCCTTCAGATGTGCCATAATAGTTTGTTTGCACCCAGCAACATGCCTGCTTGATGGTATCTTTACTACACTTGATCTTAGCCAAAAGGCTGAGAAGCGATTGATGGTATCTTTACAAGTACTATGTTTGTTATCACTCATTTTAGGATCTCCTAACTGCTGAAAATGTCCTCATTTTAAAACATTTACACTTCTTTATTAATTAAAGTTATATTTCATTTCCATCAGTTATTTATAATTTTGTTTTTTTTGTTTTTTTTTTTTTTTTAAAGATTTATTCATTTTTATTACAGCCAGATATACAGAGAGGAGGAGAGACAGAGAGGAAGATCTTCCGTCCGATGATTCACTCCCCAAGTGAGCCGCAACGGGCCGGTGCGCGCCGATCCGAAGCCGGGAACCAGGAACCTCTTCCAGGTCTCCCACGCGGGTGCAGGGTCCCAATGCATTGGGCCGTCCTCGACTGCTTTCCCAGGCCACAAGCAGGGAGCTGGATGGGAAGTGGAGCTGCCGGGATTAGAACCGGCGCCCATATGGGATCCCGGGGCTTTCAAGGCGAGGACTTTAGCCGTTAGGCCACGCCGCCGGGCCCTATTTATAATTTTGTAAGAATTATTACTATCATGTGGTTATTGCACATGGTGTATTTTTCTTATATGTATTTTTTTTAAAGATTTATTTTTATTACAAAGTCAGATATACAGAGAGGAGGAGAGACAGAGAGGAAGATCTTCCGTCCGATGTTTCACTCCCCAAGTGAGCCGCAACGGGCCGGTGCGCACCGATCCGATGCCGGGAACCAGGAACCTCTTCCAGGTCTCCCACGCGGGTGCAGGGTCCCAATGCATTGGGCCGTCCTCAACTGCTTTCCCAGCCCACAAGCAGGGAGCTGGATGGGAAGTGGAGCTGCCGGGATTAGAACCGGTGCCCATATGGGATCCCGGGGTGTTCAAGGCAAGGACTTTAGCCGGTAGGCCATGCCGCCGGGCCCTTATATGTATTTTTAAAAAGATTAAATTTTTGGCACCTAAGTTGAAGTTATTTTTCTCCATTTCTCCTTTACTTGGAGCCTTTGTTTACAGTTTCTTCCTAACTGTGAAATACACAGCTCAGACAAGGAAAGCTCTATTAGGAGCCAGGGATTTTTTTTTTTTTTTAAGACTCTGTTGTTGCCTTAGTGGGCTCCTTGGTATACACATAGGCTCTGGGAACACAGGGAATTCCTGTGGCAGTTCTACCTTAGATGGAGCTTTCCTGTGTTTCTGGCACTCTTTGAAGCCAGTGGGAACATCGGGTACAACTAGGCTCCAGAGGTGTGCAAGGCACAAGTAGTAGCCTCATGGATGCTGCAATGGGAAGTTTTCCAGAAACCTTTAAGCATAGGCAAGAATACCAGAAATATTTATAGACTAACGACAATCAGGGCAAAATAAATCCGCTGAGATTTCAGAATGTTAAATCACAAATTTCAAGAGGCTGTCCCTCGACTTGCTTATAAAGTTTCCAGAACCTGTGGGTAAATACCTCAAGCCCTACATGCAGCTCCTCAGCAGAGAATAGAAGGTGGTCAGATGGGAGAGCCCCTAAGGCTGTGCTTTATCTACTCTCATTATCTCAACTCCTTCTTCTCATCCAGGGTGGGTATCCCATCCTCTCAGTACCTCCACTCCACTGGGAAAAGTAAACACTGTCTCTTGCATAAAAAGTTGCCCCCCACCTTCTGCCTTCTCTTATCTCTCAGCTGTACCAAGTGTCTCCCTTGAATTGCAATTATTTATTCCCTTTCACTATCAGCTCTGGAAATCTGCTCCCAACTGCTTACGCAAGGGCTCCTCCAAGGTCTCCCATCTGTAATCCCATATTGGTTATCACCAGTGGCCTCTTCCTTGAGCCTACATCCTCTGACCTAACAGGCATTTTTGACCTGCTTCACTAACATCTCTTTCGCATATACCTTCGAGGGATAAACAACAAAGTGAGTCCCTGGCTGCCTCATCAAAATAATCCTCTCGCTGAGATCTTTCTATTCAGCTGTGGTGTGTTGACTACTGGAACCTGGGTGAGAGCTAGGAGAGACAGAAGGAGTTAGGATTTAAAAATGGAGAAACTCAGTGTGGTTCATTGGTTGTGACAATTTCAGCATACTAATTTAAGAAGTCAATAATAAGGGACCCTGGGTATGTACATTGGTGTTATAATCTGTAGGAACCCCCTGAAACTTCAGGCCCGAATATAGCCCTGCTGAAACTTTGACTTGATTTTAGACCAGGGAGACCTGTGAACCCACTGAAACCTCTAGAACTGTAAGACAACAAGTAAGTGTTACCTAAGGTACTAAGTTTTTGTTAATATACAACTTTGATACCCAAACCTGGAAAGGACAAATGTTACCCTATACAGAATATTACAAAGTTAAATCCAATAATATATAGAAAATATATTATCACCAAAATTTACACCAAGAATGTGAGATTGCCAGAAAGCCAATCAGTAGAATTTACCACATTGACAGGGACATGCCATATGATATCTCAGTTGACACAGAACAACATCCAACAAGGCTCAACATCCATTTTTAGTAATTCATAGCATCCACTTATAAGTTTTATTAATATAAAAATCCTTAGGAAATGAGGAAGGGAAGTAATCTTCCTGAGCTTGTTAAAATCGTCTACAAAACCATATAGCACACATTATGCTAAATTGAATTATTTTCAAAGTTTCCCTAGAAATTGGGAATAAAACAAAGATTTTGTGATCCATCCCTTGTATTCTGTACTGTACTAGAGTCCCTTGCCAGTGGAATGTTGTGCTTTTAAAGCATTGGAAAGAAGAAAAAGTATCATGACTTGCAAATGATATTTGCTTTTATAGAAAATCTTGAAAATCAGAGAGACTATTTCAAATTTTGAGCAAAATTCAGCAAGCTCACTGCACAAAGATATAGAAATAAATTGTATTTCTAGTTACCAGTAATGTATAAGGGCTAGTTACAGTTTACAAATGGCATGAGGAAAACAAATAAAAAACCCAATACTGTATCAAGAAGCATTAAAGATATATCATATTACTGATTGGAAAAACCAACATTTTAAAGGCCTCAACATTCCATTAAATTATGTATTTTGTTGATTTGAAAATTGGAGAGACAAAGAGCAGGATAGAGAAACAGCAAGAGACTGCCCATCTGCCGCTTCACTCTCTAAATGCTGACAGTGATCAGATGGGCTGACTAAAGGTGGGGGTTGGAAGCTTCACCCTGGTTTTGGACATGCATGACTGGGACCCAAGTACTTGAACTTTAGCTGCAGCCTCCTAGGGTGTGAACTTCACAGATCTGAGATCAGGAACTGAACCAGAGTTAGAACCCAGGCACTTCAGTGTAGGATGTGGGCAATAGTGGCGTTTAAACCACTATGCTGAATGCCTATATCTAAATAGACTGTTTTTTCAGGGCTGGTATCACAGTGTAGCAGGTAGAGTTAATGGCTTGTGATGCTGACATGTGATAATGGTTACAATGGTTTCAGGTTTGTTTCTGGTTGCTCATCCTACCTGTTTTTTCTGTTTTTCTAAATGCGCACAAGTAATCTACTACTAAAAACTTAGTGTCAAAGCATGGGGTAGAAAAATATATCATTTGAACTGAAGAGATAATTAAGAAACAGACCTCCCATACACAGACAGTTGACTATGGGAATGACAATATCACAAAGCAGTAGAAAAAATGATGCCATTTCCATTAAATGATGCTGAGGTATTTGAAATTTCAAATGCAGAAACCTGAAATTTCATCCCTACCCAATGCTTTATACAAATATTAATTCCAAATGGACTGTTCATTCAAATATGAATGAAAAATGAATACAGTTTTATAGGAGGGAATACAGATGAACATCTTCAAGCCTTCAGAATAAAAACATATTCAAGTCATCAGAATAGGAAGGGGCTTATAAAGAAGACCCAGCCTGGGGCTGGGGCTGGGGTTGTGATACAGTGGGTTAAGTTGTGGACTGCGGTGTCAGCATCTGTATAAATGCCTGTTTGAGACCTGGCTTCTCAACTTCTGATCCAGCTTCCTGCTAAGGCACTGAGAAGGCATCAGAAGATGACCCAAGTACCTGAACCCCTGTATTCACATGGGAAACCTAGGTGAAGCTCATGTTGCCTCTCTCTCTCTCTCTCCTCTCTCTCTTTCTCTCTCTCTCTCTCTCTCACACACACACACTGCTTTTAAATGAATAAATGAATTTCATTTTATGAAAGAGAAAATATATCTACAAACACTAGCCATCAAGGATATGCCATCCGTTGCTTTCAGATCCATTTCTGTCCTGATCTGTTCTGTATGGGAGGATGCTGAGCCCTGTGAGTTGTTATGCACCAGCTTCCTTACCAACTGACTGCTGGCTGAGTTACACCAGTCAGAATCACTGGCAGGAACTTAGGGAATAGGGAGGAAGGAAGGAATAGGAGGATTTTGGTGGCTCCTCATCTTCTCCCAGCGAGTCTTCTCTTCCCAGGATGGAGCTCACAGAGCAGCCTGTCCCATGGGTCCAACTTCCACTGCTTGTCAGCTCCTTAGCTTGGCCCAGAAACCTCCTCTCCATGCTCCTCCAGCCCTTGGGAGAGGCAGTAACTCCCTGCTGTAACTGTTCTTTCATCTCATCAGCTTGCTTTTATTGGCTTTCCAGCAACTCCAGCAACTCCAGCATTTTTGTGACTAGTTCTCCATATTAAATCCTCTTGATTGATCCTCCTGCTTTTGGAATAATTATTCTTCAGACACAGTCTGACCAATACAAGAAAACAGAAATGCATTAAAATTATGTTAAAATTGAAGACCTTTTCCCATCCAAAGCAACATATAGACAGCGAAAAGCCAATGTGTTTTGAGTCACACTATATAAACAATCCTTATTTTTGAGAAACCGAATAGGGTGGGTATTTGGGGCAGGGGCAGGATGCCACTTGGGCCATTCACAACCCCCACCAGAGTGTCTAGTTTCCTGACTCTGCTCCAAATTTATTATTTCTGTTGATGTGTGCCTTAAGAGGCAGCAGTCATGACTTGAGTACTTGGGTCCTTGTCACTGTCGTGAGAGAACTGAATTGAGCTCTAAGCTCCTGGCTTCAGTCTGGCCCAGCTCTGGCTATTGCATGCTGTTTGGGAAAAGCTGCAGATGGATCTCTGTCTATATCTCTTGTTCTGTAAGTCTCCAACTGTCTTCCTTTCAAAGAAATAAATGTAAATCTTAAAAAAATCTCTGACAAGCCCACAGAATTAGAGTAAATATGTAGCTGCAATCATTAAGATTTTATATCACACAGTAAGATTTTATAGTTTCCCCATGCAAAAGAAGCAAACACTGCTCTGTTTCTCTGTTGAAGACACTGGTGGCAAACTCTCTTATTGTGAAGAAATGTCTGAGCTTGGGTAACATTAAAGAGGCTTATTTTTTAGTTCAAAGGCATGGCACTGAGTCCGGCAAGGTTTCATGGCAGATGGGTGGCAATGAGGGCAGCATATGGAAGAAACAGAGATCATGTGGATACAGGAACCTGGAGCCCCATGACACCGCGTCCATCCTTGTGCAGGCAGGCAATGACAGGATAACCTTCTGTGTAACTCACAGCATCTCTCCACATCCCCACACTGAGGACTAAGATCCCAGCTCGTGAACCCACGGAGGACACACTGGACTCACAGGCATGGCATAGTCTTCTGCTCGACATCCATTTCCTACTCATTCAAGCTGTCCTTCTGTCATGCCACTAAGATGAAGGTACTCCTAGGGATCATTTTCAAATCAGATTTATTACTGAAATTTATAAACTTCATATAATGAGAATATTTTTCCCCTCAGCAGGATCATTTTAAAAATAATTTATTTTATGTATTTGAAAGGCACAGTAACACAGAGAGACAAAGCTAAAGAGAATTTCTATCCATTGACTCACTTCCCAAATGGCTGTGATAGTTGGGGCTGGGCCAGGTAACGTCAGGATCCAGGAACTCCATCTAGGTCTCTCATGTAGGGGCAGAGGTCAAGTACTTGGGCCCTCTTCCTCAGGCTCTGTTTCAGGGATCTAGACTGGAAGTGGCGCAACAGGGACTTGAATTGGTGCTCATACATGAGATTTGGTGTGGCAGGTGGAGTCTTAACATTCTGTATCACAAAGCCTACTCAGCAGGGTCATTAAAAAATAAATAGAAGAAGGGTGTGCACTCCCATCCAGGGGCTCTCTTCACTGAAGTCTGTAGTGACAAGGGCTGGGCAAAGACAGAAGCTGAGAGCTGGAGACTCAGTATAGTCTCCTATATGGCTGGCAGTAACCCAGACCCTTGAGCTGTCATCTGTTGCTTTCCAAAGTGTGCATTAATAGGAAGCTGGAGTCAGAATCCAGACTGATATCAAATCTAGGCACTCTGTTGTGGGACATGGGAAACTTTACCAGTGTCCTAACAATGGGGTCAGATGACCAGTCCTTGGTCATCAAGATTCTGGAGCCAATAAGTAAAAGGACATTTTCCACTAGATACTTTTCATCTTTCAGGAGAATTGATATTTTATTTAGGATATTTCCTATATCCTAAAACTATCCTCAGGCTCTTTCTTATCCTAAAAGTCTGTCTGTCTGTCTATCTATCTATCTATCTTCTTCATCATCATTTATCTATCTATAATCTATACACTCATCTATCATCATCTATCTACTTATCTATGTATCTAACATCATCATGATAATTAGCATCTATCAAAACTGGAAATAAGTTATTTTAGAATATAGAATAAGCTTTACTTGATTTTTTCTTTGAAAAAGCTATATTCTTATTGACTACCGATATTCTATTGAATGCAATTTATTCTTTCACTCTTTTATTATTATTTTTATTAATTATTTCACTTTTGGTAATTTTACATAGTTGATTAGGGTGATAAGGGTCAAGGGCTACAAGAAGGTTGGTGAGATCATCATTTCCACATTCTTCTTTTTTTTTTCTTTTTTGTGTCTGGAGGAAGGAGGGAGACAAGGAGAGAAGACACACCCGGCTGCTGAGATCCTGTCATAGTAATTACACTGAGAATGGAGAAAACTTGGGCCCAGGCAAGCCCGGGATTCGCCTACTGCTTGGCAGTGGTGGCTGGGTTTAGGGCCCCAAATATTGAGTCTGAGTGGTTCAGATCATCCCAGCAGTTGCCTTGCTGCCAGGAGGTCCATCCATTCAAGCCCCAAGGTTGAACTCTACTCTATTCTTTCACTCTTTATACCTGTTTTTTTAAAAAACCATTTTCACAATAGAAATAGAAAAACTTATATGACTACAATTCCTCCATTGCCTACATTTTTGCCTAGCTTGTTCTAGGAGTGTCCATGCTGCTGATCCAGAGACTGTATCTTGAGAATGTCAGCTCAAGTGGATCCAGGAGTGGATAAGCCTTCTTTCCCACTTTCCCAGGAGGCTTGGCTGCTCTGCTAAGTTTCGCTTAGCTCCACATACCCCTCTGAAAATAGACCTGTTATTCAACTGTCCTCAGTTGCCCTATGGAGTAGGCTGCTTATTCCTTGCTGGGCCATTTATTCATGTTGTGCTTTTAACTCATCACATTCAAGACCTTACCCAAGAAAAAAATAAAGAGAAAAAAAAAAAACCCCAATACCTGACCCTCCTAATTCCCATTAACCAAGGTCAGTAAGAAGTAGCTTGACAGCAGCGTACTGTTGCTCCCTTTCATACCCTCATGATTATTGCAGCTCACTTCACAATATCTAAGATATGGAGTCAGATGTCCATCCACTGATGAGTGAGTAAAGAAAATGTGGTGTATATTAAATGTGGTGTATATTTATAAATTATGGAATACTACCCACCCATCAAGAGAATGAAATCCTTTATTTCACAATAAAATAGATGAAACTGGAAACCATTAAGCTTAGCAAAATAAGCCAGTCTCAGAAAGACAAATATCGTGTTCTTTCTTATATATGGCAGTACAAAAAATAGTAGAGGAATGAAATGATCTTATGGAATTTAGGATTTGATTGTCATTTTTAGCCTGTGTTTATACTGCAGTGGAAATGTGGTCTTGTGATCTTTTTACTTCTTGCTTGTTGAATATTATGATTAGTGGCAATTAAGATTGTGAGTACAGAGTGGGTTAAAATCATGTCTATGCAGATACTGTTGAAGAGAGGGAAGCCAGGTTGGGGTCTATGGGGATAGCAGGGAAGAGAAGGAAGTATGATTGTCTTCTTGACACCATGCCTGTGGTATGAATATAATCTGTTTTCTTCATACTAATAAAAAGGCAAAAAAAAGTTTTGCTAGTAGGTGAGTGTGAGGATACTGGCTGTAGATGGGAAAGGTTACCAGAGGAAAGCGTGTAGGGCTTCAAGCTTCCCCAGGAATACTCCCCTGTCAGCCACTGCCTGGCCTCACATAGCAGAGAGTAGGCTGTCCTCACTGAGTGGCTGCTGGCAAGAAGATACTCAGTTCTCCCAGGGGCAGAGACTTGCAAAGCCTGGAAACAAAATGATTTATTTTCTAATGAATTATTTTTTAAATGAATAAGTTACTTATTAACAATTAAACATTGGTTATTTCCACAGATGTTTTGCGTTTGGTGCTTGATAATGAAAAAAATATATAAAAGGTTCCCAAATCATGATTAAATATAAGTATTCTCAATTTACTCTATAAGACTCATTTCTGTGTTTTTGATACATATTCTGTTTGAAACAATATTTCACCAAAAAGCATTTGAGACACTTGAGAGTTCAGCTTTCTTTCAGATAAGATGAAAGACAGGCGCAGAACAAGTGTTTACAACCCTCCTTCTCTTTGGATGCTTGTGGAAACATGAGGATATGTGTATCCCACAGATACATGCCTGCCCACCCAAACAGAATGACAAACACCCACTCTTCATTCCATGCACCAAGTGGCTGCCTCGTTTGTGATAACAACATAGCTTTCCTACCACACTCTTGCACAGGTACGCTGTGCAGGACTCAGAGCACTTTCTTACTGCTGTGGAAGTGAGAGTGAACTCTAGGATTCCTGTCTGGGTTTTCTTTTGGAAGTCATGGAGCATTACTAAATCACATCCTATCACACAAATTGAAAAGCAGAGCAGTGTCATGGGGCCATGGCCAACCCTATGCAGTAACTCTATGTTTCCTCTTGTGCTGTCTCCCTGCCCCCCCCCCCCCCGCCCTGCCTTTTGCTAATTTCCTTCCTGTGGATCCCTGGCTCTCCTTGCCCCAACAGGTGTTCTCAGCGAAGGATTTGAATTCTGAAGCATAAACCATGTGATTTCCTGTGGAATATCTCCTGCTGCAGTTGAATGTCTAAACATGGTGGGAGAATAGGGCGATTGTTTTAGGGGGAGATGAGGAGTCCTTACTCCAGGTTAGGGACCCAGACCTATCCATTTTCATACAATTTAAGAATCAGGCTCACTATTCACTTTTCTTTTCTCCATTGTTCAGACACAACTGCACACCACAGAACAGAAAATAGTCCTTTTTATTAAGGCAATCTGTCATTGACACATGCAGCAGCTGATTCTACACCTATTGTGATTTTTGTATCCCAGTGGCCTTTGAAGTGCATTTCCAACCCTGAGCGTATAACTTCAGCATTGTTGAGCCCACAGTTACAGTCAGAAATGTTAAAAGTCCACCTCTCACAGACTTCCTTGCAGTTCCACCTGCTTGTCTTGCTTCAAACCAAACTAAACCAAACCAAACCAAACACGAGCTTTCCCATTTTTCTTATTATTCAAGCCTCCTGCTAATCCATTGGCAGGCACTGATCTAGCATCTCTTCCCTGTTTCACAGGCATTGCTATTTTTTACAGAATGAAAAGCTAGCAGTAAGCCATTGACTTTTTTTTTAAATCACACATTGTAGGGTATTATGTGTTATTTCTGGCAGTTACAGGCTCACAGTAGCATTTTTATACTTTGTTATAAATGACAGACCGCTGTCAATCCTGGAAGTTACCCCAGACCTTGACTCACCCTTGGCTCTTCCTGTTCCTAACTATAGCCATCAGGCCCCAGTTATCATCTCCATAATTTTGCAGGTTCTGGCAATTATGCAGTCTTGTTTGTTAGATTCCCTATTAAGTTCTGGCCAGGTTTTTTATTTTTGCCTCTGTCTCTGAATTTTAGGATGAAACCTTTGAGTTCTTTTTTTTTCTCATATTCAGTGTATTTTGGCATTTTGCCTCCCATCCGTTAGATAATTCTGGCCCATTCTCTCTCAGGTGTGCAGGGAGAAGCCTTCTGTCTTCCCACACATTTTTTCTTCATGTGCTTTTCCCCCGTTGGAATTGGGAACCCACCTCTGTATTGCTTCACTGTGTGGCCTCAATGCTGTGAGTTGAGTGTGGCTTGTTGCTGGACAGTCACATTTGTGTTGCCAGGTCTAATAAATCAGAGAACCCAGTTTCCCTAAAAATTCTCATTTTGGGAAAGAAAAAAAGAAAATAATTCTGTGACAACCATACGGTCAAGTAAGCAAAAATTTACTGGCTGCCATTATTTAGGAGTTTTGCATATTTTTATTTATTTGTAAATCAAAGCAGCAGAGACAAAGATCTCCCATCTGCTGAATCACTACCCAAATACTTCCAAAAGCCTGCTTTGGGCCAAGTTGGAACCTGCAGCCAGGGACTCAATCCAGGTCTCCCATGTGGGTGGCAGAATCTCAACTGCTTGATTCGTTATTTGCTCCCTCCTAGTTTCATATTAGCTGGAAGTTAGAATTGGGAAGAGAGCTGGGGTTAGAACCCAGAAACTCCAATATGGGATATAGAAACCCCAAGTCATGTAGTAACCGCTATGCTAAATAACACTCTCTGCTATTATTTTTGAGAAGAATATTTAAATTAAAAAGATGAATTGCTGTTCTTTTAGATAAAAGGAGGGATTGCACACAGCTGGGAGTTCCTCAGTATGTCTGCCGACCACCAGAATGCTTAGAGCAGTGAGCAGGGAAAGAGGTTAAATGATGATTTTCTAAAATAAAACCATGTTCTAATTGCTGGAACCTGTGACTGTCATCTATTGTGGAATAAAGGGCCTTTGTAGATGTGAGATCACTCTGGATTATCTGGGTTGGCTCTGTGTGCATGCAATCTCCCACTTTCTTTTAAGGAGTGCAAAGTGTGCCTTTGGGATCAGAGATTGGATTCTGTGGCCACAAGCCAAGGAGAATGGATTCTTCTTCATGGCACTGGAGGCTGTGCGACCCTAAGAGTGCCTGGTGTTCAGCTGAATTGTAATTATTGGACTTAACCGTAAGTGTAGTGAAATGAACTTTTGTTGTAAGCCATCACATTTGTGTTAACTTTGGAATGGTCGCTATAGTGAATAATGGCAGAGCGGTAAATGAGGGACAGAAACGGAAAGTAGGTAGTGTTGGCCGGCAGCTTGGTTTGGACTTGTGTGTTCTAACTCTTAGATATCTTGTCAATCAGGTTCCCTCCTGTAGTTGCCTTTTGTGTCTCTGGAAGCCTGCTGGGTGAGAAGGAAATCAGCAGCCTAAGTCAGTGAGGCTCCCAATTGCTGTTCTCTGCTGGACTCCAGCCTCTTCAAGCTCACACATTCACACTCTGCTTTTCTGTCCTTTTCTGTCTTTTCTGCTTTTCTCTTCTGCTTCAAACATTTCATTCCTGATTAGAATAACTATTCATCTGCCCAGGGAGTGATGAAGGAGTGGATGCTTTTCTTTGCATAGAGAGGGACTGGCATGGCCTCTGTATCAGAGTTCATTTGACTAGTGATATCATATGTGCTTGATTAGTTACAAAATGGCTACTGTTTTTCGCTTTGCAGTGTTGTCCCTTTGCTACATAAACCTATCTGCTCTTATGATTAAAAGGTTAAGTGTGTGTCCCCCACTCTCCCCTTAGATCCTGCTCAGCTTTGTTACCAGCAGAATGTGGAAATTCTAATGCAGATATCGGTAGTCTGTCCTGTTCCAGTTAGTTTTCTTGGAGTACTGTCTCTGTCAGGTGAGCAAATCCAGGTAGCCTGCAAAAGGGTGAGGCCCAGGTGGAACAGACACACTCCCGGAGTCGATGTCAGCCAAGACCAGTCAATGTTCAGCTGACTGCAAATTCATGGATGAACCCGGTCAAGGTCAGCCAATCTAACCCAGATCAGCATACCAATCAGTCCAGCCAGAGAGCGGACTACATGAGTTGTTTCCCTTTTAATTGGTTAAGTCTGGGGATGATTCGTTATGCAGCAACAGATTACTGACACACATCTTAGGGTTTACTGTTCCAACTATGCTGCCCTCCCAAGGGCCATCCTTGTTGTCCCCAAGCCTGTGTGTTTTCTCTCTTGAAAAACCTTGAAGTCCCCAGAGCTGGTCATCCTGTGTACCTGCAGCATTAGGAAAGGACATGCCAAAAGTGTCAGTGGAAGTTACTGTTCTTTTTGGAAAAGCTTAGGGAATTATGAAGCACTCTAAGCATTTGAGGAGGAATGGAAATATTGAAACCTACCAGATTTGCTATGAACTTGCTTTCCATTATGTCAAGATGTTTTAAATAGGAACATTTGAAAATTAAGTGAATTATAGAGCCAAACAGTTTTAGTAGGTCTGATGAAAATTTAACTTTTTTTTTGTCTGGATCAAATAGTTAAATTTAGGGTAATTGCAAAATCATAATATGAAGTTCTGTTGTTCAGTGTTGATGAAATTCACTGTTTCAACAGCTTGGGTGCATCTGACAGTGTTGCACTAAAGCATAGTGTAGTCACCTGCCTTTTTCTCATTTTGATTAGGGATTGAGGATGACAAGATTTGCATGACCTTCAGGAGAAGTGCCCGAAAGAGACATGAATGTTTTTAGGGAAGTGGAACTTTCCCCAAAGTGGCCATTTTTAACTTCCCTCCTAGGAACTTCCTACTTCCAGGAAATAAACTAAAGTGGAAAACAATTAAATTTTCTAGTTGCAAATTAGATACTGGAGTTCAAATTTATTGCTCACCATTAGGTGAGGGGAAAGTATATCCGCATCTCTGCTTTATCCAGTTACACCACAGCCTCTGATTATACAACAGAAAGTATTTTACCCATTTCAGTGAGAAAGTAATCCTTGCATTAATCTTATTTTTATGGCACACTAATATAGCACCTTGCTTTTTTATTAGTGTGATATAATCCAGAACTGTTCTAATTCCTGAACTAATAGGTACCTTTAGCAGTTCCAATAAGGTGTTCTTTTTTGAAGTTGTAAAAAATATCAGAGTGGATTTGATGTTAAAAAAATTTTGGGGGCAAAATATGGAATAGATCTTGTCAGATGAGCAACAGACAACTTCTGTTTCTCAGATCTCTCAATTAGTCTTTATTAATCCTTTGTACTTGTTCCAAACTATTCAGAAAGGACAGATCACTGTACAAACTCGGTTTTATTTGTAAATATTTGTCTATACTAGCTGTTAGCTTTTATTTGCCATTAATATTCATGATAATTGTAGAATCACTTATGTTCAGCTGAATAGACCCATTGCCTGAAGCTTGAATTGCTTCTACTACATCCGACTAACTGTTCACTCCATTCCTGCCTCCAACCTGCAGAAATCGGGAGCACCTCACTTGGCACAGGCCCCAGACCTCTCTACATCCCTGATGATTTAGAAGGTCTCCTCTGTAGTCAGCTGAAATTTATTTCCTAGAACTTTCTGATGATCCAGTTGTAATGTACAGAAGTATTGAATGTCATAACTGGAAAGTACTGGCTAAGACCTCAACTGTTAGTGGTTTCCAAATAGCAGAAATTGTTAGTAGCTTGTAAAAATCAGTCAGATAGAGCCTCACTACCATTGTCACAAAATGAAATAGAACATCAGAATGCACAACCTTACCGAGGAAAAACTCTGTTTTACAAAATTTTGTTAAGCACCTCCCTACACATGTGTATATGTTGGGTGGCAATGCATAATTTATGTCTTATTGTCGATGATTGTAGAGGCTTAGAACACACTGACATTGTTTACCTCCTCATTTTGCAGATGTGACAAATTAGACCCAAATAAGTAGAGTATCTTGCACATGATCCCACAACTGGCCAGGGGATGAGGCCAGCTGGCCCTGCCTTATCTTGTATCTGGTGCTCATTGTGCTCCAGCATCAGCCCAGGCTTTGCTGAGCGGGTCCTGTTGTTCAGTGTATTGATTCTTAGATATTGGGTAGTTCTCTTATATAAATTTTCTCTCCTTCATTGAAAAACATCCCTGCTTAAAAAAAGAATACCTCAAAAGAAATATAGCTGCTATTTTAGTTGTCTTTGCTGGCGCTCACCTATGTACTGTACTGAGATCACTAGCTTTTAGACAGATTAGTAGGGTGTGATGTTCATGATTGCAGACACTGTCTTTATGAAAGCAACCCTGTTTGCATTACCTGTTTGCATCTGATGTCACATCAGATTATTGAGTGTTACTAAGTTTATTTTCATTTCAGTCACCTAAGTCCTTTGACTTTATTTGGAAGCAAGAAAAGTGAGAACAAGGAAGGAAGAGAAGGAGCTAGTGTTTATTAACTGTCTACTATACGCCCAGGAATTTTGAAGAGTGTTAACTGTCTTCTCAGCCCAATATCGTGAGAAACTTATTAATATCATTGTACAGGTGGTAAACTGAAGTTTAAGTATGTCAAGAAACTTGCTGAGATCAATTTAAAAAATTGCAGAACTAGTGACCGAGAAGAGATCTGAACTTCCTTTGCCTAGGCGTGCATGCACTCTTGCTTTGGGCTGTGGATTTGCAGGGTTGACTCCTAGGAACATGCCTGGATACCTCACTCTCTCTGCATAAGAGAACGTGAGCTGAGGA
The DNA here is from genome assembly GCF_030435755.1 of Ochotona princeps. NCBI lineage: Eukaryota > Metazoa > Chordata > Mammalia > Lagomorpha > Ochotonidae > Ochotona > Ochotona princeps. Next base: position 56,220,348 of record NC_080845.1, read on the forward strand.
TGCCCCAGTCACTGCTGGCTTCTACTTCTGCCCCTCATTCCTCTTGTAGCGCCTTCCTGGGAGAGTTCTGTTTTCCGAGGACCGACTTTCTCATCCTCTCTTCCGTTACTGTTGTCCTTTGCCTGCTACCTGGACCTTCCAGCAGAAGAAATCAGGTTCTGCCCTGGTTCCAGAGAGAAATCCACCCACATACTGGATTTGATCATGGTGCAACTTTAATCCCGAGCTTCAGTTCGTGATTTCATCTTCCTGTATCCCTAGTGCAACTAAAAGTAACCAACTCCCTTCACGTGGAGTGAGAGTGTAACCAGTTTGGTTCTGTGGAGAACTCAGCTTCTCTCCAATGGAATTTGGTTCAGAGCAATAAAACGTCTCCTTTCCTTAGAATTTCTGAGGAATGCACTTTGTCCCTGACCAAGGTACTGTACAATATTTAAAAGACGTTGTCTGCTTTAGTTTTGGCCAAGTCCACAAAAGTTCTAAATAATAGGGCAGGCGCTGAATGCCCAGACATCCTAGAGAGAGAGAGAGAGAGAGTAGAGCAGGATGTGTCCTTCACCAGGAGAGTCTGAGAGTCTGGCTAGTGCTAGTGCAGCAGGCCTTGGGAGGGTGTGGGAGAGTCAGAATGTGGATGGGTTTACAGTTCTCTGGCATATTTACTTACTTCCCTTCAGAGAAAGGAAAAAGTTTACTCTCATTTCAATCCAGGGGAGAGGAGTCTTACAGTGAAAATTTAGGCAGTTGTCATGTGCTTTGTGGAATTTGGAGATGCACTGAGGGTGTTATACTCTTTTTTAAAAAAAGATTTATTTATTTTTATTGGAAAGCCAGATTTACAGAGAGGAGAGACAGAGAGATTCCGTCTGCTGGTTCACTCCCTAAGAGGCTCCAGTAGCTGGAGTTGAGCCTATCCAAAGCCAGGATCCAGAAACTTCCTCTGAGTCTCCCTTGTGGGTACAGGGTCCCAAGGTTTTGGGCCATCCTCCAGTGCCTTGGCTACAAGAAGAGAGCTTTATGGGAAGTGAGGCAGCCAGGACATGAACCAACACCCATATGAGATCCTAAAACTTGAACGAGGAGGATTGGCTAATTGAGCTGTTGTGCCTGGCTTGATGTTACATTCTTGCCAAACAAAATGGGAAGGCAAAAGGGTACAAAGATGAATGCTAGGGCCGGACGCGATAGTGTAGTGGTTAAGGGCCTTGCCTTGAACGCACTGGGATCCCAAATGGGCGCCGGTTCTAATCCTGGCAGCCCTGCTTCCCATTCATCTCCCTGCCTGTGGCCTGAGGATGCAGTCGAGGATGGTCCAAGGCTTTGGGACCCTCTACTCGCGTGGGAGACCTGGAAGAGGCTCCTGGCTTCGGATTGGCTCAGCACCAGCCATTGTGGCAGCTTGGGGAGTGAACCATCGAATGGAAGATCTTCCTCTCTGTTTTTTCTCCTCTCTCTATATCTGTCTTTCCAATAAAAATAAAATAAATCTTAAAAAAAAAAAGGATGAATGCTGGGCATGCAAGCTGGATCTGTAGTAATGGCCTATGTGTGGACCTGAAAAATGAAACTGGCTTGTTTGCAAAACAGTCCTTTACCACACAAAGTCTTGGAGAGTAGATGGAGGAGTTGATGCCAGGATACCCCAGTGATGGGGAGGAGTTCTACAGGATCAGCTGTGGACTGGTAGGGGCAAGTGCTGGGCAGAGACTCTAATGAATCCACAGCAGAAGCTTACAGGAAAGTCCATTGTGGTCATTGATCACATTCACAAAAGACTAGCAACAGATGACCAAGCAGTTAGCACGTAACTCCCCAGTTTCATTCCTCTTCAGTCTGTGTGTACCGCCTTTGAGGGAACCAAAAAATTCAGGGGCCATGGCTGATAAGCATGAGCTCAGAAGTTATGAAGAAGCAGCTTTGCCCCATTGGCCCCAATCTGGGCTTTTAAACCTGGATACCGTTGGACTTTGGACAAGAATGCGAAGTTTTCAGCAACTAACTCTTTGCTGGCGTGTGCATTGCGGGATTAGTGGAAGGACCCTGTGTACTTTAATGTCCTAGTGCAGGAATAATTTGGTTGTTTTCTGTAAGTGAATTGGAACACACTAGGGCTGATCTAAAGTTTCATGCAGAGACCGTAGGGAATGGGTCAGTGGAGCAAGTTTAGAATGGAGTGTGAGGAAAAATTGTAAATCAACTTTGCTCCCGTATATGTGATCAATGCCAGTTGTTCAATTAGCAGCAACCAATATAGTGGTCTTTGCTCTCTCATCTGGTTTCTTATCACCTATTTGTTTGAGAAGTCACTTCTGTGAAAGTTGTAAGGACTTGTTGCATGTGGAGAGCTGTAGGAGAGCAATGTTGCCACACAGTTGTGCTGTGGTTGGGGTTGCCAGGTGCCAGCAAACGAATTCCTTTGGACAGAACCTCCATGATGTAACAGACTCATCACACACACAAGTCTGCGTATTCATCAAGGCATTTATAAATCACGAAACACTGCAACAAATGTAAGTTTTGGCATGAGTTTTATTGTCAATACTCCCATCAGAGTAAGAGGGTATTTCAAAATATTTGTGGAAAAATAGAATTATGAGAAAGTTTTGATACAAAACAGTCTAAATCTATTTATGGCTTAAAAATCAGTTTGTAATGATTACAAATCAGAACAGTTTGCATTTTTACAAACTCGTTAATTTTTCATTATGATTAAATAGTATTATTGTGAATGTCTTAGCTGGAAGTATGGCTTTGGGGACTATATGGCTATTTTAAGTGTATTTTACAATGAATATTATATTTATACTTCTGAGATTATAAAATCATTGGTGGCAAAGATCATGTTTCATTTTAATGACAATGACAGAGTATCCTGGGAATGCTCCGAGGAAATGAAAGACATCCATGTTTAAATGTCCAGCCATGCTGTGCTTGCTAGAGAGCTTCTTGAGCTTCTCCTACTGTTTTCTTTACATCTTGTTAGTATTTCTTTGCAGCTGAACTATGACAGTTTGATATGATATGTACCATCAAGGAGGAAAATGACTTCTTTAAGGAAACATTACTCAAATTCAGAAGAGTGTTGTTCAGTGTCAAAGACCATGTTTCTATCAGTGTAACATTAGAAAACATGACCCGGGGGGCTAACTTCGTGGCACAGTGAGGTAAGGCACTGTTTGCATGTGGGCACCATATATGAGAGTATTGGTTAGAGTTCGGACTGCTCCATTGCCCTTCCAGTTCTCGTGTAATGTGTCCAGAAGGGCAGGGCATGATAGCTTAAGTGCTTGAGCTGCCACTACTCACATGGTATTCTTGAATCCTGGCCTAGGCCTTGCTCAGCCAAGCACTAACAAATCTAGGGAATCAACCAGTGAATGGAAGATCCTTCTCTCTTTGCTTCTGTTATTCTAGCTTTCAAGTGAAAAGGAGGAGAATAAAGCATGACCTGGAGAAATTGTGAATAACACTGCTAACTGAAAATTTAGTGGAAGTTTTGTATTTACTTGAAGGCATTCACTTAATATTTCATCTGTATTCTGATGTTGTGTCTTACTATAGGTTCTCCCAAAGCTGACCCTGGGACAAGGATTTAGTTGTAAGCAGACAGGTTGAAAGTCAGGGCCAGAAAACAGCACATAGGGAATCAGGGCACAAAGAAGGGCTAACAACCACCTAAGGCTGAGTCCCTGAGCTTTTAACCCTGCAAGCTGCTAGAGCTCAGTCCTGCTGGACCCCTCACTTGCTCAAGCAGGGAGTGAGGACGGCCTTGCTGTACCAGTCCCTGATTGGTGGCTGCCACTCCAGGCACTAACACACTGGGCAGATCTGCCCCATGTCGCCCCAGGCTGGGTGGGCTCTTTCAGCCTATGGGAGCCTCGAGTGAGGCATAGATGTCTGCTTTAGGCTCAGATTGAGGAGGAGAACACCACACCCTGGCAGTGTGTGCCCCATTGGGCTAGTTAAAACACTGGTGAAATGAAGAATAGTGCTTGCCAGACGGCACAAGACTGTGTTAGGTTCAAGTTAGTATATCCTTTGTAGAGGTCAATAGTATGGACAAGATTTGCTTTCAGAGTAATGGAGATCCTTGGGTGGGTGGATCAGCTGGATGCTTTGTGAAAGCCATTATGCTGGCCTGTAAAACACCACACAACTCCCAATAAGGAAACAAAGGGGCTCAACTAGAACTAGGATTAAATATGAGAAAGAAGTAAAGAAGAAAATTCTACAAATGCCTATGTGGGTACAATATGTACATTAACATGACTCCCAAAAGAGTTTGAAGAATTGAAGAGGTTTTTAAGTCTCATTGTGAAGAAGTCAAGGTGATTATTTTAAAATGTTAGGCATATAGTGAAGAATAGAACAGATTATAAACACTTTGGATGTTATTTTTTTTCCCCTCCCTATTATCGTCTGTGAATTTGAATCTTAACTACCTTGACAAGCCAACAAGTGTCCCTGAGCAATTGTTCCATTTCACAGCTGAGGCAGAGCCCAGAATCTTTGTTCTGTTCACTGAGCAACCGCAGCAACCCAGAATTTAATTTGGCGCTTCACAAATACTATGTTCCATCTCTTGACATTTATTTTTAAATTCTACGAAAACGCAAGCTCACAGGATGCTGTGTATGTGTGTTCCTCCAGTACTTTTGCTGTTCCCCAGCTGTTCAAAAACATGTTGTAGCTTTAGCTTCTTCAAATGCCTCCCACAATGAAGATTACCTTAATTGCTTGTTTGTGGAACATTCAGTCACAGACAGAATATGCTGTAACAATTACCCGTAGGTGAAGGTTGACATTTTAAATTTCTCATTATTCCATTAGTGGTTCTTTTTATGACTTCTTGTTTACCCTGTTTTTCGATCTCAAAGCCAGACCATCTCTGGAAGTTGTGTGATCTCAGTTCTACCCTCCCCCTGAGGAGCAGTCAGAGCAAAGGCGTTTCCTCATTCAGATGATACTCAACAAGCTTGTCCCGAGCGTCAGTTAAGTGGCAGATGCTGGGCTGGGTCTGGAAGACACAGATCTGAATGAGTCAGATTTGGTTTTACTTCTGATGTGAGGCACCTATGGTGCCTGCAGTCTGTGAGGAAACAGAAAAGAAATACGCAAGCAGATTAACATGTAAAGCAATTTCACACAGTGATGCTGTTAGATATTCAAGGTGCCAGCTGAAGCTCTCGTATACTCACAGAGTACAAAACCAGCAGTACCCCCTGCATCGGTGGTTTTCCTTGTTTTTCAGTTATGGTGGTCAGCACAGGCTGAAAGTACTCATATTTCTCCTCTTTCAAGAGAAACCATATGGACAGAGTGTATCACAATGTGTTGCAGTCCCTATATTTTATTATAAAGGATGTCAGTACATCTGTTACTGTACCTAGCTCATAACTTAAACATTACAATAAGAACGTATATGGTGGGAAAAAGTAGTTTATGTAGGGTTCAACATAATCAGAGGTTTTAGGTATCCACTGGAGTTTTGCCATGTATTCACTACGGATAATGGGGCTGCTGTTTCTTCCTCCATTTATTCACAAATTATGGCACATGATCCATCATTTTTAATGCCTTTTGACTTTTCTATGTAGCCAGGCATTTTAGAGTCTGTTTCTTATCAGTACTTAACTAACCCCTTCAAACATGCTTATATAATGACAGTATATTTCATCATACAGTGGAACAAAATTTATTACACTGAACTTCTTTTGATGGATATGAAGGTTATTTCCAGTCTTCTGCTCTCTCAATCAATACTATAATGAATATTATCTTACACAAATCATTTTTCACAGAACTATGGAGTAGTTTTCCAGAAGTCAGAATTATTTGGTTAAATGTATATACGAGCATACACCATTATACATGTATTCATATATCTATATGTACGTATGTGATCTTTAAAAGAATGCATTTATAACATAATGTTTACAAATAGGCAACATAAACTTATAGCAAATCTTATAAAGGAACAAAATTGCATATAATATGTTAAGTCTTCCTTACTTTTCTTTTCTCTTCACATTAGACTTCTCTCTTCAAAGACAACAAGTGTTTATTTATTTGGGCACCCCTCTGCTGCCTTTCCAGAATATTAGCAGGGAGCTGGATCAAAAGTGGAACAGATGGGACATGAATTGGTGCACACATGGGATGCTGGAAGGAGGAAGATTAGTTGTGACAATGTGCTGACCCCATAGACAGAATTTCATATATATACAGTTGGTTGACTGCACATCCATGAAAGCCTCGGATACAAAAGGCTGGCATTATTATTAACTTACATATATTCTTTATCGTCACCTCATTGTGTTCAAGTCACATAGCAATCTAAGAGCATCACTCAGGGTTTCAAAGGTCAGAGTTTTATATAGTTGTCACATCAACAGTGGATAAGAAATTCCAGGCCCAGAAATGTAACAGAGCGGCCTGATATAATGGCCTAGAGGCAAATTCTTGCCTTGCATATACCATATGGGCGCTGGTTTATGTCCTGACTGCTCCTCTTCCCATCCAGCTCCCTGCATGTGGCTTGGTAAAATAGTAAAGGTGGCCCCAAAGCCTTGGGACCATGCAACTGTGTTCGAATCCCGGAAGAAGCTCCTGGCTTCAGATTGTCTCAGCTCTGGCTTTTGTGGCCACTGGGGGAGTGATCCAGCAGATGGAAGATCTTTCTCTCTGTCTCTCCTTCTCTTTGTAAATATGTCTTTCAGTAAAAATGAACAAATGTTAAAAAAAAAAAAGAAATCTTACAGGGCAAATCACCCAAAAAGCAAGCTAGCTACTTCTTAACTTTGTGTGTCTGCCCATGTGTGGTTGCTGTACAGGCCGGTGTGCAAATGTCTTTGCCCTAGCTCTCATGGAGAGGAGAGCATAAGCCTGCCTGGTAGTACAGACATCAAACAAAGCTGAAGTTGAGGATTGTGATGGGGGCTAAGGACTAGAAGGGTTGGGATTATGATTAGTGACTGAAAATTTCATAGTCATTTAAAAATTGCCAGACTTATTAAATATACTGAGGTAGAATTGACCGAACTGTCCTCTCTGATTGCATGAGTAGTTGGAAGCAAAGAAGATAAGGGCACTTGCGAAAGCAAATATAAGCCCCAGGTCTATAGCTTTATGAGGAGTGATTTGCCAATCAAGGCTGTTCTTTGTATTATAGACCTATTTTGTGTGTACTTGAGGAATGTTAAAGTCCCCACTTATGTGACATGGAGCAGAGATGCAATGAGAGAATTCTACTTCGTGAGCAAGGATGACAGATGCAGGCGGCTGGCCACACTAAGTGTTCTTCTCTTACCAGCTCTTGGCTCAGCTGGAGAATACGGATTCTGTCCTCCTCTGCATTAGGTCAGGTTGTGTGACTATTTCTCAGCAAAGTACATGAACAGAAGTGATACTGTTTTTCACTTGACACTGTTGTTAATGTTAGGATTCTGTTCTCATTCCTTTCCCTTGGGCATGTCAGATGGGTCACTACTTGGAGGAGAACATCATTTTCACCTGAGATATGAGCAAAAAGAAACTTTCAAAATAGCTTTAAGTCCTGGAGGTTTTAGGATTGTTTGTTATAATAGTCTCTCCTGATAACTGTGTTTATGAGCACATTCTGTCTTCTTGCTTGAGCAGCTAATATTAATAGGTTAACTCTTTATGCTATTGGGCTTGTTGTCCATGGCAAAGATAGCAAATATTCTCACATCTAGATATGCAGTAAACTTTGGAGGTACTATTTACGAAGCTGCTATTTAAAAGCAATATCCCAGTGTGAAACAAAGTCAGCAAAAACAATGTGCAACTCCTAGCAATGGATGAAACACGTAATTATCCTCATTACACTAGAGGATTCACTTTACTGAATCATCCATCTTATCCTTAATGAAAATCAGTCTCCCTGGACATTTCAAATATACTTTAATTTAATAAAGTGTGTGCAACTTCCATGCAGGGGTCTTCCAGCTCATGATTCCCATGAACTAGACATACATCAGGGGTTAATCATTCCAAGGCCCTTCTGATTCTTTAGCATTCCTCTAAGCACTCATTCTATTGACAGTTTGTACTGTTGGTTACATCTGAGTTACAAGTGAGTGCAATGAGCCTTCCCAGTCACTTCAAGCCTGGAACATCCATTTACCCCATGTGGGATTTGGGCTCTCCATCCCCTCTCTGGGTTTTCACTAGAAGATCTCTGGTACATGTTACTTCCCATTTTCCAGACTTCCAGAAGCATCACTCATCATTCTCCCTCCAGGTTCCTTCAAAAATAGCCCAGGACTTAAGAATGAATGAAACTTTGTGAAGTTGCTCATTCTTCCAAAATCATATAAGCCTATCACTTGGTTAGCACCTCCAAATCCCTCAAGTGTCAAGGACAAGGAGAGGCTGATGCCAGGAACAAGGAACTCCATCCTGCCCTCCCACATGGGTGGCAGGGGTCCAAGTACTAGGGCAATCTTCCTTGTTGTCTCTTGAGTATTGGCAGAGCAGTTGAAGACAGGACTTGGACCTGTGTTGTTATATGCAATGCTAGTGTCTCAAACAGCAATTTAGCCTACTGTGCCAGGGCACTTGTCCCATTGTGAGTCTTTGTTTTGGTTTCATGAATGTGTCCAATTTAGGGCTTCTGGCTCGTGGTGCTTACTCATCTGGGCTCTGGCTGCACCAGGCTTTGATAATTTCTAATTACTGGTTTGTATTTCATCTGTAGTCTCTGCCACATTCTCTTGCTCATTCCCTCTTTTCTTCTACACTCGTTTCTGTCATTTGTAATAAAATTATGTACCACACCCTTGACTTGGTTTCTGTAGAATTATTTTAAATATCATAGGCTTATATGATTTTGGAAAAATGAGCAACTTCACAAAGCTTCATTCAAATAGATACTGCACCCAGAGAAAGGAGGTTACTTGCCCATGACTGCATAATTGGTTTGCTTTTTAGTTGGTACTGGGCTTCAGAAAGACTTCTCCCAAGTTATTCTTTTTTTTTGGTTATATGTTTTGCATCATTCTATGCTCAGTAAAATATAACAAGACCTTGTATCGTAAAGCTCTTTTGAAATTACGAAGTGAGCAAAGGGAAAACCAGTCTATCCCTCTCACCTTCTCTCTGGCTTCCTCACTATCCCTATTGCCCTCCTTGTTCTGTTCATCCATTGGTTATTGTTGTCTAAATTAATGTAGTTTGTATTCTTGTGCATAATGTTCATGTGCCAATTTGTATGATCCCGTGATTGTCATGTTTACAAGTTGTATATGTGATTAAAAATAAGTCTCTATTGGCTAGAATGCCATATTATATGATGGAATTGTTTTTCCAGTTTTGGATTTTATTCCCCCTTCCCCCTTTTTGGAAGGGTTAGAAGTTTTAGATTTGTGAAAGTAGTTGAACTGAGGAATCAAGATGGCGGAATAGGGTAGGACACGTTTAACCAGACGGACAAACATTTAATCAGGATGAAGCAGAGAGGACATATTCCAGGAAATAGGAATGGACAGAACAACAGCAGAGGGGTACCGGTAGACTGACAGTCACAGGAATAGCAGCGGACACAACGGTGTGGTGTTGCAGAGACTGATACTCCAGCGGCATTCAGCTAACAGGTGATCTGAACTCCACCAGGAGCCGGAACTCCACCAGCAACCAGGTGGGAAGAGGCTTTCACTGGGAGCTTGGGAGGCAAACCCATACAAAGAACTGTCCGTCCTGCTGGTCCGTTTGATTGGATCAGGAGCAGAGACAGAGCAGCAGATCCCAGATGGACAATGCGAGAACAGGGTAAATTTCACAGCCCAGTCAGCCCCCTAGAGCTTAATTGGGCACCATTTTGCGTAAGGAGGCAAAGGCAAGGGAAAGGACTGAGCATACGCTGAGCTTGGAGTGAACTCATTTCTGACTCAGTGAACTGCAGCAACGTGGCATTCCACAGGTCCCACCTCAGACCTGATGGCCAGCAGATCAAGAACTCTAGTAGTGGTACGTCAGGCACCATTTTGCACACTGTGGCAATAGCTTTAGGACTGCAGGGGACAACAGTGAACTGCGCATGTGCTGAGATCCAAGAACTCACTGAGGTCCATGGATTGCACTGGTCCCTCAGGACTGTGGCATTGTACAGATCAAAATAGGTCCATGTGGCACCCCAAACTAACATCCTACAGGTTCTGACAAGATCAGTGCCACCAACAACCTAACTATATAAGACACCTGGTGTCTCTCTAATCCTGGGACCTGCTCCAACCGGAAGTGGGAGAAAGGTTGCAGAGACAATGGTGCAGCCTCAGCACAGTATCACAGGAGGTGGAGAGTTGTGAGCTAGGAGCTGGTCCTGTGGAGACCACGGTGGAAATCTGACATAAGAATCCAGACCTGGAACTTGCTGGAGGTTGTGGCACAAGTGGCCGCAAGCAAAAAGTTGTGTACCAACTGCAATAAGTAAAACTGCATTGTAGACCTGTATGGGTGACACAGCTTAGAAACCTGCCCCAAGGAGAAGACTCTGCTAACCAGAAGTACAATGACCAAGAGCAAAAGAAGAGGCAAAAGCACAATGAATATTGCTGAAAACTCCCCTGCAAAGGGTCAAAACCCTATGCCAACCTCAGAGTTCACTGAGGAAGACATCGAGAAAATGGGGCACACAGAATTCATAAAACTCATTTTAAAGCTTCTGATCAAAAATGAGAAGCACATACAAGAGTTCAAAGAATTTAAGAAAGCAATAAAGCAAATAAAGGCTGAGATATCAGAAATTAAGAACACAGTAGAGCAAATTAAAAGTACAACGAAGAGTCTCCAAAACAGAATGAAGCAGGCAGAAGAAAGAATCTCAGAATTGGAAGATATTTCCTGTCATCAGGGGGAAGCAGACAAAAAGCTGGAAGCAGAGCTGGATCAGGCCAAAAAAGTATTCAAGAATTGAAAGACACTATTAAGAGACCAAATATTAGAGTTATGGGAGTCCCAGAAGGTGCAGAAAGAGAAGCTGAGTTTGCAAATGTATTTAGTGAAATAATAAAGGAAAATTTCCCTAATCTAGAGAAAGAATTGGGAAACAAGATCCAGGAGGGGCACAGAACTCCCAACAGGCTTGATCAAAAGAGATCTTCACCACGACATATGATAATCAAGCTCTCTTCAATTGAACATAAGGAAAAGATCCTTAAATGTGCACGTGAAAAAAAATCAATTGACACATAAAGGAATGCCAATTAAACTCACAGGAGATCTCTCACAGGGAACTCTACAGGCAAGAAGAGAATGGAGTGACATATTCCAGATTCTAAAAGAAAAAAATTGTCGGCCTAGGATAACATACCCAGGAAAGCTTTCTTTTGTCTTTGAAAATGAAATGAAATTTTTCCATAGTAAAGAAAAGTTATAAGAATTTGTCTCTTCCAAACCTGCCCTACAAAGGATACTTCAAGATGTTCTCTTGACAGAGAAGAGGAATAGCACCTACCAAAACCAAAGGCAAATGGGAAGAACATCCCAGTAAAATGACAACAGAAGACTAAACCAATGAACAACCCATTCCTAAAATGACAGGACCAAAGTACCACCCATACATATTAAACTCTGAATGTCAATGGCTTAAGCTCAATCAAACGTCATAGATTAGTAGACTGGATTAAAAAACAAAACCCATCTATGTATTGTCTGGAAGAGACAAACATCACTAGTAAAATCAGCGGAAACTATATTGCATGGGTTTTGTTGCTTTCTGTTAGTTTCATCTCTTCAAAACACTTTCTTCTGGTTAAATCATTAAGTGACTCATAGATCATGCAGTAGCATCATTTTCTTCAAGAATGGTCTTGATTTTCATTTCTTCAGCGACACGTTAGTCATTTACTAGTATGTTATTTAACTTCATGATGTTGTTAATTTCTTTTTTCTCCCTGATTTTGATTTTGTTTTGTGGCTTTTCATTTAAAGGGATGTATAGTAGCTGTGTAATGGAGACTGTCATATCTAGTAACATGTCATTTAACTTCATGGCATTGCAAATTTCTACTTTTCTTTCTATTGTTGATTTTGTATTATGACTTTTCATTTAAGGGGATGTACAGTAGCTGTGAAATGGAGACTAGCATCCAGATGTGAGGATACAATGTAGTATGCATTTCTACTTCTAGACAAAGATGGACTTACAATGAAACTGTTTACTCTATCTTGACAATGGGATGCTGGACTCGCTGCCATTGTCCATGCCCGCAATGGACAAATGACTGTGTATGAAGCAGTATATTTTAGTAATGATATAGAGGAACTAGGTGGTGGGGGAGGGTATTAGGGAGGGGATAAAGGAAATGCCAGGAGCCTATGGGACTGTATCATAAAATGATGATAGTAATAATAATAATAATAATAATAATAATAATAATAAAATGTAAAAAAAAACAACAAAAAAGAAAGTAGTTGAACCAGAAACAAGAATTCTAAAAGTCCACTGAAGAAATGTTGATGACAAAACATCATGTTGACAGTCATACAGAAATAATGTTCATTGTTGATGTTGAGGAAGATGATGGAAAAAATGAATTAATTTGAAAATAATAAGAAACATTGAAAAGAGTAAAAGGAAATGGATGAGCAAGCAGTATAAAATCTTAAGAGCACCATATACGAAATTTGTGAACCCTACGAGTTTGGAAATTGAAAATTTGGGAATGGCTTTTAAATACGTTGAGTATATATTCTCAAGATTGTTGAGAGGGAATGGCTTTTCTGAGACTACTTTCCAGCATAGTCAGTGACTAATAAAATTTTGTTTTTGCGCATGTGAAGAAAACAAGCTGCAAAGAATATGCTCCAGATTCCATCTCAGCAATGGCTTTCACATCACAGGAAGCCAAGATGTAATCACATCTGGAAATATTCCAGGCTATTTTAAAATATTTGGCATGATAAACAATTGCATCAATAATTTATTAATAGCAATTAAGTTCTGCGTAATGCACATGTGGTATAGCAAATGACTAAGTTACTCTTCATTCCCATATGGAGAAATGAAAACTCTTATGGGTTTCTGGCTGAGCTAGTACCGTACTAGAGTATCACTTTGTGAGGTTCTGACTGGGTCAGTAGTAGCCCCAGAATAAGAAGAGTAGAAAGAGGACAGGCAACTGTGTAGTGCAATTTATACAGCATTTTAGATTTCAACTCCAGTGATTTTCCATTTTTCTGTTGGCTTTGGGATGAAGACTGAGTTTGAGCATCAGATTTTAGGTCCAGCAATGAGAAGCATGCAGATAAATGAAGTAATGAAAGGGAGAACTAGAATCATAGATGATCTGTGGGTCAATTTATAGGAGGAAGGCTGAGGACACTCAACCAGTCTTTCATTAGAATAAAGGTAGTCCTGCAAGATGCCGGGGACTGACTTGTGTGATGGAATTTGATAGTAAACAAGGCAGAATTTTTTGTTTACAGAGCTGCATTTTAGCAGTAGAAATGGACAAGGGAATAGATGATTTTAATGCTGTTCATTAATATTTACAACACAAATGCAGAGCCGAATGCTGTGAGAGGAGGACTTGATCCTCTTAAGTGAGGAGGATGGAGAAGGCACTGAATATACAAGTAGGAGTGAGCCATTTGGTAGGAGAGGGATATTACAGGCAACAGGCATGGACTAAGGGTCCTTTGGGAGAATATGACAGGTTTGGAAATTCAGTGTAGTTCAGGGATTGGTGGATATTGTGTGAAAGGTAAGGAATGATGAGTGATGAGTCTGAGAAAGAAGCAAAGAACAGATAATGAAGAGCTAAGAGCATTTAAAAATTGAACTTGTGTAAGCAGTAAGAAGCTATATGAACTTTTGTTGAGGAAGATGCTTATATTAGAAATATTACTCAGGCATATCTATTATAAATAGATAGGAAGAGGCAAGACTGGAGACAGGAAGGTCCCATAGAATACCAGGAATAACACAAGGGATAAAGTCTAACAGAGGAGAGGTTGGAGAAGAGCAGAGAGTTCCTGGGCATATTAAGGAAGTGAACTTGGTATGATTTAATGTTTGACAAGTGTCTCCTAATATTTGAACTGTCATCTGGAAGTCGTTCTGGGGCCGTTGGATGGAATGGAGTTTCTTTCTTTTTCTAAGATTTGTTTATTTATTTATTTTTTATTTGAAAGACAAAGTTTCAGAGAGGAGAGACAGAGAGAGATTCCATCTGCCGGTTCACTCCCCAAGTGGACAGAACTGAACTGCTCTGAAGCCAGGCCAGGAGCTTCTTCTGAATTTCCATGGGGTACAGGTACCCAAGGATCCTCCTCCACTGCTTTCCCAGGCCATTAGCAGGGCGCTGTGTCAGCAGTGAAGCATCTGGGACATGAACCAGCTTAGCATACCACATCATAGCATTGGCCCCAAGGAGTTGAGTTTCTGTAAGTATAAATAACTTTCAGGCAGTGAACATGGCTCCACAATGGAATAGGCTGACTTGGGAGGCCTTAGGATTTTGGTGGTCATGGGGGGAATTTTGAATAAAAGTTGAAGTATGGACATGCCAGTTATGTAGAAGAGAATACTCTTGGAAGTTGCTCTAGTGATGTTAAACTCCACCTAAATTTTGGGGTTCTATCATGGCATCCCCCCAAACTATCTCTAAGCCAGCAGGAATGTCCTGGTATTTATCCAGAATGTTTGACTTGATTCATATACATGTTTTTGCACATCCTTTCCAACTTGAAATTTATTTTAAAATTATTATTTAATTTTCTATGATGGTTTTGTAAGTATAGGGATTCCCCCATTTTCCCCCTCCCTGCCCACCTCCCCCCCACTATTCCCTGCCAACCCCCATATTATTACAACAGTATAATCCTCCAGCAACAATCACAGATTCAATATTGTGCTACTCACACACACCGTTGGCATTGGTGGTATAGATAAAGGCAGAAAATCTTGCATGATGTTTCTGAGGTGTATTTAACTGTTTCATTAGCAGTCCTCCCTTTACTTGGGAATAGAAATCTATATCACAAGGAATCTTTACTTCCAGATACTCTAGTCTCCATACGGCATCTATCTATCTATCTATCTATCTATCTATCTATCTATCTATTCTCTTATATAACTAATTGCTTTTATATTTTGCCATGTACACTTTTTGTTCTGAAGCAGTAGCATTTATGGAAAGAAGAAGAGGGACCATTGAAGCATTAAAATCTACTTTTTGCAAATCATTTCAAGTTTGTGTTCTGTGTCTTCCACCATGGCGACTTTGGGATGCAGTGATGAGGCCAGGAAGTAAATCCAAGTTTCTCAGTTTCTTATATGATGCACTATGCTCACATATTTATGACTCCAAATGCTAAGATCTAGTTGTAGCAGTCACTAGTAGCATATAATAAAATGTTTCTTAACTTTAGCTTCCTCTAGATGTTGCTGAAGCCAAAGAATTTAAACCAAGCAAAACAATGAGGGAGGCCCTGGCATTTAGCCTGCAGGTTAAACATTCATCTCTCACATTGTAGTACCTGGGTTCAAGGTCTGCCCATGTTCTTGATTCCAGCTTCTGTTACGGTGTTCATAATGGGGCAAGAGTGATGGCTCCATTAGGTGGATCCAAACCACCCCTCTAGAAAATCTGGCTTGAATTTCTGGCTACCTGCTTCAGCCTTCCATCCAGCTAAAGCTGGGGCCATTGGAGGTATATGTGGAAGTGGAACAGTGGATGGAAGCTCTTTCTGTCTCCCCCCATCTGGAATAAATTAAATGAAATATAATAACAAAGAAAAGAAGTTTCATGACCATCTAGCCACAAAGTTAATATTATTTGTTTACGTACTGAATCATAATCTGAAAAAAAAATCTAAGGACATTCAGTCCTGGAGCTAACATGCATTTTTAATTTTTTTTTTTAATTTACTTGGAAAATAGAGTTACAGAGAAAGGAGAAACACACAGAGAGATCTTCCATCCTTTGTTTCACTCTCCCAAATGACTACAATGGCCAGGCCAAAGCTGGGAAGCACGAGAGTATTTATTCATTTATTTATTTCTTTTTCTTGGAAAGGCAGATTTACAGAGAGAAGAAGAGACAGAAAGAAAGATCTTCCATCCACTGGATCATTCCCACAATGCTAGTCTCCATGCTAGACCACAATGGCTAGAGCTGAGCCAATCCGAATCCAGGACTCAGAGCTTCTTTCAGGTCTCCTACATCAATGCAGGGTTTTGGGTGTCCTCTACTGCTTTTCCAGGCCACAATAAGGAAGCTGGTTGGGAAGCAGGGCAGCCAGGATACATACCAGAGCCCATATGGGATTCCACTACATGCAAGTGAGGACTTTAGCCACTAGACCACTGCACTGGGCCTGAAATGGGAGCTTTATCTGTTCTCCCATAAGGGTCTGAAACACTTCTGCTTGCTTTCCCAGGTACACCAGAAGAAATCTAGATCAGGACTGGAACATCTTGGATGTGAGCCAGTACTCAAATGGGATACGAGCTTTGTAAGTGTCAGCTCAATCCATTGTACCACAGCACCATCCCCACTTGTATAGTTTGTTCCCTAACTATGCTCAAATTGTCAGCTCAAGAGTTTCTTCAGTATTAGAAAAATGAGATAACTTATTCTTTCTTTCCTCCTGGCTAATTCATAGTAGTTGCTTTTCATATAGTTGGCTATCTGAAGGTTCAAAGTTCTATGACACATATTTAAGTATAGTAGAAATACTCCGATTTTTCTTTTTAAAGATATATTATTTGTTTTTATTGGAAAGGCAAATTTACAGAGAGAAGGAGAGACAGAAAGAAAGATCTTCCATCTGCTGGTTCACTCCCCAAGTGGTTGCAGTAGCTGGAGCTGAGCTGATCTGAAGCCAGGATCCAGGAGCTTCTTCCAGATCTCCTACTAGGGTTCAGGGTCCCAAGGATTTGGACCACCTCTACTACTTTACCAGGCCACAAGCAGGGAGCTGGATGCGAAGTAGAATAGTCAGGACATAAGCTGGTACCCATATGGGATCCTGGCATGTACTAGGCGAGGATTTAGCCTTTGAGCCATCATGCTGGGCCATTTGCATAGATTTTCTTGGAAAAGATAGATTTATTTGAAAGCCAGAGTTACAGATGGGTTGGGTTGGGTGGTGGAGAAAGAAAGAGAGTATTTTCTGTCCTTTTCTGTCTACAACACTCAGGGCTATACCAGGCAAAGTTAGGAGGTTAGAATCCCATATTTATGTTAGCAGTCCAATGTTTGGGTCATCATCTGCTGCCTCCCAGGATGAATTACAAGTGAATTGAAAGTTGAATAGCTAGGACTCAAACCCAGGTACTCTGAAATGGGATGCAGCCTTCCCAAGCCATTGAGTGACCCACAATACCCACCCCCAAATGTTTGAATTTTCAACAATCTCAACAAAATGAGAATATTTCATGGCAGAAATCTAAAGGCACAATCCATACAAGTTTTGTGGAACTCTTATCAACTTAACATGTCTTTTTAGGAAGTGGAGTTTAACTTCCATTATGGGCACCAAAATACTTTTCTCGACTTTGAAATGAGAACTGCTTTGGTGGCAGTGGCAGAGCAGTGAGACTGAATACCCAGGGAAGTTCTGGCCATGAGAGTCCTAACAAATTCCAGTATCTTCAGGGAACAGACTCTTGGCAAGAGCTGCAGCATCCAGAGCTAGAAGCTTTGCGATGCAAATATCATAGATCCTTTGAACTTTTCAAATTGTTAGGCTATCGAATGATTCATGAAGCCTTTTATTCTTTTTTGTGATTATGCGAGATACTCAATATTTTTATGCTAAGCTTATTTTTTGATTCAGGTCAACTGAAATTGATTTCCATTACTTACAACCAATATTCCAAGTCAAAAGATGATAATGCAAAGAAGTATTGCACTCTAGTGATCTAATTCTAGAATAGTAATTGTGAAAAAAGCTACATTGGTAACTGCTCTCTTTATTAAACTCTCCTTAAGCAAATGATATGTAGGAAGTAGGGCAAGGACAGATGAGTGTAACAGTTATTTGCTGTTGTTATTCCAGGTGGGCAGTGGAATCAGGAATCATGTAAGTGATTAGCACATGTGATTGCTAAATGAGTGAATGAATAAGACATGCCACAGGAACCAATTTATAGTGAAGCAGGAATTACTCAATTCTAAGATTAATTTGCATTTGAAAATAGAAACTTCTATTTAGGATACGTTAATTGGGCCAGTTGTCTGATTCTACTTCAAGCATCCCTAACTACTTACAAGAGCATTCCATATAAGAACAGATGATGTGAGGAAAGCATTGGTATCCCAGGAACTTCTTCTGGGAATGAAATCTTTTGGTTTACTTTGATTTGTGGAGTCAAGGCCAGGTTGTTAAGTACGTAGCTGTCTTGGGGCCAGATCCTGAAACCTTCCTGTCCACAAAGGAATGATGGAAACATTTGAGTTTTGTGGGGGTCATTGGATTGGCACTCTGTCAGCTGAAAGAGAATTGTGGAGTAAGGAAATGATGTGATTACAATTTTTTTCAAGACTAAGATTTTAGTTTTTTAAAATTGCTTTTACTTTGTTATTTATTCATTCATTTGAAAGGCAGAGAGATGCACAGAGAGAAAGCTCCAGTTCATTAAGTTATTCCCTATGGTACAACAACAGCAGCAATTGGATCACCCATGGAAGTTGGGAGATGGGAGCCCAGTCCAAGTCATCTTTATGGATGGCAGGAATCCAGTGACTCAAGTCATCATGGTTATCCCCCAGGGTCTGCATCGTTAGGAATCGGGAGTCAAAAGCCTGCTGGGCATCCAACTCAGACCTTCTACGGTGGAATGCTTTAGTGCTTCTGATTCCCTCATAGGGATCATTAACCAAAACCTAGTTTCAGTTTCTTCTAGTGAAATGATTTAAAAGACACCTTTGTTTTCATTTACTTATTCATTCATTTAGCAGTCACATGTGCTAATCACTTACATGATGCTAGATTCTATGTCAGGCCTTTAGATTCAAAGACCAGGTAAGACACAACTCCACATCTTTAGGAATTCAGAGTCTAATTCTGGAAAGATGTTCAGGCTCAGGCATGTCTTACAGTTTCTTTTATTTGATTTTAGTTACATGTATTGAACTATCTTTAACTTCTCACCGCCACTGTTGAATGACAGTGAAAGGACTTCAGGGGCTGTGCAGACTGTGGGGGAATTGCTCATGTAATTCTCATTAATGCAAAGAGGTGTAAATCCACAGTGATCTGACTCAGAAAACAAATACTGCTTCTTTTTTGTCTTGTGGTATTTGTTTTTATTTGTCCTGGGTTGAGTCAGGAAATAATCAGGAAAATTACACATGCTCAATTGCCCAGTTGCTCCAGAACCTTCTAGTGTCTAATCACAGTTAATAATAAAAACAAAGCAAGGAGACTCAAATGCTAGCTGTAAGTACTACTGAGAGGGAAAGCAGCCATTGGAAGGGGAAAACCAAAGTGGTGCTTTGTGGTAGATGGGTTTCTAGAGAGAGACTCATGGACAGTGAAGGGGACAGTGGTCTTTTACAATGGATTGTGGTAGATGGACAACTTGATATGTATTAGGTTCCTATGGAATCCTCAGCTCTGAGTTAGTCATAGAATAATATGTGACTGAAACATAACTTTGGGATGTGATTTTAAAAATGGGATAGGATATTTGAAAAAAGAGAATTGGCAAGAATTTGAGAACATGTGGTCATCATTTCAGGTAATGCCATTAGGATAGGCTGAGTAACAACTTCAACATGCTTTATAGCTCATTGGCAAGAACTGATCTTTTGATCTCATTCAACCATAAAGGGGCCAGGAAATACAATCCTCCTTTTTGTCCAGAGAGCATGTGACTGGAAATACTGGTGAACAGCATAATGACTGTGACTCAGACCTCTCCCAAGGCAGTGTGTTGAAGTGTGGTCACACTAGAATTTAAGTTCAATTCTATATCCCTTGCCTGTGTGAGAGTGAAGCTCTTGTGGACCAGTGTGCCTTGTGTGGGAGATGACCCAGAAATGTGTAGTTCTCATAGTTCTCAGGGGAGGCTGTTGCTGCTCGTTTAGGAATTGTCTTTTGAGAACCACCGACCTTGGGAAATCCAGTGGGAGCTGCTGCTTTTTGTCTATCAGAGCCTTCACTAAAATTATGAGTGTCAGAGCCTCAGTTTTGCCTGGAGGATGAGTGGTAGGTCTGTACACTTCAGTCAAAGGGATGGCCACTTTTCAGATGCACAGGGTCAGTCCCAGCCCACTAGGTGGCTGTGGGGCTGACCTCTCTTCTTTCTGGATGCCTTGTAAAGGCAGACATGATCCCCCTAAAGCATCCAAAACATCCCAGAAAAATGGCTGCAGATTGCATGAAGAAGAAAGAAAATCACAAAAACTATTTTCCTTCTCCCATTCAAGGTCAAATTTCCAAGGCCTCATTTCCTCCACTGGAATTCTCTTCTTCCTAACATTAGTGAAGATTAAAAGCTTGCTGCATTCTGATTTGTACACAGGGACCCAAACTCACGAAAGTGTGGTCTCTGTGGTATAATCATGGCAGAAACTAATGGCACCACATCCTTAAAAAAGTAACAACAAGGAGGGAAGAGGTGGGAGGTTTTTCTGTGCATCTCTCCCTCTGTACGTTATGAAGAAAGCATGGCTGCTTCTATTTCAAGTATTTGCTTGGATCTGGGTTGTTTAGATTTAAGCAAAACCATATGTGGGCGATTAGCCCTTCAGTTCACATTGAGCTCTACCAAACACACTGGGACCCTTCCTTCAGATCTTCCTCTCTGCTGCTGGCTTTTGATTTCCTGTGAGCATGACTTTGGCCAAAAGCATACTCAACTACTGTGGAGCATATAGGGGAACAGGCAGGCACCATCCAAAAGAGACACCAGAGCCTCTGTGGAGGCCTAGCTTTGCCTACAAAACGCAGTCACACCCAGATTTCAGCTCTGTGGAGCCACCGCCACCTCTGGCATTTGCATGGACGATGGTCCATTTATATTCACTGCCTGGAAGAAGGAATAATTTGCAATGAAAGTGAATTCAAAACTTCACCATAAGAATGAAAAAAATCCCGCATCTTTGAAATGGCAGTTCTTCCAGCTTCACCATTCCTGCTAAGCCTGCAAATATCTTAGAATTCTTTTAAGTCAGAGCTCAAGTTCATTGTACCCTAAGCTCCTGATTTTGGAATGATGTTTTATAATGAATTGCAAGAAGATACTTCTCTCCTATAACAAATTAGAAATAGAAGTTCATTCTGTATGTCATCAGAAGAAAAGGAACACATTCTTTCCACTGCACAAACTATTCTTAAGTCCTGTGCCTTAGCAGCCATAAGGCATCTTCCATGGGAAAATCTCGAAGAAAAGACTTGAGAGACCCTTATTTGTTGCTATTTTAATGTTTAAAATTATTCTACTTATTTGTTATTGATGTATAGAAAGACATAGGAAGATATAGACAGGTATTTTGAATCTATATCCAGAAACTTTGCCCAGTTCTCTAGTGAATTCCAACTTGTTTCTCTGAAAACTCTTTTTTTGTGGTTTCCACATAGACATTTACATGTAAATAGTGATGATTTTAACTGTCCATTCTGCATATACATGTGTTGATACTTTTCACTGTGCTGATGTGCTGGCTAGGACTTCTAAGTCTGTGTTGAGAAGAGAGAAATAGTCATCTTTATCTTGTTTCTGATAAAAAGGAAATCATTCTGACACTTTACTATTGCATGTAATATTTATGATACAATTTTTTTACTGTTTTTTTAAAATATTTTTTACATTTTATTATTATTATTATTATCATTTTATGATACAGTTCAGTAGGCTCCTGGCATTTCCTTTATCCCCTCCCTAATTCCCTCCCCCACCACCTAGTTCCTCTATATCATTACTAAAATATACTGCTTCATACACACTCATTTGTCCATCATTGTGGGCATGGACAATGGCAGAGTCCAGCATCCTATTGTCAAGATAGAGTAAACAGTTTCATTGTAAGTCCATCTTTGTCTAGAAGTAGAAATGCATACTACATTGTATCCTCACATCTGGATGCTAGTCTCCATTTCACAGCTACTGTACGTCCCCTTAAATGAAAAGTCATAATACAAAATCAACAATAGAAAGAAAAGTAGAAATTTGCAATGCCATGAAGTTAAATGACATGTTACTAGATATGACAGTCTCCATTACACAGCTACTATACATCCCCTTAAATGAAAAGCCACAAAACAAAATTAAAATCAGGGAGAAAAAAGAAATTAACAACATCATGAAGTTAAATAACATACTACTAAATGACTAACGTGTCGTTGAAGAAATGAAAATCAAGACCATTCTTGAAGAAAATGATGCTACTGCATGATCTATGAGTCACTTAATGATTTAACCAGAAGAAAGTGTTTTGAAGAGATGAAACTAACAGAAAGCAACAAAACCCATGCAATATAGTTTCCGCTGATTTTACTAGTGATGTTTGTCTCTTCCAGACAATACATAGATGGGTTTTGTTTTTTAATCCAGTCTACTAATCTATGACGTTTGATTGAGCTTAAGCCGTTTATATTCAGTGTTTAATATGTATGGGTGGTACTTTGGTCCTGTCATTTTAGGAATGGGTTGTTCATTGGTTTAGTCTTCTGTTGTCATTTTACTGGGATGTTCTTCCCATTTGCCTTTGGTTTTGGTAGGTGCTATTCCTCTTCTCTGTCAAGAGAACATCTTGAAGTATCCTTTGTAGGGCAGGTTTGGAAGAGACAAATTCTTATAACTTTTCTTTACTGTGGAAGAATTTCATTTCATTTTCAAAGACAAAAGAAAGCTTTCCTGGATATGTTATCCTAGGCCGACAATTTTTTTCTTTTACAATCTGGAATATGTCACTCCATTCTCTTCTTGCCTGTAGAGTTTCCTGTGAGAGATCTCCTGTGAGTTTAATTGGCATTCCTTTATGTGTCAATTGATTTTTTTTCACGTGCACATTTAAGGATCTTTTCCTTATGTTCAATTGAAGAGAGCTCTTGGTGAAGATCTCTTTTGATCAAGCCTGTTGGGAGTTCTGTGCCCCTCCTGGATCTTGTTTCCCAATTCTTTCTCTAGATTAGGGAAATTTTCCTTTATTATTTCACTAAATACATTTGCAAACTCAGCTTCTCTTTCTGCACCTTCTGGGACTCCCATAACTCTAATATTTGGTCTCTTAATAGTGTCTTTCAATTCTTGAATGCTCTTTTTGGCTGATCCAGCTCTGCTTCCAGCTTTTTGTCTGCCTCCCCATGATGACAGGAAATACCTTCCAATTCTGAGATTCTTTCCTCTGCCTGCTTCATTCTGTTTTGGAGACTCTCCATTGTACTTTTAATTTGCTCCACTGTGTTCTTAATTTCTGATATCTCAGCCTTTATTTGCTTTATTGCTTTCTTAAATTCTTTGAACTCTTGTATGTGCTTCTCATTTTTGATCAGAAGCTTTAAAATGAGTTTTATGAATTCTGTGTGCCCCATTTTCTCGATGTCTTCCTCAGTGAACTCTGAGGTTGGCATAGGGTTTTGACCCTTTGCAGGGGAGTTTTCAGCAATATTCATTGTGCTTTTGCCTCTTCTTTTGCTCTTGGTCATTGTACTTCTGGTTAGCAGAGTCTTCTCCTTGGGGCAGGTTTCTAAGCTGTGTCACCCACACAGGTCTACAATGCAGTTTTACTTATTGCAGTTGGTACACAACTTTTTGCTTGCGGCCACTTGTGCCACAACCTCCAGCAAGTTCCAGGTCTGGATTCTTATGTCAGATTTCCACCGTGGTCTCCACAGGACCAGCTCCTAGCTCACAACTCTCCACCTCCTGTGATACTGTGCTGAGGCTGCACCATTGTCTCTGCAACCTTTCTCCCACTTCCGGTTGGAGCAGGTCCCAGGATTAGAGAGACACCAGGTGTCTTATATAGTTAGGTTGTTGGTGGCACTGATCTTGTCAGAACCTGTAGGATGTTAGTTTGGGGTGCCACATGGACCTATTTTGATCTGTACAATGCCACAGTCCTGAGGGACCAGTGCAATCCATGGACCTCAGTGAGTTCTTGGATCTCAGCACATGCGCAGTTCACTGTTGTCCCCTGCAGTCCTAAAGCTATTGCCACAGTGTGCAAAATGGTGCCTGACGTACCACTACTAGAGTTCTTGATCTGCTGGCCATCAGGTCTGAGGGCTACCCAGACCTGTCTTGGGTGGAACCTGTAGAATGCCACGTTGCTGCAGTTCACTGAGTCAGAAATGAGTTCACTCCAAGCTCAGCGTATGCTCCGTCCTTTCCCTTGCCTTTGCCTCCTTATGCAAAATGGCGCCCAATTAAGCTCTAGGGGGCTGACTGGGCTGTGAAATCCACACTATTCTCGCATTGTCCATCTGGGATCTGCTGCTCTGTCTCTGCTCCTGATCCAATCAAACGGACCAGCAGGATGGACAGTTCTTCTCTCCTTGTGCCTAACGACCTCTACTTCCACTCAGTGTCTTCCGTTCTTACTGTGGATTTTAGAGAGCTGCGCACACCAGTAACTTCAGAAACTTCATAGAATTTGAAATGAGAAGATAAGTTTAGGTGTGGGCATTGGCCTAGAAGTTAAGATGCACTTGTCCCATTTGGAGTGCCTGGATTAGATAGATGCATTTGGATCCTAATTCCAGTTTATTGCTACTGCACACCCTGAGAGACCTCAGGTGATGGCTCAAGTAGTTGGGCTCCTGCTGCTCACTTGGGAAATGAGGATGGAGTTCCCGGCTTCTAGAATCTACCTAGTGAAGCCCTGACTGTTGTAGCCAGTAGATGGGAGCTCTTCCTCTCTATTCATATCTGAAATAAATAGATTTAAAATAAGTACATAAATTAAGAGACAAGTTTGTTCTGATTTAAAAATACTGGCCGGAACATCACTATAGTATATTGTACTAATCTATGGCATGCAACACTGACATCTCACATTGGGGTACCTCTTGAAGTCCTGACTTCTCTGCTTCTGATTCGACTTTTGCATTGTTCTTGTAGAGGCGGCATGTAACGAAAAAGGGACAAAAAATTACCCAAACATGGTAAAACACCATACTTGATTTTTATTTGCTTTTAAGTGACAAACAGGGGAGAGAGAAGATCTGTAAGGATTGGAATTGAAAGAATTTTGATGGATGGGAAGTAAAGAGCAGAGAAGCAGTGAAGGAGCAGAAATCCTTCCTGTGAATGACAGTGGGAAGGCAGGGATGGGAGAGAGAAAATTACAGGAAGAGTTTGATGTGCATTCCAGCTTGCGAGATATAATGACTATCTGAAATTGTTTTGTAGGCTCATCTACAGCAACTGTGCTTCTTCTGCTACAGGACCACCTCATGGCTGGATTTAAGAGGATTTCAGTTATATTTAGGTCATTGACAAAAATTTACACTGAAGTAGAAGACTCAAGTAGAACAGTGTGCATTAGGCAGAAAATAAACTGTGATGCAAAGACAGGGAAAGACAAGGCTCACTGAGTTGTTCCATTCAGTCATTATTGTGAATTCATACCGAGTTACTGAACACAAATGCAAGAGGAGCATTTCCCCCCGAGCTGCCATCAGTTCTGCAAGCACTCTCCTCTGTGGCCTAGACCATATCATAAGAATTCTTATTCAGATTTCTAATATCACCACATGCTCTAGGGTTCCTCTTCTACTCAAATTTTCCCCATACTGCTGAAGAAAAAAAGAAGTCTGACTTTTATTATTTGAGAGTGAGAGAAGGAATGAATGGGGAGAGAGAAAAGGGCAAGGAACTCAGTCTAAGAGATCCCCTACCTAGGTGACAGTAGTGTAGTAACTTGAACCGTTACCTTCTATTCCTGATGTGTGCACTTTGAGATGCTCGAATCAGGAGTGCAGTTGGGTATTGACTCCACATGCTCTGATGTGGAATACAGGCAAGGTTGGCTCCAGATTTTTAGCTTTAACTAAGAAATGGGGAGGAAATATGGAGGAAATTGCATTGGAATTTATGGACAAATAAAACTAAGACAGTGTAGTGGTCACTGCTAGTGTCTGGCATTTAACCTTGGTCCCTGCCCTCCAAATGCACACGATATACTTCCAATTCTGCTTACACAGATCTTGTCATGACCTCATGTGGGGAATATCAGGAAAGTGGGGTGTTCATGTCTTTTGGAACAGCCCACAGTCACTAATGTGTAAAGCATGGTGAATGGAAATCCCAGTTTTGCTCCTTGCTGGGAATAATAATGTTTCCACACTGCCCTTTGATGCTCACTGGATGAGCCTGTTTCCTAGTGGCTCTTTTTTTTTTTTCAAAAGAGCCATGAAAAATGTACACTATGAAAAAACTATGCAAAGATTTTAAATTTTTTTCACTAAAATGTGTTTAAGTTTTTTCTAAAGATTTATTTACTTATTTGTACGTAAGAGTTACAGAGAAATAAAGAGAGGCAGAGAGAGGTGGAGATCTTCCATCTGTCTTCCCCAAATGTCCACAACGGCTGGGGCTGGTTCAAGTCAAAGCCAGTTGCCAGGAACCGTGCCTGGGTCTCCCACGTGGGTGGCAGGAGCCAACATATGTGGGCCACATTCTGTAGATCTTGCAGGCACACCAGCCTGGACATGGACTGGGCTCTGACATGGGATTCTGGCACTGTGAGCTGTGCTTCAACCTGTTGTATCATTGCATCAGCCCCAAATGCACTTATCTTGTACTTCAATTTTCCACGCGGTTCGTGAAGTCCCCTTGTACTTGTTTGTGTACAAACCTCTTTCAATTTTGGTTGTCCTCTTCTCCCATCTGAGCTTTCTGGGCTCGCTCTTTGATTTGAAACTGATTGCAATGATAATCTTGTCTTAGAACCTGCTTCTGGGAGCAGCCATAGTGAACCAGTGAGTTTGATAGGTAGTTACCAGGAGAGTTAAAAACATCAAGGACTAACTTTCTGTACTACATTGTGCCTTCATTCAGGTCTTCCCTTGCTTCCAGATTCTTTTCCTGTGTTGGAAGTTTTGCAAGAATGGCATCATTGTTCTGGTTAAGCAAGCAGAAGTAAAAAGCTGGATGAGAAGAACCTGTCTAATGGATGGGAGACTCTACTATGTCTGACATGACTCAGACTTAGAGGACACTCCGTGCATCCTAAAGCACTCTGAGAACCAGAAGGAGACTTTCCTCAGCACCTGCCCTATGCCCACATCCCTCCTGTCGCAAGCCCAGGTAGTGCTTAACTTGAGCTTTAAGATGATGTACATTTCACCTACATTACCTTCCAGAAAACCGTAAGAGACATACTTTTAAATGATTTTGCTTAGTGTTTTATATTTATATTTAGTGTTCTAATAGTCTGTCAAAGATTTTTCACCGATTGTGAAGAAAATAGTCAGAAACCAAATTAACAGACTCCCATGACACTTACGTGCAATATATTTGAGAACCCAGAGGAAAAAAACATGAATTCCTGGTGATGTCTGGAAATTGTAGAACAAAATACACATTAAATAACCCTTATCTGAAGTGCTTGGCACTGGAACTGTTTTGGACAACTTTGTCATTTTGATATGCTTGTACATACATGAAATAAACTGAGGATGGCATAAAAGCTTAAGCATGAAACTCACAACGCTTCATGAACATAGCCTGGAAGATTTTTTTTGGTACCAAAGTTCAGTACACCCACATTTTGAATGCAATCCATCCCATGAAATTGGATGGGGAGCATTTTCATTTGTGGTGCGCTATTATCCATAAAAGACTCGTATTTTTCAGCTTTTTGTATTAGAGATACTCTCAACCTGTCTTTTTAGATGTATAATTATAATGCCATCTTTTTGAACCTCATGAAATTTTTTAATGTGTGATTTTCTTTAGGGAAAAGGTAAGTAGCTGTGTTTCACTGTACCCAAGCTAATTCTGCTGAGTTTGATAGTGACATCAGGAACCTGTTTTTATCTTGAACTTGAGGATATCCAGAAAGCCTCTTTTAGTCTTCTGTCTATCAGCACCATCATTGTTGCCTTCATTTTTGTCTGTGTCCTCCTTTACACAATAAGCTCCCAGGAGGACATGGCTTGATCTTAATCGGTTTTAGAATCTGGGCAACAATGAACACATAGTGTGACAGATGTTTGATTAGTTGAATTCACATATTTCATGCATACAGGTAGAAGCAAACAATTGATGGGCTCATGGCAGGTGATCACTTTTTTTATGAAAGCAATCAGCCTTAGATTTTGACTTTTTCAAAGTTGAATTATTAGTTTGTATGGTTGGAATGAAAAATCCAAAGATCTTTAATTTATAGTAATTAATCTACAGTTCTCAGTTGTCTCTGTTTTCTATTGTCCATTTTTAATTTTTGACCTGTTTAATGGCATCTTACCCTGTTTCCAAAAGAAACAGAAAATATTTTGGGAGATTATAAGGAAGAACAATGTGAGACAATATGAGCTGCAAAGTTTCAAAAAAAAAGATTTCAAAAATGACAAATAAATGTAGAATTTGCATGAATTGAACTGCATTTATTCAACATAAATTTATACTCTTGATTCATGAAGAACTTTGACAAAAATGATTGGGGATTCAAGGGTTAATATAATTCTCAAGAAGGAACTAAACTCTTTAAAAGTGATCATCTTTGCAGAGCATAAAGTGAGGGGTGAGGCAAGCTTTGGAAATATCTGATTTTTAAAATTACATATAGCCCTTGCATTTGGAAAAATTGAATATGCATGTATTTAATCGAAATAGCAATGAAGCAAGCACAAAGATGCTTAAGAAGTTTCTAGAAGTGGGGTGTGGGTCACGTAGTTTTATTTTGTACTTTGTATCCTCCCATACAGTTAGGGTTTGCTGTCTTTCTGAATTACGCATTATTTTATGATAAAATTGTTTCTAAAAAGTGAAAAATTCTTCAACTTAAGATATGATCGTTAGTGAGTGGCACCTACTGTAGTGCAGCGTTTGCAGAGACAGGTGCTCTTAGCTTCTTCTCTTCCTCTACATGTAAACAAATGCTCCTCTGTCCATCCAAAGGCAGAGTCCACTGCCCCCACGTGTGAAGCTTACAGTGGATAGGATGCTGTGGTTGCTCCAGACCTACATTTGAGAAGCCTGGAAACTCTGTTTTAGGTCACGCAGAGCCAAAAACCATGTAAGAAATGCAACTAATCTGAGAGAACTCACTTCGGGAAGGCTCAAGGCAGTCCAAGCAGGAGGCCAACTGGTCATGTATTCATTTCCTATAACTTGTGTAATGAATAAATGTGGCTTAAAATGATGGTCTTCCTTCTTCCAGAGGCCAGAGGTCATATCTTTAGCTGTGTTAGGGATCTGCCAGCTGTTTATGTGTAGTTTGCAAAATGCTGTTCAAGAATTTTAAAATGTTTGCGCTGAAATTAACAACCATTTTCCATGAAATTTCTTAAGTTTCCTTAAGTAAGGTAATAACTGCAGTTTCTGGGAAATTTGTAAGCAAATCAATTTTGGGGGGAGGGGGAGGCACGTTTTCTTAGTTTGCTGTAGAAAGCTGATGAAATGCAAACATGGAAGTAAAATCATCATGTGTGCATTTCAGTTCAGCTTCGTGCTCCATACAAAGAGTGCTGCTGAGTGACTGACTGTCCCTAAGTGGTGAACATGAACATCCCAGCTGAACCCAGCCAAATACGTCAGCAGGAAACTGAGCCGTGATTTCCATTCATATACTTTGTGTAGTTTGTTATGCAGGAGCAGGTAAGTAAGATGTATGTATAGACACATAAAGGAAATGTGTGTTGTTTCCCTATCAATATGTTTAAACTTTGCTGCTGTCTTTAAACTTTTATTCACACTTTGATATTTAATAGTATCGTTAAAAATTGTTTTTTCCCCTTCCACATCTATGTACTTTTTCTACGCCTTTTCATTCTCTTTGGCCACCAAAGAATTTGAAAATTCAAGTCTTGGGCCCAGCGCAGTGGCTCAGCAGCTAAGGTCCTCGCCTTGAACGTCCCAGGATCCCATATGAGCGCCGGTTCTAATCCCGGCAGCTTCACTTCCCATCCAGCTCCCTGCTTGTGGCCTGGGAAAGCAGTTGAGGATGGCCCAGTCTTGGGAACCTGTACCCGCATGGGAGACCTGGAGGAGGGTCCTGACTCCTGGCTTCAGATCAGCACAGCACCGGCTGTTGCAGTCACTTGGGGAGTGAATCATCAGATGGAAGATCTTCCTCACTGTCTCTCCTCTCTGTATATCTGACTTTCCAATAAAAATAAATAAATCTTAAAAAAAAATTCAAAAGTCTTGTTTCTTTATTTTCATAGGCTCTGTTTAAACAACCACCAAAGACTACAAAAGGAAATCATTTTGAACTGGATTGGAATCCTTAAGCAGTGATTCTCTGACTGCATGATTTAGGCACTTTCTGTCTGCGAACCTGCTTAAAACTGTGATGCAATCTCCTTTTCCTAGTGAATTGGACATCTGGGCAATGCTTACAATGCAGTAGGATCTTAGTAAATATTAATTCCATTACTGCCTTCTCTCACAGGAGCAGGATAGTCTCTCCAGGCCTTCCAGGAAACAGTTCCAATGGAAAGAAGAAGAGGATAGGCTGGCAAAACAGAAGTTCCAGAGGAACTAGGAAAATCTCGAACAGACTGGTGAAGACTTGTCTAAATATTGGCAATGAAGTGCTGACTTGGGCATTCCTAGGTTCCCCTTAGGTTTTGAACTAATTTGTCCACATTTCTACCTAAGATCTTATTTTTCTGAAAATGTGAGTACTTAATGTCACCTTCACTCATAGTCCTCCTACACCTCTCGCTCTTGGATTGATCAATTCTCTATTCTTAACCATCCAGTATGCAAACGAAAATGAGAAACCAGCTCACGTCACAAATGAGTATAGGTGCCTGAATTCCAGATCCTGAGACTGGAGGCTTAAACCCACCAGTGCTGCCAGGAAGGTAGGATTTTGTTTATGAATGATGGCTTCTGCATTATTCAGCTTTTCTGAGGGTGAGGGGACATTTGATAAAATGTCTGTTGCTTTTTTATGGGCACAGTGGACAACATTAGGGAACTGTGAATTTCCCAACTCTTGTCCTTCAAGTTGAGGAGTTGATATTGTTCAAGGACCTAAAAACATGATCCTCTTAGAGACAAGACACTCTGCAATAGCTGGATTAGACTCCTGGCTGCAAGCTTGGGGAGCTGTGCAATCCCACCTCAAGTATTTGATTTTGGAACCTGAGTTTTCTTGTCTGTAGAATGAGAGTATAACACATAGAAAGTACCTGAGATGCTGCTGGAGTTCTGCTAACACTTGTGAGATGAGAGAATGGTAGTGGGTTGTAATGTGTGAATTTGCCACCTTCTACACACATTCTGAAAGGCAATGATCCAAAAGAGAAGCGAAAGAAAATTCATTCCCATCAGTACTCATTCAGGCCTAGGGTCCACACTTAAATTGGTAGGGAACAGGTCCACTAAGTAAATAAGATGTGAGTTCTTTGTCCACATCTCACAAGGGAAAATGGTATCCATATTCTTTTCATGTGAATCTGAGTGGCTTATGTCTGCTTTGGCCAGCACAACACAGTCTTCCCTCATTAACTAAAGGGTGTTAGTACCAGGACCCACACTCATACCAACACTCGTGAATGTTCAAGTCAACATAAGCACAGCATCTTGTATGCTTGGAATAATTTTCAGATTTCTTATGACCTGATTCAATGTAAATGCTATGTAGATAATAAGTACATCAAGTACATTACAAATGTACAAGGACTTATTTACTTATTTTGAGAGAGTTTAACAGAGAAAGAGGTACAGGCAGGGAGAGCTCTTCCATCTGTTGGTTCAATTCCTTCATGGTTGCAATTGTCAGTACTGGGCCAGACTGAAATAAGAGCTAAGAGCTTTATTTGGGTCGTCCAGGTGGATGGCAGGGGCCCAAACACCTGGGCCATATTCTGCTGCTTTTCTCAGGCCATTAACCAAGCACTAGATGGGAAGCAGAGCAGCCAGGGCGTGAACTGGTACCCATATGAGATTGTAGGTAGCAGGTCTATTTGCTATGAAGCAATGCTAGCCTCCAGTTACACTTTTTAAAATCTTTTAAATCTGTAGTTGATTTAAAACAGGGAAATTGAACTAGAAGATCCAGAAGGCTTACACTACAACCTTATTTTATATATGATCTTGAGCATCTGTAGATTTTGGAATCCATGGGCTTCCTGGAACCAATTCCTTTTAGATGCCAGAAAACAACTGTGTAGTTTATGTAAGACCCTGACAATCTATCTGGTTATCTTAAAATGTTCTTTCTGGGGAAAGCCATCTACCCTATCATAAGTGTGTGGAAAAGACCTCCTATACTAAAAAGATTATATGCATAAGTTCAATAAGTAGCCCAGCTGAGCCCTGACCATCGTCTACTTCACTTACCCCAGCTGTGTGAGTGGCCACACACACTGGACCTCCAAGCCAGTGCAAACTTCATGTGCTAGCATGCAGGCAACGCCTAACTGCAGCTACAAAATCATAGGAAAAATAAAATAGTTTCTATTGAATTTTGGAGGGTAGCTTTTCAAACAGTAGTATTAGTCCCCAGAACAGTCAGGCCCCTGACCATGCTAGATTGGAGTATGTGCCTCATCTGAAGGAGACAGCCATAACTCAGTCTATACAAATTATCTCTTGGAGAGGTTTAGGTCTCGCCTGAGCAGATGGACAATGAAGAAATGCTAGACCCAGAATTTTGTTAATTCTCTCATCTTTCTTTCTTCCTTTTTTTGTTAAATGATTTATTTACTTGAAAAGCAGACTGAAATCGAGTTAGAAACACAGATACCAATACCCACACACATATGCAGAGAGAGTGTGTGTGTGAGAGAGAGAGATTTCTACCTACTGACTCACTCCCCAAATGACCAGAACAGGGCTAAGTTGAAGCAAGGAGCCTGGAACTTCATATTGGTCTCCTATGTGAGTCAAGGGCCCAGTGGCTTTGGACATCTTCCACTACA
Source organism: Ochotona princeps (assembly GCF_030435755.1). Classification (NCBI taxonomy): domain Eukaryota; kingdom Metazoa; phylum Chordata; class Mammalia; order Lagomorpha; family Ochotonidae; genus Ochotona; species Ochotona princeps. Next base: position 56,253,366 of record NC_080845.1, read on the forward strand.
TTCATTAGCTAAACTTGAATCAGAAGTGAAGTGCTGTGGTGTGGTAGACTAAATCTCTACCTGAGGCAGCAGCATCCCATAGGGTTGCTGATCTGCTCCTGGCTGCCTCACTTCTGATCCAGTCCCCTGCTTGTGACCTGAGAAGGATGGCTTGAGTCTTTGGGCCCCTGTACTAATGTGGGAGAACAGAAAGAGACTCCTGGTTTCAGATGGGCTCAGCTCTAGTCATGACCATTTGGAAAGTGTACCAGTGAATGGAAAAGTTGTTTCTGTTTCTGTCTCTTTCTCTGCTTCTCTGTGTAACCCTTGCCTTCATATAAAAATAAAGTACATCTTTAAAGAAAAATTAAGCAGACAGACTCAGATCTATGCCCTGATAGGGACTGTCAGCATGGCAGGTGGCAGCTTAGTTGACTGCCCCACAGTGCCAGTCCTGAAATCTCCCATCTTTTAAGACACTAGTTGCTAATACAATGTCTTTGAGATGGACATATGCACCCCAGCAAGGCTGTTGATTCACCAAGAAGGCCGTGAGTTGTGCCTGTGCTATACCTGTTGCCCATGGAAGTGAAGGAGAGCCTGTTGTCCCCTACCCTATCAGACGTCTCCCTGTGAACCAGCCACCAGCCCAGCAGGAATGCCTCCTGTATAACATATTAGTGCCTAAAAGCCAGTATTTAAGTAAGCATTTATGCAATGTCACGTCTATGCCCAACAAACCGCCTCTCATTCTTGATGGCTGAAATTTCCATTTACTTAAGCCTGACAGCAAAATAGTGATTGGGAGGTGGTATCTGTGGTGTTTTCAACGGGAGGAAATAAAAGCAAAAGCCTTGGGAGGGCAGAGGACAACAGGAAGGATGATGAAGGGAGAACTTCTGGAAGGCAAGGTTTTCTCCATTTTCTAACAGAATGACATCAACAACTATTTCAGCAGATAGTACTTTTGGAAAAACCCAGACCTTCGTATTGTTTCGGGCTTTGTCTAAGGATATTTGCTCTGGGAGCCTCAATGAATTCACCTTTTATTGTCGAGAGAGCAATTACATATCAGTCTATATTCCTTTTTTTGTGTACTGTGTTTAGAGCTGCAGAGTCCAGTGCTGGGGAGAAGGGCATTAAGAACTCTTTGTATCCCAGGAGGCTGGGATAAAGAATGAGACAGGAACAAGGTGCTATGGGGATAATGTTTCCTGGCTGTTTTACTCCAGTTTCTTTGTCCCTACGCTCACTGCCGTGTGAGATGAGAATTCAAAACTGAGGCATAAGTAAAGTACAAGAATGAGTAAGGGATTTATTTAAAGAGAGAGAAAATACACATTCAGCCATTAGTGTGGGTGACTGCATGAGGAGAGACTCATTCCATGGAGGCAGTGCCCCCTATGAGGGAACCAGCTTTGGAGCTGGTGTTGGTACACAGCAGGTTCATCTGTCGTCTGCTATTCAAGCATCCCACATGAGCTCTGGTTTGAGTCCCTGCTGCTGCACCTCTGATCCAACTCCCTGTTAATGCACCTGGGAAGGCAATGAAAGATGGCCCAAGTGCCTGGATCCCTGACACCCTCGTGGAAGACCTGGAAGAAGCTCTGGGCTCCTAGCTTGGGCTGTGAATAGAAGATATCTCTCTCTTTCTGTCCCTGCTGCTGTGTAACTCTGCCTTTCAAATAAATAAATTAACCTTGTAAGAAAAAAAAAAGAGAGAAAGAAACCCTGATTAGTGGATTCCTTTATTGGGCAGAGAGTAGTACCTTAGTTGAATATGCATACTAGGTGGAGTTTAGGTAGGATACAATGTGTGTGATATGTTCAGGGGAACCTTGTAGTGCTGCTTCTCTTCATGGGGTATCCTCCTGGTGCTATCGGAGGCTCAGACACACCATGGAATAGTGAGTGTGCAGACCTGGCATGGACAAGGGTAGAGTCAGAGTTCATGGCCAGAGACAGAAAATGCAGGAAAACTTCCAGCTCCTTGGTTCATGACTAACTGCCTTCCCGTCCTGTGTCAGAGTGGAGGGATATGTATGCAGAGTTAGAAAGATAGTACCAAGTTGCAGACAGGAAAAGAGTGGCACCAGTGTCACTAACCCCATGTCAGGCATTACCATTGTCTATGACCTGGATCTTTCTAATGGAACACATGAATATTTGAATGTTCACTCAAGAACACCTCAACAGTGTTCTAAAAGGAGGTTTTGAGGTTTTTAGATATTTTAATCCTTACACTGAGATTAGTTTTTCTATGATGCTAAAATAGTGAGATGTCTCTGCCAATCCAGCTTACTTACAAAGTCTCATTCCACCATGTGACCAATAATATCTGATGCTTGCCTATTCCAGTGATGATTATGCAAGTAGATAATATATGAATTTTTAAAATAAAATCTGAAGTATAATTCACATTTCCATAGCTAAGCCCAAACCCCTATACAAATGCCCCTGAAGTAGAAGCAAGACCCACCCTCTCATTTGTCCCCCTTAGACTGAGGTGCTCTTGTCCACCTTATAAGATCAACCACTAAAAGCGTCCACTGCATTAAAGGAGAGAAACAACTGGCCTGAAGAGATTGTCATTGCTGGACTCGAGTCATTGCTTCTCCAACAGGTAAAATCTTGATGAACTATTGTGGGTGTGGGAAGTTTTTTACCCTGGGGGGGGGGATATACCAGGTTTAGAACAGTTGCAATAACCCATTGCTTGTGACCTTCCAGATCAGCTGAAGCCCCAATGGTTATCATGAACAAAAGTACAATATTGCTAAGCAAACAAAGGAAGGCCTCAAGTACCATCCACCAACTGGGAACTTGAATATAAGTTGAATATGCACCTCTGTGCCTCAACTTTAATCCAAAAGATCCCTCATGCCCAAGTACTCAGAGTGCCTTGAAGTTAAGTGATGGCTGCCCAGCTCCCATCTCTGTGCTTTGCAAATAAATACTTACTTTTCTTCATGTCTAGTGAGCAAGCGTTGTTTGGAGGTTCCACAGCAACTCTTTCAACTAGTTTGTGGAATGACTGTCCTGAAACTATGTAACTGCACAGTATTTAGTTTCACTGGTATATCATAATTTATTTGACTAATCTCTTGACAGATAAGTATGCTGTTTCGATGGTAACTTTCTTTTGAAATAACTCAGAGTAAATTCTGTGACATATATATAACTGAAATCTAATATGGGCCTTGGGAGTGATTAATCAGCGTTTGCAGTATCCTGACCAGCAATCAACAGGGTCTGGACCATTAATTTGAATTCCAGATATTCTTATTGAAATCTGCACCAGCAGTTTTGTTAATTAGCAAAAAGCATGAAATGTATAGAGTCACCAAAGGTGGTTGCTTAGGAAGTTGATTCATTCTTCTTACTCCTTGAACAGGCAAAGGAATCCCTCAAACAAGCTCACTGTTGCTGTCAGTATGACTCCAACCCACTGATTCTGTGTCCTTCATTTCTCAAAGTCCTTGTCACCTGATCTGGTCAGAAAGGGGGTCAAACCTTTGCTCTGAATATCTTTGCCTATAGTGTGTAAAGTATTTAGGACAGAAAACAGACATCTCCAGCCATGGATCATATTATACAGCTGCATTTTAACTCCACTTACTGATAATATTTGTATGGTTGGAAGAATTTGGTCTTGGGATTGCTTTCTTAGCAGCCAGGATTTGGTCTGGCTGGATTTAAAATATGGCACCTGGAAGAAAAATGGTAAGGCAGGAGATATAGGCTCCATCTACCTCTGACAGCCAGAAAATCCAGGTAGTCAACTGGGGAAGCTGATTAAGAACCCAAATGGCTTGGGACACTTTGCAACAGATATTTGCAATATTTGTAATTTTATTAGCTTATTTATTTATGTATTTATTCAAAAGGCAGAGACAGAGAATGACAGAGATGTGCTGGTTCACTCACTAAATGTCTGCAAAGCAGCCATGGTTGGGCTAGGCCAAAAGTAGGGGCCAGGAACTAAATCTATGTCTCCCACGTGGGTGTCAGTGACCTGCCTACTTGAGTAGCAACTGCTCCTTCCAACGGCCCACATCAGCAGGAAGTGGAGGAGCCAAGATTCCACCCAAGTGCTTCAGCATAAAGTGTGTGTTTTAAACCACAATGCCAAACGCACCCTAATTATATACTATCATAAATGGTGCTGTAATGAATAGCCATGTGCCTGAGTCACTGTGAAGCTATGAATAACTGAAATTGCTGATACTAGTTTTTGATTCCCTCTTTCTGTTGGACCTAAGGGGTCTGAACTTGAATTACGATGTTTGCTGTTCAGCGTACACCATGTAAATTTGGAGAAAGGACAGACCTCTTTTATCATCTCAAATGATCTCAGTTATATTGTTCATGCCTTTTGTGCAGGTTCCTAAAACTTACTTCTCAGCCACTCCAGGCAAAAACACCGCTGAGAAAAATTTACATTGGATACTTGCTATTGCTTTGAAGTCCTTTCACTCATTTAGATCCATCAACTCTTCTGAAAACTGAAAACAAGGTGGAGAAAAAATTTTGTCATAGTCTGTTCTAGCTGATACAATACAATAGCATTAACTGAGCCATTCTAAGCAATAGGAATTTATTGCTCACAGTTCTAGGGCAGAAAAGTGCAAGATCAGGTTGCCCATAGGTCCGTCATCTGGTGAGAGCATATTTCTAGCTTTCTTGGTAACTGTAACCCTCTTATGCTACAAACTCACTTGTCAGGAAGCGAAAAGAGCTCTCTCCGAGGCCTCTTTCATAAGAGCAGTAATCCAATTTGTGGAGGGCCTGTCCCTATTAACCTAATACTGCACCCCCCGCCAATAGCCTACCTCCTGATCCCATCAAACTGAGGCTAAGTATTTCAGTATCTAAATTCTGGAGAAAACAAGCATTCAGAAGCAAGAAAGCTCTCTAAGCTGTTAAGTCCTCTTTATAGGTAAAACTTGACAGATATTTTTAGGCTTAGTAATTTCATCATGATTTCAAGGCTTAGTAGCGCTGGACATAGATTATTGGATCTAACTGCCTGCCTGCCTGCCTGTCTACCTGTTCAGCTGTCTGTGTGACAGACTTCTGGCTACCTGCCTGAATATCTGTCTGACTGACAAGTCTGACTGTGACTGTCCAAACATGACAGACTGATGGACTCACCAGCTGCCTATCTGAATAGCTGAGTGGCTGACTGACTCAAACTCTAGCTGTCTGATTGAGGCTGGTGGTGGAGGTGAACATCTGTCAGACTGTTTGATGGTCTGGCCTGTTGATGGAGCTACGTCACCAGGGGTGGGGCAGACTGCTGGGGGAGGATGGACTCTCTACCAACCTCCAAGCTATCAGTCTATCAGAGCTCCCTTTTCAGTAAGAAGCCAGGCTGATCCATGAAGAATAAATAAACAATTACAAACTACTGATAACAATCTGTGGGATTTGCAGAGACTGTAACCAAACAAAAATGAAAATAGAAAATAAGACACAAAAAAACCTTTAATTGAAAAAAAAAAAGACACCTACACCTCTTCAGATCAAATTTAAGGATTTAGTGAACATCTGCTACCCTCGCTGAGCTGTGGCCAGGACCCAGCGGAGGTAAAGTGTTGTCAGCAAAAAGTTTCCTAAAAGATCTCCTTCTGGCAGGAGCCCTCTTTGTCCTTTCAGATGTCTGGGCCTTCCTGCTCCACTTCCAGCCTCTGTCAGAACAGAGATGTGACAGCCACTCAACCAGTTAGGATGTTGCCTGGCTGGCTGATGATGTTTTGACTGGGATCCACATTTGTCAACACCCTGTCTGAATTAGACTTGTGAAGCGGAAATTGTTCTGCTCTAATTATGAGGTGAAAGGCGTTTCACTGCTGTTGAAAGGATTTCAGCCACCAGCAAGCAGAAATGGGAAAAGAGAGGATCTGAACTTGATCCTATTTTTTCCTTCCTGTTTTTGAGTGTTTTTCCCCACAAGAGAGCTTCAGTACCAGAATAACGCAAGGTTCAACAGAGTGAAAGCTGCTGGGAAGCCTAGCCCAAAGGTCAGCTTAGAACAATCTGTGGCATCTCCTAGAATTTTCTAGATTTTCATACATCTTCCCTGCTTGACTGTAGACTTGTTCCTCACTACCTCAACCGTAAGAGTGAGCATAGCCCATGTGTCTGTTCTGGAGGCATTTGTCAGTTTTGTGGTTATTTACCCTATTTTCTCCCCATATTAACTTCCTGTCTTTATCACTGTGAAAGCATTTGTCCAACATCATGTCAACCTCTGGTTAGGAAGCTCTAAGACAGCAGAAAATTTGTTGTTTATAAATAGTTCCTTAGAATGTGAGGGCATGGTTAACACTGGCAACTTGGGAATGAGGATGCAAAGTTTCATGTCCTGTTGAGACATGTGCTTGAAAGAAGGGTTTTCTTTTGGTTGCTAATGACCAGGTTCTGTTCAGTAATTTCCCCAAGAACATGCAGCTGCTAGGCGCTGGCGCTGAGATCTGCGTTCTGCCTGGCTTTAACGTCAGGCTCTTTCTGCTGCAACGCAGCCGTCAGAAATGGTTTTATTCCCCAGGGCTCCTGTATGTCTTGTTGTATGAGCAGATAATCATTTCTAACACTGGGCTAAAATCTGCAAGACTAGTTTCAAGGAATCACTATTTTTAAGAAGACGTTGCTGTCTTCCAAGTTTTCACAGCCCAGCGTTTTCTAAGGGAAGGAGTTTCATTAATGTCTTGATTATATAATGGTTCTTATTTTTGCCAGAATCTAGCAAAAAAAATGCTAAGTGGCTAGAGTTGGTTGCTTTGTATTTTTAATGCAACAGTTATTAATGTAAAAACCAATGAGAGAGGTCTTTATAAAACAACAAAAACAAAACAAATGATCTCTTTTTTTAGGACATCCATAATAGTTTTATTCATAATTGTCAAAATGAGAAACAGACCATACGCCTATTAACAGAATGAAAAACTTATGTATTTATACAATGTATATACAACAGTATGAACCAACAACATGCAACAATACAGATGAATTTTATACAATGCTGAATCAAGAAAGTCACACACAGAAGACTACATATTATTCCATTTATTTGAAATTCAGAAGCAGGCAAAGCAAGTCTAAGATGATAGGACAATAGATGTTCTCGGGGCTGTGGTAAAGCATTGTAAGACAGCACAGCAGGCTGGATGTTCATCTGGAGTGTTGCTTTCCAACTCTTGATCTCTTGGCAGCTTTGTATGCAGTGTGAGAAAACAAACAAAACTACACTTTATGTAAATGTCATCCAAATGAACTCTTATTTCTGTCTTCATGGACACATATCTTAGAAAGTAGGTTAAAAGTTTAACATAACACACTTTGGCTATCTGTTCAATTTCCAATCCAAGATTGAGAAGTCTTATCAGAATGTTTTATGGCTTCAGAGAGGTTATCATCATGTTAATACAGTGATGAGGACAAAAGCCAGACCTCAGGGGAGGTCAGATTGGAGTAATCAAATTAACATCTATGAAGAATGACTTACTATAACCCTCAAGGTCAACACATTCATAGATGTCAAAGTGTCTGTATAGCAAGATGATAATCATTGAACTTGAAACCTTCTGGGGCTTGGTACACAGCTGCAGGCTGGATAAGGAGCTTTCTGTTGAGACAGCAAACTATGTGTGCATCTATCTGCATCCTTATTCCGCTTTTGTGGAGTATGGGCAAAATGGCCAACTCAAGCCTCAGTGAAGTGTGGTTCTTCGGAAAGGAGAGAAGGTCAGTCATTCAGGCAGTCACTTCTCACAACCATCTCTCTAGGATTATCACGTAATGCCCTTGAAGCCATTCCTTGGTTTCCTCATAAGAGGTGATCTTCCCTCATCCTCGGGTCCTGGGATGGTAGGGAGGCTGAGTATGGCCTATCCCTTTTTCTCTCCCCTTCCCCCAGAAATGGGAAGAAGAATTAGAGAGCTTGGAAACAATGATCACACCCACTTCTCCCTGGCTCTAGATCCTTCCCATCCTGATCAACTATGTAAACATCATCTAAAATAAAAAAAATTGTAAAAATTCATGAAAAATGGAATTTAAAGAAAAGCTTATTTCAGTGCCAAATTTTTGGGAAATCAATGCATAGCTTTTCCCATAATATACATTTCTATGAACTCTTTGAAGATCTCATGAATGCATGGATTTCAAACATTTTGTGAACATGTTTATATTTAATGATTCGGAAAGAAGAAAATGGTTGACTGGTATTGAGGTGCAGTAGGTTATACTAGCATCCCGTATGCCCACTGGTTCAAGCTTCAGCGGTTCCACTTGCCTTCCAGGACCCTGTGAATATGCCTGTGAAAGTAGCAGATCTTGGCTGAAGTGACTTAGCCCTAGCTACCCACGTGGGAGACTTAAATAGAGTTCTTGACTCCTGGTGTTGACCTCACTGAGTTCCTGACCTTTGCAACAATTTTGGGCGTGAACCAGTGATGGCAGATGGATCTCTCTTGCTCCTTTTCTCTCTTTTTCTCCTTCTCTCTGCATCTGTGCCTTTCTAGTAATAATAATAATAATAATAATAATAATAACTTTAAACACAAAATAAAAGAGAGTGATTAGATGTGGCTACTTAGAAATATGTCAGATTCTGTGGAAAAGTGCCAAGAGTTCACACAGCTTTGCTAAACCCTTATTAATTATCTTAACCAGAAATCTCTAAGGGCTGGGTCAATGGCTCAACTGGCTAATCCTCTACTTGCAAGTACCATTAGACCACAGGCATACCAATTCATGTCACAGCTGTTCTGCTTCCCATCCAGCTCCCTAGTTATGACTTGGGAACATAGTGGAGGATGGTCAAGTCCTTGGGATCCTGTACCTCATGAGAGACCTGGAAGAGGGTCCAGGTTCCTGACTTCAGATTGGCTGTTGTGGCATCTGGGGAGTGAACCAGCAGATGGAAGGTCTTTCTGTTTCTCTTTCTCTCTGAAAATATCTGCCTTTCCAATAAAAATAAATCTTAGAAAATTTATCTCTTGCATAAGTTTATAAGCAGGAAGTTTTTCCTACCAACATTTTAGAAATTTAGCTCCCTATATTTTAGATCTGGGCTTATTTATATATTTTTAATGTAATGAAATTGACAGCGTCATCTTTCCAGGCTGAAGTTTTGGGGGCTGAGTGAAGTATAACATCCTCCCCTGCCCGTACCCATGAACAGAACTTCACCTGTAATATCTCATTGTATTCTCAACTCTCATGAAAATGGAGAATTGTGTGTCTTTGCTGCCATCTCAAAGTCTCCTGGTTCATTGTCTCTGCCAAACAGAAGCAAAACAGTTGATTAAAGTGTGAGGAACCCTGGAACCCTCTTAATGGTGAGCTGACTGGAAATATAACAGACTAGAGGCTAAGGGTAACTCTAAAACTCTGGTTTATTTGGTTTGAAAATAATGGCCCATAGGAAATATTTGCAGAAAAATCAGACAATACATTACTCTCCTCTAAATGTTTATGCCAATCAAGACCAACTTGCAACCTTTTGTTTCCCTATTGAGGCTGCCCTCACTATTTTCATGTTAGTATTGCATATTTTGCATTTTTGGTCTCATTGATTTATTTATATTTGCAAAATATATGGACAGCAAGACAATAAGAGATAGAAAGATCATTCATCTGCCAGGTTGCTCCTCAAATGCTTACAATAGCCAGTACTGGGCTAAGTTAAAGCCAGGGACTCAATCCAGTTTCCCACGTGGATATCAGGTATTCAACTACTTGAGTCATTACCAATGTCTTCCAGGTCAATGCTTAGAGAAGGCTGGAGTCAACTGCTCAGGCTACAGCCAGGAATTGAACTCAGAACCTGCAGGATGGATCACAATCATCTTAACTTCTGGGACAAATGCCCAAATATGATTTGATGTTTAACTGAGATACAATGCTAAATGTCATGTGTTAATGGCTTAATCCCCATATTGGCCACAAAAATGATGAGAATTGTAGTTCAGAGTTAGGACACTATGGCTCAGCTATATGGTGATCACCCATTCTCACACACATGCATACACACACACACACACACACACACACACACATTTTTGCTGCTGCCTATGAATGAAAAAGATGCATAACCAAAGACAAGAAATAATGTGATCAGTGTTGATTGACATGTTCATGAGACATCGCCAAAGCCTAGCTGGTCATCTTGGGAGAGACTGGCATGTATGAGTGGAAGGAGCTCTAGGGTTGGGATTCAGACCCTTGTGTAGGTGCTGCTTACTATGCTTGCTAGGTTCCCTGGGGGCACTTTTTTCAATTACTATTACTTTATGTGAAGTTTACTTAGTTGATCAGGGTGGGAAGGATCTAGAGCTAGGGAGAAGTGAGTGTGATCATGGTTTCTAAACTTTCCACCTTTTCTGCCCTTGTCTTAAGCGAGGAGGGAAGATAGGAGAATAGATCAGACACAACCTCCCAACCATCTCAGTATCCAAGAATGGGGAATGGCCACCCATTATCAACCCAGGGTCTCAATGTGGTGCACACTCCGAGGGTTCTGCCCAGGTGGATGCCATAGTTCTGAAATGCTGTCAATCTCGCCAATCTATGGATGAGGAATTCCTTTCTAATGTCCATTGGCTGACACAGTTGACTTAGAGTATCCATTCACCCAGATATTTGCCATCATCGTTTGGCTGGAGTAGTTGTTTATATGTTTTGTTCTACATTCTCTGCTATGGTACCAGATGTCCTCTGCAGGTCCCAATGGGCTACCATCTCCTCTATGTGAATCATGGTCTGCTATCCAGCACTCCATTCTTTACACTATGGAGGACCAGTTCTCACAAGTGAGCTCATGGATCCAGGCCATGCCAGACCCCCTTCCCTGGTCCATAAAAGTGGACCCAAGGACCTGGGTTAGATGACGTGGGCCCCTGTAGTCCCTGGTTCTTTATCACTACATGTGTACTACTCTGCTCCTAAAGCATGCTTCTAAGGAGAAATGTTGCATTCAAAGAAAGACTTTCAAGGAAAAGATGCAACATTTTTTTTTTTTAATCTGTGAATGACTGATGTCTTTTCCTGTTGCTACTGGGACAATTGCAAGCAAACTATCCCTTGCCAAATGGCCAGATTGTTTATGGGAATGAAGTTAGCTGAATTTTCATTCTCTGTCTTCAAAGAAAAAAAGCACTCCTTCCAAGCTGTTTGGAATAGTGATTTCTTCCCTCAATCCTCTCTTCACCCCCTCATCCCCACTGGCCTCTCTTATCTTATCCTGAAATTAAACATTTCTGGTCCTCCATAAATCCAATAAAACCCTCTTCCTGCCATAGCCTTTGAATTATCAAAGGATAAAGAACAGGGTGTTAGTAATAGCATATGGTTAGTGTGACATGGCCTCTGGCCTTCCAGATACCTTAGAAGCTTGATTTTATGGAGCGATACTGGCCTCCTTGGCCCCAGTTTCTAAGATTGCTTGAAATTTTTCAGTTATTGGATTGATGAGTTGGAGTTCTATTTCATGGTGGGATGAGGGGCTAACTTATGGTTTGATAAAAGTAATGTCATTAGCTAACATCGTCATTAAGAAAAGTTTTTGTAAACTTACAGTATACCACCACCAAGCTGGCCTGGGAGCAGGAAGGCCAGGGGCCTGATGTGTCCTAGGCAGAATGCAGTGGCAGCACACCACTGCACTAGACCAAGGGCCTGAGACCTGGGTACTGGGGCCAGGGTGATCCCTGATTGTCTTTGGTGTCACCAAAAGCCTGGTAGGATCTCTGATTTCGGGTACCACAGTCTGGGGTGGGGGTGATGTCCTGGCATCAGAGCACATAGTGAATGCTGTGCTGCCTCCTATGCAGGACATAGGATCATGCCCAGGTGCACATGAATGAACAGTCAACAGGCTCCTTTGAATCAGTTGAGGCCCTTGGAGGATTCCTCTTCAATGGATGAAAAGGTAAATGGGGCCTATACTTTTCACATCTCGAGGTCACTGTAATGTAGGACAGATGGATTTTTTTTTTTTGCTACCTCCTCTCTTGGTCTGCTTTGGAAACTGAGAAGTATGGAAGAACTCCTTGGTGAGTTTCTCTAATATAATATTAGTAAATATTGGTGTGGTACATGAACCTAAGTCTAGAAGTCTTTCTTTTGACTTGTGGAGCAGGGAGGAACCTGTGCTGTGGTTCATGAAATCTCACCTCTACTCTGATGGTGGTGTACTCACTGAGTCCTTGAGCTCAAGATAGATGGTTTTCAGTGTGTATAGGGGCAGTAAACCATTGGCCAGGCTTTGAAAAATAACAGAAGGCAGTCTTACTTTTTCAGGGAGTTATGCTATGTTTTTCTTACCAATTTGGCATATGCTGACTGATGGATTTATGTGTTGTAGAGGCTAATGGCTTACTTCTAGGAATGGTGATGTTAATGTGAGGCACACAGCCAATGGCATGGACTGAAATTCCTTTGGGCTCTTTAAATGTGATAGGGGGAGATTTCTAAATCCAGGACATGCACAGTGTATGCCCCTAAGCAGCAGGAAGTAGCTACAGATGTGATGAATCTATATCCTCCAGCAACTTTCAAGATTGAGGCTCAGAAGTCTCTGAGGGGGGATGAAATCGGAAGACAGGTAGCCAATTTAGAGTGAGTTAGAAGCTGCCCTTCTTCCTCCATCCCCCCTTTTCTCCTCCCCCCAGCACCTGTAATACGGTCCTGGTACCTATCAATCAAATGACCCTTCCCCAGGGTGTGTTCTTCCTCACCCAGGTCTTGGGAGAGGTTCATGTAACCACTCCCTTTTCCAGGCTCATGGGAGGCCAGGCACTGGGAAAGAGGTGCTCTCTTTCTTTTCCCTCAAACACAAGATGAAAGTAGAAACATCTCTCTTCCCACCTTTTCCTTTCCTGCCACTCTATCTCTGAATATGGGCCACGTGTGTCTGGGATAGTCTCACCTTTAAAAAAAAACTTTACCAAAAGAACAATTGTCACTTGAAGTCTTAAAATTATTAGAAGCTGATGCCTTTTGTAATAAATCTTGAAGTAAGAAGATTTGGATAAAAAAATCAGGTTGATGTCAAACCCACAAAATTGGAGAGTTTTCCTGTACTTTCCTCTCTTCTCCTGCCAGACATTTCTTAACAGTCATTAAAGTGCACTGATCTGGGGTCTGTACCATGGCATGGTAGTTTAAGCCTCTGCCAAATGATGTGATAGTTTGAGTCCCAGCTCCCCCATTTCGAATCCAGCTCCCTGTGAATGTGCCTGGGAAAGTAGCAAGACATGGTACAAATTCTTGGTCCTTACACTGATGTGCGAGACTTGGACGTAAGTAGCTCTAAGCTCTCAGCTTCAAACCTGCCCATCACTGACCTTGCAGCCATTAGGGAGTGAATCAGTGAACGAAAGATCTCTCACCATCTCTCTGTAAATCTGTGTTTCCAATTAAAAGAAACAAATCATTTTCTGCTGAAAAATAGTCACTGACCCCATTTTTGCAGCTTTGTGTGTAGAACATCTACTGAACCATGTGAAAAAACAAAATGAAGAAGGAAAAACCTGCCGAATTTTGGTCACATGTTAGGTTCTGTGTTTGTGACACTTGATTTCCTTAGCTGTAAAGTTATCAGGATAAGAATGGTCCATGCAATTTTGAGGGTTTGGGCTTTGTTGGCTCTGTCTTAAGGAGTTAGGGCAGCAGGAATGGTCTCTTGCAGATGCGTCTTGGCTCATCCAGGAGAGGGCAGTGGTGCTCCAGGTTGCCCAGGCTCAGCCTTGTTTGAAGAGAGACCATCAGCCTGAATTTTGGGAGCTGTGAACCACTTGCATCACATCTGTGGCTGTGCGTGATGTGAGTTACATATCGGTAACCTTCACGGCTCTCTGCTTTTGTCTAGCTTAGCGTATCTCTGGTATTCAGCCTTCAGCTGCCAATAGTTAAACCTGTTGCCCAGATGTGGAAGACCTGATCACTGGGTGAGTATTTCTAAGATGGGGGCTATTGGTCTTTAATTTGGTATTAACTGATTTAATTTAATTTGATATTAACTAAGAAGACATCATCAGGACCCCTAGGAGGCCCTTCAGAGGAAAGCAAAGGGACTATCCCAGGGGAAAGAAGATGTACACAAAGAAAAAGAAACAGCAGGCAATTTTCTGTGGCAAGACTTTGCCTTGGCACTCCTCACACTGAACTGAGAAAAGCTTTTCATGTGGGGTCAGAGAGAGCTAACAGCCCACACAAACAGGTCTTCAGGTGGCAGCCCAGGGCAGCTCAGAGTTCAACACTGCTCTCCCAGGGGCAGCTACCTATTCCTCAGTCATCCTCCTCCATCCCATCTGGTTTTATGTTCTTCACATTGTTTCTTCAGATACTGTCTGAAATAACCTTAGTCATTGGGTTGCTTATTGACTAACCATCATTTTTCTTGTAATGTAAGACTTTGTGTATCTCAGGTCTTGACTAGCTTGCTTATGCTATTGCTTCAGTTTCCAGAATTTTCTCCAGACCAAGGTGTCACCCATAAATATCTCCTGGCTGAATGATGATACAAGTAAGTGTGTAAATTTCACAAACTGAGTGAGGGACTGTGTATGAATCAGATTTTTATTGCTTTAACTAAACTACTGGAGAGGAGCTCCCTTATAAAGGAAAAAAAATTACTGTTTTGGAGGTTCACAGTTGTGTGTTCCCATTGGTTCTAATATCTGATCTGGGAGGCAGGGTGTTTGTGGAGAGAGGATCATATGGCCAGTCAAGAAACACAGAGAGAAGGTAGACTGAGCTTGGCTTAGGTAATCCACTATCCTTTGAGAACAACCTTCTCAGGTCATGCCTCCAATGACCTAAGGGCCTCCCATGGGGCCCACCTCCTAGATACCACAGTTAGGTTAAGTCCACCCTCCCTTAATCCATTAATAATTAATGGAAAATTTTGAGGGGTAAGTCCTTGAAACATGGGCTGTTGGGAGACATCCAAGCTGTTACGACTTAAAATCAATTCACAGCACGCAAGTCTCAGTGGGTTTTGAATATGAAGTGAATTTCGTTTTTTAAATAAATATTTATTTATCTGAAGGGTCACAGAGCGAGAGAGAGGAGAGAGAGAGAGAGAGAAACAGAGATTTTTCCATCTGCTGACTCATTTCCTAAATGGCTATGACATACAAATCTGGGCCAGGTTCAAGTCAGAAGACAAAAACTCCATCCTGGTCTCATGTGGGTGGAAGATCCTAGATGCTGTGACCATCCTCTGCTGGCTGCCCAGATACACTAGCAGAGAGCTGGATCAGAAGTAGAGTAGCAGAGACTCAAAATTGCACTCCTACGTGGGCTGCTGGTGTCCCAAGTGACAGCTTAACATGCTGCAGCGCAACACTGATCAAATGATTGTTTTCTGACAAAGGTGATCATGCAGCCATCTTGCTGGCTGTGCACTACACACACGAACACACAGAGGAATGTGCACATCTTAGATAAGTATTTAACTCCTTGTTATATAATTGTAGAATGAGTGCTTATGTACACATTAAGTTGTGCTAGAGTTGAGACAAAATACATTATTGTACTGGACAATAGTCCATAACCAAATTATGTGGGGGATATCTTGGGATTTTTACACACTGCCATTCCCATCTGTAATGCAGTGATCACAAGGTCAGGGTGTCCTAGGAAATTCTCATGTGTCTTTAATGGGGGTTCAGAAGATTCGAACAGAGTATTCTGTGTCTTCATAAGAGAAGCATTCTCTTTTGTTGTAAGCCATCTCCATTTGGATTATGAGTGCTGAAGTAAGCGTGACCTCCCAAAGCAGATGTTGAACATCCAGAACCAGAGCCTGGTTTGGTGAGCATCTGACCTCCTAGAGCCACAAAATGAATTTGCCATGGCTATCATGGATGGATGTCTGCTCCCCAGTTCCAGTAGTAAATGGAAGAGAATTTTCTGGAAAATCAGTGAAGAACCGCATGTTGTGTAACTCCTGTGTACTCTCTGTCAGGCTCGGGCTATGAGGAGTACTTAGCATGGTTCTCTCTTTGAGAAAGTTAAAATGTGCTGAGAAAATAATGACACACTTATGTTGGAGTTTCTTCTTCGTTCCAACTAAAGAAATCTCAAGTTTAAATTTCCTCAAAGGAATAGCAGCTGTCTCATAGCAATGGCAAATGCAAGTTTCAGGTTAATTTTGGGTGTTGCTGGATTTAAGACTCTGTGTAAGCCTTTAGGCCTCAGGAGCACTCTGTCTCTCAGATGGGTTCTACTGTCTTCCTCCTCAGGGTTCATACCTTCAGCATCTGAGCCTTCAGGCCTGCTGTGCGAGCTGAACATGTCTTCACTGATTACCAAGGCAAAGTCGAAGGAACTCCACAGGATTGATGAGCATGACTTACTCAACTGACCACTAGGGGCACCATGAACAAATGTGGGTGAGCCGGCCAGAAGACTATAAATGATCACTCCTGCACAGGGACTTGAACAGGGAGAAGCATTAAAGGTAACGAGCATGGGCCTGGCATGGTTGTCTAGCAGCTAAAGCCCTCGCCTTGTACGTGCCAGGATCCCATATGGGCACTAGTTCTAATCCTGGCATCCCTGCTTAACTTCCAGTTTCCTGCTGTGGCCTGGCAAAGCAGTAGAAAATTGCCAAAAACTTTGGGACCCTGCACCAGTGTGAGAGACCCGGAAGAAGCCTCTGGCTGCTGGCTTTGGATCAGCTCAGTTCCAGCCATTGCAGTCATTTGGGGAGTGAATCAACAGATAGAAGATCTTCCTCTCTGTCTCTCCTCCTATCTGTATATCTGGCTTTCCAACAAAAGTGAATAACTCTTTAAAAAAAAGAAATTGCATGAAAATAAACTTGATATAAAATGATTTGGGTATTTGTGGGGGGAGAAGCTGGTGTGGTTGAAGGCATGAAGATTTACCCTAAAAGACAAAATCATGTGTGGGAAAGACCTTGTGGAATAAACCCTGGGCAGTTGGAGGACTGAGTCAAAACATGTTTGAGCTTCATGGCCAACACACTAGCCACCATTGAACACACTGCCTGCCCCCTGGAAAGTACAATGAGAAATTTTCCCCTACATGTGTAGTGCCATTTAATGAACCCCAAGATAACTGGTTGACACTTCGTACTTCATGGGAACAGGGCAAGTTTCTTATCAGTTTTTCATCCTTGTTATTTGCTTTATGCTTTTCCTGAACAGATGATCTGTTCTTCTAACAACGTGTTGCCCAAACCCATCTTGCGGGTGAGGGCACCAATCTTGCAGTTGAGTACACTGAAGCATTTTTTTATGGCAGCAGCAACTCCACTGCAGGACCAAAGTGGCTTCCTGGTGTGGAAGAGACTTCATGGAGGCAGCTATAATCTGGGTGGTTGACAAGAAACTTTCTGTGAATTCTTTTTTCTGCAAGGAAGACCTCATCTCAGCTATTTTATTTTATTTTTAAAATATTTATTTATTTTTATTGCAAAGTCAGATGTATATAGAGAAGAGAAGAGACAGAGAGGAAGATCTTCCATCCAATGATTCACTTCCCAAGTGAGCTGCAATGGCCAGTGCTGCGCCAATCCGAAGCCAGGAGCCAGGAGCCAGGAACTTCTTCCAAGTCTCCTATGTGAGAGCAGTGTCCCAAGGCTTTGGGCCGTCCTTGACTGCTTTCCCAGGCCACAAGCAGGGAGCTAGATGGAAAGCGGGGCTTCTGCCATTTGAACTGGCGCCTATATGGGATACTGGCGCGTTCAAGGCGAGAACTTTAGACACTAAGCCACTGCACTGGGCCCTATTTTATTTTTAAAAAAGATTTATTCATTCATTATTATTTTTTAATTGGAAAGTCGAGTTTACAGAGAGAGAAACAAAGAAAGATCTTCCATCCGCTGGTTCACCCCCCAAGTGGCTACAATGAGTGGAGCTGAGCTGTTCCAAAGCCAGAAGCCAGGAGCTTATTCCAATTCTCCCATATGGGTGCAGGGTCCCAAAGCTCTGGATCATCCTCTGCTGCATTCCCAGGCCACAAGCAGGGAGCTGGAAGGGAAGCAGAGCAGCCGAGACCCAAACTGGCACCCATGTGGGATCCTGGCACATGCAAAGCAAGGATGTTCGCCACTAGGCAACCATGCCGAGTCCCAGCTCATTTATTTTTTTGCTGTTTTATTGACCCACTGCACATGAAAACATTGCTAAAAACATAAATTAATAAGGAGGACTTCTCTGATTGCATGCAGACAGGTTGACAGACATATAGATAGATGGATGGATTAGTAGATAGATAGATAGATACTCTGGAAGTATTGCATGACCAGACTCCCTGAAGGGGCATACAATTTGGCTCCTTAAAAGGGTATAGGGTTCTAAAAACGCATTCACTGGCAGCTTCCAGAGAAGGTAGGTGCCAGTGGGTTTGTTTGTCCTGGCTTTTTAGTACTAATGCAGTGAGATCAAATACACTGGTTTATTTCACTTTGTGTTGGTCAAATGGAGGATCGCCTGTTTATATATTCAGATGTATATTCTGATTTCCTTTTAAATCTCAGAATAACTCTCAAGAATTTCTGAATACTCTTTTTGTAGAAAATTATTTCTTCTTATTGTGTTTTGGGATATGTTGGTTGGTATATATTTAAAATTTCAGTGCAGGCTACTTTGTGTATGATTACTATACTATCAGCGACAACTGAAAATCCAGTGAGTAAAGGCAAGGTAGTGTTTTACAAATTATAATTCTATTTTTAATCAGAAGACACGTTCAATAAATAATACATTCATTCAACAAATACTTAGTGAACATATTTATGGTCAAATACTCTGCCTAAATATTGCTTCTATTATTAGTGTAAGATATTTTTTGTCTAAATTGAAAGCCATTTGCAAGAGTTGATCAATATTCTGTTGTAGTTGTAAAAGAGCCACATATGCATGCATATGGATATATAAACATAGAGGAACACACACATAAATGTAAACTTGTACTTAGGAAAAAACAAGTTCATTATCACTTGCTGGAAACCCTGCTGATTTTAATGAAGGTGGAAGATCTCAGGTAATTAACTTGTCGTAAGACATGGAAAATTCCCAAAATGAGTGATTATGTGAAATATTAATAATAAAGCAGGCAAGTAGATTGTAAAGATAATTTTAATTTTTTAATGAGTTAGGATTATTCTATAATCACATTTTGATTGCTGTTGATTTACACTTACATTACATCCTAATTGACCTTCTTAAGTTTCTGGATTGTTTGGATTAGGTGAAATTAGGTGAGAATTTTAGGCAAGTAAAAGAGTCCCTGAAACAGGAGTTTAAAATCCAATTATGCTTTACCCACCCTGAGCTATTCGACTTAGCTAGTCACATCCCTTCTTTTAACCTAACGGTGACATATTCTTAACAATTTTTCTGAGTTCTTGTGGCCTACAAGATAAAAAAATTAAATGCCTTTTGGGATTTAGAGAAAAAAAAGAAAGGGGGTCTAGCTTGAACATCAGACCTACCTAGTTCAAGTTTTCTGTCACTTGCAGCTCAGTAATCTTGGACAACTTACTTAAATTCTCAAAGCCTGCTCTCCTCATCTATGCAATGGGATTACTAACAGTGCAACAATTACTCTGTAACACTGCTTTATTTCTTTTTTCTTCTTTTTATTTTAAGATTTGTTTATTGTTATTGGAAAGGCAGATCCACAGAGAGAAGGAGAGACAGAGAGAAAGGTCTTCCATCTGCTGGTTCACTGCCCAAATGGCTGCAATGGACAGAGTTGAACACATCTGAATCTGGGAGCCAGAGCTTCCCTTGGAGCTCTCACACAGGTGCAGGGTCCCAAGGCTTTGGGCCAACTTCTTCTGCTTTCCCAGGCCACAAGCAGGGAGCTGGATTGGGAGTGGAGCTGCCAGGGCATAAACTGGTGACCATATGGGATGCCAGCACTTGGAGGTGGAGGATTAGCCAGTTGAACTATTGTTCCATTTCATCATTCTCATTTTCTCATTGTAAATTGACAGTAATAATAACACTTAACCCATTTTGCTTGGGGTGAAGGGCAGATTAAATGAGGTACTTCATACAGTGTGGGTACATAGACATAGAGTACAGATGTAAATCACCTAGAAGGAAGAGGGCATTGGTTTACTCTCTGCTCTCAAATTCAGGAGTATTGAACACATTAGGATGGCAGAGACTCATACACATTGGTCAAATGGGAACAGAAAACCTGGACTCCTGCCTCCTATCTCAGTGGTTCTCAATGTAGCCCAGAACCACCCTGGGGAGGGTGGTGGTAGGGCCTTGCTTGCTATTTATGGCAGTCAACTATCTGAGTACCCTGAAGGAATATTGGCTGTGCTGTCTACACAACTTAAAAAGCACTTAGAGAAATGCAGTTCCATTAGAACAGGCATAATGGGCCCACTCAGGGCACACTTTGTAAACACAGAGCAAATGTCATCCTGACATGTTTACAGGCCAGTGTCTGCCTCACACAGGTCAGGACCTTTCCAGGCCTCGGCTGCCTCCCAGGAGTGAGTCCCTTACCCCTACACCCAGAGCTGTGTCCCTATTGCTTAAAGCTTAAAAAGAAGAAAAAGGCAGTAAACAGGTTACTTCAAATGGCTGCAAAATGACCTTGAAGATGCACACATCAGATCAGCACAAAGCAAGTACCTGGAGATTAAAAAACATTATCCTACTTTGTAATTGGTTAGTTAAAAAGGTTGTTTCTGCCATCTTCAATTGTGAAATAATCAAGAGTACTGCAACCTTCCATTCTCAGCAGGAGAGATTCTGAAACAAGAAGGGAAGATACGAAAAACCATTGCGTTCTCTTCCTCTTTGGGACATGAGTTAGGCATTTGTCCTTCTTATGTTCTCTAGAATCTGCTTGATGTAGTGTAAATCAAGGCTTGAAACCTTCCCGGAATCAAAATTACTTGTAGATGATCTTACAGCAGGTTCTTCCTGCCACTGTGTATCTGATGTCTTTCTGTTTTGCAAGGTCACTGGCGTCACGGAGGATCCAATGGAGTAAGTCTTAATGTTACATGCTAAAAGCTCATGAAAGTGTCTCTAAGAATTACTCCTCTTAAGTTTTGTAGACCCATTACTTCATTTAAACATATTTACTAGTTGAATGGCAGAAAGAAAGAGATCTTTCATGGTTTGATTTGCATCCTAAATGTACACAGCAGCGCAGATGGACTGAGAGCCTCATCAGTATTTGACCACCAGTATTTGAGTCACCACACCTTCTGCCTCCCAGGGTATACACTGGCAACCCTGGCATTGGGATCAAATCTAGGAGAGGACCCCAGGAACTCTATCCATTATGAGATGTCGGCACCCCAATCAGCCTTTTAGCTGCTAGCCCCAAATGCTTACCCCTTTGTTACCAGAGATGCTGTCAGTATGTCCTAGCTCAGAGCAATTTGAATTGACGCCTAACATTTTCAAGCTGATACATTTCCAAAAAGTCAGTTATGGATGGGTACAATTTTGACACTTATTTTGACACTCATTTTCAAGGTTGAAATAACTTGATTACAATAAAAATGTATATAATGTCAAAATTCTGTGGTAGGAGAAAACTCAGCCCAAGCCAATCACTCCCAATATTTAGAGAGCATCTACAACTTCACTGGGTTTATCATTTCTTCTATTTAAGCTACCTTAAACACTCAGAGACTTCTTAGCACTAAAAGGTATGATAGAATTTTTTTAATTGGGATTTTACACACTTTAGAGTAAATAATTAGTTTCAAATAAATGAGAGAATGAAGCTTAGAAATCAAATGATTACCCAGAGCGTTCAAGTGGTAACTATCTAGGAATCCATCTGCAGTGCAAAGTTGCAGAATAGAGGTGATTCATGACCTTCAAGTCTAAGATTCTAGGAGTGGAACAACTCAGGGCAGTCTCTTGGAGTTTCCCATTGCACACTGTACTCATCTTTGTTGCCTCTCAGGCCATGTTGTATCAAAACTGTTCATGCTAATTCCTGTCCATCTAGAACTGGTACCCTGTAAAGGGCCAAACTCAAGTTATATCTTCTGCTCAAATGATATCTTCCGAGTTATTTTTTTCAGGGCCTCAGAAAATGCTGCACAAAAGTGGACAAAGAATCACAGACCCTCAAGCCTCTGCTCTGCACCCCGTCTTCTGTCTTTCCATTTCACCTTTCATACTGCGCCCGCTCTGTGCTCCGATGCAGCACCTCGTGCCAGAAGCCTGCAGTACTGTGACACTCCCCATGAGGCAGCCCAGGGGATTGAGTTTCTCATCCTGAGCACCCCATTGATACTAATTCAATCACACCATCCTGTGTCGGATTGTTTGCCACTGTGTCCTGGTTGGAGTCAGGCCCCTCATGAGTCAAAATCATTAATGCAGATGTTAACGTCTACTGCGCCTGGCGGTGCATGGCAGCTAAAGCATGCTGGACAGAAGGATGTTTCTGGCTGTGGCTTCAGAGAACCTGATTTGCTTCCTTTGAGCATGGTCTTTGAGCATCTTTGAAGTTCTCACAGAATAGACTTAAGGCCACATTTTGTATAATTCACAAAGTGCTTCTAAAGCTAGATCTATCCTCCGGGTCAGAGTCACTTGAGATCAGGACTGTGTCCTTAGCAATGACCCTCTAGCTCTTTTCTGTATTGCAGTACAGATTGCCAGTCTAAAACCACACTCAGGCTGTAGGGGTTGCCTTGTTTTAACTGACAGAAACAACTCATTGCTCTTTTTGGCAGTTGATAGGTGAGCAATGATGATGACAAGCCTGGGATGGATATACCAAGAAACACTTAAATGTATGTATTGCTTGGCTTTGAGATGTACTTTAGAGCTGTTGTTAATATGCTAGTTGATTTTTTTCCATTCTTGTGTTCAATTTCTCCATATTTCACACCGAACAACATCGAGGCTTTCCAAATACGCTGAATCTTTTAATATTTTGTTGTTTAGACTTATGGCAGTGCATCTGCTTAGAGGATTTTTTTTTCAACAAATACAAGAAAATATATTTAGCTTTGTTATTGCCTAAAAGGAGACCTTTTTTTTTTTAAATTTTATGGTACAACTTCATAGGGTCTTGGATTTCTCTACCCACTCCCCAAATTCCCACTGCCAACTGAATTTCCCCATATTATTACAATAATATAGTCCTTTGTTAGCAGTCGTATGTCCATCAGTCTGTTAGTTAAGTGTGCCCTGACATTGTTGATACAGAAAATGTCAGACAGTTCAGCATACCATTGTCTAGATATATCCAAAGTTTCATTGGGATCCCATCTTTGATTTGGAAGTACAGATGCGTACTGCATTGTATCTTCTCATCTGAATACGATAGTCTCTATTACGCCATCATTATGCATCTCTTAAATGAAAAGGCACGAAACTAAGTCAAAAACAGGTATGACGTTAAAACAAAAATTTACAGCACCATGGAGTCGAAAAATGTGCCACCGAATAACCAGTGCATGGGTGGAAAAATGAAAAAGCATAAAAGCTTCTTGAATAAAATGATGCCACTGTGTGATCCATGAGCCACCAATGGATTCACCAAGAGAAAAAGAATGAAAATAAAAACAAAAACATCAAAACACATGGGATACAGCAAAAACAGTATGGAAAGGGTTATTGATCTGACAATTTGCACGAAGTCTCCCTTATTAGATGCATCTTCTTTTCCACTTAAGTCTTTCCCAATAGTCTCTCCATTGCTGCACACAGAAACATTGATCCCTGTACAGCTTTGAAACTGACACTTAGCATCCCCCAATTGCCATGCTTAGAAGGACTTGCTTCCTTCTCTTCCTGTGTAGTTCAGCCTTGGTGGGGGCTGGGTGAAGCTAGTTGTTATTGTGTCTATCTCCCCACGTGTGAACTGCTTGAGGGAGCCTCACACATTATTTTGCTTTTCCTGCAGGACTGACCAGCAGTAGCCAATGCTTCTTAAGAATTTCGGTATCGGCCTAGTGCTTTGTTCAGGATTTCACCTGCTACACAGTATCCAGTGCATCCAATCACGCAAATTGTTGCTAGTACTGAGAACTAATTTGCCTAATGTCATAGGTCTTGAGGAAGGTGGAGCCAGGATTTGAAACTAACTGATGTGGTTTAGACTTTTCTTTTCCTTTCTTTTCTTTTCTTTTCTTTTCCTTTCTCTTCTCTTCTCTTCTCTTCTCTTCTCTTCTCTTCTCTTCTCTTCTCTTCTCTTCTCTTCTCTTCTTTTCCCATAGCAGTTGCTTGAAATACAGTTTGACTAGCATAGAAAAAGGCAGATTCCAAGATGACTGAAAGAATCATTCCAGTTAAAAGAACTTCAGTGTTGACTGACACTTATGCCTGTGAAGTTTCCAAACACCTCATGGGAAGAACCAGAGGATACATGGGCCCTTGGAGCTCTTCTGTCTTCCATAATTCGAGCTTTAATTTGAAGATGTCTGCTTGACTATTTTTTATATTTGGACATGGCAGTTATTTAAATTTGTTGATGTTTTATTGAAATATATATTCATAAAACTGTTCAGAAAAGGAGTGTACAGTTCAATACAATTTTGAGATCAATGGATTTTTGCTATATCCTCATTAAAATGGCACTCCAGTCAAGATATGCAATTTTCCTACCATCCAAGAAAATTCTTCTATCTTCCAAAAATCAATACCTGCAAACATAATCATGGTTCTGAATCCTTTTACCATAATTTTGTTTTGCCTTCTCTTGAATGTTCTGCAAACAGAATCAAAGAATATGTGCTTTGTGTGTGTACTTTCTCTCACTCAGTAATTTATCTATGACTTTTATCCAGGCAGAGCTAAGGTGGTTTGATTTTCATGACTGTAAAATTCTCCATTGTATCATTGCATTGCAATTTTTTAGCCAAGGTATTATTGCTGGCCATCTGTATTGTTTCAAGCTTGTGGCTATAGCGAGGGATGTTATGAGTCCATGTGCACAGCATTTTAGGGAGGATGTGGATGTACCTAACCACATTGAGGAGTGGACTTGCTGGTTCACTGAACACATGCATACTCAGTTTTGTTAGATACTACTAAGTGGTTTTCCAGAGTAATGGTGTGCACCTTAAAGAATGTGAAAATTTGGCATCTTAAAGGATATGAGAACTACACTGCTGACAGTTTACTTGCTTATTTTTGCTTCATTTAAGCCACTCCAGTGGAGTTTTAGAGGTGTTGTATTGTGATTTTCATGTACATTCCGCAATTAAATTTTGTATAGTGATCATTATATTCTGAATAATATGTTTGGTTTGATGTAGTATATTTGGCCAGTATATTTTGTATAAGGCAGTATGTTATACAGTATATTGTCTATAGTGATCCAACAAACTTGCCAAATTACTTACCATAGTAATTCTTTTTTTTTATCTGTTGCAGACAGAAAAGTTTGTTTTTTTTGTTATTTTTTTGTTTTTTTTTATCTGTTGCAGACAGAAAAGTTTATTCATAGTAATTCTATAGTCTGATAATACGTAGATTCTTTTCCTTTCCTGCATACACAATCATCTTTTCAGTCAATGATGATAGCCTTATTTCTTCTTTTTCTTTAGGACATGCCTGTTCTTTACTTTTCTTGATAGGTTCCTTAGTGTAATCTTAAGTAGAAGTAATGATAGCCGATATCATTGTGTCATTCTCAGCTGCACAAGGAAAGATGACCAGTATTGCATCAGGAAATATGCTGTATGCTGTGGGCTTTTTGCAGTATGTTTGAGGAGATTGAAGAAGTCTCATTTCATCCCTAGTTTCCACTAGTTTTTTTTCCCCAATCACGAATAAGTTAAATGCTACCAAATGTGCTTTCCATGTCTGCAAATTTTCTCCCTTTCTGTTACATGTGGGAATTGCGTGGAATGATTTTTGAATGTTAACACCCTCCGTACCCTGCCTTCATTCTAGGGACTAAACCCATTTAACATGATGTATTACCCTTCTAGAGCACAGCTGCATATACTATTATTATTTTGTTAAGAGGTTTTGCATTTGTGTTCACTGGAAAGACTGCTCATAATTTTCCTTTCATGTAATGATCTTGTCTGATTATCTGGTTTAAACTTTATGCTGACTTCTGTTTCAATTTTATCCTCTTTTTCCCATTAAAGAATTTGCTCCATATTTTTCTACTATGATTTACTGGCCACCCTAGGCATTACAAGTACATGCTTTGGCTCACTGTCATGCTGCCTCATTGCCAGTAATATTGAGCTTTTAAAAAAATGTTAAGTTCACCCTCACATCCTTTGGATGAGTATTGTCATATTATTTAATTCCAGAAGTCATCATCAGTTGTGATTTTATTGTCATTATTCATCCTGATTTCCTCAAAGTTTTGTCTTTTCTGATTTTCCTTGTTCTTTCTTGCCTGGTTTCCTTGGTTGCATTCAGGATCATTTTCCTGGTGCGTGAAGAATTCCTTTGCGTACGTCTTCCCACGCAGGTCTACGGGTGGTTTGTTGCTCTCAGTTTGTGTTTCCTTGGAAGATCTCTGTTTTTTCTTAAATTAATTAATTTGTCAATGTGAAAGGCAAAGTGGCAGGAAGAGCAGGAGAGACTGAGAGCTCTTTTATCTGCTGATTTCTTTCCTAACTAATCACACATTCAGGGCTAGGCCAAGCAAAAGACAGGAGCCAGGAACTTCATCAGGGCCTGCTCTGTGTGTCAATAGAACAAGCACTTGCACCGTTATTCACTGCCCTCCCAGGTGCTTTAGCAAGAAGCTAGAGTAGAAGTGGGGAGTAGCTGGGCCTTGAACCAGGAACTCTCAAATGGGATGTGGGCAACACAAGGGGTAGATTAACACACTGCACCATAGCGCCTACATCATGGAAGACTTTTTTTTTAATAACATCTTCATTTTTAAGAAAAGTATTTATTGGGCCCGGTGGCGTGGCCTGGCAGCTAAAGTCCTCGCCTTGAAAGCCCCAGGATCCCATATGGGCGCCAGTTCTAATCCCGGCAGCTCCACTTCCCATCCAGCTCCCTGCTTGTGGCCTGGGAAAGCAGTCGAGGACGGCCCAGTGCATTGGGACCCTGCACCCACGTGGGAGACCCGGAAGAGGTTCCTGGTTCCCGGCTTCGGATCAGGGCGCATTGGCCCATTGCGGCTCACTTGGGGAGTGAATCATTGGACGGAAGATCTTTCTCTCTGTCTCTCCTCCTCTCTGTATATCTGGCTGTAATAAAATGAATAAATCTTTAAAAAAAAGTATTTATTTATTTAAAAGAGTTACACAGAGAGAAGGAGAGAGAGAGAGAGAGAGAGAGAGAGAGAGAATCTTCTATCTGCTAGTTTACTCCCCAGAGGCCACAGCAGCCTGAGCTGGGCCAGGCTGCAGCCAGGAGCCTGGAGCTGCTTTCAGGTCTCCCATGTGGGTGCAGGGGCCATGTGGGGTGTATTTTGCTGCTTTTCCCAAGCTATTAGTGGGGATCCGGATCAGAAGCTAGGATACAAGCTGGCACCCATATGGGATGCTGGTGTTGTAGGCATTGGCTTCACTCGCTGTGTCACAACACTGGCCCCAGTAGTCTTTATTTTTGAAGGACATTTCCATTGAACATTGAAAGTTAGATTGTCAGTTGTTTTCTGTTAGTGCCTGAAAGAGAGTATTGTGTTTTTTTCCAGCCTCTGTATTTTTTGTTTGAAAACGTGGTGGTCAGTCTTCATTGTTGTCCTTTGAACAGAACATGTCTTTTTAAAAATATTTATTTATTTTTATGGGACAGTCAGGTTTCCAGAGAGAAAGAGAGATAAAGATCTTCCATCTGCTGGTTCACTCCCCAAATGGTGGCAACAACCGGAGCTGAGCTGATCTGAAGCCAGGAGCCAGAAGTTTCTTCTGGTCCCCCAAATGGGTGCAAGGTCTCAAGGCTTTCGGCTATCCTCTACTGCTTTCCCAGGGAATAAGCAGAGAACTGGAAGGGATATGGAACAGCCAAGACACGAATTGGTGCTCATATGGGATCCTGGCACATGCAAGGCAAGGACTTTAACCAATATACTACTGTATCAGGCCATGTGTCTTTTTTGTTATTGCTTTTCATAGGTCTTACTCTGATATTATTTGTTTTAATCTGACTCTATTGTTCATGGGCTTTAAAAATGTGTTTACAGTATTTCACTGTATTCCAGAAATTTTAGAACATTCTCAGCTTTATCTTTTCTCTGTTCCTGTGACTATCGTGGACCTCTGAGACCCAGATGCAGGTATGCCAGCACTTTTGCAATGTACCAGATGCTCCTCTCTGTATTTTCCCTACATTTGGCTCTCAAAGATTTAACCCGAAAATTTCATGCTCACTTGTCTTCCAGATTGCTAATTCCCCCCTCCTTTTGTTTGCATGTGTTCTGCTATGAAACCTATCAGTTGAGTGCCTTATTTCAATTATTATAAATTTTAGTTCTGTAATTTCTTTTATTTATTTATTTGTTTTTATTGGAAAGGTGGATATACAGAGGAGGAGAGACAGAAAGGAGGATCTTCTGTTCGATGGTTCGCTCCCCAAGTGACCGCAATAACTGGAGGGGCTGCGCCAATCCGAAGCCAGGAGCCAGGAGGTCTTCTGGGTCTCCCACGTGGGTGCAGGGTCCCAAGGCCTTGGGGCTATCCTCAACTGCTTTCCCAAGCCACAAGCAGGGAGCTGGATGGGAAGCAGGGCTGCTGGGATAGAACCGGCGACCATATGGGATCCTGGCACGTGCAAGGCGAGGACTTTAGCCACTATGCTATCATGCCGGACCCTAGTTCTGTAATTTCTATTTGAAGTTTTTTTTTTAATTTATTTTATTTTTATTGGAAAGACAAATATACAGAGAGTAGAGAAACAGAGAGGAAGATCTTCCATGCACTGGTTCACTCCCCAAGTGGTTGCAATGGCTGGAACTGATCTGATTTGAAGCCAGGAACCAGATGTTTCTTTCGGGTCTTCCACATGGGTGCAGTGTCCCAAGGCTGTCCTTGACTGCTTTTCCAGGCCACAAACAGGGAATGGAGCAGCTGGGACATGAACTGGTACCCATATGGAATCCCAGCGCATACAAGGTGAGGACTTTAGCCACTAGGCTACTGTGCTGGGCCCTTGAAGCTTTTTTTTATTTTTAAGATTTATTTAGTTATGTATGTGAAATACAAAATGACAGAATCAGGGAGAGACAGCAAGAGAAAGAGAACTTCTGCTGATTCACTCTATCTGAGTGACTCTGTTTTGGAGACAAGAACCTAGGCAAGTTCATCTGCTGTCTTCCCAGGCAAATTAGCAAGAAACTAGATGGAAATGCAAGCAGCTGGCATTTGAATCAAGCCTCTGATATGGGATGCAGGCAGGTGTATGCTGTGGGTCAACCTGTTACAGGACAGTGCCAGCCCCCGTCTGGTGCTTCCGAAGAGTATAGAGCAGGTCACTGGTGAAATTCTGATTACTCTGTGTTTTTTTTAAAAGGTGTATTTTTTTTTTTTACTTGAAAGACAGAGTTACAGGAAGAGAGAGGGAAAGAGAGAGATCTTCCATTCATTGGTTCACTCCTTAAATGGTCACAACTACCAGAGCTTGGACAATCCAAAGCTGGGAGACAGGAGCTTCTTCTGGGTCTCCCAGATAGGTGCAGGGTCTGAAGGTCTTGGCCATTCTCCGCTGCTTTCCCAGACCATTAGTAGGGAGCTGAATTGGAAGTGGAGCAGCAGGACATGAACCAACACTCATATGGGATACTGGTGTTGCGAGTGGAGGATTAGCTTCATATGCTACCACATTGGCCCCAGATCACTATATATATACATATATATATATATACACACACACACATATATATATACATATATATATACACACATATATACATATATATATATATATATAAATTACCCAGTGTCTAAAACTCCAAATGGCTGGTCTTTTAATTCTCTTTTGGTATATCAGGTGGTCTTCAAATTGAATGCAGACAATGTGTGAAGGTACTTCAAAACATTCGTGGAGAAATAAAATTAAATGAGAAATTGATTTAGGCACAAAAATTTTGGAAGTCTATGCATAGTTTTTTTCCCCAATACTCAGTTTTCCAGGAGTTTTTTTCCCAACTTGATATGTTATTTATTATTTTTTGAAATGCCATTGTTAAGTTACAATACCATCAGAAGCTTAATGGAGCCACTAAACAAAGACTTCAACAAATAAAACCCATGAAGACTCGGGATACTATTAGGTTTTTGCTAGAGAGAGCTCCCCACACCCTCTAAACAGCGGGTTAAACAGGAACAGATAAGGTGCAGAGCTGAGTCAAGGCTCGACTCCATCCACCGTTTATTCAGTCCTACTCCTTGGGCATAGTTTACTGGCAATCTTCCCTGTTGGCTGGGATGCTAACTTGGACTCTCTGATTTTGGTAGTTATTCAGCTGACCTTTCTGTCTTACCAACACATCAGGTTATTGAAGATTCTGGTATTATTTTTTTTTGAAAATTTTCTGCAGGATACTTCAGTCTCCTGCTCTGGGCAGAAAGATAATTTGATTGGTATTGGCTCTGGGTTTTGCACTAGACAGCTCTACCAGGGTTCCAATGTCTGTGTCCCTTCTCACACTCCCACTGAGGCTCAATCCCAGGGCAACAGGGGGCATTGTTAGGAAGTGAAGAGGATGTGAAGCCTCTCTTCCCTGACCCCTTCACTCTAACAAGCTCATCCAGTTTTTTCTTCTCTGTTGCTCAACCATGGGAGGGCACCTAAACAGCACCATCTATGGGAGCCAGGCCTGCCCCCAACTCAGAACCTGCTGTGGCCTTGATCTTGAACTTGCCAGATGCTGGTACTCTGAGAAGTAAATTTCTGTTGTTTATCTACTGTCCAGGCTCAGGTGTTTTGTTCTAGCAGCACAATGGACAAAGACAATCTCCTAACATTATTCTGCCTCCGTACCCTTCCTTCCCCTCCCACCTGCTTGTTCATAGCAGATTCCCCAAAGTTCCAGTGGCTTCTGCGTCTCTTCTCCACAGCTCTCTGAGCAGTGTTTTTTAATTTAATTTTTTTTTTTCAAATCTAGCTCATCTTAAAGACAAGTTTCAGCAAGTATCCTGTTGGGAAGAGCAGCCCACTGAAGGTCAGTTTACCTCCCCACAATTCCTCTTGCTCTAGGTTCTTGCACCCTCAACTCCTAATTATCTTGGCCACAATCCAATACCTTCAAGTGAATGTTTCAGTATTTCACTTGATTTCCTAGTTAGCTTTGGAATTATGCCACCATCATCTAAAGCAGATGTTAGTAGATTTATTTTTTAAAAGCCTGGTAACTAGTATATGGATTAAACTAACTGTAGGCATTAAAATATCTTTTGATAGAGTGTCTAAGGTAGTAACAAAGGCAGGTGGAAAAACAGGCCTCTGAAATGGATTTATGAGTGGCTTGCTACATCTAATCCTAAAGCAAATCGGAGAGACTCAGTAGACAAACAATGTTTGATCTCTATTTCAGTCTTGGAATCTATAGTAGAATCTCCTTTAATACATGTATGTTCATGCTTGTACACACATATATGGATGAAATTAGGATAGGATGAAAGTGTATTTAGCATAGGCTTCTACATTCAAGGAGGTAAAGAACAAAAGTCTTAATATAAGCCATGGACCTTGAAAGGTATTTACTAGTTTAAAGTTGCCAAATATGAACAATTTTTCCTGATTTTTTAATATGGTGTATTACATGATGCTCTCACTCTTCTCATGTGTATAATCAGTACAGAATGATGTCTCTCCTTGGAGATAGGTTATTTTAATCAAATACATGGATTAAAAAGGCCTGAGTGCTTCCAGCTTTGGACTCAGGATGGTCCACTGGGAGAATCTATCCTGTTGTTGTTAGCTTATGTTTCTGAAAAGTATTGACCATGCCTTGTATTGTGAAATAGAGCGAGGAACTAATGCAGTACACTACACTATTTTTCTTTCTTTTTAAAAGATTTTGTTTATTTTTACTGGAAAGCAGATATTTAGCAATTTACTCAAACTCCCATAAACTGAAATAAAAATTCTTAAATTAGTGAGCTGGTCTTTCTTGGCAGGGACAGTTTTGAAGACCAGCCCTCCAACAAGGCAAAAGTCAAACCCATGCTTCAGAACTGCAAGCAGGTAACTAAGAGCCTTGAAGCCACCTATTTTCATGCAGCCTGGGCTTTTCCCAATGGGTAAGGCAGCAGGGAAGGGCCTGGGAGATGAGAAATTTCTTTTGATATTCCCAGAGGGAAGGATGAGGGAAGATCTCTATCTCTATCGAGATAGAGAGAGATAGAGAGATAGATAGATAGATATCTTTGGCACATTGTTCAATTCAGGATAGTAAGCACTAACTGCCCCCACACATTTAGGAAAATGAAGAGCTCCTAAAGATGGACAAGTTCTGTTCCTACTTTCACGAAATCAGTGAGAGTTCCTTGGTAATCTTGACTGTCATCCAGAGTCTCTGTTCTTTATCTCACCCCCGCTCTAACTTTCCAACTCAGTTGTGCTTACCTGAGTGCTTGAAGTCAACCAGTTTCCAAATTCAATGCCCTCCCAATTCTCAAAGCCATCCCGGCATAGAAATGGGCATTTAGGAAGAGGTTGGTGTAGGGAATGTGCCTTTGGAATGTCTGTCTGTTGCAGTGCTGACAGCTGCCATGGGAAGGGAGACCAAGTCCTCAAAGACAAGGGGCAGTGAGAGACAGAACCATGTGCTTTGGGGGAATTTATTCATGTAGAAGAAGGAGAAAGTTGTGAGAGGTGTGAGGAGACTTGGAAGTCTCTAAAGCCAAGGAAGAAGGAGTGCCTGAAGGGTGGCCACATTGCAAATTCCTTGGGGCCCAGAGGACCAGGAGAGACCATTAGGTTGGCCATGATGGGGTCAGTTGTCATGCCAGTGTCTATTGCTTGGGTACTGGTGATTAAATGAGATAAAAGATGAGATTTTGGAAATCGAAGGATTTAAAGTTACTGTGAATGAACTGTATAAAGCCATTATTTTATATATTCTTCTGGAATATTCTACATCTTTTTATTTTGTGGTGCTGATTTCTATGGGCCAGGATTGAGCCCACTGCCAAAAGAAATCTGGATAGATATTTCTCTGCTTTCTTCTGTGTTGCTCTTGCTCATACTGCCTAGAAAAACACCGTGCAGGGGAGATTGAGTTGCCATTCTCCGTTGCATTGAAAACAAACATGATCCTTGTCCCTATGTGGTATTTGGAGAGTGTCAAGCTTAATTAAAGCTGAATATTTTTCCAGGTGCTGTATTAAGGATGGGAGGAATGGCTGAGCTCAGTGATTTAAGAAGTTCTCTGGATAGAAAAGCAGAATTTCTGCTTTCAGATGACATACCAAAGTATGGATGGATTCGGAGAAAACTCCCTCCCCTTCACCACCCATCCATTAGGATTGAACGTGCTTCCAGTTAGCTTACTCAAGGAGCACAGCAAAATAGATCAATAATATTTATGATTTCTGGAAAGGACATTTCCCTGCTGCTGCATTATTCCATTAAGGGCAGGCTCTTTCCTAAGAATAGAGTTGTGTTGGTTGCAAGGGGGACATGAGCCAGGATTCAGTCTATCATCAGGAGAGCAGTTCCAATTCACTTTGCTTCTATTCTGCTGGAAATCTTCATTGGCTTCTTACTGACTTTGACATGGGGGTGACAAGCTGAGAATAATGACTTGAGGATGGTAGTTCTTTAGAATAGAATGATGATGGCAACAATAATAATGGTTATTGCAGTGCATATATTTTCTTGATTTTGAACCTGTGTTAAGTGCTTTGCATAAAAGAGCCCAGTTAATCTTCAGATTCATGTCTCTGCCATTTTCAAATGAGAGATTGGAAGCACAGGTAGGTTAGGTGACCTCCCCAAGGTCACACAGAACACTCACTTTTGGACCTCAACCTTCCTAATTCTATAGCTCAACTTCTCTTAACTAGATTAGCATACCTTTAAGAAAGTCAGTGATTTGTGCATCTGTAACATATAATACTAATTCTACAGCATAAATTTTCCATTTAGAAATATGTAACACTGTTTTTTTGAAAAGTCACAGAAATGATTCATTGAATATGCATGCTGAAGTGTTGTTATGCAATTCTAACTCTGATTTTTCATGAATTAATATGTCAGATAAAATAACTTCAAACATTTATTTTCAAAAACTTTTCTTACTGTTCTTTGTAACTGTGACATTAAATCTACAAATTTACTCTACTGATAAATTAGGCTATTAATAATATTGCCTATTGCTTTTAATCTCCTTAGAACTTCATGAGAAACAGTCATGATACCATTGGTAATACATATTCATTTGTGCCGGCTAATAGATTTGAGAAATTAGCTGCAGATGGCTTCATGTTTATGGATGTCCACATGCATTTTGCAGCAGTTAATGAGGATCAGTTTTGGGTCCTTGACAGGTAAATGAGATGCAGAACAGGTATGAAGATCTATGCAGGTCCCATGTGGCACCTTATCCCTATGCAATTATTGATCACTTAATAAATGTTATCACTCAGCAACACTGGGCTAAGCATTGAAAGTATCTTTGCTTGAAGGCCATCTACACACACAGTCCCTATTTTCAAAGGTTTTAGAGTAGACTGATGAGATTGAGTTGTGGCCTACCTGGTGAAGAGGTGAAGATGTTGAGACAGGCATTATCTGCAGAAGAGAGGAGATACTTCGGGTTCTCATTGGAGGACATGGAACTAGGGGTCTGGGGATTGGCAAATGAGGAGTATAGCCCCATTGTGGCAGATGGATGTGACAGGGGACACATTTATATGGGTTTTGTGGGATATAGATGCTATGTCACAGGTCTGCCCAACATAAAACAGATGACTAGAGTTACATAGAGTGTTTCCTGCCCTCAAGTTGATTTTGGCAGGACGCAGCGTGGGAAAGATGGAGCAACACCATAAAGGCATAATGGTGCAATACTGCAAAGTATTCTTAGAAAACAGGATGAAAAGATGCATTATTTGTTGCAAAAGTTTTGAAATCCATGCATACAATATCTCTTCAAAAAGTCCGCAGAAAAATGTATATTATGAAATCTAAGCAAGGACTTAAAAAAACATTGTTTTTGCTTCAAAATGAAGTTAGTTATAAATTCAGTTTTCCCAAATGATTTTTGAAATACCTTGTATTTGAGAAGAAATGCCTTGTAGGGTTGCAAGGAGGCTCTGTGGTTGACTTCTTTTGGACATAATGATGAAGTTTCCATTGTATTTTTATTGTTATTGTTTACACTTTTTAAATTAAAAAGCAGTGTAAAATATTAAAGCATTTTAGGATGCTAGTCTGTATTTTTACAGGAGAATCATCTTCCAAAGGCCTGAGAGCTTTGGAGAGAGCATATTTGAAATTCCCACTCTGTTTCCACAGGTCTGGCCACACCTGAGAATCTGGGCTGGTGTTCGTCCTTCAGGTCCTTGGACTTTCATCATGGCTCTACCTGCAGGTGAGGTTAATGGCCTTGCTCCTGAGTCAGTTGGACTTGTGGGAGGAAACTGCCCAGGAGGGCTGAGTGGCAGACCTCAGAGCTTCCTCCTCCTGCCTGCACTGCCCGCCCCATATGGCTTCTTGTTGGGCAGGTGTTTGTGAGAATCTTTGATGGTGGAGATTGGTATCTGGGTTTACCCTCCTAGTATCTTAGATCCCATGGAGCACAGCTATGAAGAAAGTTCAATTTTTTTTCAAATTAAAATTCAAAGACTTTTACTCTCAATGAAAACTGTAAGCTAGACTTTATCTCACTAGGTGGGAACTCTTTAGAATATACTAGGGTGACAATCTCTCCTCCAGTATTTCCCACCTTGACATGTTTCTCTCTGTGTTTTATTACAAAATGGGTAAACCTTGGGTCACTGGAGCCTAATTTTAATCATCACAGAAGTGCTGAAGGACTCCCTGGAAATGCTTATCCCGCCCCCCCCCCCCGAATGGTCTGCATAGTCTCAGATATAGAGACTTGATTTTTCTCCTTGAAAATTTCTTGCCCCATCTACCAGGCAACTTGCTATCTCACCCCAACTGGGGAACTGAAATGCTACCCCGAGAGAAGCCTTTTCCAATCGACCAATCTAAATATCTCTTCTTCCCAGAATTCTGTTTTCCATTTTTTTCTTTAGATCAGTCACATAAAATTACTAGCATTTCCTTATCTTTTTTATTCCCTGTGTAATACCAGAACACAGCTTTGAAAAGGATTTGAGTTATGCTTTCCATCATGTCCCTGACTCCTACAATACTGTCTGATGGTTGGTGGAAACAGGGGTTCCTTGGTATCCAAGGGCGCCATATTCTTCAGTTCAATGAATTGTTGGTGAAAATACTATAAAAATTAAGTGACATCTCTTCTGAACATGCATAGGCTTTTTCTTTATTCCCTAAAATATGCAATGTAACAGCTATTGGCACAGCATTTATGTTGTGGTATGTAGTAAAAATATATGTAGAGATGATTCAAAGCATATAGGAAGAGATGCATAGATTTTGTGTAGCCCTTGTGTCATTTTATGGATGAGATTTGAGTAGCTGTGGATATTAGTATTCCTGGCAGCAATTCCCCATAGATACAAAGGGACAATTATGCTTAAGAAGCATTTGTGGAATGAATGAATACATGAAAGAGGTAGAGATATTGTTCCTCTGACTTCAAACAGGAGATAAATTCTAAAAGCAATTATACCCAGGCATCTAAAAGAAACGTCTTCCTTGCTCTGAAGATGTAGTATGAGGTGAAGATGGCGTGGTGAACCACAGCATCTCCAAGACTAGAAACTGACAGGTGTACTTAGCCAACTCTTACTTTCATATATAAAGTGTAGAGGCTCATTGTACTCATGTGTACAAGGGAAGCGTGGTGACATAGGGAAAACTCTACTTGCAGGAATGGGCAACAAGGAAGAGAGTGGTGGTTGATGTCAGCATGCTCTAAGAGTTGGTAGGGAGGTGCATCTGTCCTATTCTCTGTCTCTCCTTAAAACAGTCATACCACTCTCACGGCAGCTCTCTTTTCCCAGACAGTATCTGGACTGGAAGTGGAAAGGTGAGAACCCATAGGAATTACCCATTCTCCACCCCTCACGATGACTGCAGCCACCTATACAGTAGCTGAATGAAGCATGGTGCCCAGGCCTGGGTATAGACATTCACAGATGCAGCCAGCGCATGGGAGGTAGAAACTGTCTGTGGCTATTTTTCCTTCCACCCTAGTCACATGGCCCTTCCCTTGTTCTCACTCCAAACTTCTCTGCACTGCACTAGAAGACACACCAGTCTCAGAGTTCAACCAGTTTTTCTGAAGATTCCTTGCATTCACTTTCACCCTGCGATGTCAGAAGATGTGAATTTTCTGAGAGAAAGTTCACTCATTCCTGGGACAGGAATCTTAAAATAGATAAGATCTACCTGAGAAATCCCAAATGTCTGGTGGGATGGACTGCTGGCAAAAGTGGGCAGATTCTACACCCACCCTATGCTTGTTGCAGGTTGCAAGCGAGATCACACCAGACATGTTTAAGGCTTATTAAGGAGTCTTTATTAACCAAGCTTGGTGATAATAGAGCACAGTAGTAAATCACAAGTCCATACAGCAATAGAGCACAGTAGCAAATCACAAGTCCATACAGCAATCCACCCATCATAATCCAACCAATCATAATCCCAAAACAAACAAATGGTCCTCATCCTTAAGTCCATCCATTAAGCTGAAAACCTATGTCCCAGCTTCTCCAACAATGTGTGTTATCCTAAGAGACATGCAACAAATAACCTGGACACACTCACAAAGAACCTGGACACACTTACAAAGCTGCAGACATTCACCTTTCCCTGGCTTCTCTGCCCACATTCTA
This sequence comes from Ochotona princeps, assembly GCF_030435755.1. NCBI lineage: Eukaryota > Metazoa > Chordata > Mammalia > Lagomorpha > Ochotonidae > Ochotona > Ochotona princeps. Next base: position 56,291,200 of record NC_080845.1, read on the forward strand.
CTACTGCTAGGCCTCACCCCTCCTGGAACTCCAGATAGCACACAGACCAGGAACAACATTATAATAATCATTGTCCCATCTAAGCAGCACACAGGGACCATGGTCGGGATTACCTGTCCTGGGTCAGCCAAGAGTCAGGTTGCCAGAGTAACGGAAGCACCTGGCCAGAAAGAGAGAGCGAGAGCCTCTGCTTCATGGGCCTTTTTAAAGGGGCTTGTGAGGGGAGTGGTTACACACAACACAATACCATCCCCTCTCAGTTGATAGGTGAGTCACAGGTGGGCAGGAGTGAATACCTAAGTGTTGTGGGCTAAGGAGTTGATTAGTGCTCGTTCGGATGGACAGGAACAGGAACAGGGCTGGTAGCTAAAAATACCTAGACTAATTGGACTTCCAGTATCCTGGCTCATTTAGGATGTGGGGGAAGTGGTTGATGATGCAATTACTATTCCATTGCTGTTAGGATCCACCTTCAGGAGGATTGGGGGACCCAGCCAAATTTCATTTGTCCACTTGTCAATGGATGCTGGCTATCACAGGCTGCACCCCATAACATGCTTATATCCTTTACAATGTGACTTTGTGGTGCTACCCACGAAGGGGTGCTGTCCAATTCCTGCCCCTAAGCTCAGCAGCTAAGAACAGTGTACCTACTTCATGCTTGGGTTTTAGGGGTTGTGTAGAGAAAGGAGCCTTCTCTGGCTTTGTAGTTGGAGGAGTGGGCATGAGAGCAGAACTGCAAACAAGAGCACTATTTCCTGACGTCATCATTCACTCTGCTAAGATGTAAAAAGATGGCAGCAGAGAAGAAACATCTTGATAAGGAAAAATTCTGTTTAATTTGGTTGGAAATGGAGGCACAGCTAGTCTCAGTGTTTGTTTCACAACCAACTACCGTTACTATCCTAGAAAGACACTTGGCTGCCTTTCTAATCATACAAGATATGTGACTCAGTGGTTGCTGTTGTCCATCCTAGGTCAGCCAGCCCCAAGCAGGCCTGCTTGGTGACTGGAGGCACACAAGTGAGCCCGGTAAGGTGCAAAGAACCTGACCCAACCATAGCACACTTTAAGGAAGAGGCAAAAATGATTGTTTCAAGTTGCTGAGAAATAGACTTGTCCCACATTTATAGAAAACTAATGCACCTGGGCCCAACCAAGGATAGTCAGGGTCCGCTGACTACTTTAGTTTGGTGAAACCTTTCACACTGAGTCATGCAGAGGGGGAAATGGCAGTGGGGGAAATGTCTGTCTTGAAATATTCTTATAAGCCAAGAGCTGGAGTAGCTGATGCCAGCTGCTGCCATGAAAGTTTTTGTGTGGGGACATTAAACTTCTAGATTCAGTTTTGAGGGGGAAACAATTAGAACTGGCCATTGGACCCTGCCTCAATATTTAATGTAACAGAGGCAGGAAGGAGTAAGCTTGGACCTCTTGATTATTGAGACTGGTGATGTTATCTCACTTAAGGAGTGATTTGGAGATTCCGGTTACATAACATAATGATGATACTGGATTTTTGGCCATTTTTCATTATTCTGTTAACTCCATGCACACCCTACTCAAGGGACACTAAATGAAACACAGACCTGGGTCATGAATGGCAGATGTCCATGGGATTAGGGTTGTGAAGGTATAGGATGCAGTGGAGAGAATACACAAGTTGGCAAAAGCCCAGCACTTGGAGATGACTGAGGTTGAAGTCATAAAAGGGTCAAAGAATTCTCTAAGCTGTCATCACCAATCCAATGGAGGACCCGCTTTTCCAGCCCCTTCCCAGCAACAGCCCCCAGCTCTGTTCAGCACGCTCATCTCATTTAGGCTTACTATTAGAGTCTGGGCTAAAGCCCCCGGATGTCAGGGTGTGAGCTAGTCAACCCCCAGAGAACGACAGAGTCTCACTGGTAATGCAAACAGCAAACAGAGTTTATTGTGCCAGCATGCTGGGGCCAGACCGCACTTGGGGTACACAGGCCAGCCAAGCTGGGCGGTTGGACCTCGAACAAGCTCAAGACAGAAGCTTATATAGGCCCTTTTGGGCTGGGAAATACATCAAAAGTAACAACCTTAGACATGTTGATTTTTATGGCCTTCAGGCACGGGCAGCCTGTTCCGTTCCCATACCCATTATCTGTATGGCTCATCCCATTCTCACACCTTTATCTTCCTCCTGTTCCTGGGACTGGAGAAGAATTGTACCCTTGCCCCCCTGCACTTGGGTTCACAAAGCTGCAGGACAGCAAAGAACAGATTTATCACTAAAGCAGAATCCTCCCAAAGTTCAGGCGCCTCCTGGCCTAGTAAAGTAGCAGCTTTCTCCACACAAAGGAACCTCACACTGCCCAATAATAACATTTTACCCACACTCTAACATTACAACCTAGGTGAAATATCCCAGGGCTTTGTTCAGTAGCAAAACTTCTCATGGATAAATGCCAGGATTAGAACTTGTGCTTCCTTTAGAGATAAAGACTTGGGATTGCAAATGGTGCTCTGAGTGCTCAGAGTATTTGCCATGTACCCTGGATGGTGATTCCTGCAGATGTCCACCAGTGTCACTTTCCTGTTCTCTATAATGTGGTGACTTGAGTGCTTTCTGGAAAATAAGAGAAAGCCCCATCTGAAGGTTCTGAAGATGGTCTAGTGGCCACAGTGGAGCAGTCTCACAGATGCCTGTTTACAGCCCTGCGTGTCTACCTTTTGTCCAGTGCCTGATGGCTCGGTGGGTTTGCCCAGGACACTCTGCTGCATGTGCCTAGTCCCTAATGAACTCCACAGAGGATGGTGGCCACTCTCTGTGGCTCTCTTTGCAACTCATTTCTTATTCTTGAAGCCTTGCTCATATCTGATTTCCTCTGTGGTTTGAATTTCAGACAAATGTTTTGGAAACATGTCATGGAGAGAATCCTATTTTCTAATATCTAACATTCTACACTAGAATTTCTCTTAAAATAGGAATGTTTTTTCATCTGGGTAAGTCATTATGTATTTGCTTCTATATATTTGCTTTAGTTGTTAGTCAGAAACTTCAAACTCGGTTTAGCAGGTTTTGTTTGACTCCAAACAGCAAAGGGATAAGTAGAATAGGCATTCCCTTTTTGGCTTAGGGTGGGAAGGATTCCAGGCCCAAACCTTTCCAGAACTCCCACTTCTAGAGAGACTGAAGATACTTCTTGCGTTACAAGGGACTGGGCCCAATAAACTCCTTGTGCCTTGAAAATATCAGAAGTTGAAAATACATTGACTACACTTGACCTAGCAAACATTAGCACTAGCAACACAGCACTCTGCGTAGGTTTTTTTTTGTTTGTTTGTTTGTTTGTTTGTTTGTTTGTTTTTTTGTTATCAGTGACTTGCCTTCATGATCACAGACCTTACAGTGGAATCTGCTCACTTCTGCTGTCCCCAGCATCATGTGAGAGGACTGTATGGCAGTCCTCAGAGCACAGCTTTTGCTAAATGTATCACTTTTTCCTATTAAAAAGTCATGAGTTGAGTCATCTGTATAAATGTAAGAGTTTCCTTCAGGCTTCTACTCCATTCTTGTCATTGGTTGAAGGGAAGAATTCCTGACTTTTGGGGCTCCATTTTGTGTCAAGTGTAAGGTAAGACCTCAGCTGATTGCTCACATCTCAGAGCCCTTGGTGAGCTTGAAGTGTGGGCAAGTCCTTGACTTTCTGGACACTCCAGCTGCTTGGCTGATCATGTCCTCTTGGTAACATCTTTATGGGTCATTCCTCCTCCATGTGAGTTATTTTTGCAGAGGGCTCTTGGCTGAATTGCTAGAAATCTGACACTTGAAGAGCTCCCAGGTGTGTAGGTGTAGAGGTCACTTTAAGACCTCGAAGCAGCCAAATGTGTTGGAAGGAAATAAAATACCTGAGTGACACCACATGCAAAGTCTCTACAGATAGGCAGCTATAGTTTTATGAAGAAGATGATAGCAGTGCAGTCTCTTGGGGGTACTCATTCTGCCTTTCAGGCAGGTGAATCCATAAGAGGGTACCTATAGGAATGACATACCCATGAAGTCTGAAACTGAGAATCACATAACTATCATCTCTTGCAATTCTTAAATTCAGATGATTCCCAGGGAATAAGTGGGCATGACAAATATTGGACTAAGGGCAATTTCATCACTGAGACCCTGCAGCCAGTGCCAGGTCCTGGTCTGTCCCCAGTCCACACAAATCCTTTGGAAGGGGCTGTCTCTTTTCCAAGGCCTTTTGACCACAACCTCTGTTTCTGTCCTAGCTCAATCTGAATTTTCCTCAAGATGAACCATGAGAAAGTAATGTGTGTCTAAGTGGTTTATTTGGGAGTGGATTCTAAGGATCAGGGCTGGGAAATGTTCAGAGATGGATTGCAAGATAGGAAAGATGATAAAAGGTGTTTTAATGAGCAAGTTTCCCTGAGCGCAACTGACAAACCTTTGAGAGACTCTGAAGATCCACCTCTGGGCTGTTGTACTGACGCACAAGGATGCTGGGTATGGATATGCTCTTTGGCATCTTTTGTCATAGATGGTCATGCCAACTTCCTGGCCTTCATGGTCAACCCTGCTGTGGCGGAGTGCCCACTTAGAGACAGTGTATACTTTCATGTGGAGAACTGTGGGTCTGCAAGGGGAAAGTGTGCACATGGATTCTGAAAGCTCAGGAGACATAGATGGGACACTGTGGCTGTCCAGTAACCTTTTCAAGGCAAACTTTGTCCAATTTCTCCAAAATGGCTCCTTGTCCCTACGTATTCAACAAAGTGGTTGACAATTTTTAGAATCCAATTCCTACAAACAGGAATTGAATCCCACTCAGAGTAGCCTAGCACTTTAAGGGTATGTGATTCTAGGTTTGAGACCTTTGGTCAGCTTTTGTCACTCTGGCATTCGTCCTTGGACAGAGGACTCAGGGGATTGGGTGTGTACAGTGAGAACAGGTCCTCAGCTCTTGGTGGCCAGAAGACAAGTCCTCTGGTAGGTGAAAGGACACACAGCAGGAAATAACAACATCACACTTCCAGGACCTAATGATTTTCCATGGTGGTGGGATGAATGCATTCAAGTTACATTGTAATGTAATCGGGGGGGGGGGGTTGGATCTGAAAATGATTAAATCACGTTTTCCAAAAAAGAAAATATCCTTTAGATCAACTCAGCTTGATTTTGATTAAGCTAGACATGGAAGTTGGAGGGAGGAAAAAAAGAATTTCATGTAGGAGTGACACATATTGGGGATACCAATACAATGATGTGCTGCACGCCATTTCCTTTGTTCCCTGATGTATTGTAATCAAATAAAAATGTTTGACTCATCCTCAGATGATTTCACAATACATTCTCAGAGGATACTTGCTGGTCTGCACGGGATGCTATATGGTGAATATCCAGGAATTGGGTCATACCAGGCTACATCAAAAAAGATCACGGGTAGCAGGCACTGGGGCTAGCAGCTCCAGGGCTGCTTCAGATGCCTGTATCTTATGTTGGAGCATCTGAATTCAAGTCTTACCTACAGCTCTTGACACCAATTTCCTGCTGATGAGGACCCAGGATGTTTGTTGCCTGTGTGGGAGTCCTGGGTTGAGTTATCAGATCCTGGTTCTACACTGCCCTTCTTCTACCCTGCCAGGCATTGGAGGGGGAGAAAAGCAGATGAGAGCATATGCACTCTCTCACTCGCTCCCACCACCATCTTTCTCTTAAATAACAATAAAAAATAAATTTATGGAAAAATGGAATTAAAGGGCAAGTTGGCAGGGGCAATGTGTGGTCAGAGTGCTTGAGCTTGAGTACTGGCTTTCCTTCCAATTTCAGCTTAATTTTTTAAAAGATTTATTTATTCTTATTGGAAAGGCAGATTTATAGGGAGACAGAGAGTGATAGAAAAATAAAAAGATCTTCCATCCACTGGTTTATCCACATAGTGCTATAAAAGCTGGAACTAAATCCATTGAAGTTAGCAGCCAGGCAACTTCTTCAAAGTCCCCACACTAGTGTTGTATCTCAAGGCCTTGGGCTATCCTGCATTGCTTTCCAAAGGCTACAAGCGGGGAGCTGGAGGGGAAGTGGAACAGTCAAGACATGAACTAGCATCCCCATATGGGATGGTGGCACTTGAAAGTGGAGGGTTAGCCAGTTGAGCCAATGTGCCAGCCTCAATTTCAGCTTCTTGCTAGTACAGAGCAGCAAGCAGCAGGCCACGGCTCAGCTATGGCATCCCTGCCATTGTATGGGAGACCCATAGGGAGTTCTACTCTCCTGGCTTTGACATAGCCTAACCATGGCTGTTGCGGGGATTTGAAGAGTGAATCAGCAGATGGGATGCTATTTCTAACATCCCCTTTCAAATAAATAAATAACTTCATTTCCAAAAATGATCTAGTTAGTCTGGTGCCAAAATATTTTCAATATATGCATCAAAGGAATCTTTAGAAGGTTCCTAGAAAATGCATGCCATGAGAAAACACCTGAATTTCAATGATTCCTTTTCATCACAATAAAAATAATTTTAAATTTTATTTTACTGCAGACTGTCTGTTGTATCCTCATATAGATTGATCCAGTGTATCGGATAGAATGTGAATTACTAGTGTTTGTCTCCTCTTGTGTAATTCACTGAGGGCAGACCTTTAACCCAGAAGGATCATTTACTCTTAGCTGGAAGATTGTAACTAGCATTTTCAGAATGGGGGGGAGGGGAGTCAGTTGAGTTTATGTTTTTTTTGAAGATATAGTCATTTGAATAGCAGAAGGACAGGTAGCAAGAGGCAGGGAGAGATAAAGAGCAAGAGGCAGAGGTATCTTACACCTATTAGTTCATTCTTCGTAAAAGAGGCTGGAGTTAGGGGTTTAGAACTCCATCCCATTATCCCTAGCAGCAGGGACCCAAGTATCTGGGTCATCTGCTTCCTGCCCAGGTGTATTAGCAGGAAGCTGGATCAGAGTCAGAGCTGCTGGGACATGAGCCAACATGCTTATGGGATGTTAGCATTATAAGTAGCAGATTAACCCTCTGGGACACAATGCCAGCCCTTTTCAGATGGATTTATGATTGCCTGAGTAAGAAACAGAGCTTAACCTTCAGAGCGAGGCAGATTGAAATTGTGTAGAATTCATTTCCTCCTGGAAAGGGAAGGCAAGTCCTATTTCTCTGCCTCTCAGGACAACCTCGGCTTAATTCTCCACTGAAGGGCCCTTTTATATTTAAAAGACAATTCTCTTGAACAGCAGCATTCACTTTGGAAATCTGTAAAATTGTTATGATTTCATTCCTTTGCAGGAGAGAAAAGTAAGCCTGGTTTTCAGAAAAAAAAAAATGTAGGAGTTGTTTCACTCCTTGGATATGTAGATAATGGTGATGAGAGGGGTCACAGGCTGTAGGGAGGAAGTTTTCTCTTTAGCCTGAGCTATGGGTCAACCTATCCAGCAAAGAAGAAATTAAAAAAAAAAAATGGAGCTGCTAGAGTCATTCTTAGTTAATGCTTGGCAGCCTGCCGAGTTGACTTGGTGCTCAGAAATCTTATCACTGACCCTGTGGATGTGAAAACCTAAAACTTAACTCCCTCAGTGTTTGTTAGTTTTAGCATAAAGACAGTGATCGGAAGAGGGGGTTATATTTGGAACATAGCATAATACCAAGAAATTGTTAATTTCAGAACGCTCAGATGAAATGCTTATGAAACTGATTCACAAATGAAGACATCATCACTATTATTAGACAGACTCAGGAAACCCTTGCTAGGCACAGCTGATGTTTGTGGAATATGGAGCTGACTGTGTGTCCCTAGGTCAGAAGCTAGCTCTGGTCAAGCCGCATCCTAACAAGAAGGGCTCCCTGTTACCTGTCCACCCACACACCAGATCCCTGATGATAAAGTCTGACTAGCTCCAATTGAGAGACGTGTATATTATATAAATATAAAGGAATGATTGATAATGGCTGAATGCAATAAAGTTATACCATACATGCACTGAATCAATATGAAGCCAATGACACTGACTTATGTGCACACAGGAAAACATTTCCATGATCTTCTCCGAAAAAAATTATCCCCAATCAAACTGCATCTCGGCCTTCCTAAGTCATAAGGAGATAATAGCCGCAGGCTACATGTAGAGAGGAACAAGGTTAGTTACATCTGATTTTGAATTCCAAAGTGTCTGCGTTGTGGCAGATCAAAGCCAGCTGAATGGAATTTCAAGGATAATTTAGGCCACAGTGAAGATTCAGAGTCAACCTTCCCTGTGAAACTCACATCATAGGAAAAGTATTTAAAGCAATCAGGTTTTATGTATACAAGCATACATCAGCTAGTAGCATTCCCATTGAGTCACTCTACACCTGCAGCCAAGCCTTCCAATGGAGCCTCAGCAATGCATTTCACTCTGTTCGTCAAGCAAGAGGCCAGACATGTGCTAATGGGGTCTCTGTGAAGCACCGATCCCTCCTCACAGGGCCCTGGAGAAATTTTAAGTTCATCCTATCTAGACCTAACCCCATTGATCTTTTTTTTATTCTGCTTCATTCTGTCCATACTCTGTAATAAAGCTGTTGTGACACTGGACTATTCCTGTGGTGTAAGTAAATGCCAACACTTCACAGTGAATCTTCAGTGACTCAGCACACAGCCCCAAAATATAATCTTTTTTTAAAAACATTATTTATTTATTTTTTTATTAATTCATTAATTACATTGTATTATGTGACACAGTTTCATAGGTACTTGGATTCTCCCACCCCTCCCCAAACCTTCCCACCATGGTGGATTCCTCCACCTTGTTGCATAACCATAGTTCAAGTTCAGTTGAGAATCCCCCATTGCAAGCATATACCAAACATAGAGTCCAGCATCTTATTGTCCAGTCAAGTTCATCGGTTTCTTAGGTATACCTTCTCTGGTCTGAAAACAGGGCCAGCAGAGTATCATCCCAGTCAATCAAAAGCTAGAACATACCATCAGCAAAAATTTCCATCACCATGGAATTAATTGACATAGTAATGAGTAACCAACATGTTAAGAGTAAATGCAAGTTCTTAACCACCTTCTGTGACTACCTCATTGACATTTCAATTTTGGTTTATACACAACATATAACATACATAACATAGTATGTTATACATAACATCATATCATCTTAAATTAAGGCAAACGTGGTATTTAACCTTTTGGGATTGGCTCATTTCCCTTAGCATTATGGTTTCCAGTTTGGCCCATTTGGCCACAAAGAACTGCATTTTGTTTTGTTTAATAGCTGAGTAGTATTCCATGGAGTAGATGAACCATAGCTTTCTTATCCAATCCTCTGTTGATGGGCATTTTGGCTGCTTCCATGTTTTTGCAATTACTGATTGTGCTGCTATGAGCATAGGAGTGCATGTTGGTTTCTCATAAAACAAGTGTTCTGGATATATTCCTAGGAGTGCTATTGCTGGATCATACGGTATGTTGATTTTGAGTTGTTTGAATGTTCTCCATACTGATTTCCATAGAGGCTGTACCAACCTGCAGCCCCACCAGCAGTGGAGTAGGGTTCCCTTTTCCCCGCAACCTCGCCAACAAGTGTTGTTGGTGCTTTTACTCATGTGGGCCAGTCTTACTGGCGTTAGGTGGTACCTCATTGATGTTTTAATTTGGATTTCCCTTATTGCCAGGGAACTTGAGCATTTTTTCATATGTTTATTTGCCATTTGGGTTTGTTCTTTTGTGAAGTGTTTGCCCATTTCTCGTGCCCACTTCTTGAGTGGCTTGTTTGTTTTGGTGTTTTGGCTGTTTTGTAGTTCTTTGTATATTCTGGAGATTAGCCCTCTATCGCCTATGTAGTGCATGAAGATCTCCCATTCTGTGGGCTGCTTTTTTACTTTATTGATTGTTTCCTTTGCTGTACAGAAGCTTCTCAGTTTGATGAGGTCCCATTTGTTTATTCTGGTCTCGATTTCTACTGCTTTTGGTGTCCTTCTTAGGAAGTAGGGACCTACCCCTAGATCTTGCAGAGTATTTCTAACATTGTCTTCCAAAAGTTTAAAGGTTTCTGGATGTAGGTTTAGATCTTTTATCCATTTAGATTTGATCTTGGTGTATGGTGAGAGATGTGGGTCTATCTTTTGTTTCTACAGGCTATCAACCAGTTGTCCCAACAGCATTTATTGAACAGACCTTCCCATTTGCCAGGATTATCGTTTGTCCTTTTGTCAAAGATTATTTGGCTGTATCTGTGTGGGTTCCCGTCTGGTGTTTCTATTCGGCTCCATTGATCTTCCTCTCTATCTTTGTGCCAGTACCAGGCTGTTTTGATAACCACTGCCCTATAGTATGTCCAGAGGTCTGGGGTCCACTTTCTCCACTGCTATTCAACATAGTCCTAGAGGTACTTGCTGAGCCCAAAATATAATCTTCAGTGGTCATTGTTCCTTAAGGTTAGCTATTCTGGTTTCTAATTTCACTATCTATAAATCCATGATGATCTTCAATGGCAATGTTTCTTCTTTAAAAATTATTCTTGCTAACTAATTCAATTTTATTATCACACATTGAATACATCTGTTAACTTACTGCATTGTATCCTATGCATGTACAATTAAAATAATAATTTAAAAAAGAAAAAGGGAATTCCACAAGCACAGCTTTTAAAGGTTTTCTGAACGTGTTATTTTGTTTCCATTTTTTATGAAAACTTTTTTACTTATACCGATTTTTTTAGATTTTTAATGTTTTTATTAGAAAAGCAGATTTACAGGTAGAAGGAGGCACAGTGAGAAAAATCATCCACTTGCTATTTCACTCTCCAAGTGCTGTAACAGCCGGAACTGAACTGATCCAAAGCCAGGAACCAGGAACCAGGAGCTTCTTAGAGGTCTCCCATGGAGGTGCAGGATCCCAAGGCTTTGTGCCATCCTCCACTGCTCTCTTAGGCCATAAGCAGGGAACTGGATGGGAAGTGGAGCAGCCGGGACGTGTACGAGCTCTCTCATGAGACCTGGCACATACAGGGCAAGGATTTAGCCTATGAAAAATTGTTCCCATTCTGTAAATGAGAAAATTGAGGCTGAATCACCTGATGAGGTATAAAGCCAGGTCAACTCCCTCTGAAGGCTGAGTTGGCAAGGTCAGGATAAGTCCAGGTGACTGGCACTTGCTGGGGAGCACACATTCTTGCTGGCTTAGGAGGACACCATGTGCTAACTGTTTTGACTAGAAGGCACACAATCGAGAAGCAGGCTGGGATTGGAGGAGGAGGAAAGTGGAGTCACAGAGCAGGAGATGTAGCTTCTGCTTATGGCAGGACTTGTGGTGTCTCACTATGACTTACTTTCATGACTGATGTCTTACCTCCTGGTGCCAAGAACATAGCTGGATCAGGTGCAAGTCTGTGGAGTTTGCCAAAGACTATCATGAATATGGAAGAGGAACAGAAAGATGACACTAATACTGAGTTCCCACAACTGTGGTTTTCCTATTTTTCTGGGCTGGAGAACATTCACAGGGCATGGGAATCCCTTAATCCATCTGTTTCCACTTGGCTCCTAATTTGAAAAAGAAAAATATCACCAGTGCATTGAAATCAGCAAAACAAATTGTGTCATTCTTGATGAGAAACAAGTGAGGTGTTTTTTTGGCTTTTATTTAAGACTACAAAGTAAAAATGTTCACTCATGCCCCAAAAATATGCAGAAGCAGTGTCCTTGAGTGCTCAAAACAATACTCTCGTAGTCCTGTCTTCGCTATCCCCACACTTTCATACTCATTGTAGGACATCTGGGTGCTGCTGATTTGTGAAATGAAGATGTCGGAGTAGAGCAGTATGTCCTCCTCCTCCATTGTCTCAGGTCACTGAATGTTTATTTTCCAGCACCCTGAGTTGATTTTCTTCCTTTATTCTTTAGTCATTCCAGGTTTTAGTATTGTCCAACCAAATTAAAATTCATCTCAATAATTTAGATGAATGTAGTCTCTTTAATAGAGGCTAGTATACATTGCATAAAAAATGAGACCATTAAAAGACTCTTCTGACAGCTTTATAAAGAAGCAAAAGCCTGCACTATTATAGTAATATTAATAATATATTTTCTTATGTGCTTTTTATCCCAGAGGGTTTGAAAGAGCTTTACTAACTTTACAAATAATGCTTGTGTATATGAGTAATGCAAGTGTGCATTAACCTTGCAGATATATCCTAATATTGTTATCTCGACTCCTCCCCCTAACATGGACTTCAACATCTTTATTGTCGTTCCCCATATTTTTATAAATTATGCAGTTTCTCCTGCTATGATTCAAGTACACTGAACCTCCACACTTTCTTGTCAATGAACGTCCATCATCAAACAGAACTAGAATCCTCACCCCACATTGCACATCTATCTATATATCTATATATATATATATGTGTGCTATGTGTAAATCATTATCTGACACTATAGTCCAGAAATACTGTGAGTGTCATAACACATTCCCAGATATGGAAACTAAAGCTGATGATAGAAAGTTGAAATATACAAAACTTGCAAGCATGATACTACTGTTGTTCACTTCATGCATTTTCTGAATCATTTTTAAGAACATTCAGTGAACACCTAGAAAAAAGTGTAATGTTATTGATACCAAGATTAATCTATCTTTACAATAACATTTTTGATAATATCATCGTATTTTATATAATCTAAATTTGTTTTTAAACTTAAACCTGAAACATTTTAAATACACAAAGAAGAGAACAATATAATGAAATCTATGCCTCATCACTCACCTTCAACAATATTCTTAGTTTTAAGGATCATAATTAGATTGTCTTTGAATTTTTCTAGTAATCTGGTCTGGTAACAAGGTCCTGGGGGAAATGAGGTCTCCATTCTTAAAATACTACAGAGGCTTTCATAAAAAAAATACCACGAGATGAGAAACTTATACAACAGCAGTCTATGTTATTATAGCAGTGGTGGCTGGAAGTTCAAGATCAGACTGCCAGCATGGTTGGCTTCCAGCAAGGGCTCTTTTCCTTGCTTGGAGGCAGTGGTTTCTCACAAGAGCTCACACGGACCGTTCCCTGTTAGGTTGTATCTCTTCTTGTAGAGGCCTTTAATCCTGCCAATCTAAGCCTAATTACCTCCTGAAGATTCCTGAACATCTCCTATTATCTTCCCATTAGCAGTTAGGGCTTTAACATAAACATCTGGGGAAAACACACTTCAATTCACAGCACTGGTCAAATAGTTGGTATCTAGTATATTGAATACTAGGTAAACAGTAGAAATTAAATGTTCTCTCCAGAGGTACACTTAAATGCATTATGTTACTATGTATTGAAAATGTCCTTCTACACGTGCTGCCAGATATATGATCCAATAAATCCATTGGTGTCTATGAGTAAATGGAATATCAGTATAGCTTTTTACCTATTTTTATTTTTAAAAGATTTATTTACTATTTATTTGAAAGCCGGTTACAGATAGTAAGGGAGAGAGAGGGAGAGAGAGAAAATCTTTCATCTGGTGGTACACTCCTCACTTGGGTGCAATAAGCAGGCCGGATTAGGACAAATCCTGGAGACTGGAGTTTCTTCCAGATACCCACTTTGGTTTCAGGACCAAAATATCTGAGTCATCTTCCACTGCTTTCCCAGGAACATTTGTGAGGAGCGAAATTAGAAGAGGAACAGCCAGGAATTGAACTGGAACCAATATGAAATGCCAACATCACAAGTGGTAGTTTTATGTACTAAGTGCAATGTTGACCCCTATTTTCATTCATTTTTATTTTAAACACATATAGATCAGCAGAGGTTTTAATCTCACCTTTTCAAACCACTATTGAATACAGTAAAAACTGAATTTCACTATAATTATGAGAATTTAGAGATAGAGATTGTTTAGTAGCTACTAAGTTTTGTGGACAGCAAATGACAGGTCAGAAAAATTAACCTCAGAGCTAAAGCATATTAGTCAGTTCTGTTTCATCCAAAAAAGGCAATTAAAAATTCACCTACCATATGACCCAGCAATACCATTTCTAGGAATATATCCAAAACATTTTATGTCACTAAAAGGCAAAGACTCTGATAGGGTTTGGCTTTCTGCTCTAGATTTCAGCCAAATAAGACCTGCAGTAAACCAGCCAGAGCACATTCAGAACCTAGCCATGCACTGGAATACTCACTCACCATTAATTCATTCAACAAACACTGATCATGTTTTGGGAACCCGCTCTGTTTTGTTTCTTGGCTTATATTAGTGAACTATGCATAGATTTTATGATGTGATCTGATCGAAGAGACAAGAGCTATGGATGAAAAAGAAAAGCCAAATGGCTAACCAACACAGGAAAAAATGCTCAAGCTCTCTGGCAATAAGGAAAATTCAAATAAAAACAGCACTGAGGTGCCACTTAATGCCAGAAAGAATTGCCCATATACAGAAAGCAACCAATGACACCTGCTAGCAAGGTTGTGGAGAAAAAGGAACCCTACTCCACTGTTGGTGGGAATGCAGGCTGGTGCAACCACCATGGAAGTCAGAATGGAGAACACTTAGGCAATTAAAAATTCACCTACCATATGACCCAGCAATACCATTTCTAGGAATATATCCAAAACATTTGTTACATGAGAAAGCAACATGCACCCTAGTGTTCATTGCAGCACAATCAAAAATTGCAAGAACATGGAAGCAACCTAAATGCCCATTGACTGAGGACTGGATAAAGAAACTGTGGTTCATCTACACTTTGGAATACTACTTGGCTATTAAATGAAAGTAATACAATACTTTGTGGCCAAATGGGCCAGACTAGACGCCATTATACTAAGGGAAATTAGCTAATCCCAAAAGTTCAGATATCATATGTTTGCTTTAATGTAAGATAATATGATGTCAACTCTAGGGATATTACATGTGAATCTTGCTCTATGTCACTTCATACTCCCCTGTACTTTCTGTAATAAGATCTTGTGATGTAATCTGGGTCCAGATGTTATCAACCATCCATAAGTGGTTGATTATTTATAATTACCTGAAATGGTCAATGTCCCTTTTATCACTGTTATTAGTACTGCTCATAAACAACAAAGATCTAGTCCTCATTGTACCTTCATTAGAGTCTAGGTATACAAGAATGAACTCGCAACGAAATGATTGACAATCTCCTACATGTTAGGAGACACTCCAGCGGCAGCATGATGAACTTGGGAAAATTCACAAAAGACACACATTGTGAGACTGGAGGGGAAAACAGAGGGAAGGGGAGGAAACTTGGGGGAAAGGGAATGGAAACCCTAGCACCAACTAAACTGCATCAAAAAACAATAAACAACAAAGTGCCAGGTAAGGAGCCAGGACTGAATTTTTTTTTTTAATATCAGGGGCCATAGTATTTAGAGTGGAGAGAGAAAAAGAAAGAGCAAGAAGTTAGAGAAGTAGTAGGGACCCAGATGGCTCATACCTGGCATGAGTCAGGGTAGTATCAGTGGTGAGATTTTGGATGTGATTGAAAGAAAAAAATAATATTCTCTAATGGATTCAATGAGGAAAAAAGCCAAGAATGATTACAAGGGTGTTTTTTGTCCAATGGATTGGGTTTCACCAATATAGATAAGAAGGTTGCATGTAAAAATGAGTCTTGAGGGAAGAATACAAACCAGTTTTGGATATTCTAAGTTTAAGGAGTTCATTGGACAACCACAAAAACATGTTGAATAGGCTTTAGTTTATTTATTTTTTACATTTAAATTTTTAAAAGATTTGTTTATTTGTATTTAAAAGGCAGAGTTTGGGAGAGAAGGAGAGATGCACAGAGAGATGTTTTCTGTCTTCTGGCTCACTCCTTCAATGGTCACCATGGCTGAAGCTGTGTCCATCTGAGGCCAGGAGCCTGGAGCTTCTTGAATGTCTCTCACATGGGTTTAGGGTACCAAGGACTGAATAGGCTTTTAGGTGCTTAGTTCTGCAGTTCAGAAAAGGATGTGAAACTGAAAAAAAGTAATTTGGAAATTGTCAGCATAAAGAACACTACATTTCAGATGCTAAACTTGGTTCTGGAAATGCACTATGATTAACATGGACTCAGTGTCTCAGGAATTTTCCATACTATGCTCCTTGTCCATGTGTCTGCACTAGTAACCAGGTTTCATAGGGAAAAGAAAGTCTACATTCAAAATAAATTGGAGAGTGATAATGTTTGCTGATGTTTTAAAAGCTCTGAGAAACTCTGCAGTAATCTATTTAATTGTGTTTAATCCAGATTTTCCTAAAGCCACTTTTTATTATACTTTCAGTTCTCCTTTTTAAGGAATGTACATTTCCTTCTCTAAGTTATTAAATTTGGAAATACCAAACTGATGTAACTGATGATGTAAATAGCTAACAACACAGTGCAGCAAGTGTTTTGTTAAGATGTTCACCAAGTTTTATGGAAGACAACATGAAACGTTTTTCTGCCTGAAATGTTTTTCAGCCATGATTCTGATTTGTTAAAGCACAGAACAGGGGTCGACACTGTGGCACAGTGGGTAAAGCTGCCACCTGCAGCTTCGGCATCCCTTACAGGTGCTATTCCAAATCCCTGCCGCTCCTCTTCCAACCCAGCTCCTGCTAATGAGTCTGGGAAAGCAGCAGAAGACGACTCAAGTGCTTGAGCCGCTGCACCCACGTGGGAGACTTGTAAGAAGTTCTCGGTTCCTGGATTCAGATTGGCTCAGTGAATCAATGTTCGAAGAATCTCTCTCTCTCTCTCTCTCTCTCTCTCTCTCTCTCTCTCTCTCCCCTCTCTTTTTCTCTCCCTCTCTCTGCAGCTCTGCCCTCTATATAAGTAGTACAGAAACTTTTTTCAAAAAAGGATTATAACAATAAGCTCATGCCAGATAGATGAGACCAGAAGACAGCCCTGGCAGCAGTAAGTTCTGACTATGTGGTTGAGTCATGGTTACCTTTCTATTTATCTTTCATCTAGAAACTTAAGAGAGAAAGATGAACCTTAATGATGAGGAGGTCATAAAGAGTAGTTCCCTATTTAGCAAGCACTGCGTTTTACTAAATGACTTTCTATTCTTGGAAAAACATAGTTGTAAAAGTTATTTGTCAATTACTGATTCATAAGGACTTTTTAAACCCAATTCTCTTCAATTCAGGCCCTTCATTAGCTTGTAGAATTAATGTATTAGAGGATAAAAATAAAGATTTATGGCAATATAGGTTAGTTTGCTCAGAGAAAAATGCTAGCTAGAGAGATTTTAGGAGATTTGAATGTTTTAAAGGAATGGAGCTGTATGAAGTGTCTCACAGGTGGGTTGTAATTGGTTTGTTCCTTTGATATTAATAGGCAGAGCATGCATAGAGGGGTCCCATACTTTAGTGCTATTATAAACATCCTCCTAATCACTTCCCCCTCCCACCAATTCAGCGAAGGATCCCACAAGACTTTGCTGAATTCTTTCTTTCTAGGTGCTTTACTCATTTCACAACACGATTTCCCCAGAAGTGTGACTTCATTAACTAATGTAACGTGGGCTTCAATTGAAATTAAAAGTGCTGAATGGAATGGAAGAAATGGGATGATGGGAGAAACAGATTTGGGCAATGAGTGATTAAATTTGCACCAACAGTCATCAGTTTTATTTTAGACTTAGTCTCAAAGATAGTTGTTTCCATCTGCTTCTTCCCATTCATCTTCACTCCAATCTTTCCCCTTGTTTCAGATATTGAGAGATGTTTGATAATCATGCCTTTTGATCTATAGATTTGTCTCCCTGCCAGCCATGTCAGAATCAAAATTCTTTTTTTTAAAGATTTATTTATTTTTATTGCAAAGCCAGATATACAGAGAGGAAGATCTTCCGTCTGATGATTCACTTCCCAAGTGACCGCAGCGGCCGGTGCTGTGCCGATCTGAAGCCAGGAGCCAGGAGCCAGGAGCCAGGAATTTCCTCTAGGTCTCCCACTTTCCCAGGTGCAGTGTCCCAAGGCTTTGGCTGTCCTTGACTACTTTCCCAGGCCACAAATAGGGAGCTGGATGCCAAGTGGAGCTGCCAGTCTGCAGCGCCGGCGCCCATATGGGATCCTGGCACATTCAAGGCGAGGACGTTAGCTGCTAGGTCTCCACGCCGGGCCCATAGTCAAAATTCTTAATGTATGAACATCTTTAGTTTCCTTTCCTTTATTTTAGGTTGGAATATCATTCCAAAGCATTTTTTTTATTTCTGCATTTTGTCTAACATATTATTTTCCCTATTTCTTATGCAGTGCTTGATCTGCCTGCCTTGATTTGGTGACACTTCAATTTTTCTGTCTAGAATGGGAGTAGGGGATATGCTGCAAGTCTTGCCTGTATCTCCATACTCAGAAGTTGAGAAACAGTGAATGAACATTTTTTTTTTTGTAATTCCAATAGTAATTTCCAAAGTGCTTTCAGGAAGCAAAAGTGAGAAACTGGAGGCATAAGATGCTAAAAGGAAACAAAATGGAAACTGGTAACTATATTCAAGGTAAGTTTGTGCATGCATATGTATTTGCAATAGAGTTCTAACTATCTGGCCTTTGAAAATCTCAGTAACTGACTCATCTAATAATTGCTTTAAAGTGGTCTTATTTACTCATTATTGGGTTTACCAATTTTCTCTTAGTTTAATCATGTAGTTCTGGATGACTGTAATTAAAGAAATAACCTCTATCACCACCTCTCACTTTCCTTATCCCTGTTTCCAAATATTTCTTTTTCCTGGTGAAAGACAAAAGCTTTTGCAATGTTCTCTATTCCCCACTAACCTTTATCTCTAATACCCAATCTCAAGACTTAGATCCAACCCTCTAAATGTGGCTCAAATATGTTTCCTTTTTTTTTTTTTTTTTTTTTTTTGGTTACCACCGGTGCCTTAGTCTAAGCCATCTCACCCTTGTGTGGATCTTGGTGGTGCCTGCTGATTGGTTCCTTGGCATCACTACCTTTAAGATGTTCCCTACACTCTAAGGAAATGAACATACATATCAAAAATACCAAGCTTCCTCCCCACCCCCCACTTAAAATACTCAGTGACTGACATTTTGGGTGAAACAGTTTACATTGACTGTGGTGTGCCTACCTCCTGCTGACTCCACCTCATCACGTGGCCTCTATCAGTCCAGCCACTGACCCCCTTTCAGACCCTCACACCCACCCTGTGCACATGTCCTTATCTCTTTTTCTCATTTTTGTTACATCCTATATACCCTTTAATTCCTGGGTTAATCATCACATCTTCCTTGCAATGTTCGATTCCCAGGTCAGCTCATGTCCCGTTTTGTCATTACATGGTCTTATTTTGTTTAGTCCTTCTCACACTCACTGAATTCTGATTTTGTAATTTTTTCTGTGATGACTTTTTTTTTTCATATCCATCTCTCTCTTTGTACTATAAGTATCAGCAGGTCAAGGACTATCTGTCATCTCCCTATCATCTATCTAGCTGTATCACACATTTTTTTTTTTAAGATAAAGCAAACATTTATTAAACAATAATAAAAACATTCCATCAAATTACAAAACCTGAGCAAGAAAAACAAATGGCACATGCTTAACTGTAGTTGACATTCAAATAAAATTTGCATTCCCAAAATATTATACAGTAATTAGAAAATACCAGCCAAAGTAATATTAGGATACTTTTACGTGCGATCTCAACAAATTTGAACAGAAGCAAATTTTAACAAAGGTAAATTTTACCTTAAGATTAAGGATCTTAACATGTTTATTTTACTGCTATTTGACACTATGATACAAAAATAAGAGGATTTACTTGACATTTTTAATAAATATCTCATGGGCTGTTGAATGCCTTACTGGTGAAAAGATTTAACTGGCTAATCTCATCAATCCATTTTGTACATTTAGTAAGCATCATCTCTGCCCTACATAACTCTTAATGCAATTCACAGCACACAAATGGTTATCATATTAAATACATAATCAACTCGGACTTCTCAACAACGAGGAAATTAGTAAACCATCAAATGGACTGCTTACCATACACTTTCCTCATAACTAAATAACACACAAAAAAATCAAACTAATATTTGTCATCACTCTAAACTATTGGCAGCAACTGACGGAAACTGCCAATTTGCCATATTCATGTTCACAACATGCTCAATATACTCTGCTATTACTTCATCCATGAAATGCCAACATGCCTAGAACAGAGAATTTCACCATCTCTTGCCGTGGGACCTGACTTGCAGCAATCTATATTTAGATCAGAACTCCATGGGCACTTGATGAACTCTACCTTTCCATGTCGGCTTTCTTATATGAGAGAGAATATATGGTATTTATTCTTTTGTGATTGACTCATTTCGCTGAGCATAATAGTTTCTAGTTGGGACCACCTGGTTTTGAATAGAATAATATCGTTCTTCTTGACAGCTGAATAATATTCCATTGAATAGATGTACCACAGTTTTTTTAACCATTCTTCCTTAGACGCACATCTGGTTTGTTTCCATGACATTGCTATTGTGGATTGTGCTGCTGTGAATATAGGATTATAGATCCCCTTCTCATATGCAGATTTCACTTCTGTTGGATATATTCCTAAGAGCGGGATTGCTGGGTCATATGGCAGGTTTATTTGCAATTTTCCAAGCACTCTCCATATGGATTTCCACAATGATTGTACTAGCCTACACTCCCACCAGCAGTGAAGGAGGGTACCTTTTTCCCCACATCCATGCCAGCATGTGTTGTTTTTCGAATTCTGAATGTAGGTCAGTCTCACAGGAGTTAGGTGGTACCTCAAGGTGGTTTTCATTTGTATCTCTCTGATGGCTAGAGAGCCTGAGCATCTTTTCATATGTTTATTAGCTATTTGTATCTGTTCTTTTGAGAAACGTCTGTTCATTTCCTTTGTCCATTTTGCTACAGGGTTTATTTTTTCACTATCCTTGGGTTTCTGAAGCTCTTTGTAGATCCTAGATATTAGTCCCCTGTCACTTGTGTAGAATGCAAAAATTTTTTTCCATTCTGTAGGTTGTTTCTTCACTTTTTTAATTGTTTCTTTTGCTGTACAGAAACTTTTTAGTTTGATATAGTCCCATTTGTTCATTTTGGATTTGATCGCCGTTGCTTTAGGCATTTTTTCTAAAAAGTCTTTCCCTGCTCCTATATCTTGGAGTGTGCTTCCTATGTTTTCCTTTAGTAGTTTAATGGTTTCTGGGTGTAGATTTAAATCCTTGAGCCAATTAGAGCTGATTTTTGTATAGTGCAACAGGTACGGGTCCTGCTTCTTTATTCTGCAAGCTGCTATCCAGTTGTCCCAACAGCTTTTATTGAATAGACCAGGTTTTTTACCTGGATTGTTTTCTGTTTTCTTGTCAAAGATTAGTTGACTATACATGTGTGGATCCCCTTCTGGTGTTTCTATTCTGTTCCACTGATCTTCTTCTCTGTTTCTGTACCAGTACCAGACTGTTTTGATAACCACTGCTCTATAGTATGTCTTGAGGTCTGGAATTGTGATTCCTCTGGTTTGATTTCTATTTTTCAAGACAGCTTTAGCTATTCGTGGTCTTTTGTGGTTCCAGATGAACTTCTGTATCATCTTTTCTATTTCTGAGAAGAATATTGCTGGGATTTTGATTGGGATTGCTTTAAATCTATATATTGCTTTCGGTAATATGGCCATTTTGATGATGTTGGTCCTGCCAATCCAAGAACATGGTAAGGTTCTCCATTTTTCAAGATCTTCTTCTATTTCTTTTTTAAATGATTTATAGTTTTCATCACAGAGGTCTTTCACATCTTTAGTTAACTTAATTCCTAGGTATTTAAGATTCCTTTCCTCTATTTTAAAGGGAACTGTACTTACAATTTCTTCCTCAGTGGCGGAATTATTTGTATACACGAATGCCATTGATTTGTGTTCATTAATTTTGTATCCTGCTACTTTGCCAAAGTCTCTTATGAGTTCCAATAGTCTTTTGACTGAGTCTTTTGGTTCTCCTATATAGAGAATCATGTCATCTGCGAATAGCGATAATTTTAATTCCTCATTTCCAATTTGTATTCCTTTAATTGCTTTTTCTTGTCTAATAGCTTTGGCAAGAACTTCCAAAACTATATTGAAGAGTAGCGGTGAGAGTGGACATCCCTGTCTAGTTCCAGATTTTAACGGGAAGGCTTCTAGTCTTTCCCCATTTAGTATGATATTGGCATTGGGTTTATCATAAATTGCTTTGATTATGTTGTGGAATGTTCCTTCTATGCCTATCTTATTTAGGGTTTTTAACATGAAGTGGTGTTGGATTTTATCAAATGCCTTCTCTGCATCTGTTGAGAGGATCATATGGTTTTTATGAGTCAACTTGTTGATGTGATGTATCACATTTATTGTTTTGCGAATGTTGAACCATCCTTGCATACCTGGGATGAATCCCACCTGGTTCGGGTGAATAATCTGCCTAATGTATTGTTGGATCCTGTTGGCTAATATTTTATTGAAGATCTTTGCATCTATGTTCATCAAGGATATCGGTCTGTAGTTCTCTTTTTCTGTTGTTTCTCTCTCTGGCTTTGGTATTAAAGTGATATTAGCTTCATAGAACGAGTTTGGAAGAATTGCCTCTTTCTCTATTGTTTGAAAAAGCTTGTGTAAGATTGGGGTTAGTTCTTCCTTAAACGTTTGGTAGAATTCAGCAATGAAGCCATCTGGTCCCGGGCTTTTCTTGGTTGGGAGGGCTTTAATTGTTGATTCAATCTCAGTGCATGTTATTGGGTTATTTAGATTGTTAATTGCTTCTTGATTCAATTTTGGTGGATTGTATAAGTTCAAAAATCTGTCCATTTCCTCTAGGTTTTCTAATTTGTTCGCATATAGTTGCTTATAGTAGTTCCTGATGATTCTTTGTATTTCTGAGGTATCTGTTGTTACATCTCCATTCTCATTTCTGATACTATTAATGTGTATTTTCTCTCTCCTTTTTTTAATTAGTCGAGCTAGTGGGGAGTCTATTTTGTTGATTTTCTCAAAGAACCAACTCTTTGATTGATTAATCTTGTGTATAGTCCTCTTGGTCTCTATTTGGTTTGTTTCCTCCCTTATTTTGATGATTTCTTTTTTCCTACTAGTCTTAGGGTTGCTTTGTTGTTGATTTTCTAGTTCCTTCAACTGTAAGATTAGCTGATTTACTTGGTGCTTTTTTTGTTTCTTGAGATAAGCATTAATTGAAATGAACTTTCCTCTCAGCACCGCCTTGATTGTATCCCATAAGTTCTGATAAGTTGTGTTGATGCCTTCGTTTGTTTCAAGCAATTTTTTAATTTCCCCTTTGATTTCCTCTCTAACCCATTGCTCATTTAGTAATATATTGTTCAGCCTCCATATGTTTGTAGGTCTTCCTTGGTGTTTCGAATTCTTGGTCTCAAGCTTCACTCCTTGGTGGTCTGAGAACGTGCATGATATGATTTCCACTTTTTTAAATTTGCTAAGGCTTGATTTATGGCTTATGATATGATCAATTCTGGAGAAAGTTCCATGTGCTGATGAAAAAAACGTGTATTCTCTGTCAGTAGGATGAAAGGTTCGATAGATGTCAACTAAGTCCATTTGCTCTAGAGTTTGAGTTCTATTGTTTCTTTGCTGAGTTTCTGGTTTTTTGATCTGTCCGTTTGTGTTAATGGGGTATTAAGGTCCCCCACTATGATCGTATTGGAGTCTAGTTCTCCCTTTAATCCCGTTAATATTTGTTTCACGTAACTAGATGCTTTGGCATTTGGAGCATAAACATTTATTATGCTGATCTCTTCTTGCTGGATGTATCCTTTGATCATTATATGGTATCCTTCTTTATCTCTTTTGATGCTTTTCACATCAAAGTCTATGTCATCTGATATAAGAATGGCTACTCCTGCTTGTCTTACCTTACCATTTGCTTGAAATATCTTTTTCCATCCTTTTATTTTCAATTTTTTCTGATCTTTATTGGTGAGATGCATCTCCTGTAAGCAGCAGATAGATGGATTTTGTTTTTTGATCCAATCCTCCAATTTATGGCGTTTAATTGATGAGTTTAAGCCATTTACATTCAGCGTTATTATAGATAAAGGACAGTTTGGTCCTGTCATTTTGGCGATGTGTTCTAAATTAGGTCTTGCGTTAGCATTTTAGTTGGATGTTCTCCACATTTGCCTTTGTTTCTGATGGTTACTATTTCTTTTTTCTTTCATAGGAACTTCCTTGAATATCATTTGTAGGGCAGGTTTAGATGAGACAAAATCTTGAAGTTTTTCTTTATTGTGGAAGAATTTTATTTCATTTTCAAAGACAAAAGAGAGCTTTGCAGGGTAAGTTATTCTGGGCTGAAAATTTTTCTCTTTTAGAATCTGGAATATGTCACTCCAGTCTCTTCTGGCCTGTAACGTTTCCTCTGAAAAGTCAGCTGTAAGTTTAATTGGGGTTCCCCTATATGACACTTGATTTTTTTCTCGTGCACATTTAAGGATTTTTTCTTTTTGTTCAGCTGAGGAGAGCTTGATTATCATGTGTCGTGATGAAGTTCGTTTTTGATCAACTCTGTTGGGAATTCTGTAGCCCTCCTGTATATTATTTTCTAATTCTTTGCTCAGTTTAGGGAAGTTTTCCTGTATTATTTCATTGAATACACCTCTAATCCCAGCTTCTCTTTCTGCACCTTCTGGAACACCCATAACTCTTATGTTAGACCTTTTAATCATATCTTTTAATTTTTGGATATTATTTTTAGCTTGATCTAGCTCTGCTTCCAGCTTTTTGTTTGTTTCTTCGTGATGGCAGGAAATATCTTCTAATTCTGAAAATCTTTCTTCTGCCTCATTCATTCTGTTTTTGAGACTCTCCACTGTAGTTTTAATTTGCTCTACTGTGTTCTTCATTTCTGATATATCAGCCTTAATTTGATGTATTACTGCTATTTCTTCTTTGAACTCTTGTTTGTACTTCTCATTGTTGGCCAGGAGCTTTGCAATGAGTTTTCTGAGTTCTTTGTCCTCCATTTTCTCAATGTCTTCCTCAGTTAACTCTGAGAATGGGCGAAGCTTTTGCTCCTTTGTTGGAGAGACTTTAGTAATATTCATAGTGTTTTTTTCTTGTCTTTTTCCTTTTGAAATTGTCAATCTGTTTGACGACATCTCTCTGGTCTGTTACCTCAGGTGTATAAATTAACTTTAATGCTCAATCAGTACCCTGGGTTTAGGAAACACAACCGTCCTAAATAATTGCTTTGCATGGCACTGATTTTATAGGCAGGACTGAGCTTATTACCCCCTGCTAGCCAACACGTCTAAGTACCTCCTGAGGTCGTCCTGCGCAAACTTGGTGGCCAGAAAGATCAGGGGGCTGTCGCAGTCAGCTCCAGGGACTACACAGACCCTCCAGACTGCAAGACTATTGCCGTGGGCTCAGCTCTGCGCAATCAACCAACAACACACCCACTCTGGATCTCCACTCAGGGTTCACACCTGTTATCCTGCCAACCGATATGGCTCCAGGTGGAGAACCGCAGCTGCTAGCTTTCAGCTCCAGGGACCACACCGACCCCGCACCCGCACAAACAGTCAGAAAGGGGCCCGTGTGCGGTTCTGTCAACTCCGCCCTGCGCCTCTCCACACAAGGCGGCCCCCCCCCGAGTCCCCAACTCCCTCCGCGTGCAGCTTGGTCCCAATCACCAAGCTCAAACTGTCAGGTCCCAGACCACACTCGCCCTCCCAACCCCCCACACAGACCCAGGCTCCAACCTGGCAGTCACAACGTCCGTGTGGAGGCCACCGGCAGATGTCCAGCTGGCACTGGAAATGAATTGCTGGAGTCCGGACCACCGGAGCCCACGGCCCCGAAGGCTGGCAAGTCCCCAGCCGGCCACAAGGTCAGTCACGAGAGCTCTTTGTGCCAGGAAAGCCAGGTGTTCGCCCGCTACCACCGCCCAGCGCAGGGACTCCGAGTCTTAAAATTCCATTCTTTATGTTATCAGTCTAAGATGTTTTGTTGTAGCAACCCACAAATAAGATGAGGGTGGCATGAGCTTCTGTCGCGGGCAGCAGAGCCGGCAGCGTGGGCACGGCGAAGGTCCGGGGGTCAGGCGGAGGTCCGGGAGTCAGACGAAGCGGGTCAGGCGAAGGTCCGCACTGGCTTTGTAGCTTCACAATTCCACCTTCTGGGTGATGCTGGGGTCATCCTCCTGTGATCCTGGAGCAGTCACCAGCACCACAGCTTTGTCAAACCAGCATGCCTCTTAGCACCCGAGACTCCTGCATCAGTTTTGGATATTCAGGGTAGCAGGGTGGCTCAGCAAGCTAATCCTCTGCCTATGGCACTTGCATCAATATAGCCATTGGTTCTAGTTCCAGTTACTCCACTTCCGACCCAGCTACCTGTCCTGGGTCAGCCAAGAGTCTGTATCACACATTTTTGAAATATATATTTAAATTCAAAATATGGCAAATACATGTTCAAAATTACATACCAGCTTCTTAAAATATAAATTTTGTCATTAGAGGTTATTCAATACATATTTGGGAAATTAATAATGCCTCTTTTCCTACATGGTCTGCAGTGATTTACCAGACTAACTGGCTTCATTCAGCCAAAACAGATGCAAGTTGCTTTCCTTCCATTTGCTATTTCTAAAACGTCTTTGTCTAAGACCTAAAAGCATTGGCTAATTTACCCCGACCTCCCCTCCTGTGGCTTTCCTATGCAGTTTTCATTGGAATTTCAATTTTTCCCAGCTTTATTTTTTAAAAATTTTGCTTATTGTTATTATCATTTAAAATTATTATTTAAAAAATGTATTATTGTTGTTATTATTATCATTTTTTGATACAGTTCCATAGACTCCTGGGATTTCCCTTATCCCCTCCCCAATTCAATCGCCCCCAACTAGTTCCTCTATATCATTACTAACATATAGTTTTTCATACACAGTCATATGTCCATCATTGCGGGCATGGACAATGGCAGAGAGTCCAGCATCCTATTGTCAAGATATAGTAAACAGTTTCATTGGGAGTCCATCTTTGTCTGGAAGTAGAGATGCATACTACATTGTATCCTCACATCTGGATATGTTAGTCTCTATTTCACAGTTACTGTACATCCCCTTAAATGAAAAGTTATAATACAAAATCAACAATAGAAAGAAAAATAGAAATTTACAATGCCATGAAGTTAAATGACATGTTACTAGATATGACAGTCTCCATTACACAGCTATTACACATCCCCTTAAATGAAAAGCCACAAAACAGAATCAACAGCAGGAAGAAAAAAAAATTGACAACATCATGAAGTTAAATAACATGCTACTGAATGAGTATTGTGTCACTGAATAAATGTAAAAGAAAATCAAGAACCTTTTTGAAGAAAATGATACTACTGTATGATCTATGAGTCACTGAAAAATTTAATCAGAAAAAAAGTTTTGAAGAGATGAAATTAACAAAAAAATCAAAATCCATGACATATATTGTTTCTACTGATCTTTGTTGGTGAGATGTGTCTTCTGTGGGTAACAAATAGATGGGTTTTGTTTTTTAATCCAGTCTACTAATCTATGATGTTTGATTGATCGGTTTAATCCATTTGGATTCAGGATTAATATGAATGGGTGGTAATTTGGCCTTATGATTTCAAAAATGGGTTGTTCATTGATTTAGTTTTCTTTTGTTATTTTACTGGGATGTTCTTCATATTTGCCTTTGGTTTTGGTAGGTGCTATTCCTCTTCTGTGTCAAGAGAACATCTTGAAGTATCCTTTGTAGGGCAGGTTTGGAAGAGGCAATTTCTTTTAACTTTTCTTTACTGTGGAAGAATTTTATTTCATTTTCAAAGATAAATGAAAGATTTGCTGGGTACTTTATCCTGGGCCGACCCAGCTGTACGTTTTAACTCCCATGAAAATCTCATGAGGGGGCTGGCTCCATGGCGGTATAGTAGGCTAAGCCTCTGACTGGGGCATTGGCATCACATATGGTAACAATTTGATTTTTTGACTGGGAAAGCAACAGAGAGGGTTCAAGTTCTTGAGCCCCTGCAACCACAGGGGAGACCCAGAAGAAGCTCCTTGATTTGGATCAGCTTAGCTTTGCCCATTGCAGCCATTTGAAGAGTGAACCAGCAAATGGAAAATTTCTATCTCTCTCTGTCTCTCCATCACTCTGTGTAACCCTGCTTTTCGAATAAAAATAACATACATTTTTGAAGTTAAATAACATGTTACTAGATATAAGTTTCCATTACACAGCTTTATATATCCCCCTTGAATGAAAAGCCACAAAACAAAATCAACAACAGAAAGAAAAAAGAAATTTTAACACCATGCAGTTAAATAACATGCTACTGAATGACTGTGTCACTGAAGAAATGAAAAACCAAATCAAGAACCTTCTTGAAGAAAATGATATGACTCTATGATCTATGAGTTACTGAAGAATTTAATCAGAAGAAACTTTTTCTTTCAGAGCTAAATATTTATTTTTATTGTCTTCAGTGATCACTGTTATAGGTAGGTTTTTTCTTTCTTTTTTTTTTTCATTTTATGATACAGTTTCATAGGCTCTGGGATTCCCCCAACCCATCATCCATAAAGCCCTCCCCCCAATATTGAATTCCTCCATATTGTAGCAACTGTACAGTTCATGTCCAGTCCTGATTCCTTCATTGCGGGCATGGACCATGTAGAAAGTCCAACATCTTATTGTTCAGATAAACTAGGCTGTCTAAGCAAATTA
The DNA here is from genome assembly GCF_030435755.1 of Ochotona princeps. Taxonomy (NCBI): domain Eukaryota; kingdom Metazoa; phylum Chordata; class Mammalia; order Lagomorpha; family Ochotonidae; genus Ochotona; species Ochotona princeps. The sequence goes on from NC_080845.1 coordinate 56,319,913, forward strand.
TGTAGGAGATTTATTGCTGCTGTCAAATGCATAACAGAATGTTAAATGAGAGAAATGAGTGATTAACTTTTGAAGAATTATTTTAGCAGTTGTTGAAAGCTAAAGCAAGAGAGAGAGAGAGAGAGAGATTTCTCACCCACCAATCCATTTCCCAATGGCTGTAACAGCTATATCTGGCAGTCCAGGATCCAACACCTCTGTCTGGTTTTCCTACTTGAGAGGCAGGAACCTGAGTGCTGAGCATCCACTGCCTCCAGAGTGCATTAGCAGGAAGCTGGATCCCAGCTGCAGCAGCTGGGACTTGAGCTGGCACTCTAATATGGGTGCTAGTGTTGTATTCGACAGCTTAACCTACTATGCCACAAAGCTGGCCCTGAAGAAGGATTTAAAAATGAAAAAAATATGTATGTATAAATAGAACAGAGTTCATGTATTTCATTAATACAGTTCTAAGAAGATAACCAATCTTTCATTCAATCCTCCCCTCCCTTAAGCCTCTGCCTTCTTTCCTTTTTTTGGAGGGTGGGGTACAAAGACAAGCTGTCAATGTACTCTACAATCACAGGCTTAATTTATCACCAAACATAATTTTCAGCAAGTAAAATGTAGGAAGATCACCTTTCCACAGGAGAATTAAACACGGACTTAAAACAGCAACTATATCTCAAGATGTCAATTCCATCCCTGTACATTTTTTTTGCATTCTATATTAACTGGCACATATCAGAGAAGAAATACAATGTTTGTCTTTTGAGGACTGGTTTGTTTGATTAAGCACAGTGGTTTCTAGTTCTTTCCATTTTGGTTCAAAGGACAGGATTTCATTATATTTTAGGACTGAGTAGTATTCTATTGTGAATGCATACCCCATTTTCTTTATCCAGTAATTAGTTGATGGACATTTGAACGCGATACATATCTTAGCTATTGTGAATTGAGCTGAAATAAATATGGGGTGCAGAATATACTTTCTTATGCTGATTTCATTTCATCTGCGTAAATTCCCTGGACTAGGATTGCTTGCTCATATGATAAATCTATTTTCAGATTTAAAGATGCAATTTGTAATTAAGGGAAAAGCAGAGTGCAAAATTGTCACCCTGGCCGAGTGAAGAGTAAAATGTTATCTTTAGAAAAGCAAACCAAGTGTGTGGCTAAGTGGCCTTTTGATAGAGGTCTCATTGTGGACAGAAGCAGTTCGGGTACTGTTTGTAAAAGCAGTGGGAAAAAGACCCTGAGGGCATTGCACAAACGAGACTGTACCTCTGCCCACCATAGGCCCAGAAGGCTCAGAAGGGCAGATGGTGATAGAAGGTGTGTTAAGACTTTGGGGCCTTGGGCATGGATTCCAGCCTTATTCTAGGATTGTGTTTATCTTGGGTGTGGGTTCCTTATCAAAGGAGAAGTTTGTCTCTAGTTCCTTTCTTGCCCTCTTGCCGTTCTGCCATTGCTTGATTCAACAGGAAGACACATGTACTATTTTGGCACGTTGATTTTGAAGTTCTCAGAATCTAGAAATATGAAAAACAAATGTCTGTTCGTAGTTTAAAAAATATATTTATTTGAAAGGAGAGAGAGTAAAGAAGAGGAGAGGAGAGGGGAATCCTCCATCCTCTAGCTTACTTCCTATATGGCCTTAATGGCTGGTGCTGGGCCAGTGCAAAACAAGGAGCCTGCAGCTCCGTTTGGGTCTCCCAAACAGATAGAAATGGTCCAAGAAGTTCAGTCATCTTCTGTTGATTTCCCAGGCAGGGAGCAAGAGCAAGGTGGAGAAGCCTGTACTCAGACTGCTGCTCATGTGTGTTACAGGCAGAAATTTGTGCCACAGTGACAGTTCCTATTCTGCAAAATTACCCAGTTTGTGATAGTCTGTTGCAACAGCAGAAAATGGAGTTGGACAACGTTTCTCACACAGGAGTGGCTTTAAAGAGTAAGTAGGGTGATATACAAGAAGATGCTTTTATAAATCTTGAAACAGCATCACATTAACACTGTTGTTGCCCAATGAGTTCAAGGAGCCTCAAGGTCATATGTCAAACCTGTGAAGCCTCAAAATGTGAGGATCTTTCCAGAAACAAAGAAATTTCAGGAATCAAATTATTTATTTGAAAGGAGAGAGAGAGAGAGAGAAATAGAAAGAGACAGAGTGAGAGAGAAACAGCAATGGCAAAGGAGGGTGGATATCTACAATGGTAGATATAACACAGTTTCACACATGGATTATTTCCTAGTCTTTGCGATTGTAGATGTTCTGCTATAAATGTTTACAGATCCCTTCTTCATATGCAAATTGTTTTGTTTTTAAAGATTTATTTATTTTTATTGGAAAGCCAGATATACAGAGAGAAGAGGAGAGACAGAGGAAGATCTTCCGTCCGATGATTCGCTCCCCAAGTGACCTGTACTGCACCAATCGGAAAAGAGAGCCAGTTCTTGGCCAGGAGCCAAGAACTTCCCCTCCAGGTCTCCCACGCGGGTGCAGGGTCCCAAGGCTTTGGGCTGTCCTTGACTACTTCCCCAGGCCAGAGGCAAGGAGCTGGATAGAAAGTAGAGCTGCCAGGATTAGAACCAGTGCCCATATGGGATCCCAGCATGTTCAAGTCAAGGACGTTAGCCGCCAGTCCACAGCGCCAGACCAGCAGATTATGTTTTCTTTGACTGTATTCTCAGAAGTGAGTTAGTTGGGACATACAGCGGATCAATTCAGAGTTCTCTTACCATTCTCCCTACTCACTTCCATAGTGGTTGTACTAGCCTACACTCCCACCAGCAACGAAGGAGGAGGGTACCTTTCTTCCCACATCCACCCCAACAGGTGTTGTTAGTGGAGTTCTGAATGTAGGCCAGTTTCACTGGAGTTAGGTGTAATCTCAATATAATTTTCATTTGTATTTCTCTGATAGCTAGGGAGCCTGAGCATTTTTTCATGTCTATTAGCCATTTAAATTTGTTCTTTACAAATGGTCTGTTCATTTCTTTCACTCATTTCTTCACATGGTTGTTTGTTTTGCTGTCATTAAGTTTCTGAAGCTCTTTGTAAATCCTCTGTAAGTTATGCAGTGTGCAAAGCTTTTCTCCCATTCTGTTGGTTGCTTCTTCACTTTGTTGGTCATTTCCTTTGCTGTACAGAAGTTTTTAGTTTGATGTAGTTCCATTTGTTTATTTTGGCTTTAACTGCCTGTGTTTGGGTGACTTTTCTTTCTTTTTTAAAAAAGGATTTATTTATTGTTATTGCAAAGTCAGATCTGCAGAAAGGAGGAGAAACAGAGAGGAAGATCTATTGTCTGATGTTTCACTCCCCAAGTGATCGAGGCAGCTGGAACTGTGCCAATTCAAAGCCAGGAGCTGGGAATTTCTTCCAGGTCTCCCATTCGGGTGCAGGTTCCCAAGGCTTTGGGCCATCCTCAACTGCTTTCCCAGGTCACTAGCAGGGAGCTGGATGGGAAGCGAGGCTGCCTGGATTAGAACCAGTGACCATATGGGATCCCGGTGTGCAAGGCAAGAACTTTAACTGCTAGGACACCACGCCAGGACCTGAGTGATTTTTCTAAGATGTCGTTCTCAATTCCTATGTCTTGGAGAGTGCTTCCTATTTTTTTCTAATAGTTTGTTGATTTCTCGGTACAGATTTAGGTCCTTGATCCATTCAGAGCTGATTTTCGTATAAGGTGACAGGTGGGGTCTTCCTGCTCTTGCAGACGGTTAGCCACTTGTCGCAACAGCATTTGCTGGAGACCAGACTTTTCTCCTGGGTTGTTTCCAGTTCTCTCATCAAAGTTTGATTTGCTGTACATGTGTGGGCTCTCTGCTGGGGTTTCTATTCTGTTCCATTTATCTTCTTGTTGTTTCTGCAATAGTAACAGACTTTTTTGATGACATTAAAAAATAAACGGAGAAACTTACCATGTTTCTGGATCATCAGGATCAATATAATCAAAATATCCATATTACCAAAAGTAATATACAGATTCAACACGATTCCAATGAAAATCGAAATAACATACTTCTCAGAAATAGAAAAGATGATACAAAAGTTCATTTGGAAACACAACAACCACAAATAGCCAAAGCTATCCTGAAGAATAAAAATCAAGCTGGAAAAATCATTAATTATTTTCAAATCTTAAAACATAACCCATTTAAATATAAAGTGATTGAGTATCAAAAGTTGTTAATTCATTGCCAAGGGAACCAGCATTTAGAGCACTGGGTCTTACACAGTTCAGTGGAGAAGATGAACTCTTGTTCACATATAGGTGTGTGTGCACCTGTGTGTCCAAGTTGAATAGGTGGGAGCCATTTTCATGCCTAGGATTGTTTGGCTGTTTATGGCATCATTCACGAGCTATACAAAATCATCAACTTAACTTTTTTAAAGATTCATTTATTTTTATTGCAAAGTCAGATATACAGAGAGGAAGAAAGAGAAAGATCTTCCATCCAATGATTCACTCCCCAAGTGACCACAACAGCTGGTGCTGTGCCAATCTGAAGCCAGGAGCTGGGAATTTCCTCCAGGTCTCCTATGCGGATGCAGGGTCCCGAGGCTTTGGGCCATCCTTGACTGCTTTCCTAGGCCACAAACAGGGAGCTGGATGGAAAGTGGAGCTGCTGGATTAGAACCGGTGACCATATGGGATCCCGGCGCGTGCAAGGCGAGGACTTTAGCCACTAGGCCATCACACCAGGCCCCTCAACAAAATAATTAGGTGGGCATACATTTACTGCATTTTAGTACCACTTACAGTTACCTTCCAGGCCTGACTAAATGATTCCGTTACCCCTATGTGGTCTGTGGATCAATGGATGTTTCCTATCCATATACACACAGTCATACCATGGAAAACTGCAGAAGCACCTTTTCCCCCTTAAATGTTATTTATTTATTTTAGAGACACAGGGAGACAAGCAGGCAGAAAGCTCACCTGTAATATCTGGAGCTGGTTCTAAGTCAAAGCTCAGTTCCAGGAATACAATTCATATCGCCCACAAGAGATTGGCCAGAAACCCATCACTTCCTTCATCATCACTCCACCTATGGTCTGCCTTGATTGGAAGCTGCACTCGGGTTCTTGAACTGGACATTGAACCCAGGTCCTGCAATATGGGATGTGGACATCTTAGCCACTAGGCCAGATGCCTGTGTCAGGGGGGATGTATTTTCTACTGGACATAATTTGCATTTGCATTAGTCAAAAAAATCTACTAGTGAACACACATAACTTGACAGTATCTAGACATTAAAAATACAGGAATGTTAATACAACTGAGGCAAGCAGCATAGAAATGACAAAAAAAAAAAAACCTTTCCTCACTTCTTACTGCATGAGAGTAAGAAGTCTTCTTCCCTTTCTAATCTCACATTACAGTTAGTATATACAAACCACAGTTCTGGCTGTGGGGTCAGAACCTCATGCCTGCTATTTGGTATCTAGGTACAGCTTCTCTATGGAAGTTTGGCAGCATTTCTCTCTTTCAAAATTCCAGATTTTCAGAATAATTTTACATATGATAATTTTTGGTAGATGTATTGATGGCTCTTTTTTGGAAAAAAATTGAAGAGAAAGGAAAATTAGCAAAGCAACATCATCTGCATCTTCGTCATTCAAAAGCAGCTATTTGTAACCTTGGATGTGCATCCTCCCTACCTTTTTTTTGCATACACTTATCTATAAATATCCATACAGATTATTTAACCAAATTCTGATCGTGCTGTCTGTATTCTTTATAATCTACATCTTAACAATGTACTATGAAGCTTTCACTGAGTATATTTATGTAATTTGTAATAGCTACATGTCATAACAGTTCCCAGATGAACATAATTTATTTAACATTTTAAAATGTTGCTGGCTACAGTGGTTACTTCTAATTTTCTATAATTGCAAGCAATCTCCAGATAAATATTTTGAGGCTAACCCTCAGAACATATTTATTTATGATAGCACACATCATATGGCTATCTTCCTCTGTTTATAAGACTTTAGTTTGGTCTACTTTTTTGTCTGAAATTTTTCTTCCTAGGTGCCATGAGCCGGTTGCAGTTAGCTGAGCAGTCAGGTACCTTTCTCATCCTCCTCTGTGGCTCTTGCAAGTTCTCTGTAATTACAAAGAGATAAAGCCAAAGCATAGAAGGGGAGATAACATCTCTGGTCCCTCTTAGTCTCCCTGTCTGCCTTCTTTTGTTAAAGCTGCTTTTGTTTTTCATTGATACATACTGGAAAGTTCAGTACCTATACACCATGTGTCATGGTCAGACCAGAGCAACTGGAATCTCTATCATGTCACGCATTTATCAAATCTTTGTAATGAGGACGTTTAAAATTCTCTCTACCAGTTATACTTAAATATATGATTACTTATTGTCAACCAGAGCTATCCTACTGTGTTACAGAATACTAGAAGTTATTCTACTCTGTTCTTTGACTCTTTATCATTCTCTTTGTCACCTTGCCTTTTATTCAGTCTAAGTCGGAATTACTCTTCTGCATGACTAGGGACCTGAGGAAGCAGCTAAGCAACAACAACAATGCCACTTAGTTTGGTCATCAAGACATTTTATCTCCACTGAGGTCATCTGTGCTTCCTAAATGAAAAAGAAAGAAGAAGACTAAACAGTTCAACATTGCCCGAGAAGAAAACGTATGCTTTAAACTGTTAATGAATCATTGAAAATTATTTCAACAGTCTTCCTGGGAGTGAAATGTCTTCCATGTGTGTGATTGCCCAAGATGTCCTAGGCGTGCCTGCCATCTGGAATGATTGGCATCTGTGGCTGTTAGACTTTCCCAAGTCTCTTATAACATCCCGGGAAACCAGGAAAGCCCTGAAGTGCTTATTTTCTCTGAGTTTTAAATATCAACATGGCTGCTGAGGACACGGTTGGCCGGAGAGGCATCCTGAGGGGAGGTGAACTCTGCCTGAGTGTCCTGGTGTCAGGCTTGATTGCGGAGTTATCCTCTGGCTTGCTTTCTCTTCTTTGGCTTTGCCTGGTTGTTCTTTGTCTTGCACGAAGCGTTTGTCTTTTCACAAGGCATTGCTTCTACATCTTGTTCAGGATTGGCAATGTCAGATTCACACAGCTGTGAAAGATTATAGCCGAGAGAGTGGCGAGGCGGCAGCAGCGGCAGGCAAGCCATCAAACATGCTTAATCATTTCCTCATAAATATTTCAGTGAGCTACATGTCAGTGGTCTTTCCTGCCCCCTTTACTCTGACCTTACTTGTAAGATGAAGGAAAGAAAGTGTGCACACGTATGTGTTTGTGTGTGTCTCGTGAGATGTCATAAGTAGTCATGCTAGCTTAGAATTATCTGAAACCTTGCAACAGTGGATGCTATTTCACATTTGAAAGTCAGGCATTCTCTCAGCTTCCTAAGCTGATGAGGGACTGAAGCTGACCACCATTGCAACCTGCCAGGAAATGGACAGGTTTTAAAAAAGGTTGAGAATTAGGTCAAGGATTTCTCAGGAGAGAGCTGTGTGGTGGGAAACTGGAAGGAATGCTGGAGGTGTTTCTCTTCCCAAGTGATCTGGGTTATGAGATATGACTTAGGTGTTGATGTGGGAGTCCTCCAACTTGTGGCTAGTGTCTGATTTCAACTAGCAGAATCTGGAGGGTGTCATGTGGGCTGACACAATGATAGTTAAGCTACAGATAAGCAATGGGGACCTTGCACCCCCACAATAGAAGGAAGCTGGAGAGAGCCTGACAATGGCTCAGTGGTTAAATGCTTGACTTGTACATGCCAGGATCCCATATGGGTGTTGCTTTACCCCCCATCCAGCTCCCTGCCTGTGGCCTGAGAGAGCAATAGAGGACAGCTCAAAGCCTTGGGACACTGCACCCATGTGGGAAATCCAGAAGAAGCTCCTGGCTTTGGATTGGGTTAGCTCCGGTTGTTGCAGCCACTTGGTGAGTGAACCAGCAGGCAGAAGATCTTTCTCTATGTATCTCTTCTGTATAGATCTGCCTTTCTAATACAATAAATCCAAAAAAAGAGAAGGAAACTGGAGAAGCCAATCCAGAAAGACATGATATCTTCCTGCCAGGTGCCCACAGGGCAAGTGCCACGTGGATGTGTTGCCCCAGATTGGAAAGACACCTCAAGAAGTGATGATGATTTCCACAGTCATGAAGCATCACCCTTGAATCAATGCCAGTAAAGTCAGGATTTTTGCCTTCTTTCCTTCCATGTCTTCACCCTTCCCACCTGCAAAGACTTAAGGACAGTGCAATGGGGAAAGGGTGGGTGCATAACTGTAAGTCAGGGAAACATGAGCTTATTCCTGGAAGTTGGTGTAGACTAGGAAAGAGGCAAGCATAATTTTTAACGGAAGTTGGGAATGTGATTATGACATTGGACAAGATATCTAAATACTCAAATAAGACCTAGCAGAGCATTAAAGCAGACAGAGGTGGTTTTGCTACCCAAGGATGAGCAGATAATTTATGATCCATGATACTTACTACGAGATAGTTTCTAAGGCAGGGGAGGGAGGGGCTAGCCAAAGAGTAGGTTCGATTAGGCACTGGGGAAAATAAAGATCCTTGCGAGTTAATAAGGCAGTATTTTGCCTTCAAATAAAATAAAATAAAATAATAAAGTAAAATAAAATATATTTTTTAATATTCTTACATAGTTGATTAGGGCTCAAAGGGTCAAGGGCTACAGGAAAGTGGGTAAGACCATTGTTTCCACACTAATATCATTACTCATTTTTTCTCTGTGTCTGGGGTCAGTGAAGAAACAAAGGGAGAAGCCCCACCCAGCCTCCCACTCATCCCAGGTCCCCGATGTGGGGCATGCTCTGAGGGTCCTGCTCAAGCAGTTTTGATAGTTAAATAGTTCTAAATTGCTGCCCATCTTGTCATTCCAATCATGATGAAATCTATTCAGAATCCACTGGATGACATAGTGTCTTCATGGTTGGGATTCTGAGATCAGCAGTTCGGTTGGAAGATTCTCCAAAGAAACTTAGTCTAAGATGATCCCAGACCTGATTCTTGTGTGTGCTTGCCAGTACAGGGTCTGGCACAGTACGTTGCCCCATTCAGCTTATGCACATGTTGGTTGTTGCAATTGCTGGGTCAGTTCTGTTTCCAGCCCTGTCTTCCACATGAGCCAATGGGTGTTGCAGTCCAGCCTGATCCTTCCACTTCATACTTGGCCCTCACGCAAACCAGTGGGAGCTGCAGCCTAGTTGGGGTCACCCGCAGTAACCCCTACCAGGCCTGCCCTTTGCCCTGGTTCCCATGCTTGCCACTATGTGCCTCAGACTTGTTCAGTCTGTACCACATTCTGCTTAGCTCATACATGTCAATAGTTCAACCCAACCAGCCCTACTTTACAGCCCACACACATACTGGCAGGTACCTTTCTGTCTAGCCACCCCTGCCCCAGTCCTGGTTTTCATGCTCTCCAGTGGGAGTGGTAACTCAAGAGGGAGGTGCCCATTATTTCCCTACTAGGCCACTCCAACTCCCAGATTATACACTCTCCAGGTGGTTCTGGAGTTTAACTTGACAGATTTAGCCCCCAATGCCAGCCTCTGCTATCTGATGCTGCAGCAAAGCCCAACCAACCCTCACCCACTCTAATTTTTGCTTGCACCAGTCGGAACAGTCAGCGCAACCTGGCTTTTCCCTGATCTAGCTCACATGGAGATGTGATGCTGTCAGCACTGGAAAAATTCTGTAATCTTGCTTTTTGTGTTTCAGAAGGGTATTAGGACCCAGGGGCTACCCTTGTCATTTTTGGTGTGCTTTGACATTTGCTATTTTAAAGTCTCTATCTGTCCTGCTGCACTTGTTAGAGAGCCCTTGCACCTTATCTTGCCTGCGTGTTGTCAGCAGGGAGCTGAGGAACCTGTGTCCTGTCCTCTAAGAACTCTTCAGAAGAGAAGAATTGCAGAACGCAGAGTGGACGGAGACAGCTGCCCGAGTCTCAGGGTGCATCCCGCGGGAGCAAAGAAGGGAAATTGTGATAGATGCTTTTAGGGATTGTCTCGTTTCATCTGTGCTCAAACAGTGCTGCATGGCAATCATTACTATCCCTGTTTGACATACATGGAGGCAAAAAGAAGCTACCAAATTTCCCCAGTCCTCCCCGCTAGTGCATGACTGAGCCCCACGGTCTTGATGTTCTATGAGGCCTCCAAACCTGGCTGTGCTGCACAAAGGGCTCCTTAATAGTGTAGATCTGTAGATCTGTAGATCTACACTAAACAGACTCAAAGACTGTGTGGTGGGGGAAGGGCCACATGTGCAGATAATGAGAGAAGGCTCTGAGTGGAGGTGGATGGAACCCTTTAACTGAGCCTCATAGTCACACTTCCAGAAATGTCCAGTTTTCCTCATCTTTACAAAATCTGATACCTGCCTTCCTGAAAGCGAAGTTCAATCCACATCTGGCTTTATGGAGGGAGTCATTGTACTCTTTCCAAATCCCAGACATGTCCAAGTGACTCCTGCTCGTGGCAGGGCCCAGGGTATGGGCCCCTAATGCAGCAACCTCCGTTACTTCCCAAATTAAAGCAGACTGTGCATTTCACTGTCATCTTTCATAGGCCCAATACAGGACAGCATTGCCATGGCAACTGTGACAGGATTTAGGACGTGGGGGATATTTGGGCCTTTTGTTTCTTTGACCAAAGTTATGTCATGTGACAATGACAGCCTCCTAACTGGAGCTGTCTGTCTTCTTCTCACAGCTGAGACATTTGGTTTAATTGGTTTCCCTTTTCTGATTCTTGTCCTTCACTCTTGCTGCCTTGTGTCACATCCATTCCAGGCAAGAAACACTTTTTCAAATGTCCAGTAGCAGAGGGAAGCATCATACTGAGTGTGCTACTGAATGCTGCTCTCGTCTCCCCGATAACCCCTCCCTGTCTTCTCTTCCATTGTCTTCAAGACACACTCTGAAATATCAGTCACATTTTGGAAGAAGGGGTCATCTTTGAAAGATTTGTCCAAATTGTTTTCCATTTATGCTAATGTTTTTCCTGGGAGACAAGTGGGGGACATTTGAATAGAGATTTGGTAATTGATGTGATGAAAATTAGCTGACATGGAAGGCATTGATTAGTAACAGACTCACTGCACCACACACTAAAATGTTAGTAGGATTAATCTTTGGTTATGATGTTATGGTGTACTTTTTTATTTCCTTCATTTCTAACAATATACACTTACTGCATTTGTAATCATGAAAGTCGAATTATGAAAAAGTCAGCGTCTTCTTTTAATGCAATGAAAATTCTAAACCTGCTAAAGTTTGCAACTAAAAATAAATCAAACCGAAAGATAAAGTTCTGCTTTCTTTTCACATAGCACTTGCATTCCCAATGATTCTCCTTTGGGATCCTTCCAGAATCACTTTTGCATCTATGAAAAGGCCAAACAAAAGCAATAATGGAGACAAATTCCATTTCATGCTTCACGATTGCCCCCTCCATGCGAGAGCAGGAGATGTGCTTAGTCCAGGGTGAGAGAACTGAGGGTGAATCCCACTCTTCCCAGTAGGGATGGGGAAACCAATATTCTATCAACCACTGGGTGTTTATAACATCGTTTGTGAGCTATGCACAATTACCAAGTTAAAATTTAGCTTATTACAGATCTCTTGAATTTTGTGTCCTACCTGTGATGTGATTGCCTTGGCTGGGCCAGACCCGATGATTTCATAGGCAAATATTTCTCACCCTTGCCTTAGAGGTGTACACCTATGGACAGGGATAAGATCCTCAGCAAGGGCAAGATTCCAATGATCTTGCTCCCTAAGGTGTCCCCTGACATTCAGCCACATCTACATCACCTGGAAGCTTGCTGAGGCACCAGAAACTTGCTGTCACCTACAACTCTGTAATCAGAATCCACATTTTATTAAGATTAGGAGGAGTTTAATGTGAACATTAAAGTTGGAGAGACACCCCTTTGTCTCTCCCCAAGGATGTTACTTCGCAGGCACTTGCATACAGGAACTCTTGGCTGAAGCTCAACACTCCTCACATACATACAAGTGGTATATCCTAGAAATAGGTGATTTTTAAACAAAGTTAAGAATGGAAAGATAAACTTTATTGTAACCAGTGTTGGGCTCTGCTTGTCTCATAGGTGGTACCCGTCTTTCTTTCACTATGCTCTACTCTGTGACTTCTGTTGAAGATCCTCCTTTGTATTCCTTATCGACTGCTGTCCCACATGACTTCAAAATGGGTGAGTGACTAAAAACAGTATGCATATCCTGGTCAGTCCCTGACCCATCTTATGTGGGTCAAGAAAATTCAATACAGCTGAGCTGACTGCCTCTGGCTCAAGATCCAGGGCTGATAGACTTAACAAATTAAAACAGAATAATATTTTAGTTAAAATAAAGAAACTTGGGAAATATTTAGACCCCCAAAATTGTTAAGGTCTCTCAGGGACTGCCGTTGCACTCTGCATGGGGACTGTAGCTGTCTGAACCCACCTCAACGGTCTGTGCAGTAGTTCATTTAACATGTGAGTTTGGCCAGACCTGAACCTCGGAGTGGAATGGTGATTGCACAGGGCTCAGTTAGCCAGGATGTTGTCTCTGTTGAGACATGCCCTACAGCTGGATCCTGGTAACATGACCTTTTAACAAATTTTAGCCATAACCCAAGGAACATCTCCTGTTCATCATCCTAAGACTCTTGTAAGAAAAATGGTTAAGGACCCCATTGTTTGCCTCTGCCTGCTTACAGATAGCATCCATGAAGGAATGCAACATGGAAATGTAATGTCCTCCTAAATCAACAACTAACTCTACTGTTGCCAGATAGCTTTATATTTTCTATGAGATATTCTTGATTTTTCCATGTGATTTATAATGGCACATAATCCTGATTTGTTTAAACCTGATTTAATGCATGCATTGACTTTGTAAGGGAAGTATAAACACTGTACCCAAGCTTGTACTTGTCCACCAGCCAACTTGGGTGACCAACAACATCAGATTTGTTGTTTCCAGGTTGGAGTCTTCATTTTGACTATTGAGCAAAGTTCAACTTTCATTTTTTAACCAGACTGATTACTTTATTTCTAGTCATTTCTTTGTGGGTATTTTTGGATGAAATGATCATTTGAATAAATTGGCCAAAATAAGAATATGGCCTTCTCTAATGTAGGTGGTCTTTATCCAGTAAAATGGAGGCAATAGAAGCCTGACTCTTCTACAATAAAAGGGGAGTTTCCCCATCTGACTGCATTGTGGTGGGGCATTGGTCTTTTCCTGCCTTTGAACTTGGACCAAAATACTAACTGTTCTTGAATCTTTAAACTGCTCCCTCAAACTAGAACTGCATATACCTTGGAATGGTTCTCAGGTGTGGAGATTTGTGGCCATATAGGAACTAAGCCAGCGAATAGAAGATCTTTTGCTCTCTCTGTCTCTTTCTCTTTGTAGCTCTGTTTTTCAAATCAATCAATTGATCAATCTTTTTAAATTAGAGCTAGAGTGAGACCATTGGTTTGGGACCTGGATTTCCAGCTGATTGACCACAGATCTAGAGAATTTTGAGTCTCCTTAATTGTAAGAGGCAAATCTTACAAGGAATCTCTTTATACCCAGACATAGCTTATTGAGTCAGCTTCTCTGGAAAGTGACTGATCTGGCAATTGATGGTTGGCTTTGGGCTCTTGCATTGTGTATGTCTCCATAAACTGTCTTATGGCATGGTGGTTGACCTAAATCTGGGTGAACCATCCAGAAGAGAGAATTTACTCAGGGTGGAAGCCATACTTGTAACCTCATGTTGCAAGTGATACTCCATATCCCAAGACTTCTATTAGGTTCTGTTCATGTCCAGCTCATACACAAAGGCAAAAGTTATACAAGGGTGTGAAAATCAGGAAATGGGAATTTTTGGAGCTATGTTAGTGGCTGCCTACCATGCATTTATTCCTTGCTATCAACATGAAAATATGGGTTGGAAGAAGGCTTAGGCATTCTCCTTCACAATTTATATCCAAGAAGCTAATAAAAGTTATAAGAACGTAGTGGAGAAATTTGAAATTTGCCCATAAAAACTGTGGCAACCTTCAATGAAATGAGGACACTGAAAGGACCCTGAGGTAGTAGATCTGGAACTAGATCGGTGAGAAAGCCTTTTGAGGACTGACAGTCCCCTACATAGGAATCTGACACGTGAAAGTACAGCTCCCCCCTCCACTTCCAAGACTTCCACTGAGTCTCACTGGGAGGTGGTGATAACAGGTCCCTTGTGGTGGTTGTGGATGGGGGCAGAAGAGAAGGAGGGCACCTCAAAAAGTTCAAAAAAAGTGAAAATGAAAGACAAGCACTAAAGGTCTGTGTTATAATCCAGCAAGTTAAGCTGCAGCCTGAGATGGTAACATCCCACATCAGAGAGCTGGTTTGAGTTCTGGTTGCTCTGCTTCGGTTCTAGCTCCTTGCTAATGTATCCAGAAAAGCAGTAGAAGACAACCTAATTAGATGGGTCCCTGCTATCCACGTGAGAAACCAGGATGGAGATCCAGGCTCCTGGCTTCATTTTGGCCCAGTTGTGGCTGTTGTGGCCAAATGGGGAATAAGTGAATGGAAACTCTTTTGCTCTGTCTCTGTCTCTCTATATCTCTGCTTTTCAAATAAATACGTAAATAAATAAATAGATAAATAAATTTGTTCTAAAGATTTATACTTTTTTTGTTGGAAAGTCAGATTTACAGAGAAGGAGAGACAGAGAGAAAGATCTTTAATCTGTTGATTCATTCCCTAAGTGGCTGCAATTGCTGGAGTGTGCTGATCCACAGCTAGGAGCAAGGAGCCAGGAACCAGGAGCTTCTTCTGGGTCTCCCATGTGGGTGCAGAGTCCCAAGGCTTTAGATCATCCTTTCCTAGGTATCAAGTAGGGTGCTGGGTTTGAAGTGGAGCAGGCAGGACATGAACCAGTACCCATATGGATTGCCAGCATTTGGAAGTGGAGGATTAGCCAGTGAGTTAATATGCTATCTCCAAATAAATCTTTAAAACAAAAAAAATAGGTGCAAAAGAATTAGAAATTTACACATAGTGTTTTTTTTTAAATGGGAATTTTTTTATTATTATTTAACTTCATTAATTACATTGTATTATGTGACACAGTTACATAGATACTTGGGTTCTTAAAACACACATCATTAGCTTTTTAAGGGGCTTTTTGAATGCATGCATTTCAAAAAAATTACAGCAAAATAAACTTGTTGTGAAATTCTATTTCCTGCTAATATTTTGAATCTCCTCATAATCTAGCTGAAAACATCCAGAAGGATTCTTCTTTGAAACTATATTCCTAGAACACTGTTCCAAAAAGAGAAAGGGGTCCTTTTCCTTTTCTCTGGCCTCTCTCCTGCTAATAGGAAGGAGGCACAGATGTTATTGTGCCATAAGACTGTTCCATTCTGAATCCAATCATGTTTGGAGCATTTTATTGCAAGAAAAAGTGGGATAAGCTATAAAAGGAGAAATAAGATGGCAGTAATGAAGGGCTTTGAGCCAAGAGAGCCATTAATACAAGAGCATGGAATAAAACATATTTAACCATTGTGAAGTCTTTTGGAGTTGGTTTAGCTATCCTGTTTTTTTTTTTTT
The DNA here is from genome assembly GCF_030435755.1 of Ochotona princeps. Lineage (NCBI taxonomy): Eukaryota > Metazoa > Chordata > Mammalia > Lagomorpha > Ochotonidae > Ochotona > Ochotona princeps. Next base: position 56,335,521 of record NC_080845.1, read on the forward strand.
TTTAATAAAGAAACTATGCCTTGCAAACATTAAGGACATTATTTTCACAGTGTTCAACTTTGGTTGAGCCAACTTCTAATAATTTTAAGACAATCTCACAATAATAAAGTTAAGTTCATGGCAGCCCATCAACTCAAATTCTCACAAAACAAAATGTCTTTCCAAAGTTTCCATTAAGTGTGGGTTGGACTGTAAGCATACATGTATCAAATGAAAAAAATAGACTAGAAACAATGAAACTAAGTGTTTTATACATTGAATTCTCAGAGCATTTTGTACATTGTATAACGTCATCTGCATCCCGATCACAGTCTTCTCACTTACGTTTAATAGGATGAAATTGGAAACAGATTTGATGCAGAGATATCTCCAGTGACCTTAAGAATTTCCATTTTACTTATGCTACAAAATCTGGATAGCATCCTCAGTTTAAATTTATCGCAGAAATAATATTTATTTGGGACTTTTAACCCCTGAAGATTCTTGACACTGCTGGTGGAATTCTAATGCTCTTGGGTAACTGGTTAGACTAAGCAGACTGCTGTCAGCATTTTCAAAAGTGGCTTAAGTTCTTGAAAGATAAGAAAAAAGAATGGGATTGGATTTTCACATAGAGTTGTAGACCCTTTACCCATTTCAACATTAAAAATATATATATATTAACTGAGGACTCTAAAAATACATGGATTGTGATAAAGGCAGTGTTAGAGCCAATGGAAGAAAGGCATGTCTAGGAGTTAATTATGGCACTCTGGAAACTTCCCACCTGAGTGTGGAAACCTGGATGGGGTACCAGGTGTGGACAACACCAAATTTGTTGGTGTCACCATTATCTTCCATGTTATTTTTTGGGGGTGATGGGTTTGTGTAAACTAACTCCCTCATCCCTACAGCAGTTACACAGAGTAAGCTCTATGACAGTCTACACTTTAGGACGAGGTAACCAAAGCTATCAGACATGTTAAGAACCTTCTCCAAGGTAAAATGCCTGGATGGTGGTATGAACAGTGTCACAGGCTATCTGTCCACTCACCTGACTCACTCAAAGCCATAGCTTGAGGACCTAACCTACAGTGTCGCAGAGCATGATTTTATTTGGAGCTAGAATCATGATAAAGGTAATATAAAAATAAAGTCATAAAGGTGGGCTATGATGCAATATTGACTGATGTCCTTGCGAGAAGACATGATTTGGACAAAGACACTCACAGAGCAAAGACCAAGTGAAGATATAGAGGGATGATGGCCATCAACAAGCCATACAGAGAGGCCCTGGGGGAAACCAGCCCTGTGGTTCCCTCAATTTTTGACTTCTTCAGATTTATGAAAAAATACATTTGCGCTATTGAAGCTTCTTAGTGTGTGGCATTTTGCTGTGGCACCCCACACGGATTAAGGCAGACATGATTCAGAAGGGATGCAAGTCTGTGGCAATAGAGATTCAATATTTATTTTCAAGGATTATCTCTCTGATGGTTGGAAGGGAAGGACTACTATGCGAGGAAGCACTTGAAATTGTTCTTGAAAATAGGCAGGAACTGGACTGATGCTACCAGGGAGAAGGCAACTCAGGTGGTTACAAACAGATGGAACTGGACTGCTGGAGCTAGAAGACCAAGTAAGCCCATCAAACCAGGAGCTGACCTGGCCTGGACAGAATGTAGAAGGCATGTAAGTGTCCAGATCATGGCTTCTTACATTGCTTGTGTGCATGGTGTTTGCCTCTTTGGCAATACGGTGGAGCTTATGGACATTTATTTATTTATTTATGATTTATTTATTTTTATTGGAAATTCAGATTTACAGAGAGAAGGAGAGACAAAGAGAAAGATCTTCTACCCGCTGTTTCACTCCCCAAGTGGTCTTAGTGGTCGGAACTGAGCAGGTTTGAAGCCAGGAGCCAGGATCCAGGAGCCAGGAGCCAGGAGCCAAGACCCTCTTCTGGGTCTCCCATGTGGGTTCAGGGTCCCAAGGTTTTGAGCTGCCCTCAGCTGCTTTCCCAGGCCTCAAACAGGGAGCTGGAAGGGAAGTGGAGCAGCTAGAGTATGAACCAGTACGCATATAGGATTCTAGTGCATGCAAATTGAGGACTTTAGCCACTAGGCTACCACACCAGGCCCTCTATGGACATTTTTAAACACTTATAAACAGTCATCAAAATAGGACATACAAAACCAATGCATGTACTTATATGCTATTGCATTAATCAGTTAGATCTAGTGGCAGGTTTAACAAATCTCTTGGTGAATGCTGTGGTGGTATATCAAACTAATCCTCTGCCTGCACCCACCAGCATCTTATATGGGCACCAGTTCATGTCCCAGACATTCCACTTCCCATCTAGTTCCTGGTTATGGTATTGGAAAGCATCAGAGGATGGCTCAACTTCCTGGGCCCATGCAGCCCTGTGGAAAACCTGAAGGAACTTTCTGGCTCCTGACTTCAGATTGGCTCAGCTCTGATCACTGGGAGTGAACCAGCAAATGAAAGACCTCTACCTGGTATCTCGTTTATTCCCTGTGAAATTCCACCTTTCAAATAAAAAAACCAAATATTTAATGAGAAAAAAGAAGCCTCTCATGAGTCATATTGAGCCTATGTGATATTTTGAAATGTTTGCCAAACCTGCAGTTGATAGTAGCTTGATTTCTACTCTTCACAAAATCAGTGGTGCTACAATAAATTGTTTGCATTGCTACCTACATTCACAACTAAAAAAATACGCAAATTATCAGCTAGGGATTAGTAAAGCAAAGATGAATACTTCTCAAATCCAAATTCCTAGACTCCTGGTCTTGAGCAAGATTTTAAGATCTCTTTGTGTTTCTTGATTCTTTGTAGATTCCGATGAATGCTTTGAGTCAGCTGCTCTCATCCGTAGGAAACAAAAAAGGAAAAAAAATGAAAGTATAGTTTTCTGTATAGTTCGAACTGGTGATGATAAGTCTAATAAAAGAGGTTTAGACTGTATTGTAAAAGATTGCAAATCGTAGGACTTTCTCTTGAAATTGATGGATAATGAAGGAACACTGGAGGATTTTCAGAAGCCAAAGATTGCAGCTGAGGATGTGCTAAGGACGATTTCCTGGAAAGTCAAATGCTGTCTTCTTAAAGGTTCCTCATTGTAGCTTTTAGAAATGTAGGAATATGTGAAATACCTGTAGAATCTGAAGCTTTCATTTTGCATGGGTTTTAAAATTATCTTACATATTTTTTTGAAGTGGAGGGTGGAGAGAGGAATGGAGGAGAGTGACTAAGTAAGTTTGCATCGTGTGATTCACTCTCCAAACATCCTCAATGGCTAGGGCACAACTGTTTGCAATCCATGTCTTCCACTTGGATGGCAGCACCCAATCACTCACTCCAGGACTGCCTCCCAGGATTTGCAGCAGCAGGGAACTGACTCAAAAGCCAGAGCTGGTTATTGGACACCAGTCCCTCCAAAGAGGGACACAGGCTTTTTAAGCATCATCTCAACTGATTAGACCAAACACCTGCCACCGTGCTTGTGATTTCCTAGCATTGCAGTGGTTTTGCTTACCGACTTTCTGGGGAACAATCTATAGTTAAAGAATCCCCAGCAGAGCCTGCACAGTGGGCATTGGTGACCACTAAATTTCAGGTGTCATGTTCATGGCAATGGGTGAGAAATGAGCCATTGATCAAGTGCCAAGCATTCAATCAAATTTATTTGTTGAAGTGGCTGCAACAAGTAGGCAAATGCCACAACAAATGCTTAACCACAGAGCTGGCTTCACCACTCATCCATCAATTGATTTTTTTTAAGCTTATGTGACAATGGGGAAGCATAAGAATACCTCCCAGCAGTTCACTCATTGGCATTCCACACACTCAGTTGCTCAGGTGAGCTTCTGCCTTCCTTTTTCTGCCTGGGAACCCCTGTAGCCATCCTCAGCATCCACAGTGACACTCCTGGAGGGGATGGGTCACAGACGCTGGGGGTGTGTGATGGCCTGCAAGACATGTTGCTGAAACAGCTACTGCTCTTCAACCCCAGCCCTCAGTAGTACGACCTTCAAGAAGGCACTAAGGTCACAGAAACTATCCTGAGGAAGTCAACCAAATCCTCCAGGTGCACTTTTCAAAGGCATGGGCATACTTGTGAATCCACCTGGCAAGCCCTTTGCTTCTGCCTTCCGGTGTTGCATCCAGTAAGCATTCTCAATAGATAATATTGTCTCCACCATCACCCTGGGAGCTACGCATCCCAATTGCTAGGCCTGTATATGGATCTTACCTCCGTCTTCCACTCTCCTCATTTCTTTTTTTTTTAAGATTTTATTTTATTTATTATTTTTTTTGGAAAGTTAGAAATACAAAGAGTAGGAAGGACAGAGAGGAAGATCTTCCATCTGTTGGTTCAAGTGGCTGCAATGGCCAGAACTGTGCCGATCTGAAGCCAGGAGCCAGTAGCCTCTTCCAGGTCTCCCATATGGGTGCAGGGTCCCAAAGCTTTGGGCTCTCCTGGACTGTTTCCTAGGCCACAAGCAGGGGGCTGGATGGGAAATGGGGCCGCTGGTATTAGAGCCGGTGCCCATATGGAATTCTGGTGCGTTTAAGTCGAGGACTTTAGCCACTAGACTATTGCACTGGGCAGTTTCCTCATCTTCTAATTACCTAGATTGACCAAGCCTTTTCTCCAGCAAGGAACAACTCTTGCTGTTTCTGTGAGTGAGAAAGGAGGACAAATTACATGTGTACCTGAAGTGGTGGAACTGCTAGAAGGCAAGGCATGGAGGGGAATTGTGTGCAATCTCATGTTAATTACCTTGTCCTTGTCTCATAGTCAAAGTTCTGGGCTGGTTAAGGTTGAAGAAAGCCTCAGGAGCTGTCTTGTTCAAGGTGACCATAGAGCTTGCTTGCTACTGGTATTCCTGGACCTAATTCCTGCCATATTCTTTCTAGTAGTCTCCCAGATGGTGGGCCTTTCTGTGTGGCTTGCTCTGCTTGGTACCTCATCCACTCCATGCAGCTAGTCTGACACAACTTTAGCAGTCAGGCATGACTTGCATCTAACAACTGCCCAGAATTCAACGAGATTTTCTGACCCTTCATAGTAGATCAATTCCTCATGATGGCTGCCGCTTGTACCCCCACAATTGCCTTCACATCTCTGTCTCTTTTTTTTCTGATTTATTTCTTTTTATTGGGAAGGCAGATATTTTTAATTTAATTTAGTTTTATGACACAGTTTCATAGGCTCTGGATTTCCCCTACCCTCTTCCCAAACCCTCCCCCCCATGTTGGATTCCTCCACATTGTTGCAGTAGTACAGTTCAAATCCAGTCATGATTCCTTCATTGCAAACATGTACCATGCATAGAGTCCAGCATCTTTTTGTCCAGATAAATTCAACAGTTTCTTGTGGAGACCATCCCTGGTCTGAAAGTAGAGCTGGCAGATTTACAGAGAGACAGAAAGATGCTCCATCCCCTGGTTCACTCCCCATATGGCTGCAACAGCGTGAGCTGAGCTCATCTAAAGCCAAGAACCTGAAACTTCTTTTCAGTCCCCAAAGTGGGTACAGGGTCTCAAAGCTTTGGATAAACCTTCTCTGCTTTTCCAGGCCATAAGCAGGAAGCTGGATGGGAAATGGAGCAGCTGGGATATGAACTTGTGCCTGTATGAAATGATGGTGCTAGTTGGTGGCAGATTAGCCAGTTGAGCCATTGTGTTGCCCCCTCCATGTGGTTTTCTACCCTCTGGTGTCGTTGCTATACTCCTACAACTTTTCAGGAGGCTTTTGCCTTATATCTGGGTACCAGTGCCAACATCACTCTGCTACAAACATAAAACACTCATTCAACAAGCAAGCAGTTCTGTTTTAGGGCCTCACCATTGTGTTAAGAAAACTCAGATTTTCCAAGATGAGCTACTTACTGTGGTGAGTAAAGCATCTCAGGACCTCTCTAGTCTTGTCTTGTATCAGGGTGTTTCAGTTATTGTTGCATAATGTGTAAGCACATTTCAGTAGCTTACAATAATTAGCATTTGCTCTGCACCTGTAGGCTGGCTGAGGCTTGCTGATCGGGGCTGGGCTTAGCTCCAAGCTGTAGATTTCAGGTTTGTTCCATGTGTCTGCCATCCACATTACACCAGCAGCTCTCTGAGGCATGTTAGTGTTGTGAAATGCAAAAGAATAAGAAGGCAAGTCTAACTTCAAAAGCAGATTTCAAACCTTTCAAATTTCAGGTCATGTTGGCTAATTACAACTGGCTAAAGCAAGTCACTTAGAAAATATGTAAATCATCTGGTGGGAAGATGCACTCCTATGGAGATAGGATAAGGAGAATAAACACTCTGCAAATGGTAGTTTAATCCACATCTACATTCTGATTACACTCTAGCCACTCTGGGGGACTCCTTTTGCTTTCTAAACTCACTAAACTCATTTCATCCTCGGGTTTTGCATTTGTTTTTTTCAAGCACTGGTTATTTATTTTCATCCAAGACTTATCAGTGCTGTCCACACTGGGAAAACATTCCTGGCCAGTCTTCCCATGTTAATTTAGTTAGGTATTTTACTTGCATTTTTATCCCAACACATATTGTTGTTTGAGTTGATGCCTTCATTCCTGTCTTCTGTTAGTTTCTACTCACGCACAAGAATGAAAATTTCACAAACATGGAATTGTCCACATTGTATCACCACTGTTAGTACGGTCCCTGGTTCTTAGAAAGCTTACAGGAAATATTTCCTGAATAAAGAAATGGATTCTAAAATGAATACATTTGATCAACACTGACAAAAATCATTCTGAGTGTGTTTTTGCCTGTCCTTTATTTCACACACTTGGTATTGCTATCCTGCCTTCTTCCTCTATCGGCTTCTGCTTGCAGCTCAATCCACAACATAGGGTTGAGCAGAAACATGCAAAGACACTTGAACAGCAGTCCCTCAAATCAAGAACTTATGTGTTTTGTGATGGTTAAGCCACAACCAAGCTGGGGGTCCAGGCTTGCTGACAGTACAGACAGGACATAGTGTCTAAGTATGGCTAAGAAGTACCACCTCTGGGCAAGCATAGCTATGGCCTGGGTGACTTGCCAAACTGACTGTCCCGTTATGCTAAAGAAAAGTGTCCTGACCCTTGAATAACAGCTTGTACGTGGAGCGTCAACTTTATTCCTCTTATCCCCCGATTACCGGGTACTGTTGTGCTGTACCCAACCTGAGATACTGTACTTAGCTTCCTGCAGTTCATGGATGGTAAATCATTTTTCTTAATTGAAAGACTGCATTAAATACAAATCAGATTGAGAAGTCCATGCTTTGAGAGTAAATTGTGTGTTTGTTTATGGGTTTCTACCCTAGGGCAGACACTGGTCTAGATATTGAGAATAAAGCAGTAGGCTAGAAATATCATGGTAACTTGTTCAGGAATTTTCCAGTGTGTATTGAAGAAAATAGACAAGAAAATACTTATAATTATATAAAACATTATAATCTTTTTTGTTAAATAAAACATTTTAATCTTTTAAAAGATTTATTTGGTTATTTGAAAGATTGAAAGAGAAAGAGGGTCTTCTATCTGCTTATTCACTTGCACATGGTCCAGAGCTGAGCTAAGCTGAGGACAAAAGCCTGATACTCCATCTGGTTCTCCAAGATGAATGGCAGAGGGGTGCAAGTATTTGGGCCAGTTTTGCTCCTTTTTCAGATGTATTAGCAGGAAGCTGGATCAGAGATGGAGCAGTGAGGATTTGAACTGTCACATACAGTGACTTAACTCACTGTGCACAAGGCTGCCTTCTCATTATAGTCTTAATGGTACAATAAACCCTATTCACCTAGCCAAGCTCATGTCAGACATCTTTGGCCTATAGCACCATGGCCCCTGGATATCTGCCAGGTACCCTGGATCCAAGTCAGCTTGCTGGCTCTAGGCAATCATGCACAATACTTGTGAAACCTTTAAGCAGCTAGGCCAGTCTTGCAGAAGGCTGGCAGTTCCCAGTCAAATTCTTTCTCCTTTATTCTAGCCTGCCATGCATGGTGAAGCCCACCTAATGGTAGCATTGTTCCAGCAAGAAAAAGATGTCTGCATCCTAGAATCAGAGCTGTATCCCTAGATTTTTTTTTCTTTTTTTCCTGCAGTGGAGATATTTTCAAATGTTGAACTGTCTGGTGGCATGGAGTTAAGTTTATGGCCAGGTGTGGAATCTCAGGTTGAGCTGGGAGGACCTGCTAGTCACTGGTTCTAAGCAGGTCTTAACAGTGTTACCTGGAGGAGTGCTTTGTGTTCCCAGAGCACCTGTGAAATCTCTCTGGCTATCATTTCCTCTATCTTATTCATCTATGCATTTCTGGAATAATGCATGCTGTACGCAATATGGAAAAAAAGAGAAACAGTATGAATTTACAGAGGAAAGCAAGGCAGACTATATATGAAATCTTGAGCTCACTGACTGGTGGCGCTGGAGACCAAGGTCAAACTGTGGGCAACTGGCCACAGATGGGCTAAGGTCTGAGACCTAGGTCAAGGCCTACAGGTAAGAATCTGCAGTTGGGCAGTGGCCCAAACCCATAGATTTGTGATTTATGATTTCCTTGCGACAGTCATGTACTGACTTGTATACTTGAATCACACTGTTGTTTCCTGATTGTCAAACATGAACTGGTTACCATGAATATTGAGTGTGACTATTAAAGTTTGTTCCTCATCAATTCTTATGATTCAACTCCCCAGGCAGTTTAATGGATGGCTGAGACAGTGAGTGTTCTGGGTTAGCCTCACTTCCTTAGGGAAGGATGTATCCCTCTGGCTGTGCCACTTTTATAATCTTCATCTTTTGTATGTTTCATTGTTTATTTTCTCAGTCATGCCCGTCCCCCCTCCAACCCTATTCATGCTGCGTGGGTCATGGTGATGTACTTGGTAGACAGGCATAAGCCTTGACTTTCTCGTTATGATCCCTCATTCTGGGGTGGGTAACAGAGGGGTCCATGGTACAAGCACCTCCGTTTTGGAGATTACTTTTATCTGAAGGGAAGAGCTATGGAGAGACAGTAGGGGGGGAGAGAGAGAGAAAGAGAGAGAGTTCTTCCATCTGCTTGCTTACTTCCTAAAAGACCACAACAGCCAGAGCCAATCAGAAGCCAGGAGGCAAGAACTTCCTTCAGGTCTCCCATGTTAGTGCAGGGTCTCAAGGACTTGAGTCATCCTCTGATGTCTTCACAGGCTACAAGCGGGAAGCCAGATTATAAGTGGAGCAGTCAAGACACAAACCAATGCCTATATGAGAGCTGGCACTGCAGGTAGAGGCTTAGCTTACTATGCCACAGCACCAGCTCAAGTCCCTCATTTTGAACATCAATTCTATCTCTTTGCCCCCTCAATCTAAGGGGGTAGTAACTACTATTTGAAATTTATAATCTATTCTGTCTCAACCTTCTTTGCTTTTTCAGTCTTCTAATTATGGAATTCTTTTCAAAAAATTAAATCTACTCACTTTAAATACTTAGATAGCTTCATTTTATTTTTAATTGGACCCTGGCTGATACAAAAAGTCAAAATAAATTGTTTCAATTCCACATGAACTTGATCTCTGTGTTATCAGTGGCTGGACAAAGATGCTGTTTTGGGAGAGACATGGGTTCTTGTTGCAGCTCAGTCAATATTTCAGTTTTGATTTAGGGCAATTCTTTGACCTCTTTGGTCTTTATCTATTTCCCTCCAAGGTGAGAGTTTGAATTCTATCATTCCTGGAATTCCTTCCAAATTAGCATTCAACTGTTTAATTATTTCAATCTCATCCAAAATTTCTTGTGAGTTCTTTGACAGATCTTTAAGTTTTCTCTTTAGCGAATCCTTTCATTCCTCTTGTTCGTGCCGACACCCCTCACATTAGAGTTCTTTCTCACGATGTTTTTCCTTTCCAGCTTAGCAGCTACCCTCTAGCTTAATTCCAGTTAAGCTGTTCCTTGGCAAAACTAGTTTTCTCAAGGAGAATTTAACCATCATTTCTATAAGGCAGCTTAAAGATGGCCTTGCCCTACATCTTTTCTCAATGAATTCCTAACCTCTCTTCCCTCCCAGTGCGTTCTGTCCTGAAACCACTTTCTCTTTTCAGGATGAAGCTGCACGTTTTAGCTATTACAGTTGGCAAGTCAATATTCTGTCTACATACTCTTCTTGACATGGAGCAATAATAACAATAATAAAAAGAATGGACTAAATGCATAACAGATGCTGAAGTGCCACTTGGGGTGAATGGTTGTGAATAAGGCACTGTCATCACATGCCTTACCAGCACATAGCTGGTATCTGAGATGTAATGTATCTGGAAATGTGGAACATACCCTCAACCAAACTCCAACATGGAGATGAAAGAAGTACTTTGCCTTAAGGTCCACAAAATCAGGGATGTTCTCCTGAATCCCCACCCTGATGCACATGCTGGTTTCAAGCAGGTACTCCCATGAGAAATTGGTTTGTCATCTATACCATGTCAGTATAGTCCTTTTTAAAAAAGATTTACTTATTTTTATTGCAAAGTCATATATACAGAGAGGAGGAGAGACAGAGAAAAAGATCTTCCGTCCAATGATTCACTCCCCAAGTGACCGCAATGACCAGAACTGTGCCGATCGGAAGCCAGGAGCCAGGAACCTCCTTCAGGTCTCCCACATGGGTGCAAACACCCAAGGCTTTGGGCTGTCCTTGACTGTTTTTCAGGCCACAAGCAGAGAGCTGGATGGGAAGCAGGGCTGGCAGGATTAGAACCGGTGCTCATATGGGATCCTGGTGCGTGCAAGGCGAGGCCTTTAACCACTTCGCTATCACGCTGGGCCCCAGTATAGTTCTTATACTTTGAATGCCAGAACAATGGGCAGACCAGGTCCCTAGTTGTTGTCTCTGGAGTCCATACCAAAGAGTAGTAACCTTTACTGAAAGAAACTGGGCCCAGACATAGAAAGAAATACTGCATGTTTCCCTTCATGTAGAGGTTTGAAAGTAACAGTTGATGAGAACTTGGAAGAATGATCATTACAGACTGGGAACAGTGGAGAAGGAGAGGTGGGATAGCAGGTAGCAAAACATCCAGGTAGGGAGAGTGAGTTAAAGTGTACCACAGCATGGTGGGTCAACTCTAGGTCACAATAATATGCTATGTTCAGTATAAAGACCTGGAAAAGAGACGTTGTTAGGCTCCAAATAGAAACAAAAAGTATAATAATAGTTCTGTTAATTGCATCTTACAGTTGGAAGTGAATCAAAGATGTTCTTCCACTGTACATGTCAGCAAAATGCATGATACAGTTAACCCCTGTCTCATTCCACCAGTGCACTGATTCACCAGCTGATACCTTGTTGGATTCCTTATGAATTTGGGCACATTACTATTATACTTAGAGCAACACTAGGGATGGCTGTGTTAGCTGAGGAAAAGGTTGGTTGCAAACAATGAAGGCAAAATGTGGGGTATGAGCACAACTCCCACACTCTTCACTACCAGGTCATTTTGTCATTGCTTTCTCTTTCATTCTTCTCCATGTCACCTTTTACAAAGAACCATTTATAGAATCATGCAGAAATGTGGCATGATTTATGTGGATTTCTTAGAACTGATCACAACTTCTTTGTGTTTCACATCTGTTGAGAAATCTCTTACTAAACTTTGCCTTGAGATACTAATTTTGCTAATCCCCCCCAAAGCCCGAGCTTAATTCTGAAGAAACCAACACTTACATAGTAGAGCCCTTGAGAAAGTCCTCAGTTCATGCCAATATTTGGCTATAAAATGAAAGAGATTACCTCTCATCTTAATATGGCTATCTTTTTATTCCTTTGCTTTTAGACTCTCTGTCATTACAAAAAAATATTCCTCTGTACTGGTCAAAGATCACCCTGACTGCTGGTGAGGTGATTGGCACCAGGCCAATGGCCAAAGCGATCAATTGAAATCAAGATATGAGAAGACACAATATACTGACTTAAGAGACAATGAATATTCTGATTTATTGGTGCTAGAACCGACTCCATAAATGGATGCTTATGGCTTTAGACCACGTCTACAAATTCTATTTTCTCTCCTTAAAAAGATATAATTTTGCTGAATACAAAAACTTAGTAACTCATTTATTTCTTTTCTTTTTAAAATATTCATTTATTTCACTTGGAAAGTCAGAGTTATCGGGAGAGAGGGAGAGACACAGAGAGCTAGTTTACTCCCCAAATAGCTGCAACAGCCAGAGCTGGGCTGGTCCAAAGCTGCAATCCAAGGGCTTCATCTAGGTCTTCCATGTGGATGCAGCAACCCAAGGATGTGGGTCATTCTCTGCTGCTTTCCCGGGCCATAAGCAGGGAGCTGGATTGGGAGTGTAGTAGCCAGAACATGAATGAACCACAGTCCTTGTGGGATGCCAGCACGGGACGTAGAGGGTTAGTTTGCTGCCAATCCCTAGTACTCATTTCTAATGAGTAGTAGAAGTTGGGCATGATGGTGGGCAATTTCATAGAAGGTATTGCAACTTCAGCCTTTCTCTTTTACTCAGTCTCCTGGAAGAAAGCAACCTAATGGCTTGAAGATACATTAGACTGCTCATGGAGGGGCCTCTGTGGGAAGACACCAAGTGTTTCTGTCAAGAGTCATGTAAGTTTGGAATACATTATCCATTGGCATATGTGTGGGTCAGGTCTGGGGGTAGGCTGGACCTGGTTAGTCTTCAATACCCACTGGCAGGTGTGAGAATCAGAGCAGAATGTGGGCCAGCTCAGGTTAGGATGCAACAACTACCAGTTCACATTAAGCCTGGGACTGGGGGCTGGTTGGGCTCTGGGTTAGCTTGAAACAATCCGCAGCATCAACTGGGACTGGGGGCAGGCTGAGCAAAGCCAGACTGCAGCACCCACCAGTGAATGTAGAGGTGAGACCGGCCATGCTAGACTTGGCCATGGCACCCAGCAGCACACACAAAGCCTCAGGCTGGGAGCAAACCTGGTGGGGGTTGGGCTACTGTTTCCACTAGTTAGTCTGAGAGCTGGGATTCGCGGCAGTGCAAGCCACAATAGAACCTGGGCAGGGCTGCAAAATTGTCGGCCTGTATATGAGCTGGGTTTAGGGGAGGGCTGGGCGAGCCAGACCATTGCATCTTCTGGTGCAGGCAAGGGCCAGGATAAGTGCTGACTGGCTGCGTTTTGTGGCAGTATCCATTAGCAGGTGCCAGGACAGGGTGTATGTCATATTGGATTGTAGTACTCCCTGAAAAGTGTAAGATCTGAGAGTAGTACTGGACCTTGTAGGCAAACTGTGGGCACACTTCTGCTGGGCTGCAACTCCTGCTGCCATACAAGACAGCCAGGGTGGGGGTGGTTCAGGCATATGTGTGGAATGTTTTGTGGGGTAGGATGAGCTGAGCCAAGCTCCAACACCCATAGGAGTATATGAGATCCTGATTGGGGTATGGCACTGATGAGATAGTCTGCTGCATAAACTGTCATGAGCAGGAACCAGGGCTGGGTGGACCTGGTGAAGATTATTGGGGGGTTGTCCCAACTAGTTTGCAGTGCCCACTGGTGTGTGCTTGAGCCAGGTCTGTGGCAAGCTGGACTGGACTGGGCTGCAAAACTCATCAGTTTGCATGGGACATGGGGCTGGGGATGGAACTGACCAGGTAACTGTAATCACCAATGTGTGTTTAGGATGATTCAGGTGACAGACTGAACTGGACCTTGTACTGGCTGGCACATGCAAGTGTCAGGTCTGGGGTCACCCCAGGTGAGATTTCTTTGGAGAACATTCTTCTCCACATTGGAGTTTCTAAGGTGACATCAAGTGGACATTCCATCCTCGCATACTGATATAGTTTGTCAGCTGGAACAGCCCTCTCTCCTTCCTTTCCCTTCTACCCCATACAGGAGAAAAGGCAATAAAAGGAAAATTAGAAGCATTTTTTCCCATCTACCTCCCCCCATACCATGACCCTCCCCAACCTATTTCATGGGCCTTCATTCTTGTCAACTATGTGAACAACATCAAAAATAAATTAAAACTAAAAAAAAAAAAAAAAAAGGAATCAGATCAGTGAGCCACCATGGAAGCCAGTCCTCCTACCCAACCTCAAGCACTCAGGTGACTGCAGCCCCGTTCAACATTTTAATTACAATGTCATAAAAGACCCAGAATCAGATCTAGCTAGCACTTTCTCAAAACTCTGCTCCCTAAAACCAAGAGAAGCAATATGCAAATGCTGAGGGTCATCTTGATGCAGCAAAAGGCAACCAATTCACCTCTAAGGCCAGAAAAGGTCCTTTCTGCCTGGCCCTGAAAAGCTCAAATCTAAGACCTGTTGACAAAGTGGGAGAAAAGGTGCTGACTGCAGGCAACAAAAGGTTTGAGTACCTTAGGAAGAGGATTAGTTCACACAGATGTTGAATTCTTGGGAAAGTCACAACTCTTAGTAAAGATTGTTGATTAATTATTGGTTAATGAAAGTGAAAGCATTAAAGAAGGGGTCTGTGAAATGGTCTTCTATGCTGATAGAAAAGACAGCAAGAGAAAAACAAGAATGCCCTTTCCCACTAGTTGTCTAAGTAGAATTTTAGGGAACTTCATACACATAATTTGGGCAGTAAATCTATCAGTGAGGCCTATGCCAAACAGCTTAATTCAAGCTCTATATGTACTGGCAGAAATGAAGAGTGCCTATAGCTGCTGTAAGCAGATTCTCCCTCCTTAGCAGCCAGGGTCCTGCACCAGTGCTGTGGTTTCCATTTAGGCTGCCTACAGTTTTGTAAACAGGTCCTGTATTTATCTCTTGCTGAATCGCTGAGATTGAGCATATCATTTCTTTCTCACTGGGAGGCTCCCTGGATGTGTTCCTGACACCCTGCAGTGCAGGTTCTCTGCCCACCAGGGCCTATCCAGGGGCAGGGCTGGGTGGCTTTCATAGAGGTGCTCAATAGCACACCCACATCTACCGAATGTAGTCAGTACATGTTTAGTAAAACCACAAGCAAACAAATCCAGAGGTTGGACCCAGACCACACAATGAGGAAGAATGAGGGAAAGAAAGCTAATTCATCAGAGAAATGTGGTTTATGTAAACCTAAGATATTTGCCATCTTCAGTGTGATCCATCTTGTGAACTGGGTAGAAAATTGTATATTTCTAGATCCTTTTGACATGAAGGTTGATCTGAAACACATATGGAGAAGGGATATGCCTGGTGTTTATGAGCTCTAGGTAAACTCGTTTTGGGCCTCCTTTCTTGCTTCTGGTGGTTTTATGGCAACCTTTGGCACTCCTGGGCTTGTTACAACTTGTGCCTGATTTCTTTCTCTTCTTTCCATGGAATTTACCTTGTGTGTGCCCATGTCCCACACAAGTCACAGATTAGGGGCATTCTAATGACCTCATCAAATCCAACTCTATTTCCAATAAGGTTGGATGCTAATGTCATGTGAATCAGCACTTGACTCATGTTGAAGACAAACTCCAAGCCATGGCTGTGGTGACCCTACCCCTTCACCTGCTCACATCACTGAGAGACTGTTCTGCTGCTGAGTTAATCCAACTCCTCTGCTCTTGGAAAGGCTCTGTGTCCTCCACTCACAGCCACCATGCTTCGGAGACACTTTCTCATGGTTGTCAGAAATCAGGAGGAGAGAAAAAGGAGTGGTTTGCCCCTAGGAATGCCTTCTTCATTACTCACTTAATTATAAAATGCAAACTAACTTTTGATTGGTTTTATGAATAATGATCAGCCTCTATTGCTAATGCATCCTTTTATGCCGGATCCTCTCACTAAGCCACTGCCAGACATACCCATATAGTCATATATGCTAATTCACCAGTGGGAGTGGTATACACTGTATCCCAGAGACTCCTTGGTTCCTGTGTGAACAGGATTTCACCAAGACTCATGTACAAATGAGCACACATGGCCAGCAATGCTCATTAGGAAATACGACCCCAAACTTGCAAGATAATACAATATAGTGCTTCAAAGGCATAGTGGGGCACAGTATAACAGGCCCACTCCATGGACAATGTAACTAAGGGGATGGATATATTCTTAATTACAGCCTTGGAACCCAAGGAAGCTGAATGTGAATTTGTAGATCTTGTCCAGGAAAGATGTGCAATTTTATCCATTGGAAACTCTAACCCTTGTAGCCCGATTAACCTAGCAATCCAAGTCTTTTTTTCTTTCTGTAAGTGCTCAGTTTCTTAAGATACTATTTTAATTGAATTTACTATCTTATTTCAATCTAGAATGATTTGTAATGAAGGAGTTAACACATTTTTGTTGCCAGTCTAAATGCACTAATCAGCAGGGGAAGGATGTGACTTGCCTGTGGTACATTTGCTTTAGAACTGCTGAATGTTCCAAAATAAGGTTGCTGGGGATGATGGAAATTTCTATGGTTTAACTAGTGGTAAAGCTGCTGGTTAGTGTACTAGTGTCCCAATTCAGACTGGCTTAGCTCGAGCCTTGATTCTGGCTTCCAGTTTCAGTTTTTTGTGAGGCAGACTCTGGAGTCAGCAGATCATGACTGAAGTGATTGGTTCCTGACACTCAGGTGAGACTTCCTGGTTCCTAGTTTTAGCATGGCTTAGGGCTGCCCAATATTATTTTTTTCCTGCCTTTTCAAACACATGAATTCATTTAAAATTCAGTATATATTTATTTATACATGGTTGGCATTGTGGTATAGTTAGGTAAATTGTCATTTGTAAGGCTAGCCATCACATTTGGATTCTGCTCATGTCCTGGTTCCTCTACTTCTGGCCCAACTCCCTACCAATGTGCCTGACAAAGCAGAAGAAGATGGCCCACCTGCTTGTGCTTGGGCCTTTGAATTCGTTTAGGAGACCCAAAAGAAGCTTTTGTCTGGCCCAGCCTAGACTGTTGTGGCTACTTGGAGGAGTTAACGAGTGGTTGAAGATTTCTGTTTTCTTAATCACTCTGTAATTCTGGTTTTCAAACAAATAAAGCAATCTTTAAAAACACACATTTAACCTTCTGATTCTTTTTTTATTCTTAACTATTGTTAAAACTTTTTTTCAAGCTCTGTTTCATAATTGTTTACTGAATTTGAAAGAGGGCTAGAGGGAGGGAAAAGGAAAACTTTATCTTATGTGTCCAAGAAGCACTTAACAGGTAAAGTCACAACCTGCTGTATTGGCATTCCATCTGTCTGCCAGTTTGAGTTCCAATTGGTCCACTTACAATTCAGTTCTTTGCTAATGTGTCTGGGAAATCAGGTGAAGACGACCCAAGTACTTGGACTCCTGAACCCATGTGGGAGACCCCAGTGAAGCTCTAGACTCTTGACTTTGGCTTTACACAGCCCTGGCTATTACTGCCATCTGGAAAGTGAGCCAGAGGATGGAAGATTAATCTCTCTCTGTCCCTCCCTCTCTCAGTGTAACTATGATTTTCAAATTAATAATAACAATAATAATAGAAGAAACATTTAGAAGCCAATATTGTAGTAGAAAGTGTAACAAAATGTCCTTGGATTGCAGTTGACTCCTGCAGTGAGGCCCTGGTCCTGCACTGATGAGGAATGAAATGCATGTGGTCTTGAGCCTTCACTGGTGGAAATACCAGGAGTAATCATTGGCTAAAATTTTCCCTAGGATTCTTAAATACTCTTCCTGTTTCTTTTTTCTCCAAATCTAACCCATAGGAGACTAACGTTAAACTTTCAAGTCTCCAGACTTGAGCATTTCCATAAGATGTCCAGCTTTTGGTTATATAACAAGCTGGGAAGACAATGGGGGATGGCTCAAGTGTTTAGGTCCCTGTCATCCATGTGAAAGATCCAGGTAGATTTCCTGGCTCCTGGCTTTGGCTTGGCCCAGCTTTGAATGCTGCAGCCATTTGGGGAGTCAACCAGCAGGTGGAAAATCTCCCTCTCTCTCTCTCTAATAAGCCAGTAAATATTTTAAAAACACTTTGAAAATTGAAGATTTGCAACACAGATTACTTGAGTTGCAAAATCAAAGACTAGAACAAAAGTGAATCATCTTTGTAATTATAGTTAGGCATGTGACAGGTTCTAGATAGGTAGGGATGAGGGCTCTGTGCTTTGGAAGAATTCAACCCAATGACCCTTCCCAAACAGAAAAGGCAAATGGAGAAAGTGCTTTGAGCAGAACTACATGGGTGAGCTTGTCTTATCCTCTAATTTAGGAGATGTAAATCAGATACTTATTTAAAAATGGCCAGTCTTGTGCCTCTCTGTCTTGATGGGTGAAGTGTATATCACTTCCTCCTTAGCCTATCATTTGCCCACACTTCCTGGTTTGCCAGTGGAATGCTGGTGGTCCTGGATTTGTTTTTCTTTCTTGATGCCTCTGCTTTTGTCATGTGAAGAACCTCCCTCACCTGTGTTCTGGGTCAAGTTGAATAATAGATTCATGGACTAGACCTGCTGCTCCAATCAACCACCAAGGATTTTAATAAATGGCTATGATTCAAGTTACTGAGATCTGGGGTGGTTCCTTATGCCTCACCATAAGGTCCTAGCTGACATGCTGTTGGCCAACTGCTCTGAGGGTAGAGAAAAGAAGAGCTAGTGCCTGCTGGATGGAAATCAAGGCTCACTCTAAATTTCTTCACTCAAAGGCCTGGCTGAGTGTTCTCAGATGGTCAGATATATGGAAAGAGACTTAGTGTAGGGGCTGACAAGCCAGCCTGACAGATTTCATTGGAGAGGAAACTGTGAGCTCTTATTTAACACTTTCATTCTTCACACACAGAGAAAAGGCAGAACTCTGTGCCCCTGTTCTCTAGCACTCCAAATGAATGGGCTGATGTTGGCAATTTCAACAGAGGAATATCTTGCTGCTGAGAAGGCCATGTTGTGCTGCATGAAGTCGTTTTATAGTCTGCAGCTGAACCCTACATGAGTGTGAGAGACCATCTGCACCTTATCAGAATCTAGGACACAATGGGAATCATCTCCTGCCAGCCTCCCTGGAAGTTGGGAGGTGTGGGACAGCTCCTTCCTCATTACATATCATGGTAGCCTTCAATTCAAGCATCTTTGAATGCCATGCTCCTTGAAGTAATTTCAGGTTCCAGCACTGCAAGCCAATGTTCAAGTGCCAAGATGAAATTGACAGCACTTACAAAAATGTGCCGGCTCCATTTACCATTCTTTGCAGAGGCTATGAACAACCTTATTAAAGGCATAGCCATGGATGCAAGTAATCAAAATGCAGAGAAGTTTCTCATTGTTTGTGCACTGTTTACTTATTATTGTGTTTTTTAAAGCTTACTTACAAAGCTACTGTGGACAAAAATCTCTTCCAGATGAGTTCACAGCTAATAGCAAATTTTCCAAAGACTCTCTGGTTCAGTTGGTACATAATGAGAAAAATTGTACTGCATTTGGGGAAGGCAAATAGCAAAGTTAATGAATATTTGCATAAAGGTACAGACAATGCTTAATCAGTGTTGAAGCCAAGCAGTGAAGAGCCCATGGAATGTCCCTCAGTCCTGATCAGGCCATGCATAAAAGTACTCAAACAGCACCTGATGTTCTTTCCTCTGGCATTGAAGTAACTGCTGTGAATTTCTTGTACTCTGGTATTTATATTACCTGCACTAAGCAATTAAAAGGCTTTTTTGATTTTGTTGGCATTTAGTGTTCTGCCACTTCCTTGCTTACTTGTGTTGCCCACTGGATCTGTTAAAAAAGCATAGTTGAGTGATTCTTTAGTTTCTTTGACACACTGGAGAGGTTTTATTTTAATTGTTAAGAAAAGGCTTCTTTTCTTAACAGGGTTCTTGTTCAATATTATAAGCAGCTACTGAGTGAATCCCACTTCCTTATTATTGCTTATAGTTATTAATATCTCTTTATTAATAGATTATATAAGTTGAAAGAAAACCAGTGTTATGGTAGACTCACTGCTTACTATAACTCATCAAATGTGTTAAGAAAATAAATGACAGAAAAATGAATCCTTTCACATGTAAAGCTCTTGAAAGGGCAAACTGAACTTGAATGAAAAAAGACATCACAAATAGAACCAGTCAATTATTAGAGCACTTCAAATGGGTATCATTTTAAATGGATTGTATCCCTTGAAGAATCTGATTGTTTTACACATTTGTGACTAAATATTCTACAAGTGTCACATTGAAGAAGGGATTAAAGATTCACAAACCATGTCCTTTTTTGTTAGGGGATGGTGTTGAGAAAAGTTGATCAAATGATTCAACATAATGCAGAAAAATGGCAAAGTATGCCATGAAAGATGACATTGTGTGTTCCAACAACAACAAAAAATTGGAAGAGCAGTTCTCAGTGTTCTTAATTTTATGCTAGCACATTTTCAGAATCGCAGCTCATAATGCTGATGTTGAGAATGACTTCTCAGTAATTAATGTTCAGTGGACGAAAGAACAAAGTAAGTTGGATGTGAACACTGTAGAAACCATGTGGCAATGTACTGGGAACACTGTTCATGACTGTCAATGCACGTACCTGATCAGGGCAGCCAAAGCATCAGGGAATCTGATTCAAATAAAGTGTGTAGGGCCCTGCGGCGTGGCCTAGCGGCTAAAGTCCTCACCTTGAACACACCGGGATCCCATATGGGCGCCGGTTCTAATCCCGGCAGCTCCACTTCCCATCCAGCTCCCTGCTTGTGGCCTGGGAAAGCAGTCGAGGACGGCCCAAAGCCTTGGGACCCTGCACCCACGTGGGAGACCTGGAGGAGGTTCCTGGTTCCCAGCTTCGGATCAGCGTGCACCGGCCTGTTGCGGCTCACTTGGGGAGTGAATCATCAGATGGAGGATCTTCCTCTCTGTCTCTCCTCCTCTCTCTTTATATCTGACTGTAATAAAAATAAATCTTAAAAAAAAAAGAAAAGTGTGTAATCCAGATGCTTATCAGCTATTTCAGATGAAGAACAAGTAATTCTAGTAGAATATATCATATGAAATTAGAATTTATTGATTCTTATGTGAAAGAAAGCTTTTACAGAGGCAGAATGGCAGAGAGAGAGAGAGAGAGAGAGAGAGAGAGAGAGCGCTTCCTTCCACTAGTTTGCTACCCATATAACCCATATAACAACCAGAACTAAGCTGATCTGAAGCCAGGATCCAGCAACTTCTTCCCCTGTGGGTACAGGTCCCATGGACTTGGGCCATCTTCTCTCCCTTTCCCAGGTCATACGCAGAAAGCTGGATCAGAAGCAGAGTAGCCAGGACATGAACTGGTACCCACATGGGATACTGGCACTGCAAGGAAGGGCCATATATAATTTAAAAAAACCACAATTTGTAATGATTGAGTTAACTCAAAACTATTTAAATTTACTTGAGTGTCTTATTTTTATCTGTCTAATCTGGCAATGCTACCTCTCTAACCCTAAGGTTATCCTCTATTAGTTTTCTTAGGAGCCAATATTTAATAAAAGCAGAAATTAAACAGGAAGATATGTTCACTGTAAATGCAAGGTCGTTAAGCAGCTCTGAGGGACCTAAGATCTGAACCAACAGAAGATTCTGTCATTAAAGATGCCTTTATAAGCTAACACCTGGAAAGACATCCATCCAGTTGTTGAACAAATCCCCCACATTTTCTAAGTTAAAAAACAAACAAGCAAACAAACACGGTTAACATGAAAGCCATTTGTGGTTCTTCCAAGTATAGAATAAAACAACACAGAACTCTGCAAGATGCTTCCTTCAAAGGAGTTTGCTTTAAGCATCTGGGAGCCTGCAATTTATCTGGCCAAAGTTCACCCATACACAGGAGTGCCTAGGAGCCTCTGGGATGCAGTTTTAGTGTTCAGTAGCTACAGCAGTCCATTAACATAATACCCTAGCTAGAAGATAAACATCATTCTCTAGGGGTTTTCTTTCCTTATAAAGTACTTTTTCTAATGATTTCCCAAAAATTTTTATACTTTCTGTTCCTTTCTGTATCAATTTTATAGGAAGCAGTACGCTTCTGTATGTGGGTGTGAATATAGGGTTTAGGTAAATACTAAGGTTGTTTGGCCTCAAGGATATCTTTAGAAGTGACAAGGAAACTTAGAAGGCATGATTCCAGGTGGAAATAAGCCAGTACTTCTGGTAGTAGAAACTCCACAGTGAGATGGCAGGGCTGGCGTTTGATGGTCATTCGGCACGGCAATTAAGACACTGCTTCTGACACTCACAGCACAAATCAGTGTGCCTGGGTTTGAGTCCTTACTCTGCACCCAATTCCAGCTTCCTACTAATACATACTCTGGGAGATACAAGGCGATAGCTGGAGTAGATAGGTCCCCGCCACCCTTAAGAGTTTCCTAATTCCAGCTTCAGCACAGCCTAGTCCTGCTTGTTGCAGGCATTTGAAGAATGAAGCAGTGAACTAAAGATATTTACATCTTTGAAATAAATTAAATGAACATGTAAAACAGAAATAATGAAGCAGTAACTATTGGAGTATGTAGCATGTTCAACTGGAGTTCACTCTCAACAAGTGAAATTCAGAATGCACTTAAAATTCATGTGTTTATGGGTGGGGAATCTTTTGTTTTACTCCAAAAATGCCTTCAGTGGCTTGGGCCAGAGCAAGGGACAAAATCCAGGTCACCCATGTGGGTGGCAGGAACCTAATCATCTGAGCCATCACTGCTGCTTGCTGGAGTTGGCACTGATGGGCAGCTGGAGTCAGAAGCTGGAACCGGATTGAACCCCAGGCACTCTGGCATGGGACACACGCATCTTAACCACTGAACCACTGAACTAAGTTCTGCTCCACAATATGCTTGTATATAAGCATTAACAACAGCAAACAATGGAAGATTCTGCAGAGAAAATCAAGTTTCTACACTTACACTTACGGACTTAGATTAAGATAGGCCTGTGTTCAAATATTTGCTCAAAACAAAACATCTTAAAGTTTGCATTCTCTTCTGAAAAAAAAAGGCTAAGAGAACACCTTTCATTTAAAATGTTGAGATCAAATACACAATAGTCCCTCCATAAATATTTCTTCTACCATGCCTTTCATTTCATCATGCTTCAATGCATGCAATCAATCTGCAAATATTTTCTGAGCACCTAATATGTGTCTGCACTCTAGCAAATGCTGGAGATGTAGTAGCAGACAGAATAGAAAGTGTACTTAAATCTAATGTGTTGCCCTTTGTTATTTACATTAGGAAGGGGTACAAACATCAGACATTAAGTATCAGTTCTAAGGTAAAATTTTATGTATGTATTAGAAGTCACCATTAAATGTCCCTTGAGGAAGTTAAAGTTGATACAGTTCCAAAGGATAGATACAAGAGATAAGTAATATTGGTGAGAGCAAAAATGTGGGGGGATGTGGGCACTCCAGGGATGGGAAAAGGCCTCCATGATAGGATTCCATGCAAAGTGGGGTAGGCCAACATTTGGGTTGATTTTAGATGCAAGTTTGGATTTGATGATGTCAGGATATTCCTGCTAGCCCAAAGCCTGGCACCTATAACTTCATGTTCCACTATATAACATATCTGTGGACTGACTCAGTGCCTTTTTACTAATTAGATTTTCTTTAATAGTCACTCAACTCAATTATTCATTGACCAAAGATCATAAACAATTATTTCAGTCTTCTTAAAAACACATTAGCTTGATTATAGCAATAATTGAGAAAGATGACCTAGTTAATTGATTTAGGGGAAAATGGGTTTCCCCATATATGCAGGGCTTAATGTAATCTAATAGGGTTTGGTTAAAATCTAGTTGGAAATGGAAAGATGTGTTCATGACAAGCTAGTTCAGGCTTTACAATTATGTCTTTACTTATGATCCTATACTTCTGATCTCATATTGTCCTGACATGACCTGATATATTATGTATAACTTCCAGGGGCAAAGATATGTTGGTAAATCTGTCAGAAAGCCTTCCTTAGCAGCACAAGCCTTAAATGTTGAACAGAGCAAGACACTATGCTATTGTGTATGTGGCTGAGACACATAAGAAATCACTTCAATACTGGTCATTCCCAAGTATGACTTTGTAACTCAAGCAGGAAAGTTGGAATCTCCCAAGTGGAGGTTGGGATCCAAGCTTAACCATGAAATATGCAGCTTTGTTCAAACAATCTAAACTGTTTGGAGCCACAGGCTCCTCATCGGTAAAGCAGAGATTTGAGTATCAACTTCTCAAACTAATTGAGATTCATTACACACCAAGGCAACCCTTGGATGATTATATGGCATGCTCTCTTCTTCCACATCCTTCACAATGAGAAAACTTGTGTCTCCAAAGAACAGCTCCTCAGTCCAAAATGGAGCTGCACAGTTGGATGACAGCTGAATTCAGGAGTGGAAACTACCGGCAAGGACTCCAGTAGAAAGGACAACCACTGGGCTTGAGCCCTTGCCTGGGAGTATGGCCATCCCTAGGGATCAATACCTCTGCTCACTGGACCCTTCTGCAAAGGAGCATGAAATCACTTAGCAGTGTGTACAGCTGGCTTAGTCCATATGTGTGGCCATAAAGCACCCAGCTGAATGAATAAATTAGAAGCAATAGAAATTTCTTTCATTTTTTGTGTTTTTAGTGCTAATATTATTTTCCATGGTATGATTTTATAGGTATAAGGATTTCTCCCTCCACCTCTCCTTCTGCCCTCTCCAGTCTTTCTCCGACATCATTTCCCCACATATTATTACAGCAATATTATTATCTTTCAGCAATAGTCTCAAGTCCAATATTCTGCTGATTAACTGTATCAAGGCATTGTAGGTACTGGCAATGATGGAAAATCTGGTACCATATTCAAGGTTTATTTATTTCTTACACATTTGGAGACTTAGAAGTCCAAGATGGAGGTGCTAGCTATTCTGTGTCCAGTGAGTACATTCTTACTGTGTCCCTCTGGGATAAAAAGGATGGGAGTGGGCCATTGTCCTGATTGGCAGAGAGGCAAAGGGGGATGAGAGGGGGAACTGTCTTCCTCCAGTCCTCCTATAAGAACTTTGTTCCTAACCATGAGGGGTCCACCTTCGTGACTTCATCACCTCTTAAAGGTTTCAATTCTAGGTATTACTGTCACAGTGGTGACCAAACTGTGAATACTGAGGGCAGATCACAGTAAGGACAAAGACCAATGTGCATACAGCTGACGCTTCTCTCTCCCAACATAAAAATCACTGCTCTGCACAGCATTGCTTCTATAACTGAAAGGCATCAACCTCCTAGGCATTTAGAGGGATTGAGCCACCAAAACCAGGACAAAGTTTATAGGGAAAAGAGAACACATGCAGGGGAGTTGACTACCCATGTTGCTGCATTCCCAGGAAGAGAAATAACTCCCTTTCTGAAGAAGCCAGTTTCAATTTGCCAAGATCCCATGGAACCGCTCAGCCAGCAAAAGAACCATGTTGATGCCTATTTGGAGTTGGCTCTGATTGTGTGTTAAACTCATGATTCCATTAGCTGTATGGTTGTTAATCTTCTTATAGACTGTTAGACAGAAAACCACAGGCAGTGAAAGAACAGCTGGAAGAGAGTGATGAAACTTTAAAAGGGTGTATTGAGAGACTTGCCATGAAATCACACCCAAGCCCAGCCTTTAAGCAGCAAACCCCATTACTATTCGCCCCTTGGCTTGCTGAAGCATGTTCTGAGGTAAAGCGACGCAGAAGGTGGGTGTGAGAAGCCTGAAATGCCCCATTACTCATGTCACTCACCGCTTAAGCCCTTCCAGGGGAAGTCAAAAAATAAAAATCTCTGGGCTCACAAAGCTTCTGACCAGCCTACAACACAGTTCTCTCCCTTTACTTCCCACACTTATCCTTGTCAGCAGTGACACAGCAACTGGCAAGTTGCCTGGAACAAGATCTGGGTGCATATCGGAGAGTTTCTTAGTCTATCAGGACTCCTGTTTTCTCAGTACCTGGTATGTGCTGGCTTAAAGAGCACCATTATTTTAGGTAATTTAGTCTTGCAGCTCTTAACACGTTAGTGTAGGGTAACAGTAGCCAATGAGGTCAGTCACGGGAAGACAATGGCTTGGAGGACAGGAGTGTTGCCAAGTTTCTGATCTCCCAGTGAGCCAGGCTTGGCTATGGGAACTGGACGTAGTGCAGGTATGAAGTCATCCAGGCTTCTTCTATGAGCCAGAAGATCAATGGGAAAAAGCAAATTCTGATACTGAGCTGGAAATTGTTGCACAAGTTGTAGAACTGGTGGTGATGGTGGCAGTGTAGTTGTCAAAACAAAAACCAAAACCAAAAGCAAAAACACCTAAAAAACAGTACTGTTGAGGAAGAGCCAGCAGAACCTGGTCTCATTGATGTGTGTCTCACACATGTGTGGTATGGTAATTATGTGGGAGGGACTTGGTCTACTTTTTAGAATTCCACTTTTTTTGATGTTTTTATTTCTTGCAATCAGTAATCTCTTTCATGATAATATAGAGAAGCTGGAACATTCTGAGATCACTGGTGGAAAAGCCATTTTGAAAATTCGGAAATTCCTGTGAAAAATAAACACAATCTGTATTCTGGTGCAGTGGGTTAAGCCTCCATTTAGCATCCTGTATGAATGCTGGCTTCAACTCTGGTGACTGCACTTCTAATCTCGCTCCCTGCCTATGTGCTTGGGAAAGTGGCGAAAGGTGGCCCAAGTCCTTGGGTCTCTGAACACCTGTGATAAATCCAGATGAAGAAGAGCCTGGCTCCTGACTTTGAACAATCTAGTCTCTCTTTGGCTGTTGTGGTTATTTGTGGAATAAGCTAGAAGAAGAAAGACCTCTCTGTCTCGCTTGCTCTTTCTCCTCTCTCTGTTTGTAACTCTTCCAAATAAATCAATCTTTACAAAGCAGTGTTAGACATAGTGTCAGCATATAACGCAGCAATTTCATGCCTAAGTAGATGCATCAGGGAATTTAAACTAAATGTCCACAACAAAATGCTCGTGTATAAATTTTCACAAAAATATTACTCAGAAATTCAAAAAGGAAAGCAGAGATGTCCAATAGATGAGCTGATAAGACAGCGTAGATAAAATGATATTCTGCTGCAGAATACTACCCAATGGTGGAAAGGAATGAGTTGTTATATAAGCTTCAACAGGAGGATATTTGAAAACAGTATGCTACGTAGCAGAGGCCAAGTACAAAAGACCACATATTGTGTAAATGCCATTTAAATGAGATGGCCTAAAGAGGCAAATATACTCAGAAAGAACCTGGGGGTTGCCAAAGGTTCTGGAGTGGTGATAGGGAGTGCCTGCTGTTGGGTATGGTATTCTTGGGATGATGAAGAAATTCTGAAGTTGAATAGTGATGATGACTGTACAAGTCTGTGAATGCAATAAAGCTCACTGAGTCATAAGCTTTAAAATGTAATTTTTTAAAAAAAAAAATTATGACACAATTTCATAGGCCCAGGGATTTCCCTTACCCCATCCCAAAATTCTTTTCCCCACACTAATTTACCATTTATTATTATGATAGTATAGTCCTTCCTAAGCAATGATCATTCTGCTATTTAAGTATGTCCTGCATTGTGGGTGTGAACAATGACAGAGTCCAGCATCCTACTGTCAATATATATTTTACAGTTTCATTGGAAGTCCATCTTTGATTTGGAAGTAGAGATGCATGCTGCATTATATCTTCACATCTCAAGATGATAATCTTTATTACACAGTTACAACACATTCCTTTTAATAAAAATCCATAAAACAAAATCAAAAACAGGAGTAAAGTTAAAAATTTACAACATTATGGAATTAAATAACATGCAACTGGATGACCAATGTGCCACTGAAGAAAATAAAAAAAAAAAAAAACTTCTTGGAGAAAATGACGCTACTCTTATGATCCATGCATTAGTGAAGAATTTAATAAGAGTAAAAAAAACTATTTTGAAGAAATGAAAATAAAAACAAAAATACCAAAACCTATGAGTTGCAATAAAAACAGTACAGAAAGGGCTGTTCATCTTATACTATGCATGAAGTTTGCCCTATATTAGAGAGAACATATGTTATTTGTACTTTTGGGATTGATCTGTTTCACTGAACATAATGGTCTTTAGTTGAGACTGTTTGGTTGCAAATGGTGTGATTTCATTCTTTTCAATGGCTGAGTAGATTCCATGAAATAGATGCACCACAGTTTCTTTAGCCTCTCCTCTTTTGATGGACATTTGGGTTGTTTCACATCTTTGCTATTGTAGATTGTGCTGCTGTAAATACAGTATGTGAATTATATTCCCCTTTTAAAAGTGAAAAGACACATTGAGAATTCATAGATAAAGTCTGAATCCTGGATTTGTGATGCAGAAATTCACAAGCTTGCTTTGGATATTAAGTAGATATGCTTCATTTTGAACAATAGATGGTATCTGTAAAAACATGGTTCCTTTAACAGGTAAAACCAGGAATCTCAGACAAATATAAAATGAAAACAGTGACTTAATTCATTAGTTAATTCATGATTAGTATATTTTGACAATATATGAAGGCAAGTTCAAAGGAGAGACAAAGAATGAGAGCTGTAAGAAGATTAAGAGCCAATAAACAACCTTTTATTTGAAAGATAATTACAGAGAGAGAGAGAGAGACTCTTGCATCTGCTGATTCACTCCCCAAATGGCCACAGCAACTATGGCTGAATCGTGTGTAAGAACCCTCCATCTGTTTGTCTCACACATGTGGCACAGACACATACACTGCAGCCACCTTCTGCTGTTTTCCCAGGTGCATGAATAGGGGACTAGATCGAAAGTGGAGCAGCCAGAACCCAAACCGGCACCCATATGAGATGCCAGCATTAACAACAGCATCTTAACTTGCTGTGCCATCTTGCCAGATACAAAAAGAACTTTAAATACACAGGAAGTTGGTGCCTCCCCAGAGTAGCAATCAGCTATATTCCATAGTATGTAATGCATGTGGCTTTCTGTGCACAAAAGCTACTTGCATTATTATCAGTTTTCTACAAAGTGCAAAACAGCTCAGAAAGACAGAGAAAACTCCAGGGGGTGGGCCAAAGAGAACACTTGGCAACTGAGGTTTTGCCTATTGCAAAATTTATGACTTTCCTGGCTTGTCTGAGATACTGAGGGTACTCTAGTGGTTGAATCAGGAAGTGTCGAATGCTATTGTTCTCATCACAGGTGTTTAGATTTTAGGTTGATTTCACACAAAACATCAGTCATATAAATCATTACTCAGTTGATAGAAATTTATTTACTTGCTGTGGTGGGTGGCTATGAGACACAGAGAGACTGTGCACATGAAAGCGGCCACTAACAGGGAAACTGGGGAGTGCAGGTGTTAGCCCAGAGGAAGACCGATCAAAGTGGACTGGGTTAATTCTAGAAAGGATGTGACACTTGAAGCTTGATTTTATAATCAATCACTATGCACAATATATAAAGATAAGCACTAGAGTTCGGGAGTCATCTGACCTGTATTGAATTTCAACTTTGTTATCTGCGTAATTGGAAACAAGTTGCACAGCATTTCTCTACCACATATTAGAAAATAAACGAAGTATTGGAACTTGTGAATTTCTGGGGATTAAATGAGATACAAATGCACAATGCTGCAGGTTGTACTTTATGCATAGTATAAAATAGATAACAGTTGCATCTGTTCATCTGTTAGGAGCATCATTTCTTGCCCAGAAACAATTCAATGTCAATTAGGGAGATAGATATAGGCAGGGAAGAGGTCCTAATGGGTGAAAATGCCTGCCATGCCAGGTACACATCGTCTCCCACCAATTCTTTTTTTTTTTTTTTTTAAGATTTATTTATTGTGCCCGGCGGCGTGGCCTAGCGGTTAAAGTCCTCACCTTGAAAGCCCCAGGATCCCATATGGGCGCCGGTTCTGGTCCCAGCAGCTCCACTTCCCATCCAGCTCCCTGCTTGTGGCCTGGGAAAGCAGTCGAGGACGGCCCAAAGCTTAGGGACCCTGCACCCGTGTGGGAGACCTGGAAGAGGTTCCAAGTTCCCGGCATCGGATTGGCGCACCGGCCTGTTGCGGCTCACTTGGGGAGTGAATCATTGGATGGAAGATCTTCCTCTCTGTCTCTCCTCCTCTCTGTATGTCTGACTTTGTAATAAAAATAAATCTTTAAGAAAAAATAAAAAAATAATAAAAAAACAAGATTTATTTATTATTGAAACATCAGATATACAGAAAGGAGAAGAGACAGAGAGGAAGATCTTCTGTCCACTGATTCACACCCCAAGTGGCTGCAATGGCCGGAGCTAAGCCAATTCGAAGCCAGGAGCCAGGAGCCTTTTCAGGGTCCCAAGGTTTTGGGTTGTCCTCGACTGCTTTCCCAAGCCACAGCAGGGAGCTTCATGGGAAGCAGGGCTGCTGGGATTAGAACTGGCATTCATATTGGATCCCAGCACATGCAAGGTGATGACTTTAGCTGCTTTGCTACTGTGATGTGAGGCACATGGATGTCTTTGAATTCAGAGGTCTGGATGGACGACACTGTTGGTTAGGATTCACCAGGCATGTGAAAGGCCCAGCTTGGCCAGTATGTTTGATGGGTTTTGTCCTTGGTTCCAAGCCCTGCTGGTTATCCTGCCCTTGGTTTTTAATTTCAGGTTACCCTTAATAAAGAGCCAATAGAGAATCAATAAAAATGTTTTAGGAAGGCTGTTGATGAAATAAGTGGTCATTCAGTTGTGAAAGGAAAACATGTTTTGAACTTGCACATGTTGAAGAAGAGCCCAGGTTATGTGGAATCTTCTGGGTAAGCTGTGCAAGTCACTTGTGTAACATGCAGGATGGTTATTGGAATCTGATAAGCCTCTTTGTTTCTTATGAACAGACAGTACATACTGAGAGTAACAATCTAATTATTCCAACTGCTGGTATCCAAGATACTGTCTCCCAAGATTAATGTGTTTGTGTTGTGAGGTTTCTTCCAAGTGAGAGACAGTGGTCCTAAATAAATAGCACTGAATTGCTATAACAAACAATGAAAATTAATCAACTGCTCATGTCAATTCTAGACTTGAGTGGTTTCCACTGTGGGTAGAGCAAGGTTAGTCTTAATGTAGGTTAAAATTAAAGCAAAAACAATTTGTAAGGATGGCTGTCCCTGTTAGCTAACTAAATTGCTGCTCTTCTTAAAGCTGTGACACCTGAATCTGTCCTTTTCTCTGTGATTTCCTTTAGCTGTTTCCCTATGGCTTTTTTCTGTGCTTTTTTAAAATTACATTTGATTGTATAACACTGTTTCATAGGCTCTGGGATTCCCCCCAACCCATCCCTGTACCCAATGGCTTTTGACCCTGTCCAGAGGCATTAGAATGGTCCTGAAGCTTGGTCACCCATAGAATAGGTGTTCTCATACTGGAGTTGCCATTCAGAGAGAGATTGGATGTGGCACACGTTTGCACCCTGCATCTCAGGTGCAAATCCATTCCTCTCTACTCACTTTTTTTTTCTAATTTAGGAAAAGGGTTACCATTCTGTGCTTTAGTTTCATTGATGATGAGGGTAATATTGCCAAGTATATTTTGTGTTTGCAAAAAAGATAAAATGTGTTATTGCATTAAACATGCACACGGCAGTAGGTTCCTAGTAACATGGTAGTTGCTCAATGATGTGAGCTATTATATTTGCTATTATTGTACAATGGCATGGAAAAAGTTCTTTGCTGTGGTTTAAATTTCACTTGTTGTTGCCTGCGTGTTATTGCTACAATGTGGTAGGAGAGTGTGGTTGGGTGCAGTTTGTTTCTTGTTTCGCTTATCTAACAATTGCTTTTTTTAAAAAAAAGATTTATTTATTCTATTTGGAATGCAAATTTACAGAGAGAAGGGGAGACAGAGAGAATGATATTTTATCTTCTGGTTCAATCCCCAAGTGGTCACAATGGCCAGACCTGAGCCAATCTAGAGCCAGGAGCCAGGAGCTTCTTTCAGGTCTTCCACGTGGAAACAAGGTCCCAAGACTTAGGATCATTCCCAGTTGCTTTCCCAGGCCACGTGCAGGGAGCTGGAAGCGAAGTGGAGATGCCAGGATGTGAACCGGCACCATGTGGGATCCTAGCCTATGCAAGGCGAGGATGTTAGCCATTGGGCTACCGAGCCAGATCCACCTAACAATTGTAATGCAACATCCTTAATACATTAAAAAATCTGTCCCATGGAAATATAAAGTTGAAATTCATTTGGATCATGGGAAATATCCACATGACTTTAACGTGTAACAACTCTGAAAGAAACTGACAGGAAAACTAGGCCTGTGTTGTACAATCTGGTAGCCACTAGCCATAGTTGAACACTTACATTTAAGTGTAAATCAATGAATAATGAATAAAATTAGAGGAGACATTTGAAGCCATGACTAAGATGCCTCTTGAGCTGTCCTCACTTCATATCAGAGTCCCTGGATTTACATCCTGGGTCTCCTTCCAATAGTAGCTTGCTACTCACAGGTAATCTGGCAAACAGCTGGTGATGACCAAAATGTTTCAGTTCCCATCAATCATGTGGGAGACTCAGGTTGAGTTCTGAGCTCCCAGCCTTGGTGTGGTCCAGCTCTGTTATAGATGTGTAGGAAGTGAATGGCAGATGAAAGATCTCTGTCTCTTTCTGTATCTCTGTTACTGCCTTTCAAATGGGTGAAAAATAAGTAAATAGTAACTAAAAAAAATAATGCAAATATTGCCCTACTATCTGGGTCTCTGGTCCAATGCTGCCCCTGTCAAGAGCTAGGGCAATTGTACCCCGCAGGAACTCACTGTGGCACAGGTGAAGCTGCACAGATGAGCCATGAAAAATGACAGTCTGATGGATACTGGCAAGTGAGATGTTGGAACCTGAAAAAGAAACCTGCTCTCCCCCTCCAGAATATCTGAGAACATGCGGAGGACACTTTTGGGATACAGAAGCAGTCTGTTGCTGTGCTAGTGATTTTATGGGTGTATATCCTTCTTTTTTTTTTAAGATTTATTCATTTTATTACAGCCAGATATACACAGAGGAGGAGAAACAGAGAGGAAGATCTTCCGTCCAATGATTCACTCCCCAAGTGTGCCACAACGGGCCGATGCGCGCCGATCCGATGCCGGGAACCTGGAACCTCTTCCATGTCTCCCACGGGGGTGCAGTGTCCCAATGCATTGGGCCGTCCTCAACTGCTTTCCCAGGCCACAAGCAGGGAGCTGGATGGGAAGTGGAGCTGCTGGGACCAGAACCGGCGCCCATATGGGATCCTGGGGCTTTCAAGGCGAGGACTTTAGCCACTAGGCCACGCCGCCGGGCCCATGTATATCCTTCTCATTAGATTCTGAATCTCCTGCGGGTTACTTCTTGTATGCAAATTACATCTCAACAAAGTTGATTTAAAAATAAGTGTATGACAAACCCTAAGCAGGTCTGTGTGTGTGGTTAGACATGTACACACACATAGTAAAAATGAAAAAAAAAAAAGACTATACCAAGTTTAAGTGAAGATGTGAAGCCATTGGAACTCTACGCTACTGGCAGAAAGGTAGAAACCAAAGCATTGGATAACATTTCTAGAGCCTATTGAAACTGAACAGTTGACCCAACAATTCTGCTTTCCTGTAAATAACAGGCAGAAATGTCAGTATGAATCTATTAAAAAGATGCACAGTAAAATGTTCATTGCAGTAATGAAATGGTTATAGCCTCAAACTGGAAAACATCCAAGTGACTGCTATGGAAGCTTAGGTGTAATGAGTTGTCATGTAGTAATCCAGTGGAATATTCATCACAAATGGAAATGCACAAACTGTCGTGCACACAATAGTGTGGTCACATATACACTGCAAGTTAGATTTGGACCAAGTGTTTGTAGCAGTTGTTAAGATGCTGTGTGGGTACCTGCAGCTGTTATCAGAGCACCTGCTTTGATTTCCTGCTCCACTTCAGATTCTAGCGTCCTTGGGAGGCAGCATGTGATGGGTTCCTGAAGGAGGAGGGGAGGTGTGGATTAAGTTCTGGGCTCCCGGCTTTGGCCTGGCCCAGCCTGGACAGTTGCCAATACCTGAGAACTGAATCAGAACATGGAAGACCTTTTCCTGTTCCTCTACTTTCCACGTAAAGTGAGAAAAAAATCAAAGTGACAGTCAGTCTTGTGAAGGCTTCTGGGTTCTGCTATAGTGGTGTCTATTCACATTGGTAGATGCCATTAGTTTGGGAAAGCTCATTGCACTGTTCTTTTTCAACTCCTGTTCTTTTCTGCATTTATTTATGTGATCAAGGTTGAGCATCCTAATCCAAACATCTGAAATCTGACATGCTCCAAAAATCGGAGATGTTTCGAGCTTTGACCTGATGCCACGTGTGTAAAAGCTGGCTTCCCACAATGGATCCCAGTCACAGTCATGAACACCGGACTTTGCAGTCTTGTCCCAGCCGTGCTTTCCTTTTGTACTCTGCTCTGCCCATCCACAGGAAGCCAAAGAGTTATACTACCCTACCTGGAGTAACTATTTGTGCTCTGCACATACTTCTTTGTTAAGTCATATTGATCTAAACCCACTGACAACATATTAAAACAGGAATGGCCAATTTCCCCTGCAGAAGCGTGAGGCCCCTGTATTATATTCAAACCAGAATAACAAACCCACACTGTACTAAGGGCTGCTAAGATATTCTTAACACATACTTTCATTAAAGTATATATTGATATACTTCAATAAAATGTACATTATCCAAAATGTTTAAGACCAGAAATATTTTAGATCTGGACCTTTTTTAAAAAATAGGATTGGGGTATATTTATACATGTGCAATTCAATATGTTGGAGAGTGACCCAAGTCTAAACAGGAAGCTCCTTTATGCTTCACCCACACATAGGCATGCAACTAGAAGGCCATTTTTAGTTCAGTTGGATCCTTTATTAAGAGAAGACACTTGTTTAGGTACTAGTGCTAGAGACTCACTGTCATGGTACTGGCACCTGTTCAATTCTGATGAGAACCTCATGACTGATCTCATGAGAACATCATGGCTGGAGCGTATATGAGCGGGAGAGATGCCCTGACGTGATAGGAAGTCAGCAAGGGATTTCTGGGTCAGACCCACTCTCCAGCGTCCCCAGAGAATCATGTTAATGTGTCTGACTTCTTTAGACCCTGACTACCAACACAGCCACAGTGAAGACCAAGTTTCCAGGACATGGTCACTGGGTGGGGGTGGGAAGGATCAACCATATCCAAATCTTAGCATCCCTGAGTAATAGTAAGGGAGCCCTCAAGGCTCCATGGATATTCATTCTTCAGGGCAGACTGGGAATATCCTCTAGTTAGCTCTGCAGCAGCCACTAAGATTTGCAGTATCTGTGAATTCACCTGAAATGACTCCAACGGGCAGCCTGCCAATCTCTACAGGCTCTTGCTGGGATTAGCAGGCTAATGTCTATAAAGTATGTTAAGATCACTGCACCAAATGACCAAGAGATTATGTTAATAAAGCTGGGCTATTTGTAGTTTACTATTAAATAGGAAAAACAACTAGTTTCTTCCTTTGGAAGGTGCTCAGACATCTTTGTTACTTTAGCTTGCAAAGTATCTCATGCCAGATGCACAGATTTAGCAAAATGGGAGACCAGAGATCTGCCTTTTCACCTTATTTTATGCTTTCTGCAAAACACTTCATGTTCCCTGAGACAGCTGCCCAATCATATCTGAACAGAGTTGTAAAGATGAGTTGAATTTCCAGCCTAATGGCTGCACTTAGCTCAGACAGAAATCTCTTTCTTGCAAATGTTGCCACAAAGGCACCCAATAGAAATGCCCAGTGAGTTTTCTTCTCTTGTGTGGCCAGGGCAAATGAGTAGTTAAAAACTAAGGCTTGGGGCCCTGCAGCGTGGCCTAACAGCTAAAGTCCTCGCCTTGAACGCCCCAGGATCCCATATGGGCACCGGTTCTAATCCCGGCAGCTCCACTTCCCATCCAGCTCCCTGCTTGTGGTTTGGGAAAGCAGTTGAGGACGGCCCAAAGCTTTGGGACCCTGCACCCGTGTGGGAGACCTGGAAGAGGTTCCTATTCCCGGCATCGGATTGGCGCGTACCGGCCCTTTGCGGCTCACTTGGGGAGTGAAACATCGGACGGAAGATCTTCCTCTCTGTCTCTCCTCCTCTCTGTACATCTGGCTTTCCAATAAAAAAACAAAAACAAAAAACAAAAAAAAAAAAACAAAAACAAAAAAAACTAAGGCTTGCAGGCTTGTTGATTCCTTACATAGGATCGTGTTCCCATGAAACATTTCTAATGCTACTAAACCAGTAGGAAGGAGAGAAAAAGGTGGAGAGAGAGTAGAATACCTGTCATGCCTGTGTGATTCCAGACAGCTGCCTGCTGGTCACGTGAGACCAGGCACCGCAGTTACTGCATTAGAGGACTCACTGAACTTCGATCTTTGAGGCTCCATTTGCCATTTCAAAAGTATGTACTCTGATTAATAATAGATGGTTAGCCACATAGTTAAGTAGAATGATTGGCATCCGATGTTGACTGTCATTAAGAATAATTGAATCGAGTCAGATGACCAGTGTGTGGAAGTCTGTGGTTGCCCTAGCTAGCGAGTGTCTGCATGTTTGGAAGCTATGAAATGGCCACTTCCAAAGATGAAGCTCTGTGAGCTATCACAGAACTTGGTGCATTGCATGTAATACTGTATACCCTTTTGGCAACTCTGATTCCTGAATAGTCCCTTCTTTTTCATGAGATATTTAACCTTGCTTGGTATTAGTTTAACAAAAGTGAGAGCTGTTTAGTTTATTTATTTGACAGCCAGAGACAGACAGATGGACAGAGAGAGCTCCCATTAGCTGGTTCAATTTCTTAAATGTCAAAAAGAGATGGGCTGGGCCTGGACTGATGCCAAGCGTTGGCAACTCAATTCAGTCTCCCACATAGGTGGCAGGGACTCATAACTCGAGCCATCACTGCTACAATGCATGTTGCACGCTAGCAGGAAACTGAAGAATTGAGCCTGGGATCAAACTCAGGTACTCAGCTGAGGGGCACTGGAATTGGGGGTTCTACACGTATGTGAGACAAGCGCTTTGGTTGTGGACTCATAGGTTCCTTTCTGAGAGTGAGAGGGCAGAGGATTTGGGGGAATGAATGTTTGTTGTTCTCTTGAGGCTCAGGCACCAACACATGATTTACAAATGGGCTGTTCCATGATCATGCTAACCTTTCTTGTTGAAGCCTCTGCCAGTTATCTTCTGTTCCCCATCCTAGAATCACCCTGCACTTGTTCTTTCCTATGAGGCTGACCTCTCTGAACTGCAACAACAGGCTTCCTGATAGGTTAACATTACTAGGAAATGTCTGGATCATTCTTGTAGCATCTGTGCACAGTACTACTTTATGGGGTCTTGTGACTGCCCTTTCCTCCAACCCTTCGGAGCCAAGATGAACAATGGCATTGTACTGCAAGTACATGAACGCTGTTGGCTCTTGGCTTCCGCAAGTCTTGCCCATATTTTGTGAGCAACTCCTTTATTGGAATAGCCAATAAAGTGGGCTATTTGATTCCTAGTTGATCCTGATCAAGACGATATAATCAGCCATGTTTGTTGAGATGAGAGATTAGAAGTTCAGATTGCTTAGGTAACCTGACTGAGATCACACAAAAGAAACCCCAGAAAAATTGTGCCCCTTTCTTCATGAACATGAAGCAAAAACACCTTGGATATTGCAGTAACTATGGTATCTGGCTATGGTTCTGGTACCTTGAAGGGGCTGAATGATGGCTGAAATAGGTTTACAAAAACAGATAGCAGGACAGGTGTGCTGGTCAGCTTATTGGATGCTTTTCTTGGTTCAGTTACCAAATCCACTGCACAAGTATAGCAAGCAGAGGAATGAGGGCCTCAGAACATCTTAACATGATGGGTTCCCTGAGACACCCGATGTCAAACTGAAGCTTGTTGTAATTAGGGACACTCCCTCTGGTATGGTCTTAGAAAGCATCACTTGCATGATGTGCCTTTGTAGTGCAAGCTATCTGGCAACTTACCAAAGGATTCTGGCAGTGCAATAGGGGTGAGAAAGGAACAGGATTTCTCTATAGTGAAAATAACATGCTGGAAGAGTCACTAAACCCATTATGGAAGCAAAATTAAGGGTTATCAAGCTATTAATAGCGGCTATTATGTGTATGTATTGATAATTTAATGTTATATTATTTTATATTATCTTTTATAATATTATTTATAATATAATTTACCTTTTATTGTTTCAGGCTATTGAGGTGGCTATTATATTTGAACATTGTGATTACAATGGAGAGTACAATGTTCTGGGAATGTTCCCATTTTACAGATGCAAAGACTGGGCTGTGGAGAGGTACAAACACTTGCCTAAAATCATATACATAGTATTCAGGATTGGGGCTGAAATCCATGTTTGATCGCTATGTCAATATCCCTGCTTTGAACCATTATGCAATATCGCTAGTAAATCTATTATTATTCTTGCCATTTTTGCTCTGAGCTAGATCATGCAATTACAGTCATTATGGAACATTTCCAGCTGCTTATGAATAGGTTGCTCTTTTATTTTTTCCCAAGCACCTAAAGATTATAGGAGAGCTTCTTTCTCATTGCTGAGGCAAGACCCTATCTTTGATCTTCTATATCTTTGAAATGTTGAATGGAGATATTGTTCACCTCTCATGTATATTCTGCAGGCTTGTAGTATATGTTAACAGTAATGGATCGCTATTTAAGAAACACCAAGAGTTTTCCACTCAGTATTTTCCCAGAACATAGAAGTATTTCTTCAAACCTAAAATTGACAAATGAGTAACAGATGTCAACTCCAATGGATGGCTACTTGCAGAATTCTGGCTGTCATGCTTATTGGAAACCGTTTAGTATTGGGTTTTTGTGTTCTGTTACCATGACAATATTTGGCCCTTGCCTATACTTTTTACCCCCCAGATTGGAGGCACACAAATCGACTCTCTAATGCAAAGTAGTTTTCCCTGTGTGTGGTGACAATCTTAAGTAGATTTCAATTACTGTTTTTTTAATCAAGGTCACATTGTCTATATGATTATCTCAGCTTGTCAAATTATGGCATCTAGGATCTAGGGCAGTTGATGTTTTAACTATAGCAGATTTCTAGGTGTGCTTGTGTAATCTCTTCATTGCAAATTCCACAATCAGCATAGCTTTTTTTTTTTTTTTTGCTTTTGCATTTCACTGATTTCATTTTTTGGAGTCATTTTAGATTCACATGAAAATTGAGCAGAAGGCACAGAGAATTTCTGCTTACCCCATTTCTCCACTTTTGCGCAACCTCCTCCACTTTTGATAATCCTCAACACAGTGTAACATGTATTGCAATAATTGAACCTGCCTGACACATCACCCCTAGTTTGTCTTTTCCACTGGGGTTTATTCTTGGTATCTTGTGGGTTTTCGCAAGTGTGTTATGGTATTAGCCGCCCTTTGAGCTGCACCAAGAAAGGATTCACTGCATTAACAATATTCTGTTTTCTGGATAATCATCCTTCCATTCACCTATAGGCCCTGGAAACCGCTGTGTGGATGTGTGTTTTAATACTGTCTCCAGGGTTTTGCATTTGCTAGACTGTCAGAGTTAAAATCATATGACAAACAGCTTTTTAATATTAGTTTCTTTCTAATGACTGAGTAGTATTCCATGGAATAAATGTAACACAGCTTCTTTATTCACTCCCCTTTAGACTGGCATCTGGGTCGTTTCCATGTCTTTGCTATTGTAGATTGTGCTGCTGTAAATACAGGATTACAGATCCCTTCTTCATATGCAGAATACGTTTTCTTTCACTAGATTCCCAGAAGTGAAATAGCTGGGACATACAGCAGATCAATTTGGAGTTCTCTTACCATTCTCCATACTGACTTCCATAGTGGTTGTACTAGCAGCCTACACTTCCACTAACAGTGAAGGAGGGTTCCTTTGTTCCCACTTTCAGCCCAATAGATGTTGTTAGTCGAGTTCTAAATGTAGGCCAATCTCACTAAAGTTATGTGTAACATCAAAATCGTTTTCATTTGTATTTCCCTGACAGCTAGGGAGCCTGAGCATTTTTTCGTATGTCTATTGCCATTTGAATTTGTTCTTTTGAAAAAAGTCTGTTGATTTCTTTCACTCATTTCTTCACAGGGTTGCTTGTTTTGCTGTAATTAAGTTTCTGCAGCTCTTTGTAAATCTTAGATATTAGTCCTCTATCAATTCTGTAGTATGCAAAGCTTTTCTCTCATTCTGTTGATTGCTTCTTTATGTTGTTCACCATTTCCTTGTACAATTTGCAACCAAATGGACACAACTGGAGGCCATTATGTTCAGGGGAATAAGTCAATCCCAAAGAAACAAATAACATGTTCTGTCTGATATCAAGCAACCTTCAGGCAAAATATAAGATCAATAGCCCTTTCAGTGCTATTTTTGTTACATCTCAGGGGGGTTATATTGACACTTTTTCATTTATTTAAAAAGTGACACATTGGTAATTCGGTAGCATGTCATTACAAATTTTCTATTTTTCTTTCTGTTGTTTTATGCCTTTTCATTTAAGGGGATGTATAGTAACTATGTAGCATGGACTATCATATCCAAATGTGAAGAAATAATGCAGTATACATCTACTTCCAGATCAAAGATGGACATCCAATGAAACTGTTATCCTGACAATAGGATGCTGGACTCTCTGCCATTGTTTATACATGCACTACAAGGCACACCTAAATAGCAAAATGACAGCCTTAGGACTGTTTGTGAAGGACTATACCATACTACTGTAATAATATGGGGGGGATCACTTGAGGGGATGGGATTAGAGAAGAGGGAAAGGAAAATTCTGGAGCCTAT
Source organism: Ochotona princeps (assembly GCF_030435755.1). Taxonomy (NCBI): domain Eukaryota; kingdom Metazoa; phylum Chordata; class Mammalia; order Lagomorpha; family Ochotonidae; genus Ochotona; species Ochotona princeps. The sequence goes on from NC_080845.1 coordinate 56,376,337, forward strand.
GGAAAAGTATCCTAAAATAATAAAATAAAAAATTAAATAATTATTTCTTTGATTTACTAAAAAATTAAATAATTGTCTTCTTTTTCAACAAGTTTTTATTTTCACTGATAATATTGCAGTGCCTGGTGTATCATACTTTATGCATTCACCTACTAAAGAACATCTTGGTGGTTTTCTGGCTTTTGTATTTAGGAGCAAAGTTGCTATAAGCATTTTGTGCATCATAAATTTTCAACACTTCCCTGTTACCAGCTTGATTGCTAGATTTTATGATATAAGAATGTTGAGTTTTTTAAGAACCCAGCAAAATTCACTCCAAAGTTGTTGTGTCACTCTGCATTCCCACCAGTGACCTACTGGTCTACATTCTCACCAGCCTTTGGCTGTGCTGGTGTTCTGGACTTTGAAATTGGGCCGTTCTCATAGTTACTTCATTTTAATTTAATGTGCTGCAGTAACGTGATGTGGGGCATCTTTTCATGTGCTTACTTGCCATATGTATGTTATTTTTGGTTAAGTGCTGTTCAGATCTTCTGCCTGGAGTTTAATTCAGTTGCTTGTTCTCCAGTGCAGTTTCTTTAAGGATTGTTCCTCACAGGCATATAATGTCTTTGAAGGCAGGGGTTGCACTATGGTCTTATTCTTGTTACTATGCCCTCTGCTCATATCTCAGGGAGTTGTGGTGTAAAGGAAACTTGCTTAGTGGAAGAGTAAGTATCTGTAAGAACTTGAAGCCACTCTAATACCAAGTGATTTGATCAACTTGACATTGTTCATACTGTTATTGTAGTTTGCCACAGTTAGTCATGAGTGAGTACTTTACTTTATCTCACTACATCTCTTCTTCCTCTTCTCTAAAATGAGTGTAATAATCAAAAGAAACTTTCTGACAACTCTGAGAATTACAAGAGGTAATAAAGATGAGGATACTTCATGGAAAATGTTAATAAGGTATGCTTATGATAAAGCTCAGCAAATTTGGTTTCCAATAAGTGTTACAGGAAAAACTTTAGGTACATTAAAGCTGTAAGCAATATTTGCAATAAAGTAGCACTTGATCACAACCATGAGTCAGTGAGTGTATTCTATATGCCAAGTATAGGATTCCCGATCACTACAGCCAGCATGCTTTGTCGGACCAAGTTCTGTGTTTCAGCAATGAAGAATGTGACATTGAAAGAAGGCCCAGAAAGGAAGTCATGAATACATTTGTTCCATTTCCACAGGCTCACTATAAATCCAGAGATTACTCTTAACCTGACAAAGCATTCTTTATGACCTGCACTAGTACCATTAGCTCAAAATTTCAGTCTAAAAGGCTTGGGTTGTGGAGAACTGTCTTCAGAGTTATCCCTTGATACTGTCTTGCTACATGCATAAGCTCTCAGCAGAGAAAACATTTCAGGGACCACCTGGAGAATCAAATACCTCAGAATGGAGCTTGGAGCTGTATCTATTTCTGAACATTCAGTCACAACACGACAGATGCAGATGTAAAGGAGTCTGGTAGAGTCAGTTCCCAGCAAATTTTAGGAGCCTGACAACTGCTGAGGTTTCTATTTTAGTCTAGATTCTGAAAATGTGCTCGGTGCCTACTCTGATACCTAGGTATAGCATTCCAAAGATTGCTAATCCTTGCCCTACTTTTTCTTTCCTAAAATCTTTCAGAGGCAAAAAACCAAACCAAACAAAAACAAAATAATTCCTTCTTCTGCCTTATGTATTGCCATGCATTTCTTCTTTTCAAATGTATCACTTACAAAACTAAGAAATGGCAAGTGCTACATTATTCTTGAAGGACAACTAACAGAACTTACCTCCCCCTTCTATTCAACTTCCTAGCCCTGACCCTGCCACCATCCTTGTACTAAGACATTTGATGAGATCCTTAAGGACCACATATGTGAAAGGTTGCCACCGTCACTATGTCTGACTTGTGCCCTAATCAGTGCATTTTATTACCCTTATCTCTTTATTGGATTACCATCAGCTATTTATCTTGACAAATGCACAACCATAAATATAATTTACTGGATTTTGAAACTGTAAGTCACGGCTTGTTTATATCATTCTTTGTTTCCAGGCAGGATTTAATAGCACATCCGTTTTATTAAGGAAGTTTTCCCCTACTCCAGTCTGAGTAAGAGAATTTATTTCTCAGATCCTTTTGCCTTTATTTCTCAGTCAAAGAGGCCAAAATAGAAACTGCTGCTTGGTTGACATCCTTTTTAACTTTTTTTTCTTGGAACAGAAGGATATGGCATTTGAGCAAAAGTATGGTACTTCCTTCAAAGAAACTTGTATATTAGGGATGTGCCAAAGACAATTCCAGAAATACTCCTGACACCTATGTCTCATACATGTGCCAGTGAAGTTTTACACAAGAATTCATGAAGTAAAGAATCCTTTGGTAGTTTGCACTTAATGAACATGTAGTGTTCGTCCTTGCAACACTGAGTCATTCATTCCTTATTGAACCTTCAAACCCAAGGCCATTTCAGTTCCAGCAAATAGCAGTGGAGACTGAGAATGGTGAAGCATGCTCTTGTTGACTTGGATGTTGGATGTTCTTGGCGGTGCCTCTTGTTTTTGCTCTACCACTACTGTTTTTCCCTTGTATAGCAGAGCTTTCCACATGAAATAAATTCCTGGAATCTGATGGGCAAGCTCAAGTGGAAAGACATGAGCTCCTGGGAGGAAAATGTTTTACTAGATGTTAAAAGCAAATCTAGAAGTAGAACTCCATGGCACAGGTACAAAGGGATTTCAAGTGTCTGTAGGCTCTGCTACAGTGGACTTTGGGACCACTGCCCTTAAAACTTCTCAGCCAGATTTCCATGAAAGCACAGGCAAATTGGCGTCCTTGCTGTGCACCACACCAATGATGCCCCTGCTTCCATTCTCAGCACTCCTAGCAGATTCCCAAGGCACTTATCCAGGCAATTTTCATTTCTAATACTCAGGTTTTCTCCTTTTTATTATTTATTTATTTTTTATTGCAAAGTCAGATACATACAGAAAGGAGGAGAGACAGAGAGGAAGATCTTCCGTTCTTCCGTCTGATGATTCACTCTCCAAGTGGCCGCAATGGCTGGAACTATGCTGATCTAAAGCCAGGAGCCAGGAGCTTCTTCTGGGTCTCCCACACGGGTGCAGGGTTCCAAGGCTTTGGGCTGTCCTTGACTACTTTCCCAGGCCACAAGCAGGGAGCTGGATGGGAAGTGGGTCCTCTGGGATTAGAACCAGTGCCCATATGGGATCACCAGCGCATCCAAGGTGAGGACATTAACCGCTAGGCCACCACGCTGGGTCCCAAACCTCAGGGTTTCATAAAACATCCTTTCGGATTGGGGCAGATATGTCTTATACACATAGCTGTTGGAGTCATAGAACAGGCATTTGCAAGTCATTCACTATTCTGCACTGAAGAGAACAGAGTGTTCAAATGGACTCAGAATTCTCCACCTGACTGGCTTGTTTGTGGGGTCATAATTTATGCTAGTATTCAAATCAGATGACGTAAAGCTCCCACTGATTCTCCAAGTTGCCCAGATTCCTGTAGGTTATTGGTCTGTTGGTGAGTGCACACATAATCTGGTTTGGTAATGTAACTCTAGCCTTACTCTTGTTGGTCTCCTTAATCCCTTGTCTGAAAACATTCTCAAACCTTCCCTCTGTTAGAGTGCCACAAAAACTTTTGTGTGTAATGGAATTTGCACAAAGCATGAAACGATATGGCTCTTGTGTTAGAGCCTACCTTGACTTAAGCAAGAACTCTGTGTCCCTGGAGAGTGGACATCACACTCTAAACCATCTATCAGCCCATCTCCAGACTCTCACGGGTCCCATCTTGTTTCCATCTTTTAGATCCTCCTTCTCATTGAAGAGCCCCCCTTCCTCCCTTCTTCCTAGTTCCAGAAATTAAATTCTTAAGCTCCTTTTCGACATCAACTTACAAGGACACCTTAGCATGTTCCCAAATATATGGGGGTGCTAAGTGGTTCTATTCCACCCAGATTTCCACACTGTATCATCAATTAAGGGTCATTCTAAAATACTGAACAACAGACACAGGAAAGAACTAGCCAATCACAGTACCAGTCATAACCCTGCATGGGGCCAGACTATGTGTGCCATTGAAAACCATATTTGAGGCAAAAGGCTCGACCAAATATTGTGGATGGTCCTTGGGCCATATTTCCTTTTTCAGTGGACTATGCAGTCACCAAAAGAATAGTTCATTTAAAAATGATTTTCCTATGGCTGCAACAAGTCTCCTATTTTCTCCTTCCAATCACATTGCTAGTATTCATTAGCACGTGGAATACCTAAAAATACAAATGAACCATTCGTTAAGTGCCTATTATTAACTGGATGCTAGAGACACATTATTTAACCTCATACACTGATGTTTGGAGACAGGTCACATAACACACATTCAATGAGAATAGACCAGAATACTCAGAGACTTAAAGAAGGAAATAACTTACCCGTGTTGCATTCCTGGAGAGTGATGGTGCTGGGATGTGAACCCTGGTCTGGATGGTTCTTGGTCTATGCTTTGTCTTCCCTTTTGGATAGGCAAGGGTTGTAACCCAAGCAATTGAGCAACCCAGGAGGCAAACATCTCCCAAGCGCATAAGCAGTTGCCTACTGTTTGCTAAAGACACTTTGAGTCCGTAGAGACCAAGTGATGCTCCTCTTTTCCAAATCCTCAAGTTCTCTACTGCGTCTCTGCTGTGTGGAGCATACCTTCCTCCTTGAGCCCTGCTCCTGAATAAGCAGGGAGACTGTAGCTTCAACCAACACCTGTTGCAGTTTAGCCTATACACCTGTTTTCACAGGACACTGAAATAGACTTCCTTTGTTGCTGTTAATATGCCAGGTAAAAATTACAAGAGATAAAATGGCATAGGATGTAGAAATGATCATGTTTCCTCTACTCAGGAGAAAGTTCAAGAATACCCTTTCTCGTGTTCCCCCAAGTTTCCCACACTGACCCTCTCAAGGCTTGTCCTCCTAAACAAAACAAAGAGAATGGTCATTCCAGGGAGGTGCTCTCCTAAGGGCACTGCAGCTTCCATGTGAGACAGATCCGCCCTCTTGCAATGACAGCAGAAACAACACATCTTGATACTTTGCTTGGCATCTTTCAACTACATGGTTTCTCAACAACTTCTCTGGAGGAAAGAGGAAGGATTTACTGACAGATCAGACCAGAATATCTGGTCAATAAAGACATCCTGGACTACCTCCTCAACTGCCATCAATGAAAGGAGTCTTTCCTTTGCCAATGAGTTAAGAAAGAAGGAAGGAAGGAAGGAAGGAAGGAAGGAAGGAAGGAAGGAAGGAAGGAAGGAAAGAAGGAAAGAAAGAAAGAAAGAAAGAAAGAGAAAGAAAGAGAAAGAAAGAAAGAAAGAAAGAAAGAAAGAAAGAAAGAAAGAAAGAAAGAAAGAAAGAAAGAGGACCCCCAGGACACTGCTGAGATAAGTTCATGGCAGAAAAACAACCAGGAATTCTTGCTCACATCAGTGACGTTGCCTCTTAGCTATTTTTCCTGCTGTAATTCTGTGTGTATGTATGTAGGGAAAAGGGGGGAAGGGAGAAGGGGAGCATCATCCTTAGCCCTTGTTGTTTATTTTTGGAATGTATAGGGTTTGAGCAACTCAGGCCTGCTGAGGAAACTGCTTTCTGCCCACCATCATATCATGACTTACCTTAAGTCTATTCTTTTATTAAGATTTATTCCTTTATTTGAAAGTCAGATTTAGAGATTTCAAGGAAGAGACAGAGAGAAGGAGAGAGGGAAAGATAACCTTCACACTCTGATTCTTTCCAGATGACCAATATGGCCAGTGCTGGGCCAGGTTGAAGCCAGGAGCTTCCTCTGGGTCTCCGACACAGGCTGCAGGGGCCCAAACACTTCGGCCACCCAAACACTTCGGCCACCTTCACATGCTTTTCCTAGGCCATTGGCAGGGAGACAGATTGGAAGTGGAACACACAGAACACAAACAAGCACTAATACAGGATGCTGGCTTCTCAAGTGGTGGCTTAACAATGCAAGCCTCAACAGGAGCCCACATTTACTGCTTCATGGTTCACTGCTTGTATCTCCTTCATAATGTAAATTCCTTCAATGTTTTGTCTGTGTATCCATTTTTCTATTGCATCTAGTACCTAGAACCATTGTCTGAACACTCAATCATATTTGTTCAGTGAATAAATGAAGCCAAGGTAACTGCCTCCATTCTTAACTTCATCTTCAGTAAACAAAAAGCAGTCACCATTATAATCATCACCTGCAGTATCAACAACTCTTATTCAGTTTTTACAAAGAGTTTTCACATCCATTAACCATGTGACCCTCACTGCCACAGAGGCAAGTGTAACAGGTACTGAGTCCCGTCTGTCCCCTATGCCATGTCACTGTAGCGTATGGGAGAAGGTTAATGGAAAAGCACTGCTTTGAGTCTTTCTCAAACTTCTACTTTATGGAACTTGCATGAGCTGCTTAATGATTATTACAGGTATACTTTTTGCTTCTTCAATAAAACATATAGATTGAATTTTCATTGATTATTTAAAATCTTAGGCTTTCTGAAATCTTACTGTGGAATTCTAGTTTTGTGAACTCCAATGTGGTTTATTTCTACTCACACTGTCTGAATCTCTTTCTGAGAAATGGCAGCATGCATCTGTATGTCCTTTCTTTAGTCCTGTAAGTATAGCTGGAGCTCCAGACTGGTCCATAGATGTACCTGTAGCTTTCTATGGAAATCCATGTGATTGCAAACATGAAGGCTACTGAGCTCCTTTGAAATTCATTCCCTGAAGGAGAGGCAATGTGGAATAGCAGATTAAGTCACCACTTGGGACAGTGGTGTCCTATACAGGAGTGCTGGTTCAAGCCCCAGATATCCCACTATTTATCCAGCTCCTTGCTAATGTGCCTGGGATCACAGAGAAGATAGTCCAAATACCAGACTCCCTATCTTCCACATGAAAGAACTGGATGGGATTCCATGTGGCTTTGACCTGGCCCAACTGTAGCAGTTGTAGATATTGGGGAATCAATTTGATAGAAGATCTCTCTCTCCCATTCTCTCTTTTTCTCTGCATTTCAAATAAAGTAGTAGAACACATATGTATATATGTGTGTGTGTGTATATATGTGTGTGTGTATGTAGATGTGTGTATATATATATATATATATACATATATATATTTAGTGTGTTTATTTGTTACTCTATTATGCCTAGTACCTGGAACTATTATCTGAACACTCAATCATATTTGTTTAGTGCATAAATAAGTAGATAAATAAATATGTATAAAATAAATATTTATATATATAAATTATCTGTATATTCTCTCTAGTAGTCTTTTTGCCAATATATGACAATTCTTTAATGTTATATAGAAATAATCACACTATATTTGAAAACAACATCTACAGGTAAATGTGTAACACCATTTCAATTAACAGAAATGATAAGACCAAAAGAAAATCCACAAAATGTAAAATGTGTTTTCCTTTGTGAGGTTAACATAGGTTTCCCCACCAGTTTGTTCATGTAGGTTGGTTTCTTTTCTTTTTTTAAAAAAAAGATTTATTTATTTTATTACAGCCAGATATACACAGAGGAGGAGAGACAGAGAGGAAGATCTTCCATCCAATGATTCACTCCCCAAGTGAGCCGCAACGGACCGATGCGCGCCGATCTGAAGCCGGAAACCTGGAACCTCTTCCAGGTCTCCCATGCGGGTGCAGTGTCCAAATGCATTGGGCCGTCCTCAACTGCTTTCCCAGGCCACAAGCAGGGAGCTGGATGGGAAGTGGAGCTGCCGGGATTAGAACCGGCGCCCATATGGGATCCCGGGACTTTCAAAGTGAGGACTTTCGCCGCTAGGCCACGCCGCCGGGCCCTGTAGGTTGGTTTCAAATATGTTCAAATAAATCTTTTTACTCATTAATATTTCTTTGATCTGATAAGATAGAGCAAAAAACAATAAGAATAAACCATGAGAATAAAGGGATATATTTTAGAACATCATTTTTATTTTCTAAAATGTTTTGATATTCTGAATGTAGCTCATAAGATGTTCTTTTCAAAGAATAATTCATCATTTACAAATCAGAGTTACACAGAAAGGGAAAGGGAGATCCAGAGATCGTCTTTCCTCTGATTCTCTCCCCAAATTCCTCAACATTCAGGGCTGGACCAGGCAGAAGCCAAGAGCCAGAAACTCTATCCAGATACCCACGTGGGCACCAGGGACTCAAGAACATGGGACATCTTTTGCTATTTCCCAGGTGCATTAGCAGAATGTACCTTTCTGAGCAGAACAGCCAGGACTGCAACCAGTGATCATATGGGAGCCAGGACTGCAATTGGCAGCCTAATGCCTTGCACCATCATATCAGCTCCTATTTTTATTTCTTTTAAGACTTTCTTTATGTATTTGAAATGTGCAGTGACAGGGCCAGAGAGAGAGAGATTGAGAGATTGAGATTTTCTTATATTGGTTCATTTCCCACATGAACTACAAACGGCTACAACGTGCAGGTCTGGGCCAGGCTGGAGCCAAGAACCTGGAGCTCCATCTGTATCTCTCAAGTACATGACAGAGACCCAAGAACTTGGACTATTTGCCTATTGCTTGTTTATGTTGTGTTTCAGTATTTAAGCTGTACCAACTGGTTGTCAGCCTATCCTTTTGAGAATACAACCTATGGTCTCAGAAGTGAGAGTAGATTCTAGAATTTCAAATTGTACTACAACTTAAATTGCTTCTAAAGCAGTGTTAAGTTCCAGCAAAAAGTGTTTGTTTCCATCCATTAATTCACTGAGAAATAGCTCATGGCCAGAGGCTTTGCTTATTTTATATTTTAAACCAAGTATAGGTAAGCAGAAGTAGGTTGTTGCTGCTCAAAATGCACTGACCCAGTGATGTTGATGGTAGTTCAAATCAATGCAGGACAGTTTGAGAATGAAAGTGTGTGTGTGTGTGTGTGTGTGTGTGTGTGTGTGTGTGTGTGAGAGAGAGAGAGAGAGAGAGAGAGAGAGAGAGAGAGAGAGAGAGAGAGAGAGAGAGAGAGAGAAAGACTACTGGCAGAGTCAGGGTTCAAAAATCTTAACACCTACAATTGACTGTACCTCATTTTGTGGAGGCCACATGTGCACAATAACCACCCCAAAGCACAAATGAAGCCACCCCTATGCTACATTTGCTCATTGTCACTTCATAATACATAGCTGTGTGTGGAAGCAGCTGAATCTTGTTTTCTTAAGTACAGTATGGCAAAACTCATGGAAAGTTCTTTCACAGAAGCAGTGATATTTGCCTTCCCAGACACTAGGTCATGGAGGATGTGGGGCTGCATACATGTGATACATTATGTTGTGTGCTTTTTAGGTAAACCCTCAACTTCTCTCAATGATGTTAACTGACTTAGTTGATACCTTTGCCAATCATAATTATTTCAGTGTTGGGACTAAACTGGATGTTCCATTATACTGATCATCTAATTGCATTCTCTATCAATGCATATTAGTGTACAGATCTTATCGCCCCTCAAGATTATGAACTCTTAAGGAATGAAGGTTCTCCCATCCTAACACACTGAATCCTTGATTAATAGATTATCACCCAGACTACTTGCAACGAAGTGGTCTGGGGTCAGCAGGAGAGGGAGGGAGACGGGGAGGAGGCACAAATAAAATACACTGAGTTGTGGTTCTGGACAGGCACTGGATGAGGTATATTGCAAAGGCTGACTTTGCCCCATATTGTACATTATCCTCACTTTAAAATGAGAAAAGGGGAGCAGAATGAGGATGAGTGACCCTCCCTATAAACAGAAGTGTCAAGATCCAAAAGCCTTGTGGTCTAATTCTCTCGGTCTTGTGATGTGGTATTCCAGGATACCACCATGCCCTTTGCTTTCAAAGTCCATCCCAGAGTTTCTGACTTGAGTGGGAACTTCATTTAGAAAAGCAGCAACTGCACTTCCTCTTGACTCTTTACAGGGTCCACTTCCATATCTGGCAGGAATTTTCAGTCTACAGAGCACTTTGTTTATTCTGAAACTTGGCTTTGAAGTTTAAAGCTCACTTGCTCCTGACCTTTCTTCTCCCTCCATGTGTCAGTCAGCTTTTTTGTTGTTGTTACTATTACAGAATAACTGACATAGGCTACTTATAGAAGGAAGGATGTTTATGGTTTATGGCTTATGGTTTTGGAGGTTCACAGTCCAATATTGGGTAAACTGATTGGTTCAGCATCTGGTCATGATGGTGTTTTACTGACATATTCCTGGGGTGGACCATGGCCCACAAGGCCAGAGGAAACATGCTTCTGTCTCTGCATAGGAAGTCAGTGCGGTTTAATTGTGGGACCTCAAGTCTAACAATATAACCCCAGCCTGATTACTTCCCAAAGGCCCCACTTGTAAACTTTGGAACTTCTACTTAGTACTATCAACATAAGACTTTGGGGACAAAGCCTTTAACACATGGGCAATTGACAGATACCCACATTGATATGCAAACCATAGCACCTAACTCCAGTGCCCAGTTTCCAATGCTGGCCAATGGTTGGTGCCAATGACTTATGATCAGTTGGGTTTATATTTAAACCAAACCTGCAAACAAGAAACTCATTCTGAGAATTCACATACTTCGACATTGCCCAAGGCAAATACTGGTAAATGAAGGAAGCATGAATGTCTCTCCACAGTCAATGAAGGCTTCAAAAAAGCCAAGAGCAGGAAATTTATAGAGAATCCAAATGCATTCTGTGCTTTTCATAAACAGGAACTGGCCATAGTACTCTATGATGCCCATCTTTTCAGTCAAGTTTTGAAGAATTTATTTTTCTTGTGTTTTGGAGAGAGCAAGACTTAAAGACATGTTTGCTCATTAATCAGAAACACAATGAATGCCACTTTTTACTTGAAACTAGACTTTCCTCCATAAGCACTGAGCAGCCACATGGAATGAAACACCCTCATATGTACAAGGTGCAGGGGTTTGGACAATCCAAGCCATCTGCTTCTCCTTCTCCTGATGACCTGGCCTTGCCTCTGGTTTTATGGGTATGGCTGAGTGTGGGAAAGGCACATATTTGCCTCTTTCTGAAAGAACAGGCCAGAGGAAACCTCTCTGTGCCTCATAGCTCCACCTACCTTAACTTCCTCTGCTGAATTGTTCCATATTGCATGGCACAGAAGCCACTTGTTTGGGATGGAGATTAAGTGAAGTTTTGCCTTTCCCCACAACATTTGCTGCATTTTCCCATCTGAGTTGTTTGGGTGTGCCACATTCTCTATTTCTTTCTTTTCTATGTTAGACACTTGCCAATTTCACAGCCAGTCTTAAACATGTTAGGACTGTGTGCCTTGGGGTCATTTGCCAGTTTGTGGTTGAATGCAGAATCATTTCCCTGGCATTGAGAGGATATTTTGTTGGGAAATTGGGTGCCACAATGGTAACAGATCTGACTACTGTGCTGAGCTTTACCTTACTAGTACAGGATGGTGCCCCAGTTCATGGAAAGAGGTGAGACATGAGCAAGTGAGAGAAAAGTGCTTATGGCCTGGAGGGAAAGGTGTGTATGGACTGGAGAAGAGATGAAATGGTCTAGTTAGTATGGGAAACAATTTTTCAAAGGCCATTTGGTTATTTCTAATACTATTTGTAATCCCTACAAGTTATCAACTTAAAATTAATTTGCTATAGATGTACTGAATTATGAATCTTGCCCACAGTTGACTCAGCAGGGTTATATTTCATGGAATGGACATTGCCTATCCCTGGTTGAGGCCAATAAGGTGGCAGTAGGAGAGAATTTAGCCAAGAGCTTTACCTTGGGTGAATGCTAAACATGAAATGAATAGACTTGCTTGTGCTATTCCTGACAGATGGTAGTTTAAGTGAGATTTTCCAAAACTAATTTGATTTTCTTCCTTGATTCTCTAAAATATTTCCATGGATCAAAGGCTTAAATAAAAGAGTTTAATCTCTGTGGTTAGTTTCAGGCAGTGTGGTTGTCTGGGGAAATGTCATTTCAGGTCAATCCAGCTCTCAGCACCTAAGTAGCTGCTGATGTGTTTGTGTGAAGGCCAATCCAACCAGATTGCAACAACCTCATACCAACCCGACCAGACTGAAGCAACCTCATACCAATTAACCAATTGGATGGGAAGGTGGTATATTAGCAAAGCAGAGATGCATTTAGTCAAGAGGGACGCCAAAGAGAGAAAGGAATGTTTTTTTTTTCAGATTGAATGCTCATATCCCAGTTCCTAACTTCCTGCTTTCTGGAATGGAAGCCCAAGCTTTGGCACTAGCCCACCTGGCCATGGAGCTGTACATTGCTCAAACCTTCACAATGTCTTGGCATGTGGTCAATATGCCTATCTGGGTATGCAGCTGGATTCTGAAATTCTCAGTGGCCTTTTGGCATGGATTTATGCCTGTTAGCATAGAGTTTTGCATGTAAGTGTTACTGCATGTCTTGCCACATAGGCAACGCCTGGTGCCCATGGCAGGAGAAGGAGCCTCCATTTCATTCACCCAAGGTTATAACTAAGTTCAGTGAAACATCACAGCATCACCAGATGTCTGTGTATTGCAAAATGATGCTTTCAGTCCATGAGCTAAGAAAACTCAGGACAGCAGTGACTGACTGAAGTGATTAGCAATTCCCACAACTAACTGGCTGCTTCTTATCGCATAGTCACACAGCGGCAAAGCAAGGCAGGTAGAGGGTGTAATTTCTACTCCCTCTCTCTCTCTTTTTTTTCCCACTGCTTGCTTAGTGTGCCTGGTTCTTGAACAACAGCAATAAGCATTAGCTGAATGTTGATTAGGTGCCAGGAAGAGACTGACTCACGTAAGTTTTACTGCAGCTCAAGATGTGCAGTCTTATTCAACTTTTAAGCAAAGCAGAGTTAATTCAGAGATATTCATTATCTTGGTCACGGAGACACAGCTAACAAGTTAAATCCCGTATCAGTTTTAGCTGATAAGTCCATATGCATGGCTATATAATGGCACTTCCCAACACTTTCCAAACTCTTCTTCCTAAGAGTTTTGATGGCAATTACAGCAATAGACACAGCTTCTAAGCACCTGGAATGTCTAGGATACAATGTAACTGCTTCCAGATTAAAAAGTACTCATGCAAACTAGAAGTTTCTTTTTTTTCTCAGTTTGAGCAAAAGGAATCTAAGACTGACAAGGCAGCTCCATAGTACTGGGTAGCTGTCACAATCCTCTTCCCCTCTGTGTGAACCAATATGCATTTCACAATGCATGCCCTAAGCTGGCAAGACAAATAAAAGTGGGGCAAGACAGGGCACACCTCCAAAATGACACATGCAATTTTAATAAACACTTAGTCATAGGACCACCCATAGCAACAAGGAGAGCTTGGGAATTGGCCTTCGCTCTAAACATTCATGTGGATATTCAAAGTCTAGTACTAAAGAAGCATTAAAAAATAAGAGTTGATATTAATTGTGGCATGGTTCTAAATTATTGCCACATGTCTTAAGGCAACACTTGGAAAAAATGGGCTAGATCTCTAACAGAAGGGAAGCTGGAACATTTTGGAAAGAATTTATCAAGCACTCTAAGATACAGTAAAGTCACACTCTAGGGAGAAAGTTGAGGGAGGGAGAGGGAGAGAAAGTTGAGGTAGGGATGGAGGGAAAAATTTGAGGGAGGGAGGGAGGGAGGGAGGGAGGAAGAGAGAGAGAGAGAGAGAGAGAGAGAGAGAGAGAGAGAGAGAGAGAGAGAGAGAGAGAGAGAAGAGATAGAATCTTAGATAGATAGAAGAGATTTGTAAAGATACTAGTAATTTATATTTTACTCAGTTCTTGGAGGCCATTGGCCCTTGGACCAAGCTGGTCACCTGGCCCTTAACTTGACTACAATAAAACTTGGAAATATAGGGCAATCATAGATTTGGCTAAATACCGACTATCTCTTTCATGGAAATTCAGTGTAAAACTCAGAGATTTGTGACTTTCCTTGAAGATAAAATTTAGCAAACTCAACCCAGCTTTCTACTGGGACACAATAGGACTTTTTAGCTGCCCCTATAGTCAGAGAAATAGGCTTTCAGAGTGTGCCACTCATCGTTTTGCATTCCTGTTGGGGGATCTAACATCTTTAGGATGTAGTTTACGAGGGCAGGCATTTAGCCAACAGTGAAGATGTCTGCATCCTCCATCAGGATACCAGGGTGCAGGTCCCAACTTCAGCTTCTGACACCAGCCTCTGCTGAGGCAGATCGTGGGGGTAGAAATGATGAGTTAGAATGGGAGCTCTCTCTGTCTCCCTGTCTCTAGCTTAAAATATAACAAACCATTAATTTAAGGTTCTTCTAATAAGGTATTTTTGATGAGCCAGGGTAATCTGTCTTGTCAATAGAGTTAGAACCATTTCTCCCTACATACACTGCCCTGCATTTTCCTCTGTGGCCCTACATACTCCCCCGATGCATTACCCTGTGAAAATGACTCTGATGTGTCCCTGCAAAGTTGACTTTTCATCTCTAAAAAATTGTCATGGAACATCTCTTATGGGTTTTGCAAATAGTTATTAGAAATATTTTCGTTTTTCAAAATTCAATCAAAGCTCCACGAATGGCCATGATTTCTGTTTTAATTTGATTCATGGAGAGTGGATAAGATTTTTAATCTAAAAGCCTTAATTGAAGTCTTGGTCTTACATTAGTTATTTGACTAAGGATATATTTTCTAACCTCTCAGTACACTCAGAAAATACTGATAAAGGTGGTCAGGATTAAGTGAGAGACAATTTGAGAAAGTGTTATAAATGCCACACTGATTCAGTGTCCATTATGGCTCTGTTGTGAATTAGATTTTCAATGATTCAGCATTTTCTATGTTTTATTTTACTTTGTTTGGCTTGACCTAAGAAAAACCAAAGCAAGACAAGAAATGCATTTCTAGATATCTGGAAGGGGCAGATATCTTCATCTTAGATGAAAATACAATGCACTTTTATGTGTTGAGGAACCAGGGCAGAATAAAAGTTGAAGATTATGGAAAAATTGAGTGAAATACTACATACAGTTGACGTTTTAATTTTCAGATTCCCTTGCAACTTCACCCACTCTCACTAGTATTTATTGGTAACAAAATCAAGAACTTTGGTGCTATTGTGGTTGTTTGGAGACATGCCAGAGGGTGCAAAACACAGTATTCATGTTTCAGTTCAGGTATCAATATTCAATTGATGCTGAACCAATGGGACTCTGCCTTCTACTTCATTCAGTTCTTGCTCTTGCAATTTTTCTATTTTTCTTGTGCTTTTGGTTGGTGCTTTTACTTTTTCAATGGATTCTAATCATAAGTATTATAGCATTTCCCAGTGTCCTTAAAGATGAAATATTTGTGTTACATGAGTTTTGGCCATAAATTTGTTGCTAATTAATCGTGTGTGTGTGTGTGTGTGTGTGTGTGTGCACGCACATGTGTGCATATGAATGTATACGTATATTTAACTAAAGTATCATTTAAAAACACATAAAACAAGCCTTGGCTTTTCCAGGCCATTTGGGGAGTGACCCAGTGCATGGAAGAACTCTCTCTGTATGTATGTTTCCATGTCTTCCTGCCTTTCAAGCAAAATGAAATAAGTACATTAAATGAAAACAACCAAACAACCAGAAACCAACTAGTGTGGCTTTGTTAAAGTGAGCACGCTGACAGGGTCATGCTTGATCTCTAGGCCTGACTAGATGTTCTGTTCTCTGCTGCTTGCAGGCATCTCAGTCCTGACTTGTCCCAGGATGAGAGGTGGAGAGCTAAAAAGCTTTTAGCTGATGAGCAGCCATTTAGCCCATCTGTGCAAAGGCTCAGTGCTGCTTCTCCGTTAGCCTGGAGTCCCTTTAATGACGCGGGCGAGCACATAATGCACTTTGCCCTGATGTCTCATTACTTTAGGCACTAACCCTTTGTCAGATGCACCATCAATATCTTATTAAATTCATCATTATGCCCTTGACATTGTTTTAATAGCCCTGGCAACTGCATGATAGAAATAAATAAATCACGAGCAAGCAGAACGGAGCGTGAATTTTCCTTTATGTGGACTTTCCGACTCAATCCCCTATTCACTTTCTCTTTGGTTATAAAAATAATGCAGCAATCAGTCACTCTTCTTCAATTGGGAGCACTAAAACAGGAGGGTTTTGTAGCTGTTTTCTGGACATTGGTTGCAGACTGTATCCATGATCCAAGCTTCTGAACATCAGACAAAGGGTGTTTGCCCAGTCACAGCAGAGGGTGAATTTGGCCTCAAGACTTCTCCAAATGTAAACAGCTATTCCAGGGACCTGCTGGGAGCTGTGTCAATATTCTTTCTCTGGCTAGCTGGGAGCAGCATTACCTTTTGGAGTTGACCAAGCACCCTGTGTTTCTGTCTTTACAGTCTTGACTAAACTGAACCTCTCTGAGAAAATTTGCCTTTTCTTTAGCTTTCTATTTTATTTAGCAACAAATGATGAGCCTTTGATCTCTTTTTAAACCATTTATTGATGCACTTACATTTTTTCCCCTAAAAACCACACTGTGGCTCTCTTTCTTAGGCTATAAATATTTCCCTCTGGCTATTTTGGAGTCAGATCATTTGTGAATCTAGACAGCACTCAGGCCAGATTAGGGTCCTTTTATGTACTGTGATGGCCAAGGGGCCAACATTCTTCAAACCACACTTCGAGAGCACTCACCCTTCCATGCATACACCTGAGAAGCATATGTAACCACGGGGTAAAATTTTGCTCTTAGAAAGCAAAGCTGTACTCTTTTCAGCTGCCCTCATCCCGATGAAGGTTTTGGGTGAGTGGGGTGGGTCACTGGAAGGCAGTTGAAACTTTTCTTTCTGGAAGTTGTATGTGTGAGCACACACCAGAATACCCTGCAAGCCCAGATTCCTGGACCTATACTATAGTTTCTGGTATAGTAGATTTGAAACAACACCTGATAATTAGTATTTTGCACAAGTTCCCAGGTAAGATGACTGCTACAACTTTGGGGACCCCATTGAATTAGAGTTCCATTACTTCAAGGTAGGCAATGACTTTGCCAAATACCCTCAAGGCCTATGCCCAAATTTTCCATCGTATCATTTTACCTATGGATCCAGGCAGGTCCTCAGCACCTTATAAGTAAGAAAGAGTATAGGGAATGAAAAATCTTCATCATTATGAATAGGAATATAAATCAGCAGAGTTTCAGGGACAAATTGGAAGGAGTTATTGAAAATGTGAATTCAGAGCTCATACTAACAATTGTGTCACTTATTTGCCTATGTGCATAGAAGCATAGATTTGTGTGTCAGTGCAGAAAGGGGTAATTCAAACATCCATGAGTAACAAGATGATTCTGTAGGTTGTGCTATATTCCTATGTACTAAGCAAGATGGCTTTGTATGTGCTAGGATGGACAAATTCTTCAAAACATGTGAATATAGGGATGATGGCAAGACGCAGAAGAATACGGAAACAATATGAAGTCACATATGTAGTGAAGAAGCAACTGCAGGCAATGTCTTCATGTACATAGGAATAATAATGCACACACAAACTGAAAGGGCCTTTCAGAATGTTAACTTTGCCTGGGTAGGCTAGTGATGAGACTTTTTTTTTGTCTCATACAGTCAAAGACCATTTGTGCCTTTTCATATTTACCTCCTTACATTGTCCACTCATACAAATTTCAGATCATGAGAAAGATAAAGATAAAAGAACTAAATGACTACATAGCAATATGAACTTCACCAAGGAACATTTCTGCATGTTCCCATGTACCTTATCATGGTCCCTGTGGCACTCTGCATGTCGCCTAAAGTTCTTTAGAAGGGACTCTGCCTGCTCGTCAAACATTGCAGTCTGGCTTGAAACTCCTGCCCTCTCTCCTGGCAGGCCCAACTCCCACTCTCTTTACCATTGGTTACATATTCCCCTTAAAAATAAACCATTAGCATCATTTTATTTTATTTTTATTTTATATTTAGTTGATTTCCTTGCATTCTTCCAATCCCAAATCCTGACACCTAACAATAGTGTCTTAGAAATGCTCAGTCAGCTCTGCCTTCTTCCAGGAGGCTCTGGATGAAGATGCTGAATAGTCTTGTAATGTATCCTTTCTGTTTGTCACATCATGCCACAGCTCAGTGTCTTCATCTCCTGTGTATTTACCTGATTTTCCTTAGAAATGTCTTTTTGAAAAGAAACATACTTTCTTTCAGTTCTGCTCCACGAGGCAATCCCGTATCCTTGCCAGAGCTTTGCCAGGCTGAATCCCTGCCAGGCTCCCTTGGATGGGCTGTCAGCCCTTCTCCATCTCACTCCATATGGAGCGCTTGTGAATGATTTCCCACAGTCTGCTCGCCGTTCATCAGCAGCAAGTCAAGGCGTCCATGTGCAGTACATATTTCTGAAAATGAAGAATATTTCACCCAAATAGACATAGCAGTAGCCTTCATTCCCCTCAAATCCTTATTTTGTTCCCCTAATACAATATTCTGAATAGAGACAATATTCATTTCCTTAAAGCTGGTTTCTTAAAATGTAACCTGCAGGATGGTATATTAGTGCTTTTATTTGACCGGGATGATACTCTGCTGTCTCTGCCCTCAGACCAGAGAGGGTCTACCCAATAAGTAGTTGGACTTGACTGGACTATAAGATGTTGGACTCTATGCTTGGCGTATACTTGCAAAGAGGGAATTTCAACTGAACTTGAACTGTGGTTATGCAACAGGGTGGAGGAACCCACCATAGGGGGAGGGTGGGGGGGAGAATCCCAGATTCTATGTAATTACAACATAATGTAATCAATGAATAAATTTAATTAAAAAAAATGTAACCTGCAGGCAAGTTACCTGGATGTCTTATGAATGAATGAAGGTCTAGTGTGGGGTCCAATAGTTTAAATTCTGTGAAATTTTTACTTCAGATAAGAGAGAGAAAGAGAGAGAGAGAGAGAGAGAGAAAGAGAGAGAGAGAGAGAGATGGGGGAGAGAGAGATCCCATTCACTGGCTTGTCCCAGAAAACCCTGGCTGAAGCCAGGAGCCAGGAACTTGATTCAGTTCTCTCATATGAATGAATGGCAGGAACCCAGCTCCTTGGGCCACCGTTGATGTCCGTAAGGGTTTATGTTAGTGTGAAATCAGAATCAGAAGCAGAGCCAGGACTCCAGGTCAGGTACTCTGATTTGGAATGTAGGTGACCTGAGCAGCATCTTGATGGGTGGAGCCAGTGCTCATCCTGGAATTTTCATTTCTAACTTGCTCCCAGGTAACAGTGGTGCTGCAACTCCTATAGACCACACTGAGCATTAAGGTTCTGATGAACATCAGGAGGAATCACTCCCACCAAAACTGTGTAAGATGAAATAAGACTAGAAAAATCACAAAAAGAAAACCATCTTCCTTATATAAAAAAAAAAGTACTCAATGACACTTGCTGAAACACAGTGAGACTTTATTCAGAATCATCATGCTGGATTAAGGTTCTCTGTCTCTCTTTCTCTCTCTCTCACACACACACACTCACACACACACACAATTAAATTTGCAAGATGCTCCCAGATTGACCTAATGAGATACAAGACGCAAGGGTAGCTTCTCTGCTTGGTTCTACATTTAGCCACTGAGAAGCTGTCTGGAAGAAGCCAGACCCATAGGAGGAAGCACTGTGTGTTCTCATCAGTGTGAAGTTCAAGGACAGTGGAATTAATTCATGGCATAATCATACGAGACAGAAGTTTCCTCAAGGAAAGGGATGTGAGTGAAAATGGCACACAGTGTGTAGGAACATTAACTCTGTTAATAGCATGTCTTTTTTTTTTTAAGATCTTATTATTATTGGAAAGCCGGATATACAGAGAGGAGGAGAGACAGAGAGGAAGATCTTCCATCCGATGTTTCACTTCCGAAGTGAGCCGCAACGGGCTGGTACGCGCCAATCCGATGCCGGGAACCAGGAACCTCTTCCGGGTCTCCCACGCGGGTGCAGGGTCCCAAAGCTTTGGGCCGTCCTCGACTGCCTTCCCAGGCCACAAGCAGGGAGCTGGATGGGAAGTGGAGCTACCGGGATTAGAACCGGTGCCCATATGGGATCCCGGGGCTTTCAAAGTGAGGACTTTCGCCGCTAGGCCACTCTGCCGGGCCCCAACAGCATGTCTTGTATCTATTTTTCTTAGTTTCCTTTTGTATTTTTAACTTCACTTTTAGTATTGTTTGCATGCTAAAGTTTAGAGATTGTTGTTGTTTTGCCCATTTTTGCTTAATATTGTCTGGATGTAGAATTATCATTAGAAGGACTATTTGCAATATAAGGTTATAAATAAATAAATAAATAAATAAAAGATTTAAAAAATGCGATGTGTTCAGTGACCTTTATGAGTTAGCATTATATTTTATTTCTCATGTTTGAGGAACTCATGTTTCAGTGACCTTTATGAGTTAGCATTATATTTTATTTCTCATGTTTGAGGAACTCACTGTAAATTTTTGTGTGGAAAATGGAACTGAATTAATTGTCCCACATGTATCATCTCCATAACACTAAAGCCGTTTTCTTACACTAATTTGAGATGAAGCATTGATTATATAGTAAGTATCCTACGTATTAGAGAACATTTCTAGTTTTAGAAAATGCTGTTCTATTGATCTATTCATGGATCGGTTTCGCCCTATTTTAGTTACTGAAACTTTAGCCTGGGCCAGCCCTGAAATTTGCCACATTCAGGGGAGTGAGCCAATGGTGAATTACCTCTCTTTGTTTCTCACTTCCTCTCTCTTTTACTTCCTTTCTGTTTGACTTTCAAATAAGTAAATAAAAATCTTTAATAATGAAAAAAAAGAGATAAGAGTGAATTCATTCTATCAGATTAAAATAATTGTGGATGTGTGTTTTCTCTTAGGGCAGTTAATGTCTTGAATTTAGTGAATGACTTCTTAATATTAACATATCCTTAAAATTTTTGAAGTAAATCAATAGTGGGAGGATCCATCAATATACTATAATGTTACTAAATTCTGTTTAATAATTTATTTTAGACTTTTTGAATGAAATCAATTGATTTCACTCAGTCTTCTCATTCTGAACAATTTTTGTGTCATAAAAATTGCTTGTTTTTTCTTCTTCTTCTATGCTTTGTAAGACTTTAAATAAATTATCTGCTCTTTAAACATATGGCTGGGCCTGGCAGTGTGGCCTAGGGGCTAAAGTCCTCGCCTTGAACGCGCTGGGATCCCAGATGGGCGCCGGTTCTAATCCCGGCAGCTCCACTTCCCATCCAACTCTCTGCTTGTGGCCTGGGAAAGCAGTTGAGGACGGCCCAATGCTTTGGGAACCTGCACCCACGTGGGAGACCTGGAGGAAGTTCCTAAACATATGGCTGATTTCATGTGATAACACCTGAATACTTGGTATTATATCATGTCTGTTTTTCCTTAATGTTTGTGAAGATCTATTCATTTATTTATTCATTTTTGAACAAGTTAAAAGTATTCTGTATAAACTAGTTCAATGGGATTATCTGTCTTTTACAAGCTTAGGTTTGTTGAAAGTATTTTCCTAGAACTTACCTAAATGTTTGGACTTAATGTATTGCATTGAAATGAGCAAAGTTGGAGATTTTCTTTAGCATTACAATTTATGTAACTAATTATTGTCTTATTCTATGTTATTGTAGTTTTTATTATTGAGATTTTCTTGTGATTTATCAGTTTATTAGTTTTTGTAGAGTACTCAATTTTAGTAATTTTTAGTAATTGCAATATCTTTATTTTTCAAGCATACCGTTTCTCCTTTTAATTTTATTAATTTACTTTAATGTTATTGTGTTTATTTTTGTTTCTTTTTAAAATTGGTAAATCAAATAATTTTATTCTTGTCTAAAGATGTATTATTTAAGGTTATGAACATTAGTCTTAGCAGATTTACTTATTTCTAAATATTCTGACAAGTATTTGGATTGTAAAACATTTTGTTTAGGATTCTCTTTTCGATTTCTAAAATTACCAACAAAAATTATTGTTTTCTTATATTGTAGTTAATATTTAATTTTGGTGCATTGTAATCAGAGATGTTATTTGTACTGCTTAACAGTTCAAAATAGAAACGTGACTTTGACATGGGATAGATAACTTGATAGGGTCCTGGATCCCGCTCTGCAACCTATCCATCTATCTTCCAGTCAATTAACTCCCTTCCCAGAATTTAGCCCCCCTCACCGGGGACTTGGGGGAAGGGTCACACAATCACCCCCCTTCCACAAAAGGGGTCAGCAACTGGGAGTATGGGAGTGTCTCCCAGCCCCTTCTCTCTATCTCTCTTTCTCTCTTTCTCTCTCTCTCCCTACCTTTCTCTCCCTCCCCTGCTCTCTCTGCAGAAAGAGTGTTAAGGAGCTATCTCTCTGCTTTCCTCCCTAATACTTGCCTTTCCTCACCCATTCTACTCCTGAACTGTACCTGGGTATGTGTACCTTTTAAATAAGCTATTACATGGTACACCATGTATGTGCCTATAGTTACAATACTACTCAAAGGAGAAAGCAGGAGTCTATAATAGGAATCTAGAAGTTGGCTTTCCTTCCACCTTTGCTTTATGGTTTCACTTCTTTTAGTCCTTTTTATTTTTTAAGGTTCATTTATGTTTATTGGAATGGCAGATATTTAGAAAGAAGGAGAGGCAAAGATCTTTCATTTGTTGATTCACTCCTCAAATGGCTGCAACAGGCAGAGCTGAGCCGATCTGAAGCCAGGAGCTAGGAACCTTCTCTGCATCTCCCATGTGGGTGCAGGGTCCCAAGGCTTTGGGCCATACTCCACTGCTTTCACAGGCCACAAGCAGGGAGCTGGATGGGAAGTGGAGCAGCTGGGATGTAAACTGGCACTCATATGGATTGCTGGCACTTGGAGGTGGAGGATTAGCCAATCGAACTATCAAACTGGGCCCTTTAGTCAATTTTTAAGACTACTGTGGGCACTCAAAGGCAACTTTTACATTTTCAGAGTTGAAAATTGTAAATAAGGCTAACCAAACATATCACTAGTTCTTTTTTTAAAAAAAAATTTGTCTTTGTTCATCATGAATTGGGAAGTTGAATTTAAATCAACTTACATGTGCTTCTTTCCCTGTTTTTAATGTAATAAATACAGATTCTGTGTTATTGGGGTAGATGCCTCATCAGGATGAGATCATTCTAAAATGCTCATTTCCACTTAAATAGGTGACTTTCTTTGTCTTTATTATTATTATTCTGTTTAATGTTCTTATTATTACTTCTATTGCTTCATTATTAATATCATTGCCAGTTGTTTTATTGTTGTTTATTGTGGAAGGCTGTAACTGTCAGATAGGTATGCATTGCCTGAGCACCTGCTCATTTTTCAATATACTTCCAATCCAGCTCTGCTAATGTGCCTGTGAAAGGAGCAAACTATGGCCCAAGTCCTTGAGTCCTGCCCCAGGTAGGAGACCTAAAAGAGGATCCTGTTTTGGATGAACCCAGCTCTACTGGCTGTGGCCATGTGGGGAGTGAAGCAGAGGATGAAAGACTCGCTGTCTCTATGTGTCTCCCCTTGTCTCTGTAAATTTGTCTTTCATATAAAATATATCTTTAGAAAATAATATTTGAAGGAATCTCAGATTAATAGTAAGTTACAGAGAAGTTTATAGGGAATCTAGCGAACACTTCCCCAGCCTTTCTCAGTGATCAAGGTTGTTGAGTGTAGTGTATCCAAAAACCAGAAAATGTAATTTAGATTGGCTTTGCCAAATATATGTGCTCTCCTTACTGTGGGTGTGCAGAGTTTGTCACAAGTGCTATGTGTGTACCACCACTGGAAAGACAGCAGGCTCTGTACTACCACAAGGTCCCGCATGTATAAGATTGATGATTTTTCATTTACCTTGAGGGTTACACAAGTTTACTGTAAAACTTTCTATTTTGATTGTGGCTGGTGTTCCATGGTGTCAAAGGGACCCTTTGCTGATGGTGCAGAAGTTGAAGAACACTTGAGTAATTTCCAGAATTGGTTATTGTGAATAAAATTGCTATAACACTCATGTACAAGCCTTAAAATGTAAACTTAAACTTTCATTTATATGGGAAAAATTACCAAGTTTATAATTACAGGACCATGGAGTAAGTTCATTTTTAGTTTTAAAAGGCTGCCAAAGCATTTCTCAGAACGTCTGTACCACTTCTATTCCTACCAGCAACATGTAAGTGATCCAGTTTCTCTGAATCTTGGCTAGTACTTGGTGTTACAACTACTTTTTTTTTCCATTTTAGCCATTTTGAGATATTTGCTGTGATATCTCATTGTGTTTTTAATTTGCAATTCCCTAATGGCTAATAATGGTGAATCTTTTTTTCCACGTGGCTATTTGTCACCTGTGTGTCCTTTGAAGGGAAATGTCTGTTCATTGCTCGCCTATTGCAAATCGTGCTGCAATAAACATGGGAATGCAGATATCTCTTCAACAGATGGATTTCATTTCCCTTGGATATATAGCCAGGAATGGGATTGCTGGATCATGTGGTAGTTCAACTTTCAGTTTCTTAAGACACCTTTATAGCATTTCCACAATGACAGCATTTTTTTTTTTTTTGTATTCCCATGAAACACATACAAAGCATCCATTTTCTCCACATTCTAACCTGTATCTGTTACGTTTTGTGTTTTGGATTATAGCCGGTCTAACTGGAGTGAGGTACTATTTCATTGTAGTTTTAGCTTGTGTTTTTTAAATTATTGCTCATGTCATGTGGAAACAACCTAAGTGCTCATGCACTGACTAATGAATAAAGAAAATGTGGCACATATACACAAAGAAATATTATTCAGAAAGAAGGAAAGAAAGCAAGAAAGAAAGATGGGGAGAGAGGAAGAAAGGAAAAAGAAAGGAAGGAAGGAAAGAAGGAAGGAAGGGAAGGAAAGAGAAAAGTGTCTTCCAGCCAATGGTTCACTTCCCAAACGGCCACAAAGACCCCGACTAGGCCAGGTCAAAGCCAGGAATCTGGAACTGCATCTGGGTCTCCCACATCAGGGACAAGGCTCAAGCACTGGAACTGTCTTCTGCTGCCTTTTCAGGCACATTAGCAGGAATTTGGACCAGACATGAAATATCCAGGACTTCAATTAGTGCTGACTTGGGATGCCATTGTTAAATGGTTAAACCCATTGTACCAGGATTCTGGTTCCAAGGATGAAATTGTGTAATTTGACAATGGTTAAACCAGGATTCTGGTTCCAAGGATGAAATTGTGTAATTTGACAATGGTTAAACCAGGATTCTGGTTCCAAGGATGAAATTGTGTAATTTGACACCATATGGATGAGACTGGAGGTAGTTACGTTAAGTGAAATAAGCCAAGCATTGGAATATATCACATGATTTCATACATTTGAAAAAATGTTGGTCCAATATTAGTTAAATGCAAAGTTGAGGTTCTGAGATACTAGGAAGGGAGTAAGGAAGAATCTATGAGGAAAGATTGATTAATAGGGCCTACGTTATAGCTTGACAGCAGAAGATGTGAAATCCTATTGCAAAAAATAGCACCTAGAGAAAGTGTGAGTATGCTGTACATTTCTTTAAAAAAATAAGATAGGCTTTTGAATGTTTTCAACGTAAAAAATTAAATGTTTGAGAAGATATATTTATTTTGATTGTATACCATTATTGGAACTTCAAAGAATAACCTAATACATATGCATGATTTTATCTATCTGTGAAAAGAGTTTTAAGAACAAAAGACTTAGAAACATTTGAGTTGCTTACTGAGTTGTAAGCAATTTTTAAGTATTTTAGAAACAAATGTTTCTTAAGTTCCCCTTCATGCCTTTATAAATTATCCTATAAAACGAGATATGTTAGATATATGCCCTTCAATATTTTCTCTCAGTGTATAATTCGACTTTTAATCCACACAATATGATTTAGTAGAGCATTTTTTAAGATTTTTGTGTGGTTCAATTTTTCCTTTAATATAGCATACTTTTTATGTTAAATCTGAAAATTCTTTACTAATCCTAAGATCCTGAAGATTTGCTCCTTTTTTCCTAAAATTCCCATAGATTTACATTGTATATTTAAATCCATTATGTATTTTGAGATTTTTTTAAAAATAATGTTTAAGGTTTAGCTTGATTATGAAAAACTTTTTCCCATTGCTTTTCATTTCCCCTGGGACAATTTGTTGAAAGCATTCCCCTCTTCCTTTGAGTTACTTCTGTAGTTTTGTCAAAAGTCAATTGAGCATATTTTTGTGGATCTTACTACAGGTTCCCGCTTTTCTTTCATTGGCATACATAACCTGTATCCCGCCAACAGCACTCTCCAATCTTAGAGCTGTACAATAGATGTGTTTTTCCTGAGTCTTGTTTATTTGAATGGCTGAGAGACAGAGAGACACAGAGAAATTTCCTAGCCAAGACTGGGCTAGATCAAAGCCAGGAGCCAAGAACGTGAACTGTGTCATTGTGGTGGTTGGGATACCAGTACTTAAGCCATCGTCTGGTGCCTGTCAGGGTCTGCATTACCAAGAAGCTGTGATGGTGATTGGAGTTGAGACTTGACCCCAGGAACTCTGACATGGCATGTGGCAATACAACCACCAGGTCAGATGTTCACCGCCCTTTGTAAGACTTAGATTAAGAAAAACAAATGCTTTCCACTCTAGGACTTTACAGATAATATTTCAGCTGTTTTACTGTGGAAATTCATTTTAGAATAAGCCTGTATATTTCTACAATTATCTTAGTGGAATTCTGATGGGAATTTTGCTAAATATTAGATTTGTTTGGGGGGAACCAACAATATAGTATATCCAGTTTTCTAATTCAGGAATATTGTATATCTATCTAATTATTTAGGGTTTTAATTTTTATTAGTATTTTGATAATTTTACATATAGATCTTGTGTGGGTTTCATTAGTATTTTATACTTGGGACGACAACTATAAATAGTAATGTGTTTTTAAAATGTACTTATTTAAAAGCATTCTATGATGTCTCATTCTGTGTATATATTGTATAATAGCTAATCAGAATAAATACATTATCTTTTCAAGCATTTAACATTTCTTTAACATCCAAAATCACTGTCCAGGTTTTTTTTTCTGTTAAGGAACATGTAGTACATGAACATTACCTATATTCATCCCCCTGTGCCTTAGAAGCCCAGAACTTTGTTTCCTGTCCAGCTGTAACACAGAACCCATTAGCCTTTCCCCAACTCATCCTCCACACTTCCTCCCCTCTTCCCTCCTCAGTCTGTGATAATCACCACACACACACACACACACACACACACACACATTTTAATTTAAGTAATGTATATCTATGGAATGTAACTATTTCCTTCATAACAAGAAGACTTAACAAATGACATATATTGGTTTCTTAAGTCAGTCTTCTTCAAGCAAGATGGAATACATGGTTACTTTCATATCAAAAAACACGGTGAAAATCAGTGGATGTTGAAGTTTTATCTGTGCCTCAATCACTTACCAACAATTACCTCTAAAACCAACATGTTGATCACGTGCTGAGACCTAAGTCTTCAGGAAGAAAAATCAAGACAAATACCTTTAACTGTGTCTCTAAGATTTCTAAAATAAATTTTTCGTAACATCTCTATACATTAAAGCAGACCTAGCATATGTCTTTACATATTATAGGGTAAATACACTGATTATGTTTCTTTTCTTATAAGATTCATTTAATGATAACTAGGATAATTTATTTGGCCAACTGGATTCTCTAATACAAGGAATGCCTTGTGTATTAGTTATCCAATAAAAAAATCCATCTTCCACAAAAACTGTTTGCTATAGATGAACAAGGACATGTGTACACAGTTTAAAAATAAATATTACACAGGGACAGTAATCATAGCAATCTAGTATCCAACTTAGTACTAACTGAGAGAAGGAAACCCTTTCAGAATGAGATTTTATTAGAATTTATAAGAAAAAGTATAAAACAGCAATGTGGCTTACTCCATGATTTTTGTGACATATTAATCGCACAAAATAAGTAAATGTGCCTTTTTGGAGAATGTCCATTCATATTGATCCATCCTCTTTTATGGCAAAAGAAGTTATTGTGAATTTTACTATAGGACAATGAGTAAAAAATGCTCTATGTTTTTAAGGGCTGTGAGGTCAGTTACTTTTTCAAACTCGTTTTTATCAGTGAGATCATGTGATATTTGTACTTTTGGGCTTCGCTTGGTTCTCTTGAGATAATAACCTTAAGTTTCATCCTTGTTATTGCAAAAGACAAAGTTGCATTCACCCCTGGTTGAACAGTATTCCACAGTGTATATTTGCCACATTATCTTCATTCACTCACTGGTAGATGGACACTTAACGTTATTTTCATCTCTTGGCTATTATAAATCATGCTGCAATGAACATGGGAGTGCAGATATCTCTGCAACAGATGGATTTCATTTCTCTTGGCTACCCAGGAATGAGATTGCAGAATCATATGGCAACTCTAGTTCTGGTGTCTTTAAGAACCTCCATACTGCTTTTCACAATGGCTGTACTACATTTTCACTGACATTGTGCAAGTGTTCTCTTTTTCTTTTCGCCCATGCCAACATTGTTATTTTCTTTTTGAGAATAGTTAGTCCAGTGCAGTGAGATAATTTTCATTGTGATTTTGTAACAATGTAGAGGGAAACACTGTGGATGGAGTGGATGTACAAGGGGAAATCCCTGTGCTTATGGAACCATAGAAAATAAAATTAATGGAAGTACAAAAAATGCACTTCTTTGTGACTTTCTTGTTAGTCAATAAATTAATTAAAAATATGTTGCTTTGTTTTCAGGTATTTGACAATTTTGCAAACTTAAATTTTCATTTTCACTTTTTTGAAAGGTAGAGAGACAAAGAGAGATCAAGAGATGGAGAAATATCTACCACCATTAGTTCACTCTCCAATAACTTGCAATAATTAGTGTTAGGCATGGCTGAAGTCAGGAGCCTAGGACTCAATCTGCATCTCTTATGTGAGTGACAGGTGCACTAGCACTTGAGCCATTCTCTGCCTGCCAGGGTGTTCATTGGCAGGACACTGGATCACAGGCACTCCAATGTGAGGTACACACATCTCCACTAGCTTCTGGACCACCGTGTCAAACTCTCACCCTGTTTGGAGGTGTTACTGCTATTTTCTATTATTGATTTCTAAAGAATATACTGTCCATTATTTCAATTTTTTGGTTCAAATTTTTGTTGTTTTGTTGTCTCCTATAAAAATCCCAGAGAAGACATGTGTCAGTGAGTTTTCTATGAAATATTCAAGAAAATGTGTGACTTGCTGTTATTGAGTGATATGTCCTGCTAAGATCAATCAGATCATGTTGCTAAAGGATGTTTATGTCCTTGTTGAACTTGTTGTTCTGTCATTCACCAGGAATGGGATGAAGTTCTCAAATACAATTATGGATTTTTTTTTCTTTTTTTTTTTATTGTTAATTATTTTGCATTATGTGACAGTTTCATAGGCTCTGGGAATCCCCCCCCTCCCTCCCCCTCCCCTCCCCCCGGTGGATTCCTCCACCTTGATGCAGTATTACAGTTCAAATTCAATCAAGATTCAAATTATGGATTTTTGTATTTCTTCTTTCATCCTTTACAGATTGGTTTTCCACATAATTTAAACCTCTTTTTTGTTGTTTTACTTACTTAAAATATGTGTCTTCATGGTACATTGAACCTCAAATAACTATGCCATTGTCTTAGTCCATACTGTACAGCTCTAACAGAATTTGCTAGACTTATGATTTACAAAGAATGGAAATTTATTTCTTACTACTCTAGAGCCTGAAGGACTCAAGGTCAAGGAATTGCATCCTGCTTAAGGTCTTCTTGTTACAGCTTTTCATGGAGAGAAGAAAAGTAGAGAGAGCTTAAGAAATTGAACTTGCATTAACTGCCCTTTTATTTGCTTTTTCTATTTTTAAATAATTGTTCATGATACTTTCCCTCCTCTCTCCTTGCTTTCCTCTTTTAACACCCCCTCATGTTATCACGGTAATACAGGCCTTTAGTTACAGTTACAAGTTTAACATTTTGCTATTTAAGTGTACAATGGCATTGTAGGTTTTAGATAGAGGTAGAAACTAGTATCACATGCCCACTGTTACATTGAGAGCCCTCCTTTTATTCAGGAGTAGAGATCCATAGTGTAATGTAACTTCACTTCCTAGCATGCTAGTCTACATTATACAGTTCATCTATGAGAAGGTACAGACACACTTGGTCACCTATGTGTGTGTATACTTGGTTATCTATTTTATATTTTGCCTGAAGGTTCTTATATCAAAGAGAATAAATGTCATTTGCCATTTTTGGGACTGGCTGATTTCACTGAGCACTGTGGTCTCCAGTTGAGACCATTTTGCTGTGAATGGTAGAATTTCATTCTTTGTTATGAACATCTGTCCAGTTGCAATCAGCATTAATCCCTCCGTTAGGGTGGAGCACTCATGGAATAAACACTTTCTATGAGTCCTCATCTCCCACTGCTGTTACATGGAGGATTCAATTTCTAACACATGACTTTGTGAGGACACATTCAAACAGTAGTAATAACATTGCTATTTTCTTCAATAATTTGATTTCTCTGAGATTAACTTTACCTGATACTGTTACAACCACTCCTGATTAAAAAAAAAATTAGTGTTTGCATGATGTTTTATTTTCAACCTGTTTCTTTTTAGAATTTCTTATACTAATTATACTATTAGATCATGTTGTCTTATCCATTTTGTGATTTTCAGTTTTTAACTGATGCATTTAAGCTATTTAGATTTAAGACAATCAGCTATAGTTAGGGCTTCATTTTGTCATCTTCTTATTTAGTTTAATCTTTGTTTCTTCCACATTTATTTGTGTTCCTCCCTTTTCTTATCTTCTTTTTTTAAAAGATTTATTTATTTTTATTACAAAGTCAGATATACAGAGAGGAGGAGAGACAGAGAGGAAGATCTTCTATCCGATGATTCACTCCCCAAGTGAGCTACAACGGCCGGTGCTGCGCTGATCCGATGCCGGGAACCTGGAACCTCTTCCGGGTCTCCCACACGGGTGCAGGGTCCCAAAGCATTGGGTCATCCTCAACTGCTTTCCCAGGCCACAAGTAGAGAGCTGGATGGGAAGTGGAGCTGCCGGGATTAGAACCGGTGCCCATATGGGATCCTTGTGCAATCAAGGCGAGGACTTTAGCCGCTAGGCCACGCCACCGGGCCCTTCTTATCTTCTTATATACTATTTATGTACAGTAGAACAGTTATGCTTATGCCAACTTTTTACCAAACATCAAGCTGTTCTTAAACATCCTATTTTGCATAGTGTTTTATTTTCCTTGTATTATACTGTCTGTGCTTAAACACTTCAAGTGAAATGTAGAACACATCTCCATTTAGCTCCATGTTTCCTGTCCAGTATTTTGCTGCGATAAAACACAAGCACTATGAACCTGTCATTATTAACAATCAATCAGAACATCCACAATAGTGCATAGCCTTTCCCATAGTGCAGTTCTGGCATACTTCATCACCTGCAAAGGAAACTGTGGCTGTGAAGCATTCACTTTCGATCCACTTTTTCTTGTCCGTGGAAACCGTTAACCTTTCTGATTGTGTGAACTTGCCTATTATAGCTATTTCTGTCATTGAAATCATACAAATTTATGCCTGACTTCTTCCCCTTAGTGTAAATATTTTCAGATTAATCCATGAATAGGACATGTATATATATATATAATATTTATACATATACAAATATTTATACATATATATTATATATACATATATACAAATTATGTATATATAATTTTAATGTGGACAGGAAGGAGGGTAGGGGAGAAAACATCACCATTCCCCTAAATTTGTATTGTGAAATAATGTGAAAATTGTTCACTTTATATAAGCAATATTATTTTAAAGAATTTTTAAAACGCAGATTAACAGGCAGGGGGAGAAAAAAGGAGGTGGGATAGTGGTGCAACAGATTAATCCTCCACCTGCAAGTGCTGGCATCCCATATGGGAAGCAGTTCTAGTCCCAGCTGCTCCACTTCCAATCCAGCTCCCTGTTTATGGCCTTGGAAAGCAGTCAAGAAGACCACCCAAGTTCTTAGGCCCCTGCTCCCATCTGGGAAACCTGGAAGAAGTGCCTCACTGCAAATCAGCTCAGCTTTGGCCACTGAGGCTGTTTGAGGAGTGAACCAGTGTGTGGAAGATCCCTCTTTCTCCCTATGTCTCTGTAGACTCTGCCTTTTAAATAAAAATAAACAAAACTTTGAAAAACATTTCTTAAACATTGAAAATCAGATCAGGAAAATTTATCATCAGGCCATTAAAAATTCCAGAATAAAAAGCTATAAAAATAACAACCCAGTGAAAGAAAGGAATCGAAAGAGGAAATTGGAACAGGAGATTTTGAAGACCTCAGAGACACGTCTCACTGTTGGAGAAATACCCAGCTTAATAAACAATGAAAGGGTCACACTCAATAAGGTCACTGCGAAATTCTAGAATATTAATCATGAAAGTAGATGGCGGGAGGTAGGAAAGCAATTAAAAAAAAAAAAAAGAAATCGGATATTGAAAGTTTGAACACTTCAGGAACAGCCCAGGCCTGGCTTATTTGTCCCTGTTGCCTGGTGCTGGCTGCCTGCTGTGCCTCACTGTGAATGGCTGTGCGACATTTAAATAGAAAACCCAAGAATGTCAAATGATTTCTATAGGTCGTGTTATGAGGATCAATCTGGGTAGGAAACACTCAGGCCAGTAAAAAGTGAACAGCCACAGGTAGAGTGATGCACGAATAGAATGCTCTCTTTTCCTTTCTTCCCCGTAGCATATTTTACAATCTCCAAAAACTAGTGTTCTATGAGCTGCAACCTGTTCCGGGTGTGCACTAAGGTATTTCTGGGTGCCAAAATAGTGGGGCAGCTGAAGCCACTTCTGCTTGTGACATGGTTATTTCACATCTAGCTCCCCGATATTCTGCTGATCCAGCTTCCTGCTAATGTTTTTGGGAAAGCAGTACATGTCAGTCCAAGTGCTTTGGGCCTTGCCACCCACATCGGAGACCTGGGCTGAATTCCCAGATCCTAGACTCCTGACCCAGCCCTGTTTATTGCAACCATGCGAACCAGCAGAAAGAAAATCTCACTCTGTCTTTCTCTTTTCTAAATCTCTGTCAGTCTGCCTTTCAAATAAATGCCAAAAAGGCATATGATATCCATTACATAGTGTGAATTGATCCTCTGTAAACTATTTTTAAAAGATTTATTTTTATTTGAATGGCAGATTTTACCGAGAGAGAAGGAAAGAGAGAAAGACAGGGAGAAGGAGGGAGAGAAAAATCTTCCATCTACAAGTTCATTTCCTAAACTACAGCTCATCTGAAGCCAGGAGCTAAGAGTTTCTTCCATGTCTTCTATGTGAGTACAGGGACCTAAGGAACAGAGTCATCCTTTGCTGCTTTCCCAGGCCATAAGCAAGGAGCTGGATTGAAAGTGGAGCAGAGCTTCTTTCCATTGGTTCATACCCCAAATGGCCACAATAGCCTAGGCTGGGCCAAGCCAAAGCCAGGAGCCTGGAGGTTCTTCTGGGTCTTCTAGGTGCATGCAGGGGCCCAAATGTTTGGACCATTATTTGCTGCTTTCTCAGGCTTGTTAGCAGGGAGCTGGATCAGAAATGGAACAAGCAGGCACTGAACTGCTACCCACATGGAATTCTAGTTTCACAAGAAGCAGCCTACCCTTCATGCCAAAATGCCAGCCTTTAAAATTTTATCTTTGAAATTCATTGCTAATTGCCCTTTGAGGAAGGCACACATTGTGCAAGCAAGATGTACTTAGAGACACAGAAATTCAGGAAAATCCTAGGACTGGCCAGAGTATGGGGAGACCCAATATCCAAACCTTTCCCAGGTAATAATGAGAATTTGCTGGTTTGCCTTTGGCCTACTTCAGGGCACATGTTTGGTTTTAATTAATAGTGCAGACTAATGAAACACTTGGAAGCACAGAGCTGTTTTACAATTACTAAGAAAAAAAAACCAAAACTTTCCTATTACAAGGCTTCATTTCTAACACATGTCTCCTTATTACTTTAAGGTTTGCTTTTGTATTTTCCAATGGCTTAAAATAAATGTTTCCTAGAGAAGTCAACATATTTATTTTTAAATTTGGAAGAAACTGTATTCTTGGCTTTTACATAGTTTCTATTTCATTTTTGGTGGTGTAGTTTTTTTTTATTGTTATTGTTCTGAAATTTCTCTATTTCTTATTCCAGTAATGACTTTAACCTGTTCTTTTATGTGTATATGCCCATTATGAAACTAAGTACTTTCTAATGAACTCACTGTCATTTCCATCCCTGGTTGCATTTGAACCCAAACAATGTCCTCCTGTCTTTAGCAGAAGCCTGCGGCACCAAGCAGCACACTTTTCAGAGGCCCCAGGAGTCTTACCCATGAACCCTTCCATTTACCTAACACAGCTGTCCCAGTTTCACATCTCTGCCCAGTCACATCCCCTACTCACCCCTGGGAAGAGGGAGCAAAGGAAAGCTAGGTCATGTTTCTGCTTATAGTCTTTTTTTAATATTTGATTTCCAATTACTTTTTAAAACTCTTCTGGTCAGTGTACAAATAAATGCATGTGGTTTGCTTCAGGGATCAAGGCTGCTCTGCATTAGAAACAGGCCAATGTTGTGAGTGGTTCGAATTTATCCTGGATGACCATCCTAAACAAATGGGACTTAGCACAAGACTTGACTTCAAAGGGCAAAAGTGACGGTTAAGTGGGGGGAAAAATGATTCCCTTATAATTCAGAAGGAGATGGTAAGTTTTATGCAGACCAGGCGCATCATACTGGTACACAAAACTGTGCCCTCTCTCCCTCTGGCTTTGCCTTCTGAGAAGTAATGAGACAGCAGGGAGATCAACAACTCGCAGAGTCCCCTCTCGCTAGGGAGGCCTTACTGGTGTTCTTTTCTGCTTCTACTACTTCCTCTCTTCTTGATCCTTCCCATGCTCTGTCTCTTGCTCCTTCTTCTTTTATTATTATTATTGCGTCATTTATGTTCCTATCAGCATTATTTGTGGACTACCCCACATTGGAAAGAACTCAAAAGCTTCTTGAGAAGTTGGATGTATGGCCAGTGCATGGGTAGTGAAAACTTTCATTAGGTCTGGGGATTTAGCTGAGATGGGGTTCATTTATTTTCCAGAAGAGGAAACAGGACAGACCCCGTAGGCAGTAGCATCTTGAGTGGTGATGAGGCAGGGTTTATAAGCCCTGGAGGAGGGCAGGCATTAGCAGGTCTTTGTTGTCATGATGTTTTGTGGTCAGAGTGAAGCAAGTTGTCTTTCTTTTGCTGACTTTGTGACTTTCCAAGTGAGTACTCATGTTGGGGCCAAGCCAGATGTATTCAGGCTTAGCCAGATGCTTGGCAAAGTGGTTTTTCTGGGAACTGATTGCTCTCTGTAAAGCTTCTACCCTTATCCTATATACCTCTATCAGGTTACCACTATAGATGATTTGCATTTGCTTACATTTTCTGTACTATAATTTTCAGGCCTGAGCTATTCTAAGTGAGGTCCATGGCCTGTCTGCAATCCTCACACTGCTGGTTACACTTAATGAAGACAAAGAACTCCCAAGGAAATAAATATGTCGCCATAATAAACCTACTGAAATTCACAAGGTGTTCTGTAGAGTCAGCCATCTGTTGATTATATCGTAGTGAAGATTCTTTCCTCAACTGAACTGTTGGGTAGTACTGCTATGGCCCACAGTAGAAGGAAACATCCCTGCTGAATCCCAAAAAGATCAGCAAATTAGTTGGGGTTGCCAGCAACAGCACTGCACCTGACCTAGCTCAGCAAGTTTCCACAGTTTAATCCTCCCAGAAGCTAGAAACAGAGGCTCTAATTGCAGACCCAAAGACAGCAGCAAAGATGTGTGGGACCTACACGCTATGATGCTTCCTCTCCTCTGGACCTGGGGGCTCTCTCTTTAGAGTGACCAAAATCCAAGATGGTCACTGTTTAGGAAAGCCATGAATGGAGGAGGGTTAGACTCACACGTAGCAGTCAGATGATGCACAGTCGAGGTAACACACTGAACACATAAAATAACAGAATCGATTTTAGTAGTAGTCATAGTTGCTGCTCTGGACAGATCCCAGAAGAAGACAGAGCTCACAGGAAAGCAGGAACCATCCAGGACAACCAACCAGCCAGGAGCAAAGCAGAGACAGTAAGGCACCCAAAGGCCAAAGCCTTTTTGGCCTAAGTAGGTTTCCTGCTTGCTGGGTTTAGAGTGGGCAGGTGTGTGGCACATTGTGGTTTGGGAGGTGGTAACCATGGCTACCTGTATGGTCTGTGCAGGGTGTGTGGCTTATGCCAGCTTGGTAGGGGGGTTGCTACAAGCTGTGACATAGGGTCACCAGGAGGAATTGCATGTGGCAGATACCCACACTGACCCTACTGAAGGACTGGGAGGGGGGAAGCAGTGTCAAGAGTGCTTTAGGTCTAGCTCTGGTGTGAGACAGTCCAACATACATGCAGAGCAGATGCTGGGACAACACGTTTTCAGAAGAATTTGCTACTCTGTGATTCTGTGAACAGGACCAACAGGATGTCTTTGCTTTTACTGATGGTCTCTGTTCTCTCCTGACTCAGTATCTCATAGTGCTCATAATACTCATAGCACTGCCTTAATAGAAACCTAAGGTAGTACTTAAGGTTACTGTTATGTTGGTAAGAAGAGTCAGAGGTACCAGGAGCCTAGAGTTATGGAAGTACTGCATGAGGCTTTTGGGAAACACCAAGTCTTAAACAGCCTGCTGGTAAAATCCTTTCACTTCTACAGGCAGTATCGGCATAAATCACAGAGCTCATCACTATAAAAAAAAAAGAGAAAGAGCAGTTTAAAACAAACCAAATTAATTGCCTGAGGAACAAATCTGCCTTGCAGATGTGTTTCAACGGCATGCATGTTGTCTTTATACACACACACATATACTCAGACATCACCTCCACATATAGGTGGATGTGAATATGCTATCCTCATATGTAGATGAATACACTCCTGCATGTATATTATCATCCCTTAGTATTCATAAGGAATTGATTCCAGGATCCCTAGCAGTTACTCAAATATCAAGATGTCCAAGTCTTTTATGTAAAATGGTGTAGTATTTGCATATAAACTATGCAGGTCCTCCTCTATAGTTTAAATCCTCTCTAGATTACTCATAATACCTAATCCAAATGTAAATGTTATGTAAATAGTGTTATATTGTATCATTTAGGGAATGATGACAATAAAAAATCTGCACATGTTCAACACATTTTTCCTGTATTTGAGGATGATTGAATATGTAGATGCCAATCCAACGGGTACAGAGATCTGACTATAATATGTACACACATTTATACACAGATAGCTATATATACACATACATACATACATCTGTAGGTATGAATATGAATATGCATGTATGCCATATGTA
This sequence comes from Ochotona princeps, assembly GCF_030435755.1. Taxonomy (NCBI): domain Eukaryota; kingdom Metazoa; phylum Chordata; class Mammalia; order Lagomorpha; family Ochotonidae; genus Ochotona; species Ochotona princeps. The sequence continues at coordinate 56,413,957 of NC_080845.1, forward strand.
TTTGAATTGATCCACATTCTATTGCATTGACCAGTATGCATTCATCCTCTGTTGTAAGAAGTTACTACAAACTTGGGAGCCAAGAAGAAATCCATTTCCTCCTGAGGCCAGAGTGCTCATTGGGCTTTCCTGGGCTGCCCTCTGGATGTCAGCAGGGCTGTGCTCCTTCCATAGGCTCCAGAGAAGCATCCCTGTCTGGATCCTCCTCCCAGCCTGCGGGGGCTGCCAGCCCTCTGATCCAGGGCCACATCCCTCCCAGCTCTGCCTCTGTGGTCACACCGCCTCCTCTTTTGTGTACAATCTTCCCCTCCTCCCTGTTGCAGAGACACATACTGTTGCATTTAGAGCCCTCTGGGAGAATCTCAAGATTCTTCTGTATTGAAATCCTTTGGGGAGGGGTGGGGAGAATCCAAGTACCCATGAAACTGTGTTACACAATACAATGTAATTAATGAATTAAAAAAAAAAAAAGAAATCCTTGACTTGATCGCCTCCATAGGAAGTTATAGGCATGGGCCACAGGGATACAGTTGGCGCTGTTATATTTTGCAGAGGGTAAAATAATATTTTATAACAGATAACTCAGATTTTGCCTGAAATACAAACTTCTGTATTTTCTTGAAAAGTGCAAAGATCTAGACATGTTGGACCCAAGTTCTGAACAAGAACATAGTGGCATGTTGATGGTTCTCTGAGCCCATGTTCTACTGTTCTACCAGGACATCAAGGAGCAGGTCATTACTGTAGGAAAGATGCTTGGTGGTCTCATGGTTCTGAGGGCTGGGAGGTCCAAGGGCATGGGGCAAAGTCTGGTAGGAGCTTCATTTCATGGTAGAGAAACACAAAAGCACACGTGAAAGAAAAATGGGTTGAGCCCAGCATTGTGGTCCAGATCATTAAACTACTGCTTGCAATAGCATCCCCCTATATCTGATGCTGTTTTGAGGCTTGGCAGCTCTAATTTCAATTCAGAAAGAATGGATGAATGAAAGAAAGAAAAAAGAAAGAAAAAAGAAAGAACAAAAAGAAAAGAAAAAAAGAGGACTAAATTATTATGAAAGCAATCCATTGCTGAGATAATGGTATTAATTCGCTCATAGTGGTCTCGTCACTTCTTAAAGTTCCTGCCACCTCTCAACATCATTGCACTGATAGTAAAATTCCAACCTGAGTTTTTAAGGAGGCAAATCATATCTAAATCACGTCAGTGGCATCTGTTCCATTTAGGGATGCATTGTGAAATCTGTCATATTTATAGTACTCAATCTTTAAACTCCAGACTGAACTGCACCACTCACACGCATCGTTAAGGCAGAGCATCAGAGACATCCTCATGACAAGGTGTATTTGAACGAGCTCCAGTAAGTAAATCAGCGGGGAGAAGACCAAGGTGTTCCAAGTAGGTGAGCAAAGCTCAGCAGATGGAAGATGCTAGGTGCTGAGTCTCTGTGGGGTACCAGATTGATTATCCTCTATAGACAGGACTGGGGTGTTGTGTGGACCTGGAATTCAGAACCTGAGAAATCTAATCTTCCTTGCAATTGTCATGTCATTAACTCTCTCTCAGGATCCGCTACGTTGGCCAGCTGATTCATTTTCCATGACCCTGCAGGGTGCAATATGTGAGTCCCAGCGACATCTTGCAAACACAAAGAATAAAGCAAAAACCACTAGTACTCATTGATGTTGAAAGCTAAGCATAGTATTCTGATGGCTAGTATCATGGCTCCTAAATTTTTTTGACAAAGTATTCCTTCTTTTCCACAGATGAATCATCCCCAATTTAAAAACTTTGGGGACTAAAATGCATTTTATTAGAAAGAAATAATAGTAAGTCAATCACCAGAAAATGAGTTCAGCTAAGGTCAGGCTGACATTCTTTTAGCTTTTCACTGAACCAAAAGGAGGAAGTGGGAGCAAAAATGTGTGGCTTGTGATCCCAGGTGAATTCATGTCTTGGAACAAAGCGGTAGTGTGTGTAATTCTTGTGTGTGTTCTTGTTTCTTCTTTCTTTCCCTTTCCTTTCATTCTGCTATATCTTGTCTGACCTTATGCCAGAAACAAATATATTCTATGATTTGGGGAAGAGGAGAAAGGGAGGGGGAAAGGCTTTATGTTTTCAATTAAACTGTAATTATTTGTGGTTGAAAAGTTGATGCTATGATGAGCCAAGGTAAGCAATCCAGGATCCTGAGGAGAAAAATCTAGCAAACAAAGGTCTTGGCCATGATTTACTAAGCTGTTTTTCTTTGGGGAATGATAGTATGTGTATTAAGAGTCAAGAATATGGTTTTTCTCTGGGGATAAAATAAGGAAGAATTCAAAAACAGAGTTCACGAAAGTCTTGAATAATAAAATATGTGATTGTGAGCTTTTCCTCTATCATAGCTTCAAAGACTGTCTTTAAATTCTTATTCACTAATTCCACAAATAATGAATGATTGTCTATGCATCCTGGCACCAAACGAAGTGGTAGGACTATTTCCATGCAAAGAATTAGAATAGTGATTGCCAAGGGTTTGGAAGGCTAGGTAACAAGAAGATACTGTTGATTGAGAATAGAGTTTCAGTATTGTAATATGGAAAGTGTTCTTGGAATAGATGAAATGGACGGTGATGGTAGCACAATGGCATGAAGGCATTTAATTTTTGTAATTTGTACACTGCAAAATGGTGAAGATGGGATATTCCAATGTGCATTTTACCTCAACTAAGAAATGATGAAAATTTAAAAGTATCTGTGAAAATTTTAAATGACATAAGGGGTTTTTGGAAAGTTCACAGGAAATGGAATTGGAAGATAAGTTTAGGTACGTCTAAAATTTAAAATCCGGGCCCAGCTTCATGGCTCAGTGGCTAAATTCTCACCTTGCAAGAGCCAGCATCCCATGTAGGCACTGGTTTGTGTCTCGACTGCTCCACTTTCCCATACAGCTCTCTGCTTGTGACTCAGCAAAGCAGTAGAGGATGGACAAAACCCTTGGGACCTGGACTGGCATGGGAGACCTTGAAGAAGCTCCTGGTTCCTGGCTTCAAATCAGCTTAACTCTGGCTGTCATGGCCACTTGGGGAATAAGCCAGCGGATGGAAGATCTTTCTCTTTATCTCCCCTTCTCTTTGTAAATCTACCTTTCCAATAAAAAATAAGTAACTCTAAATAAATTATAATCTGTGAATATTTTCCCACATAATTCATTTTACATAAACTTTTTAAAGACTGCATGTACGCTAGTGGGAAGTACAAATGTTTACCGTATCTCCAAAAAATGAGGAAAAGGCACCAAACAGCACAATCTGGGGAGAGATCCAGGTTCAGCATCCTAGAATGGTTTCTGCTGAGCATGGGTCACTTGCATGTCAGTATAAATTTGAAGGAGCTAAAATGGACCATTGCAATTCAGGGACCTTCAGTGAATAAGAAATAAAGTGAAAGAGAAGTGATTTGGACTTTTATTAATGAGATAGGATAATACAGAAAGGTTTCGAGCTGAGAATGATTATGATCTCATTGATGTGGACCAGGCCTCTCCAAAGATCTGATGATAGCTTTCACCATGATGTAGCAGAGGCCACCACAAAGAGCTACACACAAGCAGGTCATGACTACCTTCATGGTGAATGTGCAGGTAGACATGTTTTTAAAGCTGAAGGTCAATGAGTGCTCTTATAAAGACTTCACACTAACTAGAACCAAGAACAGTGATAGACAATTGTGTCCCAGCTAAAGATAATGGGATATGACTTCATGGGGGAAGACTGTGGTAAGGAAGAGTAATGAAATGTCACACCATCCATGAAGTACATAAAATGAGACAAATAGAATTCAATACGAGCTGAGATATATGAGCCAAATAGAATTTTCGTAGCACTAGTACAGGAGCCTCATTATCCCAAGGTTTTTATCATGATGCTCTAAGGAACACTGTTTTTATCCCTCTCCCGGAAGAAAATGAAAGCCATGCTGCCATCTGAAAGAGCATTCATTTACTTGTTTTTTGGTTTTTTGTTATTTATTTGAAAGAATGAATAGGGGTGTGTGTGTGCGAGAGAGAGAGAGAGAGAGAGAGAGAGAGAGAGAGAGAGAGAGAGAAACAATGGTCCAACCTACTAGTTCACTACCCAAATGAGATCAGAAACTAGGAATTTGGGCAGACCTCAGTTCTGAAGTTAGAATTCAATTTACGTGTCCCACCTGGGCAGTGACCTGTGAGGACCCACTACTTGAGCCATCACTGTTGCCTCCCACAACATAAAAGAGAACAGTGGTTTTATATCATGCACAAACATGAAGAATTTCTTTAGTTTTTTTTTTTTTTTTTTTTTTTTTTTTTTTTTTTTTTTTTTTGCTGTTGGCTATTCTCCAAAACAAGTTTCTTTAACTTCTTTTAACTTCAATCAACAGCAATGATTGATGTACTACCCCTACCCTAATACAGACCCCTTGATTGTGCGAAGGGTTCAACTTTGCACCTGTACCTATGACCCTTCAGGAAGAACTGGTACAGTGGTCTAATGTGTTAAGTTGTTTCCTGGCACACTGACAGCCCTTATGTGCATTGGTTACAGACCTGGTTACTCCACTATGATCCAGTTCCATGCTAGGGTACCTGGTAAAGCAGCAGAGAAAGGCTCAGGTGCGTGGGTCCCTACACCCATGCGGGAGATGTGAAAGAAGCTCCTGGCTCCTGGTTTTGTCTTGGCACAGCTCCTGCTGTTACAGCCATTAGAGGAATGAACCAGGAAATGGAATGTCCCTCTATTTCTGTAACTCTGCCTTTCAGATAAATTAAAAAATACAACCTAAAAAAATTCTTAGAGCAAGCAAACAGTAAAAGCTAGCTAGCTATCCTCCTGCTCCTTAGATGCAGCAGCAATCAGCTGCCATTGTTATTCAAGCATGAAAACAAGTTCTAATCCTTTATTCAAAGCAGCTTATTAAAATGGTAACCCTATAAACACACATTCTTTCTTGGATTTGGAGATATTATTGCTAAAAATAATGACATTTTCTACATATTGCTACAGAAAGAAGTTTACAGGTTTATAGAATAGCATCCATAGCTTGGGAAAATTTTTTCCATACGGAGAAGTGGAGGAGTCCTTCAGATGACACATGGCTGGTGATGTCTGGAGTCACTTCACACAGATTCACCAAGCACTTTGTAAATAGGTCTTCTTCAGTTCACACTCAAGAGCATGTTGTCCTTGAAAATCACTGTGATGCTAGTAGTTACACCAGTGGAATGACAACATAGCAGGTCAGGGCTTTTGTTTTTCCCCATTGACAGAAGAGGTGCAGAAAAATGAAAAGCACCTCACTTTTAGTCCCCATTCTGAATGAAACAGAATAAAATGTTAGGACCTGCATTGTGGCATAGCAGGCAGAGTCGCCTATGTGTCCCAAGGTGTGCTAGTTCAGATCCAACTCCTGTTAATGGCCCAGGTGAAGCATTGGAAGATGGTCCGAGTGCTTTAGCCCCTGCCACCCATGTGGGAGACCTGGATGAAACTCCTAGTTCCTGGCTTCAGCTTGGCAAAATCCTGGCCATTGTGGCCATCTAAGGAGTGAACCGGTGGATGTGAGGCCTTTTTTTTTCTTTCTGTTTCTCCCTCTTTATCTATAATTCTGACTTTCAAACTAAACAAATAAATATATTTTTAAAAAATTCTGTCTGGGACTGGGCACACAAAAGGGAGATTTAACCCTACCGGCCACTTTTGGCAGGTGGGAAGGATCTCAGCCTAGTCCTTCAACTCGGGAATTCCACTGTGCCAGCTGTTTCAATGCAGCTTGCTCTATCTTGGGTCGGATGGCCAGGGTGCCAGTGGTGCTAGGTGAAGCCCTCTGGTGACTAGCTCTGGGAACTTGGGGGTCTGGGCCTATAAGGGGTCTGGTTGTTGGCACTAGTGGGGGCATGTAGTAATCTGACAGTTCATGTTCAGATGATGAATGACTCTCGAGGGACTACCATGGACATTGCCACTGTTCTAGCAGGTGAGAAATTATTCTTGATGGACATCCATGGATAAGGCCACCGTACGAATAGGTGAGAAATGACTGCGGAGGGACTCCCAACAACAAGGCCACTGTATTTGTAGGCATGCATGGTAGTTTGGAGGGGTAAAACCAGAAGACCTTTATGTGTCAGACTGATGGCCCAGCCTACATGGGAGACCTGAACTGGACTTGTTAGCATGGAACATTGCTGACCATCACATGCCAGCCCACATGAAAGCTAGAGCTTGGGCCAGTCTGGCAGGGCTAGATGCCAGTACCTGACAGTGAGTGTTGCTGGGCCATGACACTAACCAACATGTAAGAGAACCAAGTCTGGGGGTGGATTCTGTGGGGAATATATGGGCCCAACCAAATGGAAATATAAGTCGTGCTATTTAGCTTAAGTGTTGGGGTGGTGATGGGCTGAGCTGGGCATGACCATGTTACCCTCCGATGCTCACCAGTACTGAGGCATGTTCAGGCTGCAGCACCTGCATGAGCACCCTAACACAGGCTGTGGGGCTGGCTGAAACATCCATAAACTCATACAAAGGCCAGAGTGGAGGGACAGACTATGCCAGATAAGGGCCTGGCACCCACTGGCATGCATGGGATCTGGCTCTGGGAGTGGGCCTAGTAGGGGAGCTTGGTAAACTCCCTTAGAAAGTCATAACTGGTGAGCACGTGGTTCAGGTCCGGGGATTGGGCAATCTGGGCAAGGTAGCTCCATCTGTTGGCAAGCGTATGGGTTGGTTTTGGAAGGGGGCAGACCAGGAAGGGCCAAGCAAACCTTAGCCCACCAGTGAGTGCAGAAACCAGGCTGGAGTGCAGGTCATGCAGGCTAGGCTATCTCATCTACTGATTTGCATGAGCCAGGGTTGGGAGCAGACTGAGTAGGGCCAGGTTGCAGTACCCACCAGCGACAGTTGGGATTGGGGACTGGCTGGATCAGGCCAGGCTGTAGTATCCAAAGGCAAAGGTCAAGAGACGTGAGGGACTGTGCCAAGCTGGGTGAGAGCAACTACTGGCACGCACAAGATCTGTGGATGGGAACAGGCCTGGCTGGGGAACTAATGGAATGCCCTGGCTGGGTTGTGGTTCCCACTGGGGAACTGGGTTGTGGTTCCCACGAGGGCTGGTGTTGGGGCTGCTATCTGGTCTGGACATGGCTGCAGTGTTCCTCAGCACAGGTGTGGGCTGAGTCTGGGGTGCACCAGATTGAGCTAGACTTCAGCACCTACTGGTGATTGTAAGAACCAGGGTGTGCATAGGATGGGATTGGGTAGGTCTCTGCCCCTACTGAGCCATGCTTGAGCTTTATCTGTGTGTGGACCAGGCTTGGCATGGCTGTAGCACCCAACAGTAAGACTCAGAATGGATGAAGGCCGATCAGGAAAGGCCATTATTCCTGCTGGGACAGGAGGTAGATTAAGTAGGGCTGGCTCATGCACCCAACAATGGGCATGAAGATCTGGCATTAGGAGGGATTCTGATGGAGGAGCTTGGAGAACTCCTCTGTTGGGACATAGCCCCTGCAGGAGAGCATAAGAAACAAGAAAGGGAGCAGCCCAGACCAGGCCACGGAATGGTACCTACTAGCATACATTTGGCTCAGGTAGGGAGCAAGCGGATATCATATCACCCGCAGGCAAATCTGAGAACCAGAATGGTGTGTGGGTCATGCCACACCAGGCTGGGCTGCAATACCAGCCAATTTACATTAGGGTTGGGACTGGGGGTCAGATGGCCTGGGCTGGGCTGGGCTAGGCTGTAGCCCCCACCAGTGTGAGGTGGAATTGGGGATGGACCGAGTCAGGCCATCACCCACTGGCAAATTCCAAGGTGAGGTAGGCCATGCCAGAGTAGGCCGTGGCACCCAAGCACATGTGAGACTCAGCAGGGAGGGGACAAACCTGGTTTGGGGCTGTGGGGATTCTCCTGCTGGACCACTACTCCCACTGTGAGTGTGAATCCAGACCATTAGCAGGCACAGGCAGTGGCCAAAGACCTGGAGAAAAGTTGGATTACAAACAGAAAATCTTTTAGATAGCACCCAACCCCTTCTCATGACACCTAGATGAAAAATTGCACCTTCCTCTTTGAGCACTATGTAGGAAATTTATCATCACACATTTCTCATGCTCCACCAAAGCATGTTCTCATTCCCCACCAGGTGACATCTTCAAGTCTGAACATGCTGGTGAACTTTTTGCCCATTCACTTGAGACAGGGAGATGGTGGTCATACGATCCAAGTGTGGGTGACTGATATCTCATCTCTTGCTCAGTAAATTAAGGCAGTAACCCAAATCCTTTGCAACGATTGTGTCAATAAGCTCTGAGGTGGAGCTGAGTCTGTTCTCCACACTGAGCAGCAATGCGTTGTGACAAGGAGGCCATCAGGCAAAACAGGGTACCATTTGATTTTATTGTCGTCTCTCAGTATCAATGGGGTTAGTCATTGTATTTCGTCTCCCATCCACCATAGTGGATGTGAGCAGGATGAGTGGGAGACTGCATCCTCACTCCATTGAACATCAGCAAAATAGATAACATGGTGTGTTACAGAACCATCAACACTCTTCTATCGTCCCAACCATCAGTTTGGCTCCATCGGGAGCTAAACCTGCACCTCTCCCCAGAATCAGAAAGGATAAGCAAGGCAGAATGAATTGGGGGAAGACAGAGCTGTATGGCATCCTATTTGCTGCTTTTGTCTGGTGTGAGTGGGGAGCTGAGACTTTGTCCCCACTTTCCAGGAGAGAAATCTGCTTCCTCCTTCCCTGGTTGGCAATGAATTCCAGCCTTGGCATTGAGCATGTAGCTCTACCAGGAGACAAACGTGCTGACCTTAAGAGTGTTCTGCTTTCACTGAGAAGGAATCAGGAGAAGCTGGATTTGCAGTCAACATGTTAGTGGGAGCAATAGCCCACCTATGCAAAGGTGGTGTCAGCGCTGCTCTATGGGGAGCTAAATACAGCCACCCGCCAGGTACATTCTCAACAAGGATTCTGTTTGCCTCGTACAGATTAAACAGGACCCCAACTCTTTAAATAGATTTTTGAAGATGTATTTATTTTTACTTGAGAGGCAGACTAACAGAAAGAGGAGAGACTGAGAGAGAAATGGGTTCACTTCCCAAATGGCTATAGTGACCACAGCTGAGCCCATCCAAAGACAGGAGCCAGAAGCATCTTTCCAGTCTCACACATTGCCGGAGTCCAGCTCCAGCCGAGAGTTCGGAGCTCGGGAAGGGTGCGTGGAGTCGGCGATAAAGAAAGACACAGACACTGACACTTGATGCGTTCTCACCACAGCCCAAGAAAAGGCTGTCCTTTTTATTTACTCAAAACCTCACAAGCTTCTGCACAAGCAACTAATTGTTCTATTTTTTTTACTTCAAGACTAAGGGGGCATGTACAGACATTCGGTCATTCCGTCTGCACTTCAGGGCTAAGCAGGTGTCCCCAGAGATAATTCTTTAAAACACTGTATTCATATTCTTCAAAGCAAGCCATTATTCATTCTTCAACAGTAGCCATGGAGCGGCAGCGTCTGCACTTCAGGGCTAGGCACATGCGATTACCTGCTAATCAGTAGTACATTCCTACCACATTTCTATTTTTACAACTTGCCCATTATTCGATGGGAAAATAGTTTACAAGGGAAAAAATATAATTCTAAAAACAAAAATTACAAATATTAAATCCCCCTACAACTATAGACCCTGCAACCCCATAAATAAAACAATAATCAAAAACATTTTTCTTTAATAAAAGCATCCTTAATTCCTCTAGCTAAAAATTATAAAAGCGGCTAAAACAGCTACATTTTCTGTGCTCCAAAAAATTACAAAAACAGGCTAGCCTATAAAATAACAATAACTATACTTATTGCCATAGCAATTTCAGCTCTCACTCCCATCACTTGCATTCCCGTGGGTCCACTGGGTGCTACCTGACTGGCCAGGCCCTGGAAAGGAGGCAGATCCGCCTCACCTGTGACCTCCTGTCTTCCTGCTGCCTCCTTGCCTTGAACCAGTCATTATTTTAGAGCAGGGCACTCGTGCAGTGCTCCCAACAACACATCTCCCCCTTTTTGTTTTAATAAGCAAGAGACCGTGCCTGTCTTAGGTGTTCCGAGTTAGGGCTCTCCTTACCCGTCATGGGCTAATCGCGTAGCTGTGAACGCGGCGCCTGTCTTAGGTTGGTAAAGCCTTATCGGATACTTACCCGTCTTTGACTGCCAGTCTAGCATGCTTAACCATACCTGGGGGGAAGCCCCTGCTCCCAGGGCCATCAGGACCTGTTGCATAATGGCATTATCTTGCCGATGTCTCAGGCACATGAACCAGACATGCAGGAAGATCACGAGGCACAATAACCCTCCAAGGGACAGAAACCCAAGTCAGTGTCTGCCCCAGCGGACCACAGATTGTACACCCGGGTGGCATAGATGGTTACAATTTTTTCCCAAGCGGACAGTGTATAAATTATCAAACAGAACATTTCAAGTCCCATACAAATAAACCAAAAAGCTTCTCCATAAATTAGCTGCAAGTTGGAAACTGAGAGGTCCTCAGATAACATGTCCACCTGTTCTTAAATCAAGTTCGCTCATAAGTTCATAATTAGCAAGTCAGTCCAAACATGTTGGTTAAACTGCTCCTGTGTCTGAAGAACCACAGAGGGCTGCTTAGTCATAGTCGCCAATACAGCAGTCACTAGGGCCACAATGGCCATGGCGTCAGTAGCGGCAGCTGTAGCTATTGCTGTCACAGTGGCAGCGGTAACCCTGAAGTCGTGCTTTGGTCACAGGAGGACTGACAGGTCTTCTTTAACCGCCGTTGGTCTGGGAAATAGGTGGGCACGCACATCACTACAGCCAGCGGGTGCTCGGTTGTATTCCAATTTTCTGAAAAAGAGCAATCTGTTCCACAAGTTAAGTGAATCCCTACCTAACCAGCATTATTAACAAAAAGATAAAACTCTATGGTGCTTTTGTTACCATGATCAGAAACCAAGTGGGACATTCTGAAGGCTTTTAAACTGAAAATAAACTATGGCAGCTGGGTAAGATCAGCAATTGAGCTATCCTATCCCTGGGGGAAGAGGCCATTGGTTATTGGCTCTCCTTAAGTCTTCTCCCAAGTGTTCCCACTGTGGCACATTAAGGAGGCCCTCTTCTAAGGTGGTGAGAGAGATTTTCACCAGGCCTTGCCACACAGGGGAGCTGTTTTCTTCACACCTTTGTGTCATCCACACCTACTGCACAGACCCCAGCATCTCCCCTTTTTTTATTATTGAGTAGAAGGATGCGCAGTTCTCTGCGAGTGGCTCGAATCGTGGAGCTCAAACGTCGGAAGATGACTGTTTCTGTAGCAACATGAGCTTGCCATGGTTGTTCAGATGGTTTACAAGTATAGATAGAGGAGAATACAAAATGGATTATGATTAAGATCTTACCAAGATGACAAGGGAATATCTCAGTCATGTACATCTGCTTTTTGAAATAATATTTCTGTAACAAAACTTCAAAAATCAAATAAAAGTATAGCATTTCCTAACCGGTAAACACAAATAATATGATAACAACTAAAAAAAATTTTTTTATAAAAACTCTAGCTGCAAAAAAACCAGCATAAAACTAAGATCTATTGTATATCTATATTTCATGTGATATCAAGGAACATTGAAGCCAAACAGCAAACACACACACACATACACACACACACATTTTTTTACATACTATAGAGGACTATAAGTAAAATTTCAAACAATTTTGACAAAAGACGTACAGAAAGACAGACATAGGTGGCCACCACACTCACTCAATTTTAAAAATCTAACGGGCCATAACGATGTCTTGTATGGACCCTGACTCAAGAAGTCATGTTATATCCAACCCTCTTGAGTCCCAGATGAGTACTCAAAACAAGCAAATTTGGATGATGAGATACCTATTTATTGGCAGAGGTCAGTGTAGATCCTGTGAGCCAGGAAGCCAGGATTGGCAGTGGGGCCGTGTTAATCATCACGGTGGCCTCCCCAGACTACCGAGCCAGACTCTAAAACACAGGATGACCACTATCCTCTGACTGAGGCCTCCAAAATGTTACAAAGTGCATGAGAGATCATGTCAGATAAATTTAAGATTTATAAAGAGTCTTTCCAAACCCAGCTTGGTGATAGCAATACTCATTAATATTTAGTAAGTAAAAACTCTACAATGATAATTCAGTCTGAATAGAAACCTTGCAAGAAAAATTTGGTCATTACTGAAGATCCTAATTCAATTATTCTAGCAATATAAATTAGCTTAAAAGATATGCAATTAACAACCTGGACATATTTACAAAACTATAAACATTTACCCTTTTCTTGCTTTTTGGCCTGCTTTACATTGTTGTGAAGCATTCCCTGTCCTAGAACTTTTGGAAATACAGAAATTTGAGTTAAACTTCTGTGAAAAAAATTTTTTCTGTAATAGTATTTTGATATGATAAAATTTTGCTCTACTTGGCATCTGACAGCATATTTAATACAATCCAAAAGCCTACTCAGTTATTGTATCTATGAAATGAAATTTCTGAATTATTTAGATGCCAGGGCTTATAATATCTAGTTAAAATAAGATCTCTTTATATAACACAATATAGATTAGGTTTAATTATTGGCATTAAGTGATCACTTAAGTACCTATAAAATAAATACATAACTTTTATCAATCTTAAGCAATATGAACATACTGTAAGGCAGAAAATACAAATATCACCTTGATACCTCGATATAGAATCTTATCATATTCTGAGACACTTCAGCAAAGTCAGGTCTGGAGTTCGCTGGAGCTAACTAGAAAAATTTAATCATTAAACATTAGGTAGATAAAAATATTTAAGAGAAGATGTTATAATACCATGTGATTTTAAAACTTTGTTGCTATAGCAGATGATCAGATTCCATGCATCAAGGATGAATATTTTAGAAAATGCTGCAAACAGTGTGTAGAGAATATGATTAATTATATTGAATATAAATCATACAGGATGTATTCCTTGCACAACCTTCATGGCTATCCTATCCCGTCTTCAACAAACTTTATCCTGTCAATATTTTGTCCTCTTCAGTGCTGCAGTCTAACATAGCTATTCTCCTATAGGACAGAATATTTTACAAGCCATGCCCTTTTTCTTTTATCCAAGAACTTTCCTCTACAACCTTTTTCATCAAGAACACATTTGTATACTTGAATTTATTCTTTATTTAAATAGCAGATAAAAGTACATGGTGCATCCCATACCTGGAAAAATTTTAACAGTGAATTAGATGTTACTTTTATACCAGTTCATATTGGGGTAAATGTTACACTTTTAAAGCAATGCCTCAAATAATACCTTGAGAGTTATATTCATAAAATTCGAAAATTCAAGATAAAAATTTAACAGAGTTAAAAAGGGTGTTAATTTTGCATAGATATTGTTTATGAAGTACAAGAAGTTAAGTATTCTTCTATGGGCCCAGTTTAATTTAATCTCCTATACCCACAAGGGCTAATAGTGCTACTTGTCTTATTTCATCCTTGGATATTAAATAAGTAAGCTGTTTAAAGCTATGAGGGAAAATTATTATTTACATCCTTACCAAAAAAGCTGTTTATTGCTACGAAATCTTTTTATAATTAAAATGGAGAACAAAGCACAATAAGAAGTAATAACCTTTTTATTCATGGAAGAAGATGTAGCCACTCTAAAGGCCCTTGTTGTCACAAGCATCCAGTTGGGGTATGAACAATAGGTAATATAATTCATTGCCAAGGAAGATACCAACTTTTAATTATCAGTATCAGGTTTTAAGTCTGTTACTCTTCTATAGGCATAGCTTGGATTAGATGTTGGTGCTTTGCAAACCTCTGATTGTTCAGGAACCGGGACTGGCCCCGCCAGGAGTTTCCTGACCACAGGCGCTGGCCATCACAATCCATTTTAGATTTACATTTACATACTTTTGCCCAATGTATGGCTCTGTGACATTTAGGACACATTTTAGGGCAGTGATCCTTAGCAGTATTATTGCCATATTTTCTAGCTAAAAGAGGTGCTTGGCATTGCTTTTGAAGGTATTTGAGTTTATCAGAATTAAAACATTTAGTATTCATTCGCTTTTGGATAGCAAAGGTTTTAAGCCCTGCCAGGTGGGCAGGATGTTTCAAAATCCTTATGTTGTGGCAGGCCTTTAGATAACCCATAACTTGTTTACCAGATTTTTGGGTATTTTCTTTCCTACAATCTTTCCACATATGTCCCAATTTGCCACAATTATAACATTTATGCCTATTTTGCTTTAACTCAGTGCTTAAAGTAGCAGCCATCAATTTAGTTTTGTACACTTTAGAGCCAATATTCATACCTGTCTTCTTATTTTTGGGGACCTGGGACTGTGCCTGCCTCCCATTTCCCTGCTTCTGACTCTGTACAGGCTGATTACTCAATTTACGTTTACTTCGAGGCAATAGAACTGTCCCATTCTTGTGGAATTTAGACTGACAAGCCTTTTGCCAATGAAATCCCTTCTCACACCGTGGACAGACGGTGCGAGGAATATTTAAATTGGGTTTAGAAGTGTCCACATACATTTTTTCCTGTCTAAAATTTTGAGACAAATTTTTAGTGGGACAGCTGTGGCTGAAATGCCCTACTTCACCACAGCAATAACAATTGTTTCTTTTTTGACTTCCTTGATTACCTCTTATGTTCTTTAAAATCTGAATAGCGGTTTGACCTTGAAGAGCTGCAGCAATAGTTAACCCTTGCATGTAAGATGGAGTTACCTCGGCACAAGCTCGAACATAATCTGACAAGACTCCTGTCCTTCTCACTGGCTGAATTAAGGTTTGACAAATTGGAGTAGCATTTTCAAAAGCTAGCTGTTTAACTATGAGATCTGTAGCTGTATTGTTAATTACTGTCCGGCTCACTGCTTCGGTGAGTCGAGCTACAAAATCTGCAAAAGGCTCCTCAGGCTTCTGCTTAACATTTACAAAACCCGAGGACTTCTGATCTGGAGATGGCAGGCGTTTCCATGCGCCCAATGCCAAGGAGGAGATAAGCTGTAATGTCTCCTTAGGCAGATTAAGCTGTTCTGAAATGCCAAGATGAGTACCCTGTCCTAGAAGCATGTCTAACGTAAGAAACTTGCCACGCCTCACAGGTCCATGAGACTTTACTTCTGCCTTAGCTGATTCCTCATATTCCATTTTCCACAAAAGAAAGTTTCCTCCAGTGAGGCAAGCCTTAGCAACCTGAAACCAATCATACGGAGTCATCCACTTTGCTGCTAGTCCTTCCACCATTGCCATAGTGTACGGGGAGTTTGGCCCGTAGTCAGAGACAGCATGCTTTAATTCTTTAAGAAGCTTATAAGGCAACGGTTCCCATTCAGGTTCTTCCCATTCATAGACAACAGGAAAACAGAAAAAATCACCCTCCTTATGTGCCTGCTGTATTGCTCCTCTAAAGCCAATCTTCGCTGGGTCTGGTCTAGCTGGCAAGGGCTCACACTGCTTAGCCGAATATCTTGGAGGCTTCTCATCAACAGCAAGCGACCATCTATCGCGTAACTCAACTGTTTGCCCTTCTTCACAATCCTTAACTTCTGATCTAAGTGTCTCTGGTTTTGAAAGATCTTCTTCTTCACCTGTTAAGCCTTCCTGGTCATTTTTAGAATAATTTACCTTATCTTCAGGACAGACACTTTCCATAGAGCCATAAGTAGAGCCTGAGCCTTCCTTTTTACGGTTAATCAAGGGAGTGTGTTCCCGAGGGGACGGGGCATAAGCATCTGTCCCCGTATCCAGTGTCTGTCTCAATATTGTCCAAATAGCATAGGCTGAGGAAGGCATGTCAGCCCCCCCGTGGCTGTGATACCACCTCTTTATGTCATTCCCTACCTGATCCCATGTCTGTAAATCTAAAGTTCCTTCCTCCGGGAACCAAGGACTAATTGTCCGTATAAACTGCAAAAATCCTGAAAGCTCTTTTTTACTAACCTTAATGCCTTTCTTTTGTAAAGTATGCTTAATAATATCAGCGTACAGGCTTCTGTCGCTGGATGCACTCTGTCCCATTTTTACACTTTAGCAACAGAGGGTACAAAACTTCTCAAGAAATGTTCTGACTATTCACCCCTCCTAACCTGACCTTCTGTCAGGGGGCCTGCAGCACCCCGGGTGAAGTCCTATCCACGCCGCAAAGAGAAAGAAAGAAAAGACCTACCTTCATCGAGCCCTCACGTTAGGCGCCACTTGCCGGAGTCCAGCTCCAGCCGAGAGTTCGGAGCTCGGGAAGGGTGCGTGGAGTCGGCGATAAAGAAAGACACAGACACTGACACTTGATGCGTTCTCACCACAGCCCAAGAAAAGGCTGTCCTTTTTATTTACTCAAAACCTCACAAGCTTCTGCACAAGCAACTAATTGTTCTATTTTTTTTACTTCAAGACTAAGGGGGCATGTACAGACATTCGGTCATTCCGTCTGCACTTCAGGGCTAAGCAGGTGTCCCCAGAGATAATTCTTTAAAACACTGTATTCATATTCTTCAAAGCAAGCCATTATTCATTCTTCAACAGTAGCCATGGAGCGGCAGCGTCTGCACTTCAGGGCTAGGCACATGCGATTACCTGCTAATCAGTAGTACATTCCTACCACATTTCTATTTTTACAACTTGCCCATTATTCGATGGGAAAATAGTTTACAAGGGAAAAAATATAATTCTAAAAACAAAAATTACAAATATTAAATCCCCCTACAACTATAGACCCTGCAACCCCATAAATAAAACAATAATCAAAAACATTTTTCTTTAATAAAAGCATCCTTAATTCCTCTAGCTAAAAATTATAAAAGCGGCTAAAACAGCTACATTTTCTGTGCTCCAAAAAATTACAAAAACAGGCTAGCCTATAAAATAACAATAACTATACTTATTGCCATAGCAATTTCAGCTCTCACTCCCATCACTTGCATTCCCGTGGGTCCACTGGGTGCTACCTGACTGGCCAGGCCCTGGAAAGGAGGCAGATCCGCCTCACCTGTGACCTCCTGTCTTCCTGCTGCCTCCTTGCCTTGAACCAGTCATTATTTTAGAGCAGGGCACTCGTGCAGTGCTCCCAACAACACATGAGTGCAGGGATTAAGGATTTGAGACGTCCTGCTCTGCTTTCCCCTAGGCACAGAGCTGCATCAGAAGTGGAGCAATCAGGACATGAATCAGCACCCATATAGAATGTCAAAACAGCATGTGGCAGATTAGTCTGGTATACCACCACACCGACCCCTCAGCTCTCTAAATATGTTATCCAAGGCACAATGAAAAATTAGTAGTCATGCCAAGAATCAGGAAACCCAAAGTATGACTGAGCAAAGGCAATCAATATGTGCCAGCAATGATTTGAATCCAATGTTATGTACAAAAAGCAGAAAGAATTTGTTACAAAAACATGCTTTGAAAACAAATTACAAATCTCCCGAGTTAGTGAAAAACCAGAAATTTTGTCAGATAAAGAAAGTTTATAAAAGCAGAATCCAGTGGACGTTGTAGAACCAAAAGCTTAGAATACCTGGTACAGGGGGTAATACTCACTGAATGAGTTCATTCCAGTGTTGCATGATAGAATCAATAGTCTGCAGGACAGATTAATAGAATTTATCCAGCCTGAGCAATGAATAGAAAATTGATTAAAAAGGACTGAAACTTCAGAAATCTGTGGAAGAGTAACAAAAGATCGACTCTGTATGTCAATAGAATCTCAGAGACAATGTGACAGACATCTCTATTCCTAATAAAACTGCTAAATATCCCTACACAACAAAATACTAAAGTCCTCACATCTACACTGTCGGGACCCATGTAAAGAACAGAACATTGGAGTCGAAACTACAGCTGAAGGACTGTATTATTGTAAAGCACAGGGGACCACTTGGAGGGGAGAAGGACAAGGGAGAAAAAGGTAGAAAGGCTATACCTACAAAACTGTAAAATAAAAACATAAGAATAGAAAAAAAAGTGTTAAAAAAAATCTGGCCCAAAGTATTTCTAATTCAGTGAAAGATATCAATTTACAGATTCAAGAAGCTCTAAGAATCTGAGATAAAATAAATCCCCAAATCCTCAAGAACCATCAACATTAAACTTGTGAGAACAAACGAGAGGGCAAAACTTTGAATGCAGCCAATAAATATGACACCAGATCTATAGGGAAACATAGATTTAAATAATAAGATTTCTCATTTAAAGCCATGAAGATCAGAGCAAGCCACACATTTTTCAAATTTGGAAAGAATTGATCAACCTTGAATTTATACATCTGGTGAAAATATACTTCAGAAATTAAGCAGAAATAATGACAGTCTCAAGCAGGGGAAAGCTTAGATAATTTATTATTAACAAATCAACCCTCAAACAATGGCTAAAGGGGGCTCTGTAAACAGAAAGACAATGATAACAGATTTGGAAAGCAAAGAATATTGGCCAAAAATAGAGAAAAACATAATAAAAGGTTCTACTTTTCTTGAGTTTCTTAATTTGCATGGGATTACTAAGCAAAACTTACAACACTTTCTGATGTGGTATTTAGTGTATGTAGAGGAAGGACTCAAAGCATGCAGACTTTTACGTGGGGAAAGCAGAAGGGAACTAAATGAAATCAAGGTTCTGGCCCCTCGCTTGAAGCAAGGAAATATAATACCAGCAGACACTGATGAGCAGGTTAATGTTGTAATGTCTAGAATAATCTCCAGGAAGACCATATAAAAGTACTCAAAAACAGAGTCCATGAAGCAAAATAGAATCCTAAAAATATGTTTAAATAATCCATGGTACAATCAAAAAAACCCAAGAACGAGAATTAAAGTGAGCAAGGAGAAGTAAATAATAAAACAGAGAATGGAGCCGTAACTTTCAGCAATTACCTACAATTTGAATAGTTTAAATGCAACAATTAAAAACACACATTGACAGAAGGGGTACAAACCATATATTATCTATAGGAAAAAATCACATGAAATGTAGTAAAAGATAAGAGCAAAGATTTGGGGGAAAATGAAATGAAATGTTCATCTGTTATGAACTTATGCAAATATTTTCATGGTAAAGGTATAAGTATAGGAATGAAAAATACACTCATGAAAACATTATCTTAAACTGGGAGTGACTACATTAATGTCAGTTTAGATTTCCTAGCAAAGAAAATTGATAGAGACAGAGTTACAGTACATATCAAAATTCAGGAACAAAAACTCTTATAGCCAAAGGAAACTAGACAAAACTACACATATAATTGAGCCTTGCATCTCAAAAATTTACAAAACTTTTAGAAAACTAGCAAAACAGTAATATTGTCAACTTGCAAGACCTAACTGGAAATATCAGAGTACTCAGCAGTAGTGAAATATTCATTTTTCCTCACAGCCATGCAATCCTCACTAAGGTAGATCAGGTCCTAAGTTATAATGGAAGCTGAACCTAAGCACTGAAAATCACAAAGAATATGTTCTCTACAGGTAACAGAAAATCAACAGACATACTCATATAGGTGGAAATTTAACAATGGCTCTGAGTCAATAGGAGAGTCTCAAAGAAAAAGAAGACCCACAGGCAGAACAGAAGGAAGATAGAAATACACCATTGGAAAATATGCATGGTGCACTAAGCTGTGCTGAGAAGGAAATTCAGAGTACCAAATGCTTGTACTAGAAAAGGAAAAAACCTCTCAAATAAACAGAATTCCTGTTTCAGAAAAATAAGGATAGAGGACAGAAATATACTCAATGTGCTGAGAAGCAAAGAGCTGGAGAAAGCTCAAGTGTAGTCAATACAATGCATGTAAGAAAGCAAAAGAGAAAATCAATGAAACAGAAAACTTGCTCTTTAGAAAAAAAATCCATTAAATTGACAGACTTTTAGTGAGTCTGGGAAACATAAGAAGAAATTTGACACGAATCACCATTTCAGGAATACAACTAGGGATGTCTCAACAGCTCCTGTGGCTATCATAAAGGCATAATAATCCACTCTGTGCTCATAAAATTAACAACTGAGAACAAATTGTACTGATTGTTTAAAAAAAAAACGCAAATGACTGAGGCTCTGCAGATGTTGGAGGTCGAATATAGCCTAAATATCCCTATAAGCACCAAAGAAATTGAACTTGTAATTCAAAACTGTCCCATCCCTAAAATATACTTCGAGGCAAGACTGCTTTGATAGGGAGTTTTACCTAACTTTCAAAAGAGTGGATGTGAATTTTCCACAATATCTTTCAGAAAACACAAGAGGAGGAAACACCACTCTTTTTATTAGGTTGGAATTACCCCACTATCAAAGCCAGATAAAGGCAGAATAGAGAAAGAGGAAACTACAGCCAAATAACATTCCTTGTGGCTTTAGACACCAAAATCCTCCATAAAATTCTAGACAATTTGAGCCAGCAACATGTAAGTGGAAATACATGCCATGGTCAGGTGAGTTTTATTTTAGGCATGTAAGTCTGATTCAATGTTTGAAAATCAGTCACTAATCCACCATGTCAACAGGCTAGAAAGCAAAGTTATATAATCACATTAAGTGGCACAGGAAAAAACATTTGAAAAAAAAAGTACCCATTCATGATAAAAAAAAAAAGCCTGCAGCAAATCAGGAACAGAGAAGACTGCCCAACACAGTTAATAAATATCGAGAAATCTTACCAACTAGTGTCATGCTAAATGCTAAGTAAATTTATGCTAAACAGACACTTAATGTTAAATACTCTGAGGTCAGCAAAAAGCTAAGGTGGTCTTCTCCTGCTCTCTTCCTAGTGTGGTACTAGAAGTGTAGCTGGTACTCATTGGCTACAGGTAATCTATTATTATGTTTTCCAAAAGAGCATGTAGACTATAATTATCTCAAAATAAACCAAAAAAAAAAAAAGATTAGATGAAAATATTGATCTAAAAGATTTAACTACTGTGGGACTAAGATTACAGAATAAGATGCAAAGAGTAAGATCTTAGTGAAGTTAAAATAATTTCATGAAAATTTGAAGTTTAGTATGAGGATGATGGAGAAAGTTCAAGAGGATGAGTTTTAAAATCTTTCATAGGTACATTTATTTAATTTTAGCACAACCTTTACATAAATACTACATTAGAATATCACATTTATCTAAGTATCAACAAGCTTTTACATTTCTTTTCTCTGTTAAATTTAGACAAAATAATATACAACATATACTTTAAGCATGACATCTATGATTTTCATGATGTGCTGACTAATCATTGCTGTTTAACTGTCAATGTACAGTATCTCTGTAGTGAATGTCCAATTCCATCTGTATTAAACACATAGAGACTTTCCTACCTTGCCATTCCCTAAACAACAGAGCATGACTATTTATACAGCAATTACACTGTGTTAGGTATTAAATGTAACCTACAATTGATTACAAATAAATGGGAAAATGTGCATGGGTTACAGGCAAAACTGTGGCATTTGATATGAGGGACTCAAGTTTATGGGATTAGATGTCCCCAGGAATCTTTGACCAATGCCCCACTAAGGATGACCACATCTTTAAAAATCAATGCAATAGGAATTCTAGAATGAGAAGTCAGTATTTGATATTCAGAACTCAATGATATTTATGAAGGCTGACTCATTAGTGAGATAGAATCGCTAAATGGAGTAATTTATGAAACTGCAAACTTAATATCAGAGAAAGGAGAAAGGATAAAAATCCATTGAAGAATGTGTGTCATTTGGAAAACAGTAGAAATAGTTCAACATTCGCAAATCTCAAGTTCCAGAAGCATCCCCAAAGGGAATAAAACATAATGCAACAATTAAGACCATGACTCATCTTTCAATGGAGATCCCGAAATACAGAGACAGCAGGATGCTACCTGATGAAAGGATGAACCTGCTACCTAGGTGGAATTCTCTATGCAGTGAAAACACCAATCGAAAATGAACACAAAGTCAACACATTTGCAGGGAAACACAAGCCATGGGAATTTGTTGTTCACGTATGTAACCAGTACACCAAAAAAAGTCCTTTAGGATAAAGCAAAATGGGCCTGGCACCATAGCGTAGCAGTTAGAGTCCTCACCTTGAATGCACTGGGATCCCATGTGGGCACCGGTTCTGGTCCCGACAGCCCTGCTTTCCATCCAGCTCCCTGCTTGTGACCTGGGAAAGCAGTACAGGATGGCCCAAAGCCTTAGGACCCTGCACCTCCACGGAGACCTGGAGGACCTGGAGGAATTCCTGGTTCCTGGCTCCTGGCTTCGGATTGGCTCATCTCTGGCCATTGCAGACACTTGGGGAGTGAATCAACAGATGGAAGATCTTCCTTTCTGTCTCTCCTCTTCTGTGTATATTTGATTTTACAATAAAAATAAATAAATCTTAAAAAAGAGATAGCAATTTTTTGGTCACTAAGTTTGCAGTAGGTAATTAAGTTGTTAATGGGTAGAAATATCTGTATACCCCTATAAAATAGATAATTCAAAAAAGAGAAAGGATAAAATATGGAAAATAGAACATTATATGGAAATATTTTATTAATCCAAAAGAAAAGAAATGAAAATCAAAGGCCTAAAAAATGAAGATTAAGGTGATAACAACAGGCTCAACTGTATTAGTAATAAAATCATGTAAGAATGGGCTAAATACCTAAATTAAAAGTGTCAGAATTTCAATTTAAATGAAAATACAGTATCTATTTGCATGTGGCTAACAAAGCACATATTTAAAGTCCATTCATATTTTAAATACACCATTGAAATATTAAACAAAAGAAGGAATTGAGGTATCTTATCTCAATATTAGAAAAAGTAGACTTTAAGGAAAAAGAATTTTTTGAGGTGAAACAAATAATTTCATGATGATGTACATGACAGCTTTCCAGGAAAATAAAAATTCTGAGTCTGTCAGCATCTACTAGCATGGCTTCAGTGCGCACAGAGGGAACTTGGACATGATTGAGAAGAGGGACCAGTAAGAGGCATGACAGGAGACATCAACCAACTTCCCTCAGTAGTTAATAAAACAGACAAAAATCAGTAACAATAGAGGAGATCTTAACAAAACAACTAGCAAGAACAACCTAATTGAGGCACCTGTTGTATGATTTGAAACATTTGAATGTAAATGTAGTTTATTTTTAAGTTGCAGGGAATAATTACCAAAGTATTCAAGAAATTAATAAATATACAAGGGATATAAATATATAAATAAGTAAAATAAAAGAAACTAGAAGAAAGGGAATGATAAAAAAAGCAGAGGACAATGCTGTTAATATCAAATGTCTGACAAGAAATTAATACAATCAAAATTAACTCTCTGAAAAGATTAATAAAATTGACAAAATTTATTAATACTAAATAATGAAAGAAGACAAAAAAATCTGCCCACCATTAGCAGGAATAAAATGAGGGCATATCATATTATATCTATGTATATTTTATATATTTATATATATAATTTATGAGACTATTATAAAGAAGTTTACTCCGAGAAAATAAAAATTCAGATGCAGTAGATTTATTTTTCAACCAAGCTATCAAACCTGAAAGAAGAAATCAAAAATCTATATATTTATAGACAATCTATTCAACTTATAAATTAACAATACCCCTACCAGAAGCAAAATTCCAGGTCCAAATAGTTTCATTGGTCAATTTTTCCAAATGTGTAAGGAAGATAGAATGCCAATCTCATATAGCTCTTCCAGAGGAAAGATAGAGCACACTCAAATTTGCTTTCAGAAGATAGTTTAATTTGGATACCATGCCCTGACAAAGAAACTAGAAGAAGGAATGATACACACAGATATGAAAATCCTCAACAGAATGCTAAAATTAAATTAAAGGTCATTTAACAAAAAGTAACATGTAACTACATGCACAGGAAATTATTTCATTTTTCATTGTGAGGAAAAAAATGTAGAAATCCAATATCTGTTATGAAAAAAATGTTTTTATCAAACTAGAAACATTAAAGTGTCGCTGTCCCGCAGCGATGGGCTTGGTGCACGGAGCCGATAATAACACGCGTGGACCCTGACTAATGGTCAAAAGCCGAGGTTTATTAGTAGCATCAGACTTTATACTCTGAGGGTCATATAGGATAAGGGAGGAAGTGCTGAGCTTATCAACAAAACCATTAATGCTTGTTTGGAACTCCTTTTGTCTTGTATATTCCACCAGGTGTTCTCATATACATATGCAGATGATATCCAATAAGGTATACGAAAGGTAGCCATTTGGTTATTCTGCTCCAAATATTATCCAACCAACTGTAGTCCTGTGCTCACTGACCTTTTCGGGTCACAATGTCCTCCTACATTAAAGTGCTCCTTTAATTTAAAAAACAGAATGTTTCCTCCTGAAGCTTATAGTAAATGTTGTGAAGTATGAAAAACTTTGTTCCTATGATTAGGTAACAGACAAAAATGCCCAGTTCATATCTGTTTTTAAACTACACTGGAGATTCTAGAAACACTGTAAAGAAAGAAAACTAAACAATGTCTTACATATCAGAAAAGAAGAAAACACTCTTAATATTTGCAGAATCTGCCAATAGTTATAACTGAAACCAATTTAAAGACTATCACTTCCTCAGTGCATCGCAATGCGTCATAAGCAAGCAGGTCAGTTTTGTACAGGTCTGTTTATAGAATTCATGACTGAACTTGGCAAGATGAGTTCAAAATTTTAAAAACCTATTTCACATGCATACCAAAACCAAACTGAAAATTAATTAGAATTAATGTATTTAGCAAGATACTAACAAACAAGAAATCAAAAAATAAACAATAAAACCCTCAAAGCATCAAAATTCTTAATAAACTTAAACGAAAGCTGTGAACACCTTTACACTGTTAGCCACACACAGGTGGAGGGAAATTAAAGAAGGTGTTAAAAATGAGAGAGGATACTGTCTTCATGAGTTGGGTGATTCAATACTGTCTACATTCCTATTTCCTCCAAACGCATTCACAGATCAGATCCAAACATAACCAATCTCTCAGCAAAATTGTGTGTGTGTCTGGTTGTATACACAAGAGTGAGCAAGCAATTCTGAAGAACAGACTGAAACGCACAGCGATGTATAGTTCCATGCACTTAGAACTATGATAAAACACTGGAACACTGGTGATAAGGATGGTGTGACATTAACATAAAGATGGACATCAGGGACAGGACAGCTGGAAAGGGAATCTGTCAACAGACACACATAAACTACCTGCACATTTACGACACATTGCAATGCAGTGAGGAAAAGATGGTCTTTTTAATAAATGGTTTTTGGTCAACTGAATGTCCACATGCAAGTATATACATACATACATACATACATACATATATATATCTTGACTTCTGTTTCACCCTACACACAAAAATGAGTTCCAGATGGATTGCAGATGAAAATATGAATAGTGACGCAATGAAGTTTTTGGAAAAATGTCTTCATGAGTATAGCATGAAATTTTTTTGAACACAACACATAGAGAAGTTCACAATTGGGGAAAAATTGATGTATTTGAACCATATTAATATTAGAAACTTGTGTTCTCTAAAAGATACTATTAAGGGAGTGGAAAGGAAAGCCACAAAGGAGAGTTACATATTGGAAATATACAATGTAATGTAATAGGTAGATACATTTGATATGCATACAAATGAATCCTACTAATCAATAAAAATACAAGAAACATTAGTAGGAAGATGGGCACGAGGCCTGAACAGATATTTTCAGAGGATATTGCAATGGTGATTCAACATATGGTGCTCAGGCTCATTAGTCATCAGGGAAACGCATACATGAAGCCACAGTGCAGGGGCAGGTACTTGGCAGAGCAGTTAGAAAGATGCTTCTTAGAGTGCTTGGGTTTGAGACTCAACTCCACGTTTGATTCCAGCTTCCCATTAATATGCACCAAGGAGGTAGCAGGTGATGGCTCAAGTAGTTCAGTCCTTGTCACCCACTTGGAAGATACAGATTGAGTTTGGGACTCTAAACTTTTTTGGCTATTTGGGAAGTGATCCAGTGGACGTAAGTCTCAATCTCTCCCTGTCTCTCTCTATTTGCCTCACAAAACAAAACACAGAGTCACTTTAAAAAGAAAAAAAGTGAAGTTCTGTTTGTATCAATTCTGTTTTCCATCCCATGGGTAGATTCTGTGAATTGGTAAAGGCAACTACTGAGCAGTATCTACTAAATTTAAACACATGCAGACATTTCAATAAAATGTAGCCATGTGTTGCTTAAGGACAGGGTAGTTTCTTGCATCATTAGGCAATATTCTCATTGTGCGAACATCAGAGTGCACTTACAGTGCAAATCTACATGTGCAGACTACAACACACTCTGGCCATTTGTTATGGCCTATTGCTCCCTAGTTACAAAATAGTGCGTCATGTTACTGCATGGATGGCTATAGGCCATTGTCTCTCAATGGCAAGTATTTGTGTAGCAGACTCAGGAGTTTAATTCTAGAAAACAAGAAATTTTAGCTTTGTTATCATCTTGTGAGACTAGTGTTGCATAGCTGTTCTGTTGCTGACAGAAGAGTTGTTGGTCAACTCATGGCTGCAGTTCTCTTTTATTTTTTTTTTTAAGATTTATTTTATTTTAAAGTCAGATGTACTGAGAGGAGGAGAGATAGAGAGGAAGTGGAGCTGCCAGAATTAGAACCAGCGGCCATATGGGATCAAGGCGAGGACCTTAGCCACTAGGCCACGCTGCCAAGCCCTGTAGTTCTCTTTTAGAGACAAGTGAGTAGTAAGGTAAACCTGTCGTCACCAGGAACAGGTGGAAGGATGTGCATTCAAGTGGCCTTTGCAGTAACCCAGGTTTGGAAGTAACCTGAGTGTCTATACAAGGCAGCCTGATCTGTAGGGAGTCTTAACTGTAACAAGGTATCCTGCAAAAGACACAAATGGAGATGAACTGTCAGGTGCCCTGGTGGTCTGTAGGCCTGCACCGCAGCCAGATTCATGGAACCACCCTCCACAAAGACATCTGCAGGGGAGATTTTTGGAACACACGTGCAGTTCCTCCTCTCATGTCTGTTCCAATTCCATGATGTCGAAAGCTCCTAAGATGAAGCAAGCAAGCAAACAAAAAAACCCTCCTCACAACAAAAAAGGTGAGAAAAATCCTCAGGAATGTTCCAGATTAAGCTTTCGACCTGACTCCTTACCGCAGTAGGCAATGTGATAAACTGAAGATTAAATTCAAAAATTATTTTCATGCTTCTGATTTATTTTTGTGAAAATGTTATGATAAAATACACATAACAAAATATACCATGCTAAATCCTGCTCTGGGTGTGGTTCAGGGGCCTTAACAAGTTGTGTGTAGTGCTGGCGTCACCCTAATTCTCCATTTATGTTGTGGTTCTGAACTTCTGGACCCATGAAATAGTTTCTGCTGCACCGCACTGCAGCCCCCTCTTCCCTCCCTGTGTGGCTGACTGCTTTAGCTACCTCTTTGTTCCACCGCAAGCGGGCATTGCTGGATTATACGACAGTTCTATTTTTAATGTCTTGAGAAACTGCCATATTGTTTTCTATGGTGGCTGCATCATTTTATGGAGAATATTTTAGATTCAGCTTTCAAGGTAGAAGAAAACTCAAGGCAGAAGCTACATTCAATTGTAGGGAAACAAAGGGAATTACATTTGTTTTCTTACACCTGTGTTTGTCAACTGAAGAAATGTGTACCTGCTGTACTGGTTTGATTCATGGGATATGCTTTCTCCTGCCTGAATGTGGATTTGAGCAACTCGCCCGCTAGTGTTTCTGGTCTGCTGAATACCTTGGAAAGTGATTTGCATGAACTGGTTGTTTTGCTTCCTGTGCTTCAGCATTGCAGAAACACGGGCTTTCCCTTTTTTCTTTTCCTGGGCTGGAGAAGCAGCAGCAGTTTGAACTCTGGGCACAGCCTTGCCCTCTTGCCTGCCTTCTTGTCATTGAGATTAGGCTGAGTGTTGCTGACAAATCTCCCTTATACTTATTTTATCATCTCTCAGCTTCTTTTATAAATTTATTGGAGTCACAGTGAGATGGACACACACACACACACACACACACACACACACACACACACAAAGAGAGGAATCTCTCAACCACTGAGTCATTCCTTAAATTCCCACAATGGTCAGAGCTGAAATGGGACCAGGTCAGGAACTCAGAACTCAATCCAGGTTTCCCATGTTGGTGTCAAAACCCAACTCTTGAAATATCACCAGCTACCTTTCAGAATTTGAATTAGCAAGAAGCTGGAATTGGGAACTGGAGTCAGACCTTTGAAACCTCATACTCTAGAGAATGTGTATTTTAGTGTCTTAACACCTAGGCTAAATGTCTCCTCCTGGTGTTGGTTTTTGTTTCTGATTTTCTTTCTCCCTCTCCTGCTCTTCCTTCTTCAATTTCTGATGGGTCATCCAGGGTGAACCAATGACTTCCTCTACCTTTGGCAACAACAGCTCCCAGTCCCTACAGTGCCAAGGGAATTCTCAGTGGCCAAGTAGCTGGCTGAGAAATCATGGGGAATTTTAGCCCTTGCTGCTTTAAAAAGAATTGCTTCCATAAACATGCTTGCTTCCAGAGCTCTCTTTGTGGCCCAAGTTCTTTACACCCAATCCATGCTCTGAATTCAGTCTCTCAGTGCTGACTCCTAGTTTTTTGAGCTGCATTTCATCTTCTGTCCACACTTTTTGATATCTTCACCAAGGTCTCCAAAAGCTTTTTGCTGCATTGGCAATGGTGATTCCCGGTGGCTTATTCTCTAGTTGGTGCAGCTGCATTTTCTCCTTAGAGCACACTTGGTAAACTTCTCTAGCCCCATCCATTTCTGGTCTGTCTGTGTATGGGGCCCTTTTATGTGCTCATCCTCTGTATCTGGCTGGTTCTCTGGAAGATGCTGATCTGGATTAGTGATCACTGTGCACTCTGCCCCAGTGATCACAAGACGTGATTCAGCCTTGGGCAAGTGTATGTGTAAGACAGAGGCAAAACAGGAGAAATGAACTTGCCTTATGCCAACCCCTTTCCCCAGGATTACTGATCCAGTCCCTTGTGGGTGAGTGCTATCTGCCACGGGAAACACTCTAATCCATCCATTCATGAGGGATCTGCCCTCATGACACAAACACTTAATACTGCTGCCCTGAGGAATTAAGTTTGCCACATCTGATCTGTTAGGAAGACCACTCAAGTTATCATACAGATCAAGAAGGAGATTCAATGGAGAGAAGAAAGCCACTAGTGAGAGAAAATACCTGGCCATGTACATCTAGTGGGGCACTGGAAAATTTCAATCTGGTCTTAGTAACTCACAGGTGTTTGAGTGCTTGACTCACAGACTGTCAGATATTACCACTGCCCAATGACTTTAATTTATAAATGCAGGAAAAGCTGCTTAAGTGGAACTAAGCCAGCAGCAAGACCTTTTGGGGCAGTGACAGTCAAGCATAGTGAATCCACTCAAGGTCATATGGCTCTTCCTGCAGAAGCACTTGGCACCAGGTACCAGATTTGGCAGGAAGTCAGCTTGGACACACAGCAGCCACATATGTGCTATGGCACCCATAGCCACCACCAATGCCCAAAGCTCATTTCCCTTCTGGAAATTGCCCTGAACTCAGAGAACCTAGAATGCAGCAAGCCACAGGCAGCCAAGGTGAAATAAGGTAACTTGCTTCCAATTTTCTGACATTCTTCCCCATAAAGCTGACATGGTCATGTATCCGATTGGTTGGTCTCCTGTGTGTGTGTGTGTGTGTGTGTGTGTGTGTGTGTGTTTTAAAATCCCCCTTTCCCAATCTGATTCTGTGGCCAAATTTATTTTTCTACAGTGATGTTCTGTCCAGATTCCTGTTTCTATGTATCAGGTGATTCTTCCATAAAATGGTCACATGCACACATTGCTGTCCCAGGCAGTCTCTGAGCCAAACAGACCAGGAGTGCTCACCACTTCTTTAGGAATAGAAATTCAAGAGCTCACATGTACCCCATTGGAAACACAGAAGCAAGGAACGCACAGAAGTGGTTTGGTATGGGGAGTTTTGGGTCAACCTTAGGTATAAGCACCAAATTGTGGGGAGAATTGAACAGAAAGAACAAAGTTGCATCTACTCTTAGAAGGAATGGATCAAGTTGGTTCTCTCTACCTTATGGAAGTGGCCAGGAAGTCAAACTACCAAAGGAAAGGGTATAGCTTGTGTGTAGGGAGGTGGGGCTTGGGTGGAATAAAGGGGATGGGGTTAGGGAAAAAGAGAAGATGAGAGAGCATTCTTATTAGAAATGGTATCTTAAGTCTTTGTGTGTAAATATGTATCCAAAGTACATATTATATTCATTTATAAGAAAAAAGGAGCCAAGAAAGAGAATCAGTCTCACTTGCTGATTCACTTCCAAAACACCTACAGCAGCCTGGCATGGGCAATTGGAAGTCCGGAGCCTGGAACTCATGTCTGGGTCTCTGACATGGGTGGCAGGGACCCAACGAGTTAAGTCATCACTTCTTCCTCCCACAGTATGCATTATCAGAGAGCTAGACTCAGGAGTGGAGCAAGGACGCAGACACGGACACTTCTAGATGGAATGCAGGTTTCCCAATGGGTGTCCTAATCACTGTGACCAATATTTCAGAGCATTTCAAAAAGTTCACGGGAAAATAGAATTAAAAGAGGCTTATTTTTGGAGCAAAGCAACTTCTAAACCCATGCATAGCTTTCTAATTAGAAAATTCATGGAAAATGCACATTATAAGCACACTATGCCTGAGTTCAAAATTGTTTGCACAGAAATAAACCTCTTTTAATTCAATTTTCCATGAAACATTTGAAGTCTCCTCATAGCCTTTATGTGTAGAACAGTTTTGGGTATGCATGAAGAAGAAGAGTTTTAGGAGAGGATGGAGAACTCTGATTCTGAGTGTGGTTTTCACTTTCCACACCACACCTGGAGAAGGTCGGCTGCAGCAGAGCGAGAGATCCGTGTCCCATGGCATCAGTCCACTGGGACACAGAAAAAAATTCACATGCGCACCCCAGTGCCAGGGTCTACAGGAGAAGTAACAAAGCCATACTTTGGCTGTGAGATCTCCGTCCTGCTGTTCCTCTAATTGCTGTGGAGGAGAGGAGAGCAGTGATCGACGGTTGACTTTATTTGACTTGCCACCAGTTGTTGCATGGCTGAAGAGCAAAGAAAGTTTTTAACTTATTGAAAAGGAAGTTTGAAAAGAACATGAGCAAGATTGTCTCTGCCCAAGCCCTCCCATGTTTGCCGTCTGTGGCATTACTCAGTGTTTTCCACTCCTGCTGGAAGGTGCTGGGCTGTTAGGGCACCCCTGAGGAGCACCAAGAACACCGCGGATTTCCATTTGGCCTGTTGTGCCGATGGCTTCCACACCTGTTTCCCATAGTTGAGCAAGGAATACAACTGGTCTCTCCAGAGGCAGGGCCACTCCCTTGCAGCACCTCATAAGAACTCCAGGGTTATTTTAAGATAATCCTCATAAATATTTCACATATTCAGGATTTATTTGTAAAATTAGACCGTATTTCTCCACTGGAAGATTAATGTACACACAGACGAACATACATTTTTTTTAAGTGAGAATTTTTTTAGTAACTTAATTCAAAAGAACTGCAATTGAGAGGTGACTGTTGAACAGGGGTTTGGCCTAACAGTTAAGATGCTTTTTCCCCATCTCAGAATGCATAGGTTTGAATCCTGGCTCAGGCTCCTAATTCCACCTGCCTGCCGATGCTGACTCATGGAAGCGGTGGTGATGACTCAGGTAATTGGATTGCTGACACTCCTGTGAGAGACCTGGATTGAGTTCTCAGCTCCCGACTTCAGTCTGACCTTGCCCTGGCTGCTGCAGGTATTTGGAGAGTGAAGTAGTGGAGGAAAAATCACTTGGTTTCTGTCTCTTCCTTTCTTCCTGCTCCTTGAATGCATTGGAAGAAAATAGCTTATTGTGTTTTTACTCATGTGTGTGCATGCAAACATCTGTGTGTGTGTGTATACTTCCTTATAGTGTATGCAAATGGAAACAAGCAACATTTGTCCTTGGCTCTTGCATTCTCCATATTTTAGTAGTAGCATAACGACATCTTCCCACAGCAGAAAGTACAAATAGGGTTCCTTCTGACCATATGAAACACAGTTGCATTAACCTTTTGGTATAAAAATTCAATGTTTGTCTATTACGAATAGCACCTCCTTTTTACAAGATTTATTTTATGTGTCTGAAAGGCAGAGTTCAGAGAGGGGGAGAGAGAGAAGGAGAAAGGGAGAAGAGGGAGAGAGGGAGAGAGGGAGAGAGGGGGGAAGAGAGAGAGAGATCTTCTGTTTACTTATTTATTCTCTAATTGGTTTCTATGGCCAGGGATGTGTGAGATCGAAACCAGGAGCCAGGAGCTCTTTCCTGGTCTCCCATGTGGGTATAGGACCGTGGATACTTAGGGACATCTGCTGTTGTTTCCCAGATGCATTAGTGGGCAGCTGTATCAGAAGCAAAGCACCCAGAATGTGAACCAGCGTTCATATGGGTGGCCAAGTATGGGCAGGAAAGCAGCAGCAGCTTGACCCACTAAGCCACAATAGCACTTTATAATCTTTCTGGACAAAGCCTTGTGCGAGTGTAAGCAGAAGATAGATTTCCAGATGCGGGACTGCCCAGTTAAATGGTTCATGAGTACGGTGACAATGACATAAAGTGCTCCTGAAAACTTGGACTCACCTGGACTCTCCCCATAAGTAGGGAGAAATCATTTCCTTTGCTCCTGCATCTTCCTTAACATCCAGCCTCATCATTACAACATTAGCAGATAAAACAACACGTGGTTGTTAAATTATGAATGAAGTCAAGTATCTTTCCATATATCCTCAGCTTTTGAGAGCTAGGGTCATATAATGGTTTAAAATAGAAGTTCTGGGGCAAAGGTGGCTTGGGTTCCAATCCTGGATCTATAATGAGTACCTGTGATAAATAGGGCGAATTACTTATATTCTGTAGAGCTCCATTTTCATATCTCTTAGAAAGATAAAGTTTTCACCATACAGGGTTATTAAAGCATTACTTTAATCAATGCAAAAACCAAAATGATCAACATCAATGAACTATCATTTTCATTTATTTGTGAAAGAGAGTGAGATTTGTTGGTCCACTCCTCAAAAATGCTTGCAACAAGCAAAGGTTTGGTCAGAATGACAGCAGGAGCTGGAAACAAAACCCAATACATGCCTTCATTTACTAACCATCTCTGGCTGCTTTTGTGCTTAAACATCAGAGTGTGGTAGTTGCAACAAAGAGCAGATGGTCCAGGAACCTAAAATGCAAGTGGTCTTCAAAGAACATCACTGGAAATGCTCACTATGAGAAAGTTGTGAAGGAACCTCAAAAGGTTTAGCACTCGAATAACCTTATCCACATGAGATATGCTTTTTCCATGAGTTTTGTGAAGTTGTATTTATTATCTAGTCATGTATGGAAACAGTTTGTTGATTTCTGATCTAGAATGTGAGGTGCTGAGAACACTCTGTCTTGCTGATATGTCCATTCCAAACATCTACAATAATCCCTGGCACATAGCATATTGAATGCCTATCAAATGAATAAATAACTGAATGAATGGGCAAACAGACACTTGCATGTTGAGAATTTCTGCCTTTCTAAGTGCTTTCTGCTGAGCAAGGTCAGGCCTAAGACAAGGATGAATCAGCCATGGAGAGAGCAAGGTTCCAGGGAATAAGACTTACAGATCATCCTGTAGGCTCAGGGAGGATTTCTGATGTCCCTGACTGCTTCAGCTGCAAATCTGCACTGACGGGTCTATTTCTAGAGATGAAGCCTAATTTTAAATCTTTAAATGCTTTTGCAGAATTAGCAAAGCACCCTGATCGTTTCCACTAATGAATTCTAATGGTTAATTATGCTTAGTCTCTTAATAGTTTTCTCTCCATCAGGGCCCTTCAAGCTGTTTCTGCTCAGAGGGCACAAAATGATCCCTACTGATTGTATTTCTCTGAAAAGAAAGTTTTGCATTAGCTGCAGCTTTCTTTCTTTCCCTTATTGAGTCTCCTTGATTTCACTGATAGCTTAGAGCTGATAGGAAAAGGAAAGAAGTCCAACGGTCATGCCGATGGTCAAGTTTCCACTTTCAAATGTCTATTCCTGACTTTTCAGACCTTGAGCCTGGAAGAAGGTTGGTGTTAAGTGACTCTCCTCCCCTGCACTTCCCACAACATCATCCTTATCATCCAAGGTTCTAAAGAAGAAATAATTTTTTTTCATAGGATCTTTAAGTACAGTAGACCTCCAACATCAATTGGGCAAGAATCTGCAAACCTGCTTCAAAAAAGCTCAGAAACTGCTTAGTGAGAAATGCTCCTGCCTCTGAAGCCTGCCTGGGTGAGCTTGTGTTGAAAGACCATGTGTCCGCCTCATTGGTCATTGTCCTTACGGCTTATTTTCTTAAGTAACAAGGAAGATTATTCTATGAATGTAAGTCTTCAAATTGTGTAAATGTGACCAGGTTTTTGTCATAGTCGGGGTTGCTATAGAGCTTGAACACTTACCTACCTCTCACTGTTCTGGAAGCTGGATGTCTAAAATCATGACACTTCTCAGTTTGGGTCTGGATAAGACCCCCTTCCTGCACTTCAGATAGCTGTGTTCACATATTATCTCACAGGGCCAAGATGCAAGGTCACTGAGTGCATGCATGAGGGCTCCACCATCAAGACTAAGCTACCTCCTATAGGTCTCGCCTTGTAAACCATGTAAGTGGGAATTAGGGCATCAATCAACATATACATTCAGGGAGACACAAGTATGCCATACCTAGCACCTTCCCAGTGCAGCTCTAACATTGCTAAGTGAAACACCCACTCCCCTGGTTACATGTAAATGCTGAGATTGGCTTACACATTTGTTTCTTCATTTATTTAGTTTTAATTTACTTGAAAAGAGGGAAGAGGTTCTGGTTTGGTAGCCTAGAGGCTAAAGTCCTCACCTTGCATGTGCCTGGATCCCATATGGGTGCTGGTTCTGTCCCAGATGCTCTGTTTCCCTGCTTGTGGCCTGGGAGCTATAGGGGATGGCCCAAGTCCTTGGGACCCTGTAACTGCATGGGAGACTTGGAAGAAGCTCCTGGTTCCTGGCTTCAGATCAGCTCAGTTCTGGCCATTGCAGCCACTTGGGAAGTGACTCGGTGGCCAGAAGACTTTTCTCTCTGTAAATCTGACTGTCCAAAAAAAAAAAAAAAAACCTCTAAAAAATCTGTTAAAAATAGAAAAAGAAAAGAGGGAAGGGAGAGGGAGATGTTTGCCAAATGCTAGATGTTTGCCAAGTTGATGCCAAGAGCTGGACACTCAGTGTGGCACATGATAGCAGAGACCCATGAACCTGAGCTATCGTCTGCTGCCTCCCAGGGTATTCATTAATAGAAAGCTGGAGTCAGAAACTGGATGTGGGACTCAAAACAGGCACCTCAATTCGGGGTTTAAGTGTGCCAAGCAGTGTCCTATCCACTGTGCCAAATGTCTGCCTCAACTTGCAGTTTCTTGGATGGAAGGTAGAATGTGGATTCCAATTACTACATAGCCACTGTCACCTGCTCGGCAGGGAATGGGCACCGAAGTGGAAAATCAGGCTGTGTAGTAATAGGAAGCAGTAGTATTTTGAAAGGAAAGATGTGTTGATCACAAGTATGGATAAGAGATCCACAACATGTGCATCTTTTGACAAAAGGATTCCAGCACAAGAAAGTCTGGTGTGACATAAAATTGGAGCAACTCTGCCAGTGCCTTTCCTTGAATCATGTGTTGGAAGGGATACAAACCCCAAGAGCACATTGTCTCCTTAAATAATGCCAAGCAACGTGATTTAAACAACACCTGAGAGCATATTGGAAGGTTTTTTTTTTAACTATATCCTCCCTCGGTTTGCACCTCTGTAACATACATAATATGCATATATAGTCAAATCTCTCTAGCCTTATATCCTCATGAAAATGCATATTTTGAGAAATACACAGTTTTCAAATTTTTACAGCAAAAGAGACAAATCATCCATTCTGTTTTTCATGGATATTTGGCATCCCCTGTGTCTACGTGTACGTATAAATGATCAGGATCATTTGTCTTAGGAAATCTGCACTAAAGCCCCTCTTGCATGTAAGAGTGAGGCACTGCAGTAAAGCTATTGAAACCATTGTCAACCAGAGGAACTCGATGAGTAAAATCTCCTTTTGTATTAAGGAATGCGTGAGATATACATCTGTATGTATAAAAATGGCTGATTTGCGAGGTATATAAGGATGGATCCTACTACAGCGCCAGATACATAGTGGATACTTAACAACTTATTTTTTTTTTACTTTATTTATGCATTGTCAAGAGTCAGTTAGTGTAGTCCTTAAACTTTTCCAAAGAGAAATGTGATGATTCATGTCCACTGCAAATCCTTCAAGAACCTCACAGTCCCCTCCTAGACATGTGCTGGTATCGCAAGTAATTTTCCTGCCTAAAAACCCTTTGGCTCCACTTTCCCAAGGACCGTTATTCCAGATAATTCTTTACCAGTCACTCTATAGTCATTAATTTAGTCGTTTACTCAATGCACCCTCAGAAAAGTTCCTATTATGTGGTCATCTCTGAGGACCCACGGTTGAAGTTGAGGTGTGTGCATGCACACATTCACTCCTCAGAGACAAGTGAAATAAAGAATTGTGAGAACCCAATCGCTACTGTGGTTTGACTACATCACCCGAAAGTTCATGTCCTGGAAGTGGAACCCCCAGTTTTCGCCTTAATGTTTGACAGAGGGTCTTTTGAGTGGCTACTAGAATTAGTGGGGATCCTAAGGTTGGAGCCCCATGGTGGCATTAATCACTTTATAAGAACAGGAAGAGAAACACAAGCTAGCTATTTTGCTGTATCTGACCATATATTCCCTAACATTTTCTGATAAAACAAGAAGACCCTTGGCAGATGCCAAGCAGATGCCAGCCTCATGTCCCTACAGCCCCAGACCTACAACTTTCGCTTCCTTCTAAGTTGCCCTTTCAAAGGTTTTCTGCTACAGCAACAGAACATGGACTAAGGCAAATATC
Organism: Ochotona princeps; assembly: GCF_030435755.1. Lineage (NCBI taxonomy): Eukaryota > Metazoa > Chordata > Mammalia > Lagomorpha > Ochotonidae > Ochotona > Ochotona princeps. The sequence goes on from NC_080845.1 coordinate 56,451,126, forward strand.
ACACAGTACTCATGACTGCTGTGTGCGTGTTGGGCAATTAAGGTGAAGGCAATCATTTACTCTAACACAGCAAGTGGTTACTGAGCATTGGGCACTGAGCTCTGATTCGTGATTTCATCTGGACTTCAAATTGCCTAGAGACATAATGCTTAAGGCCCCATTTTGAGAGAAGGAAGAGGAAAAGTAGAGGGGCTAGGATGAACATAAGGCAAAGAAGCAGGATGCAAAAGGAACAAAAAGGAGAAGAGAAAGTGCAGAAAGGGGAAAAGAGCCACCTGAAATTCTCAACTGACATTCACAGATCAGGGACTACAAGCAGCAAAAATGTTCTACTTTGCATTCAAGGGGAAAAAAAGGGGAAGGGAAAAGCAGCTGTGACTGCTGCAGGCATTTGGTGGAGGGAAAGAAATCAGCCAATAGGAGTTTCTCCTTCCATCCCATTCTCTCCCTCGCCCTTATCTGCATTTCAACTAAATAAAATTAAATAAATGACATCTTTTTGTATAATAAGGAAAATAAATGGAATGAAATCTGCCACTGATTTTTCAATTCAGGGCCATATTTTTGGGAGATTGCCCAACCATGTTCCTGACAAGCATCCCTATAAAATACCTCTTCAGTAACTGGTGTTCTAAGAGAATATTCTTTCCTCTTCTAGGATATGACATTTGACAAGGGATTCACAGCATGACACTCTAAACAGAGACAGAAAATCGCTTTACTGGGTGGACTTCCCATGACACCCGGTTTTCCTAGAGGAAGTGTTATGGGCATGGTTACATTGCTTTGTCTTTTTGTTGTCAAGACACAGGAGGAATAGAAAGGATCTCTGATGACAGGAGAGGGATTTTCAGTGGATATCGGGGAAGATCTCAGTTGGAAGATGTCAGGTCAATGGTGAAACAGGTGAACACTGCTTTTCAAAAGATCACCTGCCTTCTCTCTACTTGGCTAATGTCTGGTGTTGAGCAAGAAGAGGGAAGAAGTGAGAAGAAGCAGAGAGAAAGAGAGAGACAGAGAGAGGAATAAGTAGAACTGATTACATGAGCAGCTCCTTGCTGAGAGCACAATGTGCTGATACAGACTTTATAGAAATTGCCTCATTGGTGAGACCATCTCTGGTCTGAAGGTAGAACTAGCAGAGTATCATCCCAATCAGGTAAAAAACCCAACATAATATTTACAACCATTTACGACATTATGGCATTAACTGACATGGTATTGATTAACCAATATGTTACTAGGGAAATGCAGGTTCTCAACCACAACCTGTGACTTTTTCATAGACATTTCAATTTTGGTTTATATTCAACCATGTTCTATATACCTTAAAATGGCTATAGATTGCTATTCAGCTCACCAAGAAGCCATTGAACTTACCAAGACAATAAGATGCTGGACTTTATGATTGGTCAAAACCTCCAATGAAAGAATCTCAACTGAATTTGAACTATGGAAATGCAACAAGGTGGAGCAATCCACCGTGGGGGAGGGGAGGGTTTGGAGAGGGGCGGGGGGAATCCCAGTGCATAAAAAAATGTGTCACATAATGCAATGAAATTAATAAAATAAAAAAAAGAAGAAATTGCCTCATTGAACCTTTTCAGGAATCCTATGGCAAAGAAGACGCTCACCTTCCAGAAGCAAGACAATAGATAAGAAACCAACTCAAGGGGGCAGCACTGTGGCTCCATAGGCTTTTCCTCCACCTTGCAAGTGCTGGGATCCCATATGGTTACTGGTTCGTGCCTCCACCACTTCACTTCCCATCCAGCTCTCTGCGTATGGTTTGGAAAGAAGTGAAGGGCAACCCAAATCCTTGGGGCCATGCATAATTATGTAGGAGACCTGGAGGAGACTCCTGGCTTTGGATTAGCTCAGCTCTTGCCATTACAGCCATTTGAAGAGTAAAACAGTAGATGGAAGATCTTTCTCTCTCTCCTCCTCTCTGTAAATCTGCCTTTGTAATAAAAATAAATACATAAAAAAAACCACTACAGCTTAAGGTCCAACATCTGGAAGCTGGCAGACCTGAGACCCAAACTTAGGTTCCAAAGATTCAGGTTGTTTCTGGAGGTCAACGCTACAGAGAAAAAAAGTAGTAAGAGGAAGAAAGTGGCTGGGGGCAGAAATAGAGACATAGATGTAACCACAGAAAGAGGAGAAAGAGAGAGGATATAAATAACAGCAGAGAGAATCAAAAAGGAGAAAGGAACTAAAGAAACACTCAAGTACTGAGAGGTGTGAAGAGGAGCAGCAGGAGAAACAGCTACCAGTTGACCCTGACATCCTATATGGGTACTGGTTAACATCCCAGATGGTCTGCTTCCAATCCAACTCCCTGCTAGTGACCTTGGAAAAGCAGCAGGAGATGCTCCAAGTGCTTGGTCCACTGCCACCCATTTGGAAGACCCAAAGGAAGCTTCTGGCTCCTGGCTTCAGTCTGGTCCAGTGCTGGCCTTTATGGCCAAGTGAACCAGCAGATGGAAGAGACATTCCTTCTCTGGTTTCGTATCTTCCTCCTCTCTCTGCCTTTCAAGTAAATAAATAAATAAGATGAAGAAGGGGGAGGAGGAGAGGAAGACTGAGCATTGAGAAGAGCTCCCACTCTATCCCCTGTGTCTCTGTGCTGAGAAGGGCAGTGAGTTCACAATTCCCTTTACTGGCCAAGGCCTTCTCCAGGGATTTCTGAGTCCATTCCTCTCATCAGTTCCAAGATTGTCCTTCTTGCCAGTCTTCATGATGAAACTGACAATCTCTTGTCCTTACAGCAGCAGTAGTGTGGTCACATACATGTCTGTAAGAGGCTCCTTCAGGAATTAGGTGTTTAATACATGCATTGAAATCCTGCCTAACTGAACTTATGCATACTTTGAATTCATTGTAACAGGTCTATCACACAACACAGTAATGACATTTGTTATTGACATGTCTGATTTCTGATGAAATGTAATGAGAATGGGTAGCCCATGTTCTCCTGCCAGAACAATAACTATCAGTGATTTGTTTAGGTTGTGAGATTGAGCCACTCCACGATGTGTACATATTTCACAACACATTGTACACAATAGAAACATAAAGCAGCATCTGTCATTTGAAAAACTATTGATATGCTGATTGAGGCATGTATCACCTGCAGAACCATGCTACTCTCCTATATGACAATGGTCATTAATTTTCAAGAGCTTACTGTGTGCTATCCTTGGCCCTAAGGTCTTTGTATCCATTGTCTCAGCACATCTCACAGCTGCATCAGCACAGAGGAAAGCTAGAGACATGGGGCCACTGCAGGGGTACAGATATTCCGAATTTGATCTGATGCACCGTGCAGCTGGTTTAGCAACCTCTGCACAGCATCTGCACCTGCTGTCATTACATCTGACACTGAGCTTCAAGCCATGCAGAAGGGAAAATCACGTAAGCTGAGAGCCAAGACAAGCTGGATCCCAAAGGACAAGCTGCAGTCCATAGAGTCTGGAGGACAGGAGGGACTCAGTAACAGTTCTTTTTTTTTTTTTTAAGATTTATTTATTTCATTGGCAATATAAATTTACAGAGAAAAGCAAAGTCAGAGAAAAAGGTCTTTGTTCAATGGCTCACTCCCTAAGTGGCTGTAACAGCACCAGCACCACGCTCCTTGTTACTATGGGAATTCAGGGAACTCAGCTGTGTCTGCTGCTTGGCACTGTTCAAGGGTAGGTGGATACAGCTGCTGATGTTGGGAGGCACACTTGTCCTTTGGCCTGGAGGAGGCCTGCACCCTGAAACCAGCAGGCAGGCCTCACGTGGGGACTGTCAGACAGTCCTCACAGTGCACTTGCTCTTGTCTTCCTTGCCACTTGACTAAAAAGGCCTTCCTGCCACACCTTCCTCTGTTTCCAGCTTAGCGGAAAGTTTTGGAGCACCTGTGAGGTCTCCTGGAACTCTGACTGTGTCTCTGCCAATACACAATGCCCAAGGAAATGATTGTTTGCTTATCTGCCTCATCTAATCACCTGGGCGCTCCTTGGAGACCAAGGTAACTGACTTGTCCACAGCTAACGATGAAGCAGGGGGCTTAAGTGTCTGGTTGAGAGGATGGGTCTACAAATAAAGAGTGGATCTTTGAGGCCAGAGATTTTAATAGACTTCTGACTTGAAGCTAAGTGACCTTAGCACATGATAGTTTTATTCTTATTAGTCATTTATCGTTAGTAATTACTTATTAGTAATTTTTTATTCTTCTTAGTAATTTTTTAAAAATATCAGGATCACCCTAACATCCAATTGCTTTGAAACATAGGACCTGGTTCAGCTACAAATACTGACACAATGTCCCTTTGCTCCCAGGTAAGACTCAGGTATGGTGTTGACAAGGAAGAAAGTTAAGATGGCCTTCAGCAGTCTTCTGCAGAAACTGCAGGTGACCGATCTCAGTTCATCTTGGCACTTGCTTTTTTCTAAACTAGATCTCAAAATAGTGTCTGCACAGGACTGTTGGGACTCATCAGTTTCTGGACCGTTGGGATATTTTTGGAGTGATGCTGAGTTAGAAGAGGAAACATAATCATTGATTTGGAATATTTCTTTCCAATGTCTTGCTTATAATTTTCTTGTTATCTCTTTTCAAAGTGAATCTAAAATTAGTTTTGAAAATCCTTGACGTATATGACAGCCATGTGAGCAAAGATCTGAAGATCTAATAAAAACTGTATAAAATGTTGCATGGAGATTTTAAGCATGAGGGCATACTCCCAAATGCTATTCACCACAGAGGATATTTTAGTATGTGGATGGATGTGTTTGGGTCATACTCACAGAATTTTAGTTTCTAAAAATAGCTTATTATTAGATATCTCCTCTAAGACATTCTCAGCCCTTTCCTGCTTATTCTCCCAGATTTTCACCCTTCAAGTACCATAGCCTTCCTTCCCTATGCTGCCTCTTCTCACCTTGTCCACAGCTTTTTCCAATGAGTTTTTCACACCCAGGAAGGGGAAAGCAGCACCATGCTTTTTTTTTTAAAGATTTATTTGACCTGCTCCAGGCACCACAATGCCATCCACAGGCATTGCTTTTCAACACAATACACACCTTGAATGTTCGGGTCACTAGTAAGATTCTATCAATAGTGTAAGAAGATTTATCACTGGTTACCACTGATGGGTGTCGATGAGCCTGAAGGTCAAGACGCAGGATGCTGCTGGAATGGAGCAGAGATAGGAAGGATCGTGTTCCTTAGTGTCTTAGAAACAATTGACAGGAAAGATAGTCATTACACATGAACCTATGAGACCGAAAGTATAGGACACACATCGTACGATTTTAAACTTGCAATCTGTTAAGAAAAGCTATCCAAGGGGCTAACATGCAGGGTTAGCTGCATGCAGGGTTAGATAAGGCTGTTGCTTACAACACCAGCTCAGAAATGAGCACTGATGCAAATACTGGTTGCTCTGCTTCTGATCCAATCCCCTACTAATATGTGTGAGAAATCAGCAGAGGATGGCCTACAGCCCTGGACCCTCCTTTCCACTCACATGGGAGACCCAGAAAAAACTTTTGCCTTGGTCTGACCCAGTCCTGGTCATTGAGGTCATTTGAAGAATGTACTAAATGTTAGAAGATCTCTCTCTTCATCTCTCCTTCTGTCTGACTGCATCTCTCTCTTTCAAATAAAGAAAATACATCTAAAAAAGAAGTTATCTGCAAAATAGCAAAGAAGAAAAAAGACAGCTGTATGCCTATCAGTACGACAAAGCAGGGTCTCTACAGGCTGGCCACGTGGTTCCCTGACCCTCTCCGAAACATATCTTAATTTGCCAAAGTCCTTTGGGGTCCAGATATTTACCATTCTGTGAAACCTATAGTTATGAACTGCTCTTCTGATCCTGACACCAGATAAGACAAAGACTTTTCATGGTGCTGTGGCAATTCACCAGTTAGCATCTAATTTAGAAATTGTTATTCTGCATTTTGGTATTGCCTGCTGACAAAAAAATCTCATTTTCGTAATCTCTTTTGGAGTTAGCCATTTTCATCTTTATATTTTCTCATTAATGAGTCAAAGGAAATAATGGTCTATGCTCACCAGATATTAAGATTTTTTAAAAAATAATGTTTTATTGTTCTTAACAAACCATACTGTCAATGCAGGCCAAGATCTAATAATAGTTGTGTCTTAAAATTTGTAATTAGCTGAATCATATGGATCTGTGATTCTGTTTTTTAATTTATTTTTTATTTGAAATGCAGATTTACAGAGAAGGAGAGAAAGAGAGATCTTCCATATATTGGTTCACTCCCCAACTCTGCAACAGTTGAAGCTGAGCTGCTCTGAAACTGGGATCCACGAGCACTCTCTGGGTCTCCCATGTGGATGCTTTGGGACCAAAGACCTTGACCATCCTCTGATATTTTTCCCAAGTCATAACAGAGAGCTGAATCAGAAGTGGAGCAGCTGGGACATAAACAGGCTCCCGAATGGCATGCTGGCACTGCAGTCAAAGGATTAGCTTGCTATGCCATGTCCCTGCTCCCCTGATGGGGGCTTGTATGCATTTGTTAAACATGTCAGATTCTTCAGCGTGTGTGTTTAAAATATGACACCACTTCCATATCTATATTTGGCATTTCCTCATCAAGATTCAGGAAACCCAACCCACTCCCATGTGATACAACCCAATCTCTCATCAGAGACATTAATCCATTCATGAGGTAGTACCCATGATCCAATGATCTTCCACTAGGTTCTTCCTCGTGAAGAATCAACCACTTCTTAATACTACTACATTAGAAGCCAGGCTTGCAGGATACAGACTTGTGGGAAACAAAGTGTATCCAAGCCATAAAATCACCTTAAGGATGTGGTGCAGTGGGTTAATCCATTGCCAGCAATGCTGGCATTTCACGAGTTCTGGTTGGAGTCTCTGCTATCCTATTTCCTATCAAGTTACCTGTTAATGTGCTTGGAAACCGGTAGAAGATGGTCAAAGTACTTGGGCCCTGACACCCAGATGGAATTTCTGGCTGCTGGTGTTGGCCTGGCTATTGTGGCCATTTGAAGAATGAACTGTCTAATGATTGATCTTTTTGTTTTTCTGTGCATCCCTATCACTCCACTTTTCAAATATTAAAATAATTGTTAATTAGATCAGAAGCCCTTCTCATCCCACTCAGCACAATTAGAATTATAATATTATAATATTGCCTTAGTATGTTAATATTTGATACATCACTAATAGAGAACAATATTTTTCTTTGTCGTGTATTTGTTGTAAACTGACTCTTTCCAGGTGAGCATGAAATCTTCCATCTCTCCTTTCATTCCACCTAGTAAGACTAGGAAGTTCTAGGCACTGATAGTATCCTACCAGGAAGTCCTAGGTGCCAACAATGCCCTACACTTGAAAGAAGGGAAATAAATTTCCTGTTGGAAATATGAGTAGGTCCAATGGGGTCTCAAACTTTCCCTAACGGGAAGGTGAGGTGTTATATGAAGAGAGAAAATATTGATATGTTGAGACTGAGAACTCAGCTCATCCACAGGATGGCACCAGAAGGCCTGTCAAAGGCCCTTGATGCAGCCTGGGCCTCATGCTGTTCAGCTGACTTGGAGTATATCAGTTGCCAGGAGGTGTCTGGGAAGTGACCCACAGTGGCATCACCATAACAGTGAGCTCACCTGGAAGCCTCATGTAAGTAGTGTTTTTACTCACTTGTGCTCCATATGAGGCATGTTCCAGTGTACTGATAAGCCTAAGGTGATGTCTGTTTTTGAGGTGAGAATAAGCATCCAATAGATCCCTCTCCTTCCTGCTCCTTCCTCAACACATCCCTGGCTGAGTCCTATAAAACATCATTCACCAAACTTGAGATTATTAGGTTACCTTCGATCAATAATCTTCCTCTTCCGGTGCATTAACATTTCCAGATAGAGCATGCATTCCCATATATGATTCTCCTTAAATTAATGCCTTCCAATTAATCCTGTTCTAAGATGCTCTGACATTATGGTGCTATAAATGCCAGTTAAGACATGTATTTACAAGCTCTGATAGGCACAAGATGAGCCCAGCAATGATGCCCAAGGCTGGAATTTCTGGCTGCAGACGCAGCTTCCCGAACATGTATGCTGAACCAATTCTAGTATTTTAATCAAGTAGAGAAGGGTTTTCCTGTGGGCCTCATATCTTTCCACATGGCCAGAAAAGGCCAATGTAGCCCAGTGCAACTTGATTTAGGCAGGTTTCTTTGATTAGCCGTTGTAGTAGTTGGCCATTGTAAATTCCCAGCATTCCCTGGCTGACACCTCCTGAATGAGTGTGAGACCCCCAATCCTGTTGGGTCTGGGCTACACCTGCATAACTTCTCCACCATACTCATCAAATCAGTTGTCTGCCAAGTGTGCAGCGTACCAGGAGAAAACACCCATAATGGAGGTCACCTCTGATCATTCTTCCTCTTTCCCTTACATATCATCACTAGCTTTTACAGCTCAGAGAGTCTCCAAGGGATGTTGAGATGACATTGTTTATATTACATTCCTGGGGCCTGATTGTTACTGTAATGCCAGCCCCATATGACAGACATGCAAATTAGCTTAGTCCAGAATCTGTAAGAAATTAAGGGGGATGAGAGATAATCATTTGCTGCAGAACATATTTTATGTTGAAAATAAGATTTGTGGCTCTAGCATGGGTAATTTAGCCAACATTGCCTGGCCATGACACAGTGTATGGGGAGTAGGGCCTATATCCTGTGGTTCTAAAACATCCCTAAGATGACTGGTAAGAGACTGAATTCCTAGAGTGTGAGAGAAACCTGAACCCAAGTTTTCATATGCAATAAGCTTAATAGCTATGCTTTTAAGATTAGTTAGTAGGGAGCCAGGGCCATGGCTCAACAGGCTAATCTGCTATCTTCAAGTGCCGGTATTCCATACAGATGCTGCTTTGTGTCCCAGCTACTTCACTTCTGACCCAGCTACCTGCTTTTTACCCAGAAAAACAGTAGAGGTTCTCCCTGCACCTGCATGGGAGACCCAGTAGAGGCTCCTAGCTCCTGGTATCAGATGAGCTCAGCTTTGGCCTTTCTGGACGTTTGGGGAGTGAACCAGCAGATGGAAGATCTTTCCCTCTCTGCTTCTGCTTCTCTGTAAATCTGCCTTTCAAATAAAAATTAATAAATCTTCAAAAGATTAGTTGTTAGAGAGAGAGTTTCAATATCCTTGTTCAACAAATATCCATGAAAGCTAGGGCTGAGCCAAATCAAAAGTGGGAGCTGGGACCTCAACTTGGGTCTACTGCACGAGGGATAGTAACCCAATCCCTTGAGTCATCACCACTGACTCAGAGTACATACTGAGCAGGAAGTGGCAGTCAGGAGTGGGAACCCATCGTCCAACCCAAGGGGTTCTTACCTGGCATCTCAGCAGCTGGAAGACACAGCTGCCCATGATGGTTATCCTTCTGGATCTCAAATTATTGCTTGATACAGCCTTGTAAGAGGTCATCTGTGTTGTTTTGCTGGGAACGTCTTATAGAACTTTCTATGTGGCTCTCTAGCTACACAACGAGTCTTTCTGCCAGATGACAGCTATGCCTGGTAGATCTTCATGAGAAGTTCTGGATCCTAAATGGTCTAGTTGAAAACCAGTCCTCAAGATTGTCGAAGATGGCCTACCACAGAGAGCTGGTGTAAGGTAGAGTGCAGAGAAAGAGTGACAGAATGTGGTGCAAGAACAAACCAGGAAGCATAAAATTGCAGGGATAGGAGCAGGAAGCTCCCTGGACATAGCTGAATTAAGAAGATCCACACAGCTCAGAGAGACAGCCAGAAAAAAAAAAAAAGAAAGAAAGGAAAAGAAAAAGAAAGGAAAGACAGCACCCCGCGTGAAACTTGGTGAGTTACATCCCAGGCAGGGGGAAGGTTGGTGGGGGTGGGAGTCTCAGCTGATCCAGAGAAGACAAAGGCAGCTAGAAGAATCTTTTAAAAGTACCCCCACCAGCAGTGGCCACAGACCGCTGTAGTGCTGGAGGCCCCAGAGGTGGTGGCGTGATTGAACATAGAGGCTACCTATCCACGCAGAGGTGGTGGCCAAGTGGGGGCCCCAGCAGCCCACTTCTCAACAGGAGAGCACCTTTGAGAGAGTTGTAGTGGGGAGTAGAACCTCACTCACTGGAGCCACAGACAGGGCACCCTGACCCTGCTCTAGGCAGCTGGCTGCTGGTGGTTCTGGAGGGATTCCCTGCTGTGCAGCACAAGCCCCAAAGGTGGTGGCACAACTGAACATAGAGGCTACTGACCCGGGCAGAGATGGTGGCCAAGCTGGGGCTTCAGCAGCCCACTTCCCAACAGGGAAGCACCTTTGAGAGAGTAAAAGAGAGTTGAACTGCACTCACTAAATCCACCCAGAGTAGACAAGAAGCCCCAAGGCTACAAAGTTTTTCACTTGCTCTCTGTCCCCGAGGGCACACTCAAGACAACACCTAGCCAACAAGCTGCAGGGGAACCAGGTTGCAGAGATATAGACTCCCACCACTTACCAAAACTTAGCCAAGAGGCAACAGAAGACCTGCACATACTTATAACAGAGGCAGAGATCGAAGCAGCAATTAAAGATCTCCCAACAAAGAAAAGTCCAGGTCCAGACGGTTTCACTGTAGAATTCTACAAAACATTCCAAGCAGAGCTAACCCCAATGCTCTACAAACTCTTCAAAACAATAGAGAAGGAAGCAACCTTTCCAAACTCATTCTATGAAGCCAACATCACCTTAATTCCAAAACCAGATAGAGAATTAACAGAGAAGGAAAACTACAGACCGATATCCCTGATGAACACTGGTGCTATGATTCTCAACAAAATCCTAGCCAATAGAATTCAAAAACACATCAGACAGATCATTCATCCGGATCAAGTAGGATTCATCCCTGGAATGCAGGGATGGTTCAACATTCAGAAATACATAAATGTAATGTATCACATCCAAAAACTGAAGAACAAAAATTTTATAACAGTATCAATAGATGCAGAAAAAAACTTTTGACAAAATCCAGCACCACTTTATGTTAAAAATCCTAACCAAGGGAGGCATAGAAGAAACAATCCACAACATAATCAAAGCACTATATGAAAAACCCAACGCCAGCATCAAACTGAATGCAGAAACCTGGAACCCTTTCCACTGAGATCTGGAACAAGACAAAGATGTCTGCTATCACCAGTGCTATTCAACATAGTCCTAGAGGTACTCGCTGAGGCCATAAGACAAGAAAAAGAAATCAGAGGAATTCAAATGAGAAATGAAAAATCAAGCTTTCACTATACGCAGATGACATGATCCTCTACATAGAAGAACCAAGAGACTCAATACAGAGACTGCTAGAACTTATATGAGAGTTTGGTAAAGTTGCAGGGTACAAAATAAATGAACAAAAATCAACAGCCCCAAGCTAGAAAAAGATCTAACCAGCAGGGTATCATTCAAAATAACAGAGAAGAGTATGAAGTATCTAGGAATAAAGCTAACCAAAAATGTAGGAGATCTCTTTGAAGAAAACTACAACAACACTTAAAAAAGAAATTGAGTAAGACTTCAAAAGATTGAGAAACATTCCATGCTCCTGGATAGGTAAAATCAATATCATTAAAATGTCCATACTACCAAAAGCAATGTATACATTCAACACAATCCCAATCAAAGTACCCAAAACATTCTTCATAGAACTGGAAACAATGACACAAAGGTTCATCTGGAAACACAAAAAGCCATGAATAGCTAGAACCATCCTGAATAATAGGAAGTTATCCAGGGAATCACAGTTCTGGACCTCTGGACATACTATAGGGCGGTGGTTATCAAAACAGCCTGGTACTGGCACAAAGATAGAGAGGAGGATCAATGGAGCAGAATAGAAACAACAGAACAGAACTGACGCAGATACAGCCAAATAATCTTTGACCAAAAAAAGACGACAATCCAAGCTAATGGGAAGGTCTCTTCAATAAATGCTGTTGGGATAACTGGTTAATAGCCTGCAGAAACAAGAAGATAGATCCACATCTTTCACCATACACTAAAATCAAATCTAAATGGACAAAAGACCTAAACCTACACCCAGAAACCTTCAAACTTTTAGAACAAAATGTTGGAAACACCCTGCAAGATTTAGGTGTAGGCCCTGACTTTCTAAAAAGAACACCAAAAGCAATCAAGGCCAAACTAAACAAATGGGACTACATCAAACTAAGAAGCTTTTGTACAGCAAGGGAAACAATCAACAATGTAAAAAAAGCAACCCATAGAATGGGAGAAGATCTTTGCACACTACATAGGTGACAGGGGGCTAATCTCCAGAATATACAAAGATCTCCAGGACAACGACAACACCAAAACAAACCAACCACTCAAGAAATGGGCACAGGAAATGGGCAGACACTTCACAAAGGAACAAACCCAACTGGCAAGCAAACATATGAAAAATGCTCAAGTTCCCTGGCAATAAGGGAAATCCAAATGAAGACATCAATGAAGTACCACCTAACGCCAGTAAGAATGACCCACATACAAAAAACCACCAACAACACTTACTGGTGAGGATGTGGGGAAAAGGGAACCTACTCCACTGCTGGTGGGACTGCAGGTTGGTACAGCCTCTATGGAAATCAGTATGGAGAACACTCAAACAACTGAGGATCTGCATACCATATGATCCAGCACAGCACTCCTAGGAATACATCCAAAACACCTGTTACATGAGAAACCAACATGCACCACTATGTTCCTAGCAGCACAATCAATAATTGCAAAAACTTGGAAGCAAATGAAATGCCCATCAACAGAAGACTGGATAAGAAAGCTATAGTTCATTTACTCCATGGAATATTACTCAGCTATTAAAAAAAAAATGCAGTTCTTTGTGGCCAAATGGGCCCGACTGGAAACCATTATGCTGAGGGAAATGAACCAATCCCAAAAGGTTAGATATCACATGTTTGGCTTAATTTAAGATGTGAATCCAAAAAGAGTACCTGTAAATTGCAATATTATTTCAACCTCAAACAGCCTGTACCTCATGCAATAAGATATGGTGATGTAACCAATGAACCAACAATCAATGTGAGTCAGACTGCTTATGATCTACATCAAAGAATTGTAAAACCTAACACACTTTTAAGACCCTATGTTACTCGGTAATGGGGTGGGAGAGCAGAGAAATCTTCCATTTCCTTAGAATGTGTGCGGAAGACGTGAAGTATAACCTATCAAGAACATGACAGGCAACTTACAGACAACAGACTTGAATTAGCATTAGACATTAGTAAAACTACAAAGACATACAGGGGGAATCAAGAGCAATCCTGACATCCTCTTAACAGGAGGTCATATGCACAGAGCAGAGGGGGTACCCCAGAGTGGAGCAGGTGGACAGGAGGAGGCTCATATCCCAACCTTGGAGACTCCCGGATCCCCACCAAAGACTATCAGTACGAGCATCAGGGACTACATTCCAACTGCCAAGAAGACCACGGGGAATTGGAGTGCCTTCAGAGGCCAAGAACTCTGAGGTCATCCACTCCTGTTTGGATCTCCCACATGGGATGGAAGAAGCCCAATACTTCCTCGCAGGATCCAATGTCATCAGAACAACAGCCAGGAGCCCTGAGCAGTCCACAGAAACAGAAGAACAGTAAACTTCCTTCGGAACTAGGGAGAGGAGATTTCTCTGGTCCTTATTTAGTTCCAACTTTGAATCCCACCCTCTACTGCAATGACCATCAGGGTTGCTCCAGCGCCCCCCTCCAAAAAAAAAAAAAAAAAAAATTAGAATAGATAGAGAACAACAAGGAAAGCTTAGAACCAGACAGGAAATGGTCAGCATGGACTCATATATACCTTACGAGGTAGGATACGAAAATAAGTTATTCCTCACTGGGATATGGGCGATTTCTCTGCATGCCCCTCCTAAAACTGTGCTGCGCCTCAGCTGTTGACATATGCCTTGTTCTAGTTATAAGCCAGTTTGAACTATCCTAAAATTCTGCAAGTTCAGTATAAATTATGCTTCAACACTATAAACTGCTAAATACAAAAATGAAAATAGGCACGAGACAGCTGAATAGTACCCTATAGCCATTTTAAGATGTATAGCAGTTGGTTGTGTATAAATCAAAATAGAAATGTCAATTAGGTAGTCACAGGATGTGGTTATGTATAAACCAAATTAGAAATGTCTATTAGGTAGTCACAGGACGTGGTTAAGAACTTGCATTTTCTAGCATATTGGTCACTCAATACCATGTTAATTAATTCTATAATGTTGTGAACTGTTGTTGATGTTATGTTGTGGCTTTTAATTGGTCAGGAGGATATTCTGCCAGCTCTGCTTTCAAACCAGAGATGGTCTCCCCAAGAAATTGTTGAACTTATCTGGATAAAAAGATGCTGGACTCTATGCATGGTACATGCTTGCAATGAAAGAATCATAACTGGATTTGAACTATAATATTGCAATAAGGTGGAGTAATCCACAATGGGGGAAAGGTACGGGAAGGGGTTGGGGGAACCCCAGAGCCTATAAAATGGTGTCATAAAATGAAATGTAATTAAAAAAGAAAAAATTATGTAAAGCCCCAAACTTTTCTTATGTGTTAAAATTTCTACATTTTGACTTAAAGAAAAAGGAAGAAAAGAAAACCAGTCCTCTCATTGTGGGGAACAGTTTCAACCAGAGTCATTCCAGGGTGAGTCTAATTTCCCATTGCTCTGCTGGGGAAACAGGTTTGAGACCAGTAACGTGTGAGGCCAGTAATTGAACTCTACAAGTCCATTTCTGAAGACTGTGTGTTTTGCAGTTTCCTGGAATGGACTAGCCACAAAATCTTTTCTCCAAGCCGAGTCTATCTTTTTGGTGGTTTTCTTCTGCTTTGATTTGCACCAGCCACCAATCCCTGCCCCATGTCACCTTCACTTTTGTGTTTCTCCATCTATTTGTGTTTTACAAAGACAGAAATGACCAAAGAAGAAAACACAATTAAAGAGACGGCTGGCATATAAACATCATGGCCTTTATTTGCTGTCGTCTGTACCCGAGAGCACAGGTCCCTGAGTTCCCCAAACGAGGATCCTTATCTGAATTTGCAAGTCACAAAACCATTTCCTGACTTCCGGAGGGGACCTTACTCTTTTCAGAACTTATACCCCATGTTAGGCTTTCTTCTACTGTGAAGTCTCATTAAGTTTGACTCAAGTAATTGGGATACTGTAAAAATGTCCTTGCATTGGGAAAAAACATTTTTTTAAAAAAAAAAATCTCTTTAGAACTAACATGTTAAGAAAATGTAAACCAGGAACAGGTCTGACCTGCTTGAAGGAACAAATATTTAAAGAACTGTGGGAGCTGGATAGTTTATATGTTAACACAGTGCACGAGAAACATCTGTCACTCATAGAGAGCATGCTCAAGGTTTTGCCGAATCATAAATAACATATACTGTTTCATGAGTAATTTTTAAAATGTGCACTCTCTTTTTGTTAGACAAATAAATGTATTTCTTTTTTTTAAGATGTATTTTATTGGAAAGTCAGATATACAGAGGAGAGACAGAGAGGAAGGTCTTCTATCCATTGATCCACTCCACAAGGGGTCTCAAAGGCCAGAGCTGTGCAGATCTGAAACAAGAAGCCCAGAGTCTCTTCTTGGTCTCACGCGGGTGCAGGGTCCCAAGACTTTGGGTTGTTCTCTACTGTTTTTCCAGGCCACAAACAGGGAGCTGGATGGGAAGTGGAGCAGCTGGGATTAGAACTGGCGCACATATGGGATCCTGGTGCATGTAAGGGGAGGACTTCATCTGCTGGGCTACTGTGCCAGGCTCAATAAGTGTCTTTCTAAAGCAGACTTTTATCACTGGAAAAAATGAAAGCAAAAGATCCAGTTCATAATAAAAGCCGTAATGGCTATCTGGGAAGGATTAACATCAGAGCAACAATACAAGGTATCAACTTCTAGTTCTGGATTCACCATTGATGACCTATAGGCAGAATGGAATTGTTTCCTTTCATTTTCTTCCTTCATTTTTTTTCTTTTTCTTATTTTCTCTTTTAGTTAAGAGGGACTGGTGGCTTAACCAGTATTGTTTTCCTGTATCAAAATGTGTGAGGCTAGGTAGTTTGCAATGTAAAGGGGTTTGTTTGGCTCCTGATGCTGGTGGTGCAGGATGTGAGCTTGGTGATGGTTCCTCTGGTTATCTGATAGGAACTGGCCATGCACCAGAAGTGGCTCACAGGGTCAGAAAAGAAGCTCAAGATGTTTAAAGGCCAGGTTTGCTGTTTGTGGCAGGACCACAGTGACT
The DNA here is from genome assembly GCF_030435755.1 of Ochotona princeps. NCBI lineage: Eukaryota > Metazoa > Chordata > Mammalia > Lagomorpha > Ochotonidae > Ochotona > Ochotona princeps. Next base: position 56,467,461 of record NC_080845.1, read on the forward strand.
CATGTCCCTCCTTTTGAAGATTCTACAAATTCCAATGCAGCCGCTGAGGACACAGCACCAAGCAGAGGAGCCCATGGTGAACACAGTCACACATCCCCAGACCATAGCAGTGGGCAAGGGCTAGGAAAACGTTCACCAAGTAATAGCATTGTTTTGAGTCTTCCTCTTTCAGAAACACACCATTTATAAATATAATCACAAATAGAGAACCTTCTATTGTGAAATCTAATATTATTTACTTCACTATATCTTTAAAACCCTGAGTGATCTTTTACACCACTCACGTAAGCGTCCCTCAGTTTGAGAAACCCAGTGAAAGTTACTGACTCATGTACTAATTTATTCTTCTACATTCCCCCTTTATGCTCAACAGATTTTCTGTGAGTAAATTTTCTTTCCTAGTGAATGTCTGAACTTAAACTTCACAAAAGTTCATTTAAAAAAAAATTCCAGAGGCTGGTATTGAGGCATGTCATGTTAAGCTCTTGCCTGTGATGCCAGAACCCCATTGAAGTGCCAGTTTGGATCCCACCTGCTCCACTTAAGATCCAGCTCCTTGTCAATGCACCTGAGAAAGCACTTGGAAATATCTCACCTCCCTTGGACCCTCCTCTTATGCAGCAAATGCTGCTAAAATGCCTGGTTTCTGGTATTGTCCTGTCCCAGCTCTGGCCATTGCAGCCATTTGGGGAGTAAACCAAATGACAGAAGGTCTCTCTCTCTCTCCCTCTCTCTCTCGCTCTCTCTTTGTAATTCTGTGTTTAAAACAAATAAATAAATATGTTTTTAAAAATATTCTATTTTTTTCCATTTCTCCCTACTGTGTATTGAACCTTAGGAATTTCTCCCCTTCTCACCAGCCCATATTAGTTCTTGTTTTCAGTGTCACTGCTTGAAGCCAAGGTGTGGAGAGCGGGACTATGCCCCAAGATGGCGCTTGTTATTGTCTTCTCATGCCACAAAGGCAGTAAACAAGTTTTAGGAAGTTGTAGAGGATTGGTTCAAGGTCTCATGCAGTCTGCATGGTGTGCGCGTGATCAGAGTTGTGATTGGTGTGTGTGTGCATGATCAAGGCTGTGATTGGTGTGTTTGATGCGTGGCCAAGCAGCCCTGTTGCAATTGGCTGTTGATAGAGTTTTAACCTAAGTTTGAGAGAGAACAAAGGAGAGAAGAAGAACAAAGAGGAGTAGTGGTAGAGTAGTAGTAGTAGTAGTAGAAGAGGAAGCCTGTAAATATGCTGTAGTTACTGCCCTTCTGTATTATACTTGGATTTCTTGTTATGTTATGTTATGTAATTAGTTTGTCCTTCAATAAATCCTCATAAGAGCAAGCACCTGTGTCGGAGCTTCACTCGCTGGACGAGGGACCCCGTTATCTGGTGCCGTGGCTCGGATGATAAAAGTCAGCCGGTGAGTACCAAGAAGTTAATTAGCTGAGCAAATCGCTCAGGGAGTTGCTTACAGCTGCAATTAGTTTTCAACTGAGCCTTTGCTCAGGGAGTTTGCAACTGAGCAGATAGCTCAGGAAGCCGCTAAAGGGAAAAAATAATAATAATAAAATAAGTAACTGAGCGAAAAGCTCAGGGAGCTGCCTATCGGCAGGGGTGTGCACACCAATGATCGCGGTGAAAGTGACGATTTTTTTGAAATTTGCGGCAAAAACAAAAATTCTTTCGAAGCTCGCAGTGAAGTGACGATCCTTTCAAGGTCCTTTCAAGGTCGCAATAAGCGACGGAATGGGGAACTTGCAGTCTTCTGTAAAAATGCAGAATCTTTTGCAGAGGTTGCTGAAGAAAAATGGCACGCCAGTAAAGGCAAAAACAGTGCTTTCATTTTTACAAACAGTGCAGCAGCACGCCCCTTGGTTTTTAGAAGAGGGTATGCTAAATGTGCCACAGTGGGAACATCTCGGAAGGGATTTATCTAAAGCTGATCAACTTAAACCTCTCCCTCCGGGTACTGTGGGATTCTGGTCTCTGATTAAGTCTTGTCTAGTAGATAAGACAGATAAATTCAAGGAATTGTTACAAGAAGGTGAAGCAGCTCTCCGCGAGCTTCAGGAGGAAGCTTCTCAGCCAAGTAGTGTTGGTGAGAGAGCAGAACCTGAAAGTAGTCAGGATAGTGAGGAAGAACATTCGGGTGAGGAGCTGGATGCTGTGGCCAAGGGCACCGAGAAACTAGCCTTAAAGCCACCTAGAAAGGCCCGACGGACTCCTGTGCCACCCCCTGGGGAGCCTCTGGTGGCACCCAGTGCGCCGCCTTGGCCACACTCCAATCTCCCTGGGTGGGCTGCGCCCAGTGAGGCAGTGAGGCCACAGCCCAGGGAGGTTCAGTCATGGCATGATATTGTTGGAGCCAAGCAAGTTTTTCCTGTTAGAGAGGACTGGACCCAGAACCCTGCAGTTCGTTTGCATGACCCCTTAAATTTTAAGCTAATAAAAGATTTGAAGATTGCTGTGGATTCTTATGGGGTTCATGCGCCTTACACTATGGCTGTTTTGGATCAGTTGGCTGCTGATGTTTTGACTCCTGAGGACTGGAGGAATGTAGCCAAGGCCACTCTCTCCCCGGGCCAATACTTGCTTTGGAGAGCTGCTTGCCGAGAGCTGGCAATAGATACTGCCCACCATAATGCTCAGGCTGGGAACCCCACATGGAATGAGGAGGCATTATTAGGGGAAGGTGCTCATGCTGGCCAACAACAGCAGATTCAGTACCCTGAGCCATTATATTTACAGGTTGCTAACATAGCCACTGGAGCTTGGAAGGCAATACAGAGTAAGGGTGATGTGTGTTATTCCATTGCAAAGGTGACTCAGGGACCTAATGAGCCTTATGCAGATTTTGTGAGCCGTCTCATGGAAGTGGCAGGGAAATTATTTCCAGATGTAGAACAAGCCATGCCTCTGGTAAAGCAACTTGCCTATGAGAATGCAAATAGATGGTGCCAGAACGTTTAACGCGAACAATAAGAAAATCAGAGCAAGATGAATCTGTGGATGTGGTGAATGCTGACCAGACTGATATGGTTTAGTGTTTTTGTGTGTTTGCAACTGTGGAATGTATGTGTATACCAAGAATCAATCGTGTAAGAACCTCCTGCAACAGCAGATCCTGGCTCAAGCTGTTCTCGCTCTCCAAAAGAATGATTCCCCTAAGGTATGGCTTAACATGCTGGATCGGTAGTCAATGATGGGTAAGTATCCAATAAGGCTTTACCAACCTAAGACAGGCGCCACGAGCCAGGTGGTTAGCCGATGACGGGTAAGGGAAGCTGAATTTGGAACACCTAAGACAGGCACGATCCCTTAGTTAATAAAACAAAAAGGGGGAATTGTGGAGAGCGGGACTATGCCCCAAGATGGCGCTTGTTATTGTCTTCTCATGCCACAAAGGCAGTAAACAAGTTTTAGGAAGTTGTAGAGGATTGGTTCAAGGTCTCATGCAGTCTGCATGGTGTGCGCGTGATCAGAGTTGTGATTGGTGTGTGTGTGCGTGATCAAGGCTGTGATTGGTGTGTTTGATGCGTGGCCAAGCAGCCCTGTTGCAATTGGCTGTTGATAGGGTTTTAACCTAAGTTTGAGAGAGAACAAAGGAGAGAAGAAGAACAAAGAGGAGTAGTGGTAGAGTAGTAGTAGTAGTAGTAGAAGAGGAAGCCTGTAAATATGCTGTAGTTACTGCCCTTCTGTATTATACTTGGATTTCTTGTTATGTTATGTTATGTAATTAGTTTGTCCTTCAATAAATCCTCATAAGAGCAAGCACCTGTGTCGGAGCTTCACTCGCTGGACGAGGGACCCCGTTACCAAGGTAGTATGGGTGGGTCTCCTGACACAGGTCTGAACTGTGCTGCCCTTTTAGAATCAAAGTAGGTGGATGTCACATGCAACTGCCTTGTGTTGTCATTCAATTAGTAAGTCCTTGTTCACCCAGTGACTATAATTACCATGCATCCCTGCCTCTGAAAATCTTTCCCTTCCATTTTTAAAATTTTTTTTCATTTTTCATTTTATGTTCTTATATTAGCATGTCAGACACACAGTCTCCCACATGGCTGCAGGGTCCCAAGGCTTTGGGCCATTCTTTTTTTTTTAAAGATTCATTTATTTTATTACAAAGTCAGATATACAGAGAGGAGGAGAGACAGAGAGGAAGATCTTCCGTCCGATGATTCACTCCCCAAGTGAGCTGCAACGGCCGATGCTGCGCCGATCCGCAGCTGGGAACCTGGAACCTCTTCCAAGTCTCCCACGCAGCTGCAGGGTCCCAAAGCTTTGGGCCATCCTCAACTGCTTTTCCCAGGCCACAAGCAGGGAGCTGGATGGGAAGTGGAGCTGCCGGGATTAGAACCGGCACCCATATGGGATCCCAGCATGTTCAAGGCAAGGACTTTACCGCTAGGCCACGCCGCCGGGCCCAACTTTGGGCCATTCTTGACTGCTTTCCCAGACCATAAGCAAGGAGCTGGATGGGAAGTGGGAATGCTGAGACACAGAATGGCACACATATGGGATGCTGGCACTGCAAGGCAAGGACTTTAGCCACTAGGCTGCCACACTGGGCCCCTTTCCCACTCATTTTAAAGACCTCTGCAACTCCTATTAGCCGCAAAGACAGACATCTACTGCATCCACCTACTGTGAAAACAGGATGGGAAATAGTTGCTGGGAAGATTGTGCAATGCAACATTGGGATCCAGGAATGACAACCACATGAGAAAAATATACGGGTAGGATCTAGTTTTTACCAGAAAAAACTAAAATAAGTCTTCATATCTGTGTGAAATCAGGATGAAATTTTGTTATTAACGACGTAATTTTAACTTTGGGTTAAATGGAATAACTGCACATTTTTATGGAATATGGTACAGTATTGCAATAGATACACATACAGTAAACCAGTGGCACCAGCAATTAGTCCTCCCATGTCTTTCATTACTAAGCTGCAGCTACTCTATTATTTTGTGGAATGTCAGAAAATATGACCTTCAACCAATGCATGCCATACCAATTATCCTAACTCCACATCATGCATCACCATTCCCAGCCTGTAGTAATCATTAAGTTAGATTTTATATATACATGCATAATACATACAAATATGTATATTTAAGTTATGCGCTACTAATCTGTCTATAATCTCCAATTTCATCCATTTTCCTGCAACTGTTAGGATTTCATTCTTTTCATGACTGAGTAGTACTCATTTGTGTTTATATGCCACATTTTCTTTCTCCATTCATGCACTGATATACATATCTGGGTTGATTCCACATCTTGGTTAATGTTGTTAGTGTTATAGTGTTGCGATAAACATGGCAATGGAGAAATCCCTTGACATGCTAACTGTATTTGCAGATATTTTCAGAAGGAGAGATTTAGAGAAAATCATTAATTAATCCAATTTATTTATTTGAAGCACACACACATACACACACACAAGGAGAGAGAGATTGAGAGAGAGATCTTCTATCCCTTGGGTCACTTCCCAAATATCTGCAACAATCAGGGCAAAGTCAGGCCAAAGCCAGGACCAGAAACGCAATCCCTGGAAACTATGGATTCCTGACAAGGGACCATCGTATCTGAGTCATCACCTGCTTGCCTCCCAGGGTGCACATTATTGGGAAGTTGGAATTGAAAGCAGAGCTTGAACTTGAACACAGGCGTCTTAAGTTGAGATGCAAGCACACCAGGTAGATCTTAACCAGTATGCTAAACACTAATGCCAGAAGGGGAGTTTTAAATATTATTACTAAAACGTGCTTATTTCCATAAGAGAGCAAACCCTCCTGAATTCTTGAACTTTTGAGTGGGAAACTTAAATTTGCTAATTGGGAGGGTTTTTTTTTTTACTATCCAGTGACTTCCTATATGTAAGGCACCCAACCTTCAAAGGGTAATATCATCTCTCTCTTTTTTTTTTTGAAGTTAATTAACATGGTATTGAGTGACCAATATGTTATCAAATGCACATTCTTAACCACATCCTGTAACTAATTCCTTGACATCTCAATTTTAGTATATACACAACTGGCTGTTATAAACCTTTTTTTGTCATTTTTCTCCCAAGCTAACATGTTTTTTGAGTTTAACTTAAATCAGAGTGGCACAGGAACAGTGAAAGGATCAACATTAACATCCATCATATATAACAGCTGAGCACAAAATTAACACTAAAATTTCTATGCAGTTACATCTTGTTTAGCATTAACAGTCATAAATTGATAAGGTTTTTTGGGAAGAATTTAAACTTTGCAGTGTATAGTGATTAAGCACAGTTTTACAGAACTTTGCATTTTAACAATTGAAGAATAGGAAAGTTTTAGGCAGGTGAGCAGGGAAATCCCCAACAACCTAGTGAGTGAGGAAGAATTTAACTCCACATCCTACCTAGTAAAGTCCAGGAGGAGCAAATAGGGAGCCTGACCAGTAAGTACAGGCTGAGCGATTACAGGCTAGTTGGCCTTTTCCCTGGCTGTTCCAGACTTTCTATATCAGTGTTTGTCTATCTGAAAAGTCAACTGGGAAACCTGATCAGTAAGGTACAAGCTGAGTGATTATCAACTAGCTGACCTTTATGAGTCTCTGTCTATCTGAACTAATTTTGGGGCTCACAAGCAACCCTGATAGTCGGTGTAAGAAAGGGCTAGGAGCCAACGCTGGAACTAGATAAGGACCAGAGAAAGCTCCTCTCCTGAGTCCAGAAGGAAATTTACAATCCTTTTATCTCTGAGTGCCACCTGGGGCTCCAGGCTGTAGTTCTGATGTCAGGAGACTCTATGAGAGGGTTTTGGGCTGCTACCACCCCGTGTGGGAAATCCAATAGGAAATGACTAACCTCAGAGTTCTCGGCCTCTGAGGGCATTCACATTCCTTGTGATCTCCTAGGCAGTCGGGATATGGTTCTTGGTGTCCATATTGACAATCCTCCATGAAGTATCCATTGCTTCTGTGGCAAAAGCACTTGGGAGGCCTTCGGGAGTCTCCGGGACTAGGATACAGACCTGCTCTTACCCTTCTGTTTCACCCTGAGATCCGCTCCTGCTCTGTACACACAACCTCCTTTTAAGAGGGTGTCAGGGTTGTTAATATCATCTTTTTAAGGTAGCTAGATTGTGAATTCAGTTTCATTTTTTCCTTCCCTGCTGCCTCCACCTCCTTCTCTCCCTGAGGTAGTGTCTAGGAAGGTTCTGGCTGGAGGCTCTGGTGATGATGAGACTGACCAGGGTAGCTTGACCGGCTGATCTCTCAATGAGGAGCTTTGTCCTACTCCTTTGTTTACTTTTAATTCATTAATTAAAACGTGTGGAAACACCCAGGAAGAGGCAAGTATCCGGAGTTTTCCTCTCCACTGGTTCGCTCCTCAAATACCATCAGCAGTCAGGGCTGATCCAGGCCAAAAGCAGAAACCTAAAAACTCCATCCGAGGTTTCCACATGGGTGGCACAGAGCCAACTAGTTGAGGTGTCATCTACTGCCTCCTTGGTTGCGCATTAGCACGAAACTGAACCAGAAGCTGACAAAGGACTTGAACTTCAGCACTCTAATACGGGAAGTGGGCAAATTCTTAACTACTGAGCAACTGCCTGAGCAGTTCAAGTTATTTCTGAAATTGGAACGCATTTTTATTACTAAATTCTTCTCTGATGAAGTCGATGCTCAAAGAAAAGCTGTAAGAGACAGAAATTGTCTTATAGAGTTTATTGCTCATTTTCCAGCACCTGGTATTCTGCCACGCCCTCAACAGGTGCATAAGAACTTTTTTTTTTAAGATTTATTTTGTTTTTATTTGAAAGGCAGAGTTACACAGAGAGAAGCAGAGACAAAGACAGACAAGTATCTCACCTGCTGTTTGCTCCCCAAATAGTCACCAGAGCCAGAGCTGAGCCTTTCCTAAGCCAGGAGCTAGGAGAATCCTCTAGATCTTCCATGAGTTTGGGAAGGCCCAAGACTTGAGCCATCCTACACTGCCTTCCCAGGACATCAACAGGGTGCTGGAAAAAAGTAGAACAGCCTGGATAGCACAAACTGGCACCCATAGGAGATGCTGACACCATACGCAGATTTCTAGACTACTATGCTTTGGTGCTGGCTCCAAGAATAATTTCTTTTCTTTTTTTCTTTTTTTTTTAAAGATTTATTTATTTTTATTGGAAAGGCAGATATACAGAGAGGAGGAGAGACAGAGAGGAAGTTCTTCCGTCTGATGGTTCACTCCCCCAGTGAGTGCAATGGCTGGATATGAGCCAATCTGAAGCCAGGAGCCAGGAACTCTTCTGGGTCTCCTATGCAGGTGCAGGGTCCCAAGGCTTTGGGCCGTCCTCGACTGCTTTCCCAGGCCACAAGCAGGGAATTGGAGGAGAAGCAGGGCTGCCAAGATTAGAACCGGTTCCCATATGGGATCCTGGCATTCAACGCGAGGGCTTTAACCACTATGCTATCGTGCCGGGCCCCGAGAATAATTTCTTAATGAATGGTTGCAAATGTGGCGGCCTACCTGCTCAGCCAGCAGGCCTCTCAGTATATCTTGCATCATGCTGGCAGTCCAACATAAATGTTTTTCTTCCTGGAAGACTAAGCCAGAACCAAAGCAGTCTTATGCTTCCAGGGAACACGAGACCTATCATGCTCAAGGAAGTGCAAGAAAGAAAGACAGTACATTTAAAAGTGTAGTAGTCAGCAGCATGGGTGAGTGTATCACTTCCAAGAGTTTAGAGAAAAGTTTGAAGAATAAGTGCTATATTATTAGCATTCATTCCTGATTAAGGGGCTGATCTTAGAGCAGGGCCATTCTTTGCACCTTACCGTTAAGCACACTTAATTATTTGAATAGCTACAAAGAATACTGAAGCATTCAAAATCAAAATACTGATGAGTTGGGAATTGTTATCAGAGCAAAAGTAATAAAATAAGCCAGTTATATCCCTTCCTCAGTTACCTGCATGTCCTTGTGATTTTGTGTTTGCTCTGAAGGGAGACAGTGACAGCCCAGGTATGTGATGTCATCTGGGGAACTGCAGGAACACTAAGGCCTAGGCTGCATCTGGGATTGCTGGAGGTGGGACTTGGGCATCAATGAGTTCCCTAGGAGATCCACATGCCCTGAGTGTACTAAACATCATGGCCCAGCATCGAGATATTCTGTCATGAACCCCCCCCCCCCCCCCGCCATGGAGACCAACTCAAGGGGAGACATCAGAATCAACGTCTTGCCCCTGCTCTGGCTCACTCTCCTAACTCTCAACCTACAGGTGAGGAGCACACCCTGCGGGCCAATAATAAGTGCAAACTATCACCCAGACAGCCCCAGCTTAATGCAACTCAGAGGTTCTTTTCACAATTACAAATGCAACTATTTATTTATCTGTTGTGCAGATGCAAATATTTATTCAAGACCTCCCTGGTGGGGCAGGCTCCCCTCTGTATCTCAGGGGTCCAATGCAGGGTTCAAGCAGCTGTGGAAAGGTGAGGGCCAGTTCTGAGGTCTGTGGGGGTTGGATTCCATTTGTAAGGTGTTTCATGACAGAGTTTTATGCATACCCATCCAGACCATGGACTGATGCAACCCTCACAGCCCTTTCTCAGCCTATGTGAAAAGCATGCCAGGAGGAGTTACCCCAAACTAAAGTCCCCTCGACTGCAAGTTTCCATGGGATCCTAATCTTGACACTGAATGACCCCAGCAGCAGAAGCTTGGAATATAAAAGGTATAAAGCTCATAGCTGCCTGAATTCAGACACAAATCCACACCCTGAGAGACCCCAACCCGGCATTGTGGGAAGTGAAACATAAAATGGAAGCTCTGTCTGTCAATCTGTTTGCCTCTCTCAGCCTATCTTACTCTGTCCCTCAAATAAATAAATAATAAAAAATCTGTAGACAATGAGGGCATGTCAAGAAGTTTTGGGAAAAAGAAATAATTTGGTGCAAAAGAACCCATGGAAATCGAAATCCATGTACCGTTTATTTCCTTTTTTCTTTCTTTTTTTCGTTTTTACTATAAATATTATGATGCTTCCTCATCCATTGTTTCTCTGGTTTCTTGACGTTGAGGAGGTTTTCCATTTCCAAGTGTGTAATTGTCACGTTATTGAGGATATGTACCCAGAATGAAATTGCTGTCTCTCAGGTTACACATACATTTTCAACTTGGCTAAAGGCATTTTCTTTTTGAAGATTCATTTATTTTCATTGGAAAAGCAGATTTTACAAGGGGAGGAGAGACAAAGAGAGAGATCTTTCATCCATGGGCCACATAGGCCAGAGCTTAGCTGATTCAAAGCTTCCTCCATGTCTCCCACATGGATGCAGGGCCCTAAGAAATTGGGTCATTCCATCCTCTGCCGACTCCTCAGATCATATGCAGAGAGCTGAATCAGAAGTGGAGCAGCTGGAACAGGAAGCAGTGCCGATATGGCATGCTGTTGTTAGCAGGCAGAGGATTCCCTGTTATGTCACTATACTGACCACATCTAGGAGCATTTTCTAAATTGTTCTTTAAGGTGGTGGTTTCTATTTACATTTCACCAGTGTTTCTCCTGAAGCGGTCACATAGCTCTTCCACGGGAAGATGGGGATTTCACCTAGTTTACAGAGTGACCATGATGAGAAATGGTGAAGAATCCCTATGATTCATTTATTAAACCAATATTATCAAGCATCTGCCTAATGCTGGCACTGTGCAGAGTTCCAAGGCTGACCTAGAGCTCACCACCCATACATTTGTTGCATTTCCTTTGCACAGCTGTGACTGCACATGTCCTGCTCATTGCCTTTGCTGGCTGTTACACAAGCAGAAAAGGCCTGTTTCTGTACTAGACACAGACTGGAGTCCAGTGGGAGTAAAAAAAGGTAAAATGAGTAGATTGCTTTTCACACTTAAAATAATAATAATAATATATATTGTGGCTTAGTGTCTGCAATGCCTTCGGCAGTGCTGACATCCCAGAAGAGATCTGTAACCCAGCTGCTCCGCTCAGTTCTAGTTCTCTGATAACATACCTGGAGAACTAGGGGAGGATGGCCTGAGTGCTTGGTCCTCTGCTATCCCTGTTGAAGACCCAGAAGATGTCACTGGCTCCTGGCTTGGTCATGGCCCAGCCCCAGCTGTTTTGATCATCCAGATGCTGAGCCAGTAGATGAAAATCTCTACATTTCTGTCTCTTCCTCTCTCTGTAATTCTCACATGAATAAGTAAATACATCTCTTTTAAAAAAAGATTTATGTGTTTGAAAACTAAAGTGATTGAGACAATGGGAGAATAAGAACATTCATGTACTGGTTCACTAACCAAATGACCAGAGTGATTGGGATTGGCTCGACTGATGACAGAGTGAAGCCTTCAGTCTGAACTTTACCCAGGTCTCTTACCTGGATGACAGGGACCCAAGCACCTGGGCCACCTTCTGGTACCTTCCTAGGCACATTAGCAGGGAGCTGGATATGAAGTGAAACGGCCCAGACTTGAACCAATACTCGTTGGATGCCAATGGTTGTTTAACCTAATGAGCTACAACATCTGTCCGAGAAAATCAGGCTGTAAAATTTTGGATTTCTTGGGAAGAGCTCTTTTATGTTCTTCCTCTGCTTTATTTCTGTATCTTTCAGGAGAAATCGTGTTTGATTACGGATTAGGGAGGTGTATGGCTTATGATCTCTGAGAAATAATGTATACTCATCCCACAGAAATAGGAAGTAGGGCAAGTGCTGGGTAGCATCCAGGTCTGAAGGGCTAGCGTCTTACAGAATTTTTTTAAACGACATCTTGAAAGTATTTTCTTCATGTCCACACCATATTCAAACCCTGAAAGAAAGATCTTGATGCTTAGAATATACAATGTGCCTTTTTTTTTTTCACCTCAGCAGGGCATACAATTAATTCCTTATGTTCTCAAATAAAGTGGGAGAGCTTTTCTACCATTCCCACAGCTTCCAAGCACACAATAACCATGTTGATCTGATCATTTCAGAAGGAAGCACAATACCACTCCTGCCTGCAGGTTAATGGTTAACCAGGGGCTCCCTAGAATAATATTCTGTAAGAATCAATAAATGACACCCCTCCCAAAAACGTTCACCTAAATTGTTGACATTTGTCCTGCTAAAGTTATAGAGTTAGACTACCCAAAAAACAACCAGGTTCAGCAAAATCATGCTTCAATGCTATAAAATGCTAAATACTAACATTGAAATAGATAAGAGACAGTTGAATAGCAATCTATAGCCATTTTAAGGTATTTAGAACATGGTTGAATATAAACCAAAATTGAAATGTCTGTGAGGAAATCACAGGTTGTGGTCGAGAACCTGCATTTCCCTAGTAACATATTGGTTGATCAATACCATGTCAATTAATGCCATAATGTTGTAAATGGTTGTAAATATTATGTTGGGTTTTTACTTGATTGGGATGATACTCTGCTGATTCTACCTTCAGACCAGAGATGATCTCACCAAGAAGCCATTGAACTTACCAGGACAATAAGATGCTGGACTTTATGATTGGTCAAAACCTCCAATGAAAGAATCTCAACTGAATTTGAACTATGGAAATGCAACAAGGTGGAGCAATCCACTGTGGGTGGGGGGGAGGGTTTGCGGAGGGGTGGGGGGAATCCCAGTGCATAAAAGAAAATGTGTCACATAATGCAATGAAATTAATAAATTAAAAAAAGAATCAATAAATGAAGTCACCAAGCCATCTGGTCGACCTTTGACAGTCATTTACTATATCAATACATAAATTATAACAGCAAGTAAGGAATTAGCCACAAAAATAAGAATCCTTGGGAAAGCTGAAGTGTCAAAAGTTGATTTATAAAAAGAGCAAACAGGGAAAGGGACTATAGATTCCTTTTCCCTTAAACTTTTCTCACTCTCCTGTGCTTCTGCCACTGGTGCTGGCTTGCACCTCATGGTGACACATGTTTTTCATACAAGCCCATCCTAGGGGAAAGGCCAAACAAGGAATCAAATCTGTGGGAACTGCTTTGTCTCTTAAACAGGCGTCCACCTCTCAGAAATGGAGGAGCTGCCTTGATGTGTACCACTTAGGGCACATGGATGGAATTTAAATCATAACGATGGCTGGCTCCTAATGTTTACTCCTACCCATCTGCCCATCATGGAGAACTCTATTATTTAAAATAAAAATCTTGACAAAATGGAGCAGGGCACACAAAACCAAAGCCCAACTCATTGGAGCTGGGCAAACTTTTGCAGCAGAAGTGAGCTGGAGTAAAATGACGTCTCCTCAACATCTCATCCTGTTCTCTGAAGATGGGCAGGTGAAGGCTGTTGGGTGAAAGGTGATGCAGGTTTGGCTGGTGCAGATGGAAATGCACAGAGGGGACAGTGGAGCCCCATGCTGTGTCTCTTGCTTGTTCAGAGAGTGAATCCCAATCACCTGTCTACAATTTAACCTTAAACAAAGACCAATACCTTCTTCATTCTTAAGTGTTGTCAGATTTTCTGGGACTGGCATTTTGTCACAGTGGGTTAAGCTGTTACCTGTGATCCGGTCATTCTGTGTTGGAGTAAGATTGAAGTCCCAGCTGCTCTGCTTCCAGTCCATTTCCTTGCTAAATTGCGCAGAAAAGCAGCAGAATATCACACTGGGGTCCCTGCCACTGATGTGGGAAATCTAGATGGGTTCCCAAACTTGGCTTGGATTAACTCTGACCATTGCAGTCATTTGAGGAGTAAACCAGTGGAAAGATTTCTCTCTCACGTGCATGCTCTTTGTCATCGTACCCTTCAAATAAACAAAGAAATTTTTTTTTGAAAAAGCAGATTTTATGAATTTTAATTGGGCTGCTATTTTGCCTTTTACATTTCTTTTCCTGGGAAAACTGGCCTAAAGTACAATGAACTTGAGAGGGAGATTTCATGTTTGAATATTGAATTATCAACTTTTATAATTAACTCGAGTTTTTCTAGCCTTAGAAGTTGGAATGAGAAGACAGTGGGCCTGCATGAAAACTGTAGCCAGAATGGATTTGTTTTTTTTTTTTAAGATTTATTTATTTTTATCAGAAAGTCAGATATACAGAGAGGAGGAGAGACAAAGAGGAAGAACTTCTGTCTGATGATTCACTTCCCAAATTACCACAACGGCCAGTGCTACGATGATCCACAGCCAGGAGCCAGGAGCCAGGAACTTCTTCCATATCTCCCACAAGAGTACAGGATCCCAAGGGTTTGGGCCGTCCTCAACTGTTTTCCCAGGCCACAGTAGGGAGCTGGATGGGAATCAAGGCCACCTGGACTAGAACCAGCAACCATATGGGATCCCAGCATGTGTAAGGTGAGGTCTTTAGCGGCGAGGCCACCGCACCTGGCTCCAGAATAGAAATCTTAAGGCCCAGCTTTGGGTCACTCAAAAAGGAAGACATGATCTAATTAACCCATACATAAGGCAGACAGGGGTTCTGTGGTTTTTCAGGATAACAGACAATCTTCCAATATGGCTGAACTATTCTAGCATATCAGAGAGAACCTTTGTGTATTTCTCATGTTACATCTGATTTTGACATATGAGGGAAGAAGGAAAGAAGTTTAATTCACTAATTACTATGATGGACACTGATATGGCCCAAGCATTGCTTCAGTGAGAGAATATTTCCCCACTTGGTACATATACTGGGCGGACATTAGGTGGCTACTTCAACGAATGTATATCTGCCCCTTTCTGTAGTGAGTGGCTCACATCCAGATCTGATCCAGATTTGTAAAACTGGCAACAGCATAAAGGTGTGGTCCTCACTGATGAACTCAGGCCAAATCTGAAGAGTCATGGTTATTGTCAAAGCTCCGTGGGTTTGGCTGAAGCTCTTGTTAGGCCTGTAGACACCCTTACTTCTTCCTTCAAGCCATATTGCCTCTTAATCCTCCTCTCCCCAAGTCTCCCACTTCCCAATTCCCTGATAAAGATCTTACATGCAAATCTTTATGCTCAATAACATGACTCAGACAAGCAGGTGTTAAGGTATATTCAGGAGCTAGATCCCTCTCTGACAACCAGCAGAGGCCTATAACTGGCAGTAACAGAAGTTCATGTAATTTCTGGCACTAGGCTGCTATAAAGTTGTTAACTTTTTTCATTGATGATAAATTTGGATGACATTACCTGATAAGATTTAGGGGACCTGAGAAATTTGGAGGAAGTATTAACTTCAAAGCAACATTTGTTAGGAAACTATTGCTAAAATAAAGCTCTGTGGAAAAAAATAGGGAAAAGCTGAACACATTCATTTCCAAGTGAAAACCACAGGACTTCCTTAGTATTTTCTAAACAGGTTCTCATGCCCTGGGGCTAGCAGAGAACAGTAAAAGATGAGAACCAGGCCTCAAACCTATGCTCAAGAGGAGCCTAATTCCAAAGAACAGCGAACTGACAATCTATCATACCCTAGAGAGAGCAGTGTGGCTTTCCTCTGTGAACCTATGTTGGTAGGAGGAAAGACAGTCAGGGTCAGGCTCACAGATAGTAATGGGGATAGTAGGTTCATAGAAAATGGAGGCCGGGTGGGTCTATTAACCAGCAGAAACTGAGGGCTGGGGGAACGTGATAGGAGCACTAGGGGTGTACTTGCAGAGTACTAACACAGGACACCTTGTTCTTGATGCAAAACAGATGGGAAGCCTGTGAGGCGACTACTCAACACGTCCTGTTAAAACTAGCAAGGATGAACTGCAAATGACATCCTTCGCATTTTCTGTAATTTATTGGTTTTAGAATCAAGCCACTACTCTTGTCCATACTTCTGGGCAAAGGGATGTACAATCTGAATAAGGGGCAACCTTGGGATAAAGCTGCCAGCCCCAGATACCAATACCGGGTCAGGGCTTTGTCAAAGCGTTGCCATACAGTGCTAAAAGCCCCTGTATTTAATCATAAAACCTGGGAAATCTGTTGGTATTAGCATAAAGTGATGGGAAGAGATGCCATGTGGAGTTCATGGCAAATCTCACTGGAGTTACCACAACCCAAATTTCTAGGTTCTAGAGCAGGATTGGAGAATTATTTGACTTCTGGATATTCACCCTTGGCATGTAGCAGGCTCTAGGAGAGACAGCCTACCCATAGAGCAGCAAAAGACAATTCTCCTGGCACTGTTAGCTGCTAATGGGAGTCAGCTGAAGCCACTAGCTCATAAGGCCAGATAAACCAGGTAACTCGTCATAACATGGGAAATAGTCCATCACACATTATGTAACAGAGTCAAAATACACAAGAAAGCTATACAAGTGAAAAGCTCAAGGCTTCTACTCTGTCCATCACCGCTGCTCTAGTACCTCTCCCTCAGTCACACTTCAGGCCATCTGGATAAGGATTAGTTGGTGGAGCAGAAAAAAATGCATGTTTCCTAGCTGGATTTTCAGCTCATTGCATGAGCACAAGTCAAAACGTGTTAGCAAATGAAGTGTAGCCTTAAGTGGGGGGTGGCCTTGAAGACAGAAGGGAGACAATGTTCCTTCTACAAGCAATCTTGAAAAAGCTTACAGGAAGCAGAAATTGGCTTGGCCAGCTAGTCAAGGGCCTGAAGAGAGAATATGTGGAAAGACTGAGAATGATAAGGTGTAAGTAAGGTAGAGGCATAAAGAGTAGGCATGGGAGTGGCTATGAAGCCTGAATATCCTCAGGTCACATGTGTATCAGACAGAAATGATACAGTGGTTTGAACAAGAAAACTTGACTACAAAGAATCACTAACTAGTAATAGGAGATTAGCTACTAAGACAAGACAGAGAGAAGTCTTTCTTCTGCTGGTTCACTCCCCAAAGGGGGACTTAGCAAACTTAGTCCTTTTCTAAGGGGTATGACTCTAAAGAATACAGGACTAAAGGTAGAGGGAGCAGAGATTACTGGAAGCAGAAAAGGAAGAAACACATTTGCAAATGGACTACTTTTGGAACCTGTATGAAAAGGATATGGCTGTATTCCAGTGTGTGGTGAGGAAGTTGACTGAAGTGCAGGCAAACTGGGAAGCAGAGAACTCCACAAAGCTGACTTTCGGGACACTGGCAGACAGCACCATCTACCTAATTTGTGAAGTCAGGAATGAAACAAAAATGTGAGATCATCTTTAACTTTTAGTCAAATGTTACAACAATATGTCAGAGCAGGCATTTGGTCTAGCACTGAAGATGCTTGTCAGGATGCTAGTGTCCCATTCCAGAGTGCCTGGGTTCAATTTGTGACACACAGGTGAGTAACATCCAACTGGTGGGTCACAGAAAGGCTGGAAAATAATTTAATCTGACCCTGCCAAGGCAATCACTGGCAGAACTCAAAATGTTATAAAGCTATAGTAATTAATTCTTCAGTTGATGATTTTTTTATGATTCGTGAATGACATTTTGAATATCCAAATGACCCTTATGACCCTTGGCAGAAAAAAAAAAAAAAACAGATCCCTGTCCCAGTCCCAGTTTCAGCTCCTAACTCTAGTTTCCCGGTAGGCAGCAAACAGTGGGTCAAGTGGTTGGATTCTTGCCACCCTCATGGAGGGACTGGGTTAAGTTCTCAACCCTCTATATTCACCCCAACACAACTGAAGCCATTGTGAGCATCTAAAGGAGTGAACCAGCACATGCAAGCTGTGTATACGTATGTGTGTGTATCTTTCAAAAAATAAATAAACTAAAAAGCTACTATAGAATTCTTCTATCTTTCTTTCTTAAAAATAGCAAAAGGATGGCACACTGGTAGAACAGGCTAATCCTCCACCCTGTGGAGCCTGTATCTAATATGGATGCTGCCTCATGTCCCAGTTGCACCATTTCTGATCCAGCACTGTTTATGGCCTGGGAAAACAGTGGAGGATGACCCAAGTCCTTGGGATCCTGCACCCATGTGGAACATCAAGAAGGGGATCCTGGATCCCAGCTTTCGACCTGCTCAGCTGTGGCTGTTATGGCCATTTAGGGAGTGAACTACCAGATGGAAGATCTCTCTCTGACATGTCTTTTCTCTCTATAAAATTGACCTTTCAGATAAAATAACTAAATCTTAAAAAGAGTGATAATGCACATGAGTAACAAGAAACATAAATTGAAAAAGCAGTATCTGTGATGTCATAATTTTATATAACAATAGTTGTTTATTAATGTGGTTTCTTGAATGAACATGCGATTTTTCTGACTCCTTTTTATGTAACTCCATAATACTTGATACACTTAATTTTCAATATTATAAATCAATACAATATTAATTCCTCTCACCAATAAAAAATCAAAAATAATTTTGAAATTTATATATGTATATATGGTTTTAAATTTTAATTTCACTTTTAATATTGTTTACATAATTGAGAGGGACGCATGCCCATCCAGGTATCTCACATGGATACTTTAGCTGTCATCTGTTGCTTCGTAAGATATAAATTAGCAGGAAGTTGGAATCTAAACCAGAGACAGAGCATAAACCCAGGCACTTGAATATTGGTCTTATCCATCCCCCAAAGAGATGCAATTGCCAGATACCTGCATGCCTTTCAGCTGATGGCAAGTATTCATGAATGTGTTACAAGTATGTGATAGGGGCAGCATATGTAAAGCTGCCACCTGCAACACTGGCCCCTTAGGAGCATGGATTCGAGTTGTGGCTCTCCACTTCCAATCATGCTCCTGCTTATAATCCTGGGAAACCAGTTTAGTGCACCTGTCATCCAAGGGGGATGCCTGATGAAGTTCAAGGTTCCTGGCTTCAGGTTGGCCCTGATCCTGAGTGTTGTGCCCATTTGGGAAGCGAACCAGCGGATAGCAGATCTTTATTTCTCTTTCTGTCCCTCCCCCCTCTCTGCCTTTCAAATAAAAAAAAAATAAAAATCTTTTTTAAAAGTATAATTGTGGTAACATTGGGATGAATTTCTGACTAATTATTTTGAGATATAAATTTTAGCACATTTAGAATATGGCTCTGTTTTTCAAAATGATTTAACTCTTTAGATAAATCATTTTTTTGTTTGTCTTTACTTAATTTTAAATGTAAATTTATACAATGGCATTTTAATGCTTCCTCTGACATTTCCTGTAATTTGTAGTTTGCACAAGTAACCAAAAATGACTTCATGATTTATATATAATCCTAAAAGCTTGTTATGTATTTTATTGCTGTACCTTCAACAAGAAGACATTAATTTAAAAGTTTCCTTTCTTGTTAATAATTGTTTTATTGGAAAGCTAATACTGCTGCTTTTCCCACTGGCTGCAATGATAGTCAAATTTAATATCTATTTGAAAGTCCATATTTGCTTTCCAATATTGCAAAGATTTGAAAACTCAGGGCCCTGTAAGTTTTTTTTTTTTTTTTTTTTACAGTGTCCTTGTGGATGCTTGTATTTCCCTGAAGAAATACGCTGGCTGAGCATAGGGAAGCCTATCCTGTTGCCCAGACCAGAGAACTATTGTCAGTGCTGAGGGCACAGTGCTCTGGGGCTGCTGGACAGCCTGAACTCTCAGCCCAGCTGCCAACGAGACATCTGTAAGGAGGCGTTTCCTTTCTCAGGGCTGTGGGCTACTGCCGCTGCTATTGCCCTTGTGTTGCTACCCAAGCCCAGATCACGCTCTCAGCACTCACAGAGTCCTGCTCAGCCTGAGTTCTGTGTGGCCAGGCCAACTGTTTACTGCTTACATTCGACAGTGCCTGCTGCACCTGCAGACCACACTTGCACGTGCACCAACATGGGCTGAGCTCTTCTGCTTGTGTGCACACCCCATTATCCTACTGGATTTTACATGGATTGCACAGGTACAAAATAGAGCACAAATCCAAGCTCAGAGCTCTTTCTAAGAACAGGGTCTAATGTGACTGCCTCAGAGTGCCCATGAGGCTGGCCCTGTGCTGGGAAGGTGGGCACCTCTGGACACTCCATGTGCTGTTGCTTGCCAGGCTGTCAGAAGAGCAGTCCGAAAGAGGGTAGAGAAGCCCCTTGCTGATTCAGCAGCACTCTACTGTTCCTCTAGAATGCTCCACAAACTTTGTCAGCTGGTAAAGAGAAAATGTTGGACCTGGCATGATAGCGTAGTGGTTAAAGTCCTCGCGTTGAATGCTGGGATCCCATATGAGTGCTGATTCTAGTCCCGGTAGCTCCATTTTCCCATCCAGCTCCCTGCTTGTGGCCTGGGAAAGCAGTCGAGGACGGCCCAAAGCTTTGGGACTCTGCACCCGCGTGGGCGACCAGGAAGAGCCTCCTGGCTTTGGATTGGCTCAGTTCCAGCCATTGTGGCCACTTGGGGAGTGAAACATTGGACAGAAGATCTTCCTCTCTGTCTCTCCTCCTCTCTGTGTTTCTGTCTTTCCAATAAATATAAATAAATCTTTAAAAAAGGGGAAATGTTTATAGAACCCAGCTGGAGTGTCATAGACAAGAACAGATTTGGAAGAAAAAGGTGTAGTCTGTGACCACTTTGGAAATGAGCAAAGTCTGTGAAACTAAAGCCCACCCCGACCAAAAAAACTGCCCATGAGCACTAAACTCTGGTTGATAAAGTTACTTTCCCTGACAATCTGGGTTAACACCTCTGGAACACAATATGTACATGCTAGAACTGAAGAATTGTTTAAAAGGTTGATAGGAGCTAGATTGCCCTCTGCTAGGGTGAGAAGTTACAGAGAAGTAAGAAGAGGAGGCTGGAGTGCTCCACCTGTTCACAGAACAGAGTTAGACATATCAGTATGAACTCAATGTTTAATGTAAGACTGAAAGATGATTTATTTGGGTAAATGTAGATAAAGGTATGCATATATACCCATGTTAGTGTGTGTGAGTGTGTGTGTACATTATTTCCTTGATTTGTTAGCTAGAAAACATAGGGATAATGACTTTTTGATTGCTGCAAGCACATGTAGCACTCACATTTTGTTTTGTTTGTTTGTTTTTAATTTCCTTTTTTATTAATTGCATTATGTGACACAGTGTTATAGGCACTGTTTTGCAACTTTTCAATTAAAAGAGTCTTTAGGAACAGGTGTTGTGGTATGTGGATTAAGCCTCTACTCGAGACACCCGCATCCTCTTACTAGGGTGCCAAATTGAGGCCCAGCTACGTCTGACTCAGCTGCCAAGTAACAGGTGATGAAGATTCAAGCACCTGAGTTCCTACAGCCAAGATACAGTTCCTAGGTCCTGACTTCAGCCGGCTCCAGTGCCTGAAGGGTGAAGTAGTTTGGAGACTGAACCAGTAAATGAAATACCCCTCTCTTCTCTCTCTATAAGTTAGGTGCCTAAAATTATACAAATGTGCAAGTTACACTCTTTTTGTTTATTAGTCTTTCATCCCATTTTGTGGTTTTTTTCTCCTTACTCTGCTACTTGTTTCCTTTGATATATAATTCTTTAGTTTGAAGAGATATATGTGATTTGAATACAAGTATACACCGTACAATGTCCATTTCTCCAAGGATCCCTGATTTTATCTATTGGAGAATGGTTAATAGTAATAATAATAATGTAATAATATATAATAATAATAACTAAGGAATTCAGCTCAATAGCAAAAAAATCAATATAACATTAGTGCTATATTGAGATATTACTCAAAAAAGACATAAAAATGGTCAATAGGTACATTGAAAAATGTGGGTTTTTGGTACATTACCCAGTGTGTGCATGTTTTCATAGCAAGATCTTTAGACCTCAAAAATTACAAGAAACAAGCACAGTTAGACAAATAGAATGCCATCAAACTGAAGAATCTATGGGTGAGTCTATGGCCTCACAGAAAGAAATATCCCTGACACAAGACATCTTGGAGCAGCAGTAGTGTTTAATACAAGGAAAGTGCCTGAACTAACTAACAAAACTCCTATAGTGAAGGACTATGGCAAAGAGATATGGGTGTTAACTCGAAGGGCTCCAAATGAACACAGTAATATAAGCAGCAAATTAAATGAAGAACTGTTGTGCTGTTAGCAAAAGTATAAAATACTTATCTATGGAGTCATGACATAAGTAAATGATTGCATATATGAATATATAGGAGGAAGGAGATAAATCTCCTATACTGAGTAATTATGCATAAATTTATAGGGACTCCACCCTCAAAGAGTCAGAGAATGAGAAATGAAGAAAAAATGGCAATTTTCCAATAGAGAAAATTGCCAAACTTTCCCTCAAATCAAAGAACCCAAACTAATGTCAGCAGGAGTAAATAGTGTGCATAGAACGTATCCAAAAAAATGTGATGAGACTGGCTCTTTACCTTTTTGCTCTTCTTTCCAAAACTACAGAATTCCAGTTGCATAATGCTGAAAGCATCAACTAAATCCCAACTGAGAAAGAATCTGCACAACTGACAAGTACTTTTGAATGATGTCAAAATCAGCAAACACTGGAAAGTGGTCATCACAACCAAGGGCTGCTAAGGAGCTACAAGCACTGAAAGCCATGTGACATTCTGGATGGGATCCATGAGCAGATAGGATGCTAGGCAAAAGCTGAGGGAACCCGAATAAAATGGGTGCCTCAGTTCATCAATGGCAACAATGTACCATACTGCTGTGATATATTAATACTAAGAGACTAGATGGCTGGTAGAAAGGAATTCTTTGTAATACTTTCATAATCATTCTGCAAGTCAGATAAGTCTCCTGAACAAAAATTTATTGGCAGAAAGGATGGAATTAAGAAGCAATAACTTGAAAGCTGGTACACCTTAGCACCCTTCAGGGAACATCTGCACTACCACGCTGGCAAAATGTCTCTGATCTTCTCAGCCCAGTCAGGCTATGTCATCAGCCACTCCAGTGACGGCACAATGGACACAGGAGTAATATAGTCATGGTGATGGAAATGGAGTCTCCACCTGTGCCATCTTCCTGCACTCCAGTTCACCAAGGCGGATACATTACCTCCACTCCCTAATGAATGTCTGACCTGGCAGTTACAGCATCCCTGACACGGTACCAGGCCTCAGGACAAAATGCCGCTTGATGTCCATCCTGTTTGATTAGGTTCCCTCCACTTAAGAAGGCTAAGGGACGTTCAATGGGTATGAAGATAAACTGCATTTGGAAGGCAAGCACTGGATTTGTGGGTCAGGTGACTACTTTGTCTGAGATTGGAACCTTCTGGGAAGCACAAGAAATTGGAGCTCCTGAATTACACTGTAGAAACAGCTTAAACTATGCAACATTCTTGGAAAATCTATTGCAAACGCAGCTAGTTTCTTTCTCGTAGTGGGCTCATTGAACGTTTTATAGAGGTATCTTCTACCATTCTCTTCGGCTCTGTGATTACCCATAATTAAAGTGCCTGTAGGATTTTTGATCCAAAGCATGAGAGTTGAGAGTGTACTGGGTCATGCAGGATAGGCCAGGATCATCATGGACAAACAGAAAGGAATGCTCAGCTTGTCAATGTCAAAAAATGTTAGTATCTCAGGCTATTGTTGGTGCCTCAGCTGCTAGTGATTCAAGCCAAACTGCATGGTAAGATGTGGGGCAAGAGAGGATACTGTAGAGTGATTCTCTGAATGGCCTTGCTTTAACATGTGCTTTCATCCTTCCCTGTGAAATTTGCCCATGATCCTGGCCTCTTAATCACTCAGCAAAATCGAGTTCCACTCGGAGATAAACACTGCACACTTCCGTTTTGTGAAAATGTTTCCCTTTAATTAAATGAGGGGAGGGGGAGTTGCAGTTATTTTCAACTCTCTGCACAAATTACTACCCAGTGTAAACCAAATAATGTATTGTAGGTAGTATTTATTCTATTTCTTGTACCGTCTATTGATGTATGTTGGGCTTGTTCTATTTTGGGGGCACTGCCATGGTAACTGGGCTTCTGATAAAAGCCTGTGGCAGAACAGAACTTGAACATGCAGAACTTCAGACAAATGACGAAATAAAGAATCAGCCTCATCAGGCTCAGAAATAACACTTCGGGAGACCATGGTTTGCTCCTGGGTATATTTCCCCCAGGAACTTGGAAGCCCTGAGGGGCTGGTCACAGGATTTGTTGGACGTGGAGTTGCTCCTGAACAGAATGTTAGAAGAAAAGGTTTTCCCAAAGGTACTTCGCTCCCCTGATCAACATCTGTGGCCCAGGCTCTTGTTCAGTTTTCCACTTTGGGTTAAATTCACGGAAGACGTGAGCTGATCTCAGTTTTCAGAGAGCTAGAGTAACTTTGGAATTGTCCCTTAGTTCCTACCCTTGAGCCTGGACCCTTCCTGGCCCTGCCTTTATCCTGAAGGGCTTTCCCAAACTGGAACCTTGTGTTCTCTGACTATAAATTTGAATACTCTTGGAGATCCCTGAGACTCAAAGGTCTTTTCTTCTATTGAAATGAGTGTTAAAAGGGGAGACAGGTGAGGGAGTAGGATCCACCCTTTTCTGTAAAACTAGCGGATGGCAGTGTCCCACAGGAAAGAGCTACACCAGGAGACTATCTCCAGTCCATGTTTGTAGAGTGTCAGAGTTCTAGAAGGCAGCCTGCTGGTGCACAGAATCTCTCCTGCAGACATTTCTTTTGGATTTTTCCTTAAAACTCTACCCAATGCTTTTTATCTGAACAAGAACTGATGACCACAAGCAGTGATGAGGCCTTATTCTGCTGTTGTAATCTCTTCCCTGCTCGGTGCTCCACACCCTCTACCTTTCTTCTGCTTTTAGCCATCTCTGGGCTTGGTTTAATTTGGTACCCAAGTCGAGTTCTGAAGCAGCAAGAAGCTCATGCAGATGTAAAGCTTGGTATGAAACTTGTTACGTGGTTCAGAGCCAGGGTGAAACCGGCTTTATTATTCTTTACAAGGAGAATATTGGCCATGCTCATAAAGACACATGAACTGAACTGTCCAGGTTTGACTTCCATCTAAAAGCAATATGGTCGCCACCTCTCGGGAATCTCTTCAGCAGGGCTAGAATGGAACCACGTGCAATATTCAGTGTGGTGTTCCCCAGGGCCCACAGGGGAGGCCTAAATAAACAGGTCTTCCCTGCCAACTGCCCAGCCCAAAGAAAAATAGACTTGGGCATAGTCAGGGTCAAGAAAAAAATGGAGAAACTCTAACTTGAACTCACATAAAATCTGAAACATCCTTGAGATCAGAGCCTCTCATCTCAGCCATCGTTTCTTAGCTGTGGCAAGCTTGGGGCAGGCTCTCCACTCCCTCCTGTCTTTGTCATCAAGCCTGCTGCCCCAGCCCTTGGTGCCTGGCACTTCTCTGCCACCAAAACCCATCATCATCTTTGGCATTTCTCTCTGTTCTCTCTTACCCCAAAGCCTTAGGCACAAGGCGTGACCATCTCACAGCTTCCAGCAGAGAAAGGGCCCCTGGATGAGAAATCTCCAACACAGCTTTGCCTAACCCTCAAGCTCACACTCTCTCCGTTCACTTTTACAGGTAGTGGAAGTCCTACATCTCTGTCTGGCCACACCTCTATTTCTCTTTCCCCCAATATCCCTGTGCCGTAAATTGCAGAAACAACTGCTTTCCCATTCATTAGCCTTCTCTCATGGGATCCCAGGCATTTCCAGTTAGCTAACTCTCACCTTCCTGAACCTCATTTAATCAATTATTGCTCCAGTTCATCAAATGCCCCCCTTGTCAGTGACATATGTATTATGTGTGTGTGTGTGGGAAGGGGTAGGGTACAGTTGGAGATTATGGAGGCACTAGGACAACAGGTGTGCAGTTTGGCTACTGGCTTAGGTTAAAGAGCAAACAGGTATCTAAAGGCTGCACTCTTTTTTGTTATTTTACAAATAACAAGTTAATAATTTGGGGACAAAAGAGCAAACACAGAGGTGCCCTTGAACGTCCACATTCACATCTGAGGCGAACATGTCTTTAAGAGTGGTGGCATGGAGGAAGTAAGGGACAGTCGGGATAGATTCCATCTAACTGGCTGCAGGAATACCAAAAGGGGGCTCTGTATTTCTAAGGGTAACGGAATACTTCCGGCCCATGCAGGGTTGAAATTTTAATTATAGGACCTGTGGATGTCAGCAATGCTCTTTGAAAAGAATAGCGTAAAAGCTTCCAATCCCCCCAAGAATACAGAGCCCGTTTTAGAAATGGCCGTCAAAGACAACAAAAGTGAAATGCGCAAAAGCCTGCTACGCAGGGCGGTGCTGGGCAACCAGTGCAGCGCAGCCTTCCCCTCCTCCACGCCGTTGCTAGGATACCGGAGGGCCACACTTCCATCATCTCCATCCTTGCTGCGAGATTGAGTAATTGGTGTCTGGATGTGCGTGTGCTGGTTCCCAAAATATCTCTTTTAAAAAGACTGAGAGGGACGCGGAGCCGGTAGGTAGGATGATGAAGGGAGGGCTGTGTCCCATGAGGGCAGCAGGTTCCAAGAGTCAGGAATGAAGCCGAAGAGGGGTGGGAGCTCCAAGGAAAGTACAGACATGGGGACCTGCTTACAGCTTTCCCAAGTTCTTTCTCCTTCTCTCCCTTGTTTTTTGAGACTGAGTTACGAAGTGGAACCTGTAAAGTAGTGGGACAACTAGTATTTGGGGTACGGTGTAGCACGGGTTTCTCTTCTGGTGCTGAGACACAGCAAAGAGAAAAGGACGCACACACACACACACACACACACACACACACACACACACACTTGAATCCACACATGTGTACACAGAGGCTGTACTGATGAAAATGTCTGCTTTCACTGTAGGGAGCCAGTGACAGATGCAGTCAGGCCCACATCTGGAGGGTCTTGGGACAGTGGGGAGCTGTCTGTAACAGCTGCACAACTCTTACTGACCCTTCTCTGTTTGCTTTTCTCAAACGTTCCCCGGCAGGATTGAGCTTTGCACATTCTCAAGATATACTTCCTATCACCAATTTTCTTGAAGTCTAACCTCCTTCTTACAGCAAAGGAACAATGCCAGATCGTTTCTTTGTGGAGGTATTCAGTTCTCTCCTTTTATTAACAAGAAATATTGAATTGATAGCTGATTCTACAGTTTAAAAGTCCATTTATTTATTTGAAGGAGTTAGAGGGAGAGAGGGAGAGTTAGAGTCTGCTGGCTTTATGCTGGTCCAGTCACCATTACTGCAGCCATCTGGGGAGTGAAGCAGCAGATGGAAAACTCTCTCCCTGTTTCTTGGTTTCTGTCTTGCTGTACCATTCTTCCTTTCAAATAAATAAATAAATAAGTGCTCTTTAAAATTTATTATTTTCCCTTTAGTCACACGTCATGCTATGTTTAACTTATTCAAAGATCCAGTGTTTAACAATGTGCCTTTCTTTTAGCTGAGGAAGGGCAGCAGTAGATTCAGGATATATTACTCTGTTTCCTGATACTAAAAATGAGGACCAAGCATCAGGGAAGCCTTCTTTACAAACACCTGCCAGGTGGTTGAATGATCTGCAGGTCTATCAAGAATTAGAAAACACATCCCCACCTTCCACTTTGAACCCTATTATTAACTCTGGGGACCTTGTTCATACTGGTGGAGGAGGGGGAGCCTGTTTTCCTTCTTCCTCCTAAGAACTCTAGGGTGGAGGGTGCAAAATGTTTGTAAATGTGCTTTGGAAAATGGAAAGGGTGCAGAGGACCGACAGCATTCTTTTTGCTGTCTTCTTGAGAAATTTATTCATTTATTCTGCAAGTACATTTGAGATCTGTGCTGCCCAGCCCTTGGTAGGCACTGATCTACACAGCATGTGCATAGGGTCGGTGCCCTCTGTCAGCCACTTCGTGTCTGCAATTCTGGGGAAAATGCCCCCCTGTCACTCTTGAAAACTATGTTCTGAAAGACTGCATCCTGTGAACATGACATATTCTCCTAGGTCGAACCTTTGCACAATGAGAAAAACGCTCTCTAAGCACTCCCACGAGTGTCTATCATATTTTGTTTTTGAATGTTCCCCATGATACCAAGCTCAGACACTTAACTTCCGGTGTTAATGAATGCCAGGGTCTGATCATTGCATAAGCAAATGTTTCTTAGGAAAAACAAATAAAATTACTAGCCTATCTTTAGATTTGTAAATATCCCGCCTCACCCCCATCTGTATCATTGGCTGTACAGGCCAATGAGCAATGCCTTCCACCTTTTTCTTTGCTCATTACGTGTGACAGTGCTTGCTGTTCCTGGGATCCTCTCCCTCCCTAGTCTTCCGGGTTTTTCAAAGCATCCAGAGATATCCTGGATGAACCACAGAAGTGAGGAATTCTATTCATTGTGATGATCCCATGGACATGTTTTTTGTTTGTTTTATGTGTTTTTTGAGAAGAGAAGATGTAACTCAGTTAAACTTCTCTGATCCCTTGGAAAATTCTTTTCCTCTTGTACCAAGCATGAAATGAAGGCTGGAGAATGGATGAGGAACAGGGAACTGTGGGCTGGATAGCAGCTTTAACAGGCAGAGCTTGCTTCCTTGCCCTTTCTTCTGGGCACTTGGCAAACTATCTAGAGTTTTCAGTGGTGGGAGTGCTGGGGGCATGTGGGAGGAAGAACACAAGAGAATCATGAAGGGATGCCAACTAATAATGAATAAGAGTTATTTTGTACACTCCCAGGAGATCTGAGCCCATGGGCAGTGGTTCTGAAGAGGCAGATGTGGGTACAGCACCAGGAAGCCCTTGTTAAGGAAGCTCTGTGAAATGTAAATGGGCTGGGGTCTAGGCTGTGGGGGGAGGTGTCCCAATAAATGTCCTCTCCATAGGGCTGGATCCCCAGAATGAAAAGCAATGAAACCGGTGCAATATGTCTCTCTACCTGCTTCCATTATCAGCAGTCTGAGACATTCGAGAATATCCAAGGGAGCCACTCAGATTCCCCTCCAACCCTCCCTGCAGCCCATCTACCCACATCTTAGACATTATTGACCCTCAACCACACACAGGTCATTATTTGTCTCCAAAAATTCCTGTCCCCCAAACAGGGAAACAGTAGATAATTGCTTTCGAAGGAAACATCGAAAAATGCTTTTGGAGCATCTTCTATTGAGAAGCCCCCTGTTCTAGCTGAAATGAACAAAATAGTCATTGTATTAAAGATGCCACAGAATGATTTAAAGTTTTTTCTATGTGGCCATAGTCACCTCATTTCCAGCAAGTGTAGAGAACGAGTTGGTGCTCTCCAAGTAACCCATAACCCCTCGGTTCTGAAGATGATGGGTCATTCTCCAATAGGAAACTATCATGGTTTCTCAATTATCCACTTGAAAACCAAAGCCCAGCCCTCTCTCTTTCCACACACATACCTTAGTTTCTTATGTAGGCTTTTCTGAGATCTCCAAACTGAATCAGAAAGAAAAAATGACTCTGTTTATCTGTGGGAGCATTTGAAGTCCTTCATACTACTACTAATTAATAGGAATAATTTACTTTATGATTTTCAAACAATAGATGGACTCATTTGAATCCAGAGAAAAACTTACTACTATTAAGTTGATAAGGGATGAATTTATTGCTTATGAGGGAGGGTGGGAATGGCTTGTTCTAAAGCAATATACTCCCTGTTTCCAAATGTATATTAGTCTACCATACTAGCCATCTAGGTTCACGTCCTTCTTTTTTTTCATCTTTCAAAATCCCAAATGCATTTATTCCAAATAAACAAGATGCCTAATGAAGGAAATTCCATATTAATAATTATTTTTTAAAATTACACATTTTTGTTTCATTTAAAAGGCACATGCATGCATGTGCACACACACACATTCCACACTCAGAGAGATCTACACACTGATTAATTCCCTAAATACCTGTAATGGTCAGGCCTTGGTTAGGCTAAAGCCAGAAGGCTGAATTCCAACTTGGTTTCCTGCAAGGGTGGCTATTGGGCCATCTTCCACTGTGCATGATCAGAAAGTCAGATTTGGAACAAAAGATTGGGATTGGGACTCGAACCATGTACTCTGATATGGGATGCGGAAGTCCAGTCATGTTGTAAATCTCAAACTCCATCTAGTCATTCAGCACCATCTTCCTATAAAGAATTATCCTAACCAGTAATGCAAAACCACTAAAATGCTAACCTGCATCAAGTTTGCATGCTACTTGTAAGAAATTTCCAGTAAAGACTTATTAAGTAAAAAATACAGCATTGTCACTCAAGCAAAAGCAAATGCCTAGGTGGTCCACACAGCCGAATGACTGGATAGATCAGAGTAGCGTTGTTTGAGAAAGACTCGCAGGGGTAAGGCTCAGTGGCTGGTGTGGGTGATTCCTACTGCCCATGACTCTCTGGGGTTGTACACAACAGACTGACAGCACTGAATTTAGACTTTTTCAGGGAGTCCTTGGCCTTAGGTCTGTGGGTCTTTTAAGTTGTGTGATTAAAGATGTACTACCTACCCCCTGCATTACTCAGGAGCTAAGATTTCATAGCAAAGTGATTGAAGTGCCACTCTCAGCTGGATGTTGGCAGCTTCATTTTCAATGTCACAGGCTGCATCGAAGCCTCACGTGTTATAACAAATTGCAGCAGAATAAGCCTTGTGAGAATGTGTGGTTGGAAAGCTACCAGCTGTTCTTCTGGCATAATGGGGAGCTAGAGTTCCAGTTTCTTGGGTGATTAGGATTGGCTGATGGATTTAGTTAAACACGGGGCTGGAGCAGGTTTCCATGGAGCTCTGCAGGACACTTATTTTCTGAGAGAACATGTGGTTCAGTACTCCTTGGATATTAACAACTTGCATTTCCAATCTAACTAGTGCTTTCTCTAGCATTCCTGAACTGAAGTTCTAGGCCTTCCCTTACAAGACCATTGGAAGGTTAACTGAGTTAAGAGATGACTCCTGTCCTGGAAAATCATAAGTGCTATATTTTGAATAGTTTATTAAGTCTCAGTACTTCACTTTTCTCAGTTGTATTGGGATAACAATTGAACCATCTGTCTCCTAGGATGAATGGAAAGGTGTGGCAGGTTAACCTAGTGGTCCTTGTAGTGGCTTTCTCAAAAGATAGGATCACACCCTATAATAATCTTAGAATGGGTGACTAGAAGTTTTTACAACAAAATCAAGGTCTGGAAAGGATGATTTGGCTTATCTGTGAAGCCCCTCCAATGCAGTCATAGTTATCCTTGCAAGCTGAGCCAGAGGAGACCAATGAAGGGGAGTGGAAGGCAGGGAAACCAGGGGGCAGCACTTAGAGTGACGTAGGCAAAAAGCAAGGGATGTCTAGAGACACCAAGACATGGATCTTCCCTCTAGAGCCATTGCAGGGAGAGAAGCCCTGCTGGTTCTTCCTTTGCAGCCTTCCAACCTCCAGAATTGGGAGAGAATGTACTCTGATGGTTTGGGTTCCCTTGTGTGTGGCCTTTCCTGACTGCTGCCACCAGGCACTGATGTATACCTGTCATGCCTGCACACAGCAGACCTTCTTTGTATTATTCAATTTTTCTGAGAGCCAGCATTTTCATTAGTGAGTGTATTAATAGATATTGGAAGTATTTCTCCCTTCCAAGAAATCAGGCATCCTTAGGGGTACACAAAGCAGGTGTTGGTTGTGTTGGTTGAAGAAAGGTTCACAGAATGAAGCACATGAGAATTGCCTAACACTGGACTCTATGTTTGTGATTTAAATGACCAGAACTGTAACAGGATCAATATTATGGATATTTAAAAAGTCCAACGAGAGTTAGGATTTTTAATCATTCATACTGGTTTCTTACTGGTCAAAGCATGAATGATTCAACTATCTTCTTTTGATCTATATCTTTTTTTCTGAGTAAGATAAGGACACATGATCCTGTTTGGATTTTTTGGATGATGTTTTCTCCCCTTATGTTCACATAGCCTTGAATTCCCTCAAGTCCCTGCAGAGTTTGAATCTGATCCTATTTTTTTTTTTTTTGCTTCAACAAAATACATCCACACCACTAAGAAGAAGTGTTCAACAGGCAAAGTCCCTGGGGGGTTTGAAATTCGGATCTTGCCCAATCATACCTTGTGTTCCAGAAGCCAAGGCCAGGGATGTTGGCAAGATGCTGCTGGTCCTCTCAGAAGGTTGAGGAGAAGAGGCCGGTCATAGGGAAACAGCACTGTGAGATCGTGGGAAGCCAAAGTGTAGGTGGATCATTTTAAGGCTGCCAGACTCTTGCCAAACTACCCCTCTCCTCATAACAAGTTCATGAGTTAAGCAACATCACTGCACAGGGTGGTCAAGAATGTGACACTTTTTTTGGCTCTCAAAGCTGCTTTTACCCTGAGATGTCACAATACATGATATTTATCCTGGTCTGACAGATATGATTAAAAAACCATGGTGATTCTGTTTTCTTGCTCTATGTTGTTGCGTGATAGCCGTTAGCTGTGTGTTTGTGCATTCAGTTGAGAGGTAGAAAGCCAGAGAATGAGACAGAGAATGTTCATCCTCTGGCTCAACCCCAGTGTCCAAACTGCCACGGGAACTAGGATGTCATTCAGTTCTTACATGGGTAGCAGGAATCCAATCACTTGAGCCATGACAGTCTGCAGTGACAGAAAGCTGGAGTCGGAGCTGAGGATCACACCCAGGTACTCCAGTATGGGATGCGGGCCTTCTAAATGATCTTTTCACCTCTATACCAAGTGTCCACCCCCACATGTGGATATCTGCATGGAAGTTAACTGAAAATCAACATTTCAAATTCAGTGACCTTGCCTATGTTAGCCTCATGTGGGTAGCTGCTGTTATACCTAAGGCCACTTACCATCATCACCTTCAACCTATAAATACCACAGGCATCATCGATGACCATATCTGAAAATGTAGACATCAGTAACTAGAGAAATGCCCATGCATCATAGAAATTCTACACGTTTTTCCAAAAGTAACCGTGTCACATTTAGCCTCTTTTTTGGAGGATGTTATTTATTGTAAGACATCATTTTTATTAAATACACTGTAGTACAAGAGAGACTTTCCATGTCAGGTTGAGAGAAGCTGGGCACATGATAACAAACAAAACTTATTAATTTTTTTAAACACTGTATTCAGGTGTCACTTTGAAATCAGCCAAGATGCAGTGGGTTTAGTAAAGCGATGGACCTCAAAACGGATTGCAAAACAAGAACCAGTAAGTATTGGCACAGAGACATCACATTAAAAGGAAAGTGAGTCAAGTGAAAGGACAGAGAGCTCCAAATACCAGGTCACGACTGAAGGGGAAGTGTATCTGCAGAGAGAGATCAAAATGGATGTGTCTACAGCCTGGATATATACAGACATCTCTCTGGACACAGACATAAATGCTGTTCCTTATCGCTAGGCAGATTTGTAAGTCCTAGGGAATGATCAAGGAGTGCAGAGAGCAATATTTCACCATAATTTGGTCGTTTGTTAAGGGATTACATATTTAAAGTCCACATTTAATTCAGAGACCTTATATTGAAAACATTTCCAGCTGTTTTATACATTTGGAAAGCAAGGGTAAGATACAAGCTGCAAGATGTAGGCCTTTACATTACATTTCAATTTTCCCCAATTATTTTTATTTTTGTTCTATTCAAACCCATGACCACTGGCAGCTTTATTATGCAGGCTCCAGTATGTTGATTGTTCAGCCAACCGTCACTCGGGATCATTTTTACAAATGCACAGACCAAAGAACGAAAATAAACATGGACCTGGCCTAGAGCACACAGACTGACAAGCGACTTCCCGTCTTTTCCCATTTTGTCTCCTGACACGTGTGTTAGGATGACAACAGGGTTGTTAGGTGGTGGCTGTGAGATTCACAGTGTTTTGCCTGCAATACATGTACATTTAGATACATTTTTTTGCTTGGCTTTGTTTGTGATAAATGGAGCTACAATAAATAAATAAATAAAATAAATAAAGGTCAAATGAAAGGGGAAGGAGATGCAAAATCTAAGAATATTCTAGAACCTTTGACTTGAGCAGCAATTGATTCATCCCATCTCTGACAACCTGAAAAGGCCCCTTCCTGAAGCTTTATTTTCAATGTAAATACCTCCCCCTGCAATCCTATTGAATGACATTTGAAATTCATGTGCAAGCCATCACCACCCCCAAGTCTCCATATTCCAATTATGTGTTGTAAAGAATATGCTTTAACTGCTATCCTAGACTCTTTTAGCATTAGGTCACTAACCATTCCTCCCATGAGGCTTCTGCTAACACTGACCTATGGCCAAATCAAAGGTTAACAATGAAAATAGAAGTCTTTAACTCAGGGAGAAAGAGTAAAACAGGGGAGCAAGAAGAGTATATGTGTATACATGCAGTCACATTAAAAATAGATTCCATTAGTGTTATTGGTATTCTAACTTGCCCAATTTGCAAAAGGAAAGGTGGGGAAAAAAATCCATCCTTACCCAGGGAGCCCTGCTGCCACGCCACATTGCCAAAGGACAGCATTGTACACAGTCAGGTGCTGCAGCCACACTCTGGCATTCTGACAGAAATCCTTACGAGTTCTGCAGTTTTTGTGGAGTCTGAGATTCTCCCACTGACCTTCAAGACACTGATCTCCCAACATTCAATTAGGAATGCTTAGACTCTGAATACAAGTATAAACGCGTCCCAATAGGACAAGCTAGGTGTAACACAAATGGGCAAAAAAAAAAAAAAAAAAAAAAAAAAATCATGACATTTCCCTTCCTGACTCTTTACCTAAGGAGACCTTGTCAATGCACATTTGTAAAAACCCAGAGAAAGGACTGCAGGTATCGGATGGCTTTATTTAGTTGTTTTGGGAAGCACATTGCCTTCGGTGTATCTTCCATCCATGCAAGTGCTGCACACAATCGCAAAGCACTATGCAGTTCTACCCATGTGGGGAATGGGAACACTCACCATAATATGACATTGGGACGTTTTGGTTATTTAGCATATTTAAGCAAATTACTCATATGGCACTCTACTTATAATTGTTTCTACTAATGTGTTTCTATAAATTTATACATAAACACACAAACACACTATATAGGTGTGTCTGTATATGTATAAATCAAGTATTTATAAGACATATATAAATACATGAAAGTACCACAGGTAGTGCTGATGTGAACACACATAGAATATGATTTCTGACATAAACCTTTATAGTGTAGTTCAAAGAGTATCTATTCTAAATAAGCCTGATGATGACATTGGTTCCATGTATAATGATTATGCTGAAGCTAAGAGTGTGATTCTATGTCACAGCATCTCAGCTGTTTGTCTTCTCACATATTTCCTTTTGCTTTTCTAACTTTGTGTCCTGAATTCATTAGCATGCTTTCTTTCCCAAACTGCTTGCTCGTATAGTATAGTCTCCAGTGGGCAGAATCATGAACTTTGGAGCCAGAGGGTTTGTATTAAGTCTCAGTTGTGCTGGACATCTGATGGGAGACTCAATGCATCCCTCTGAGAACCCCTGATCCTCAGATTCCCTACCTATGAAAATATAGAAATAAATTGCTAACACATGCAGAAGTGTTTGGAAAGCTTCTTCCATTGATCCAGTGCAAATGGCAATGACATTCAGATGAGGTTAGAGCTGGAGGATTCAGTTTATCACTGCTACAGCTGTAGTTTCCACAAATTGATGGCCTGTCACATTTGGAGATCCTTACATTTTAGAATAGGAAGCTACTTTTTCCAAAATATTAGAAGACCATGAGAAGGGGGTGGTGAATAATCATCATGAATATTCTAGGATAATCTGTGATTCGTTCAGCTACTTTGAAAGCAATCTAAGAGACTTCCATGACAGACATCTCTAACATCAGCACACACTCTTGAAACAACAAATGATAAGAATAACCAGAAATACAAACAACTACAAAATGTACTTGCATAGAACCTTTCATTTCAAGACCTTGAGGGACTTGTCAGAAGGTATAAGAGGAGGTTTTTTTTTTTCTATAAAGGAAAACACAAAACTGGAATGAAATATTTTTGTCTTCTCATTGCCACCAACAAGCCTTTGCACAGTCCATCTAGAACTCAATCCCCTTACATATTCCCTCCTTCGCTCTCCAATAAAATAATAATAAAAAAAATACCTGCAGCTTCTTCCCCCAGAGACACAGAGTGACTAATCTGTGTAGGTTTTCTAGGTCATGGCTGATGGAATCTAGAAAAGGTTTTATACAAATCTGCCCCTTCCTTCCTGCTTCCCAGAGTTCCACAGTGTTTTAACAGTACCATGGGCCTTTGGTATGACATATGCATCTACGCATATATCATGGAGTATGGCTTTCATTATTTTAGGATGTGAATTCTGGAGGGGTTGCTTTCACGGACAGAGAACAAGGGACTCAATTCCCATGGCTCGCAGAATCTGAAGGGACTGGACAGTTGGTCTAGCCCTCTCACCTCATGTGCCTGGGTTTTTCATTGTTCTCTGTGAATGTTCGTGTTTCCAATGATTGAGAACTGGCTTCCGAAGCCTGCAGCGGAAAACAAGGTGCTCCAGTGATGAACTGGCACAAGCCAAACCTAAACAGAGCTCTTGCACCTTAGGAAATAAATATGGAATAAAATGGCCTTAGATGAATGCAAATCACTCCCTTTCAATCTGGCTCGAGTTAGAAAGATGTCAAGTTTAGCAAAGTTCCCCTCACAGAGGGTATCAAGTTTTCTTGAGGAACAGAAATATTTGTCTTCCTTGGTATGACTGACCATCCCAATAACAATAAATTTCTATTTGAATTTACACCTCTCTTGGCAAAAACCACTGACCGTGCCCAGAACCCCAGCTGGCAGCAGTCAGTCTGGGCACAGCCCCCCATTGGCATGTGGAGCCCCATTTTTTTTAAATTTTTGCTTTTGTGATGGAGTAAAGGAAACAAAACAGCACACTGACAATGGAGTACACTTGGAAGGACAGCACTCTGCCAACCAGAGCTCAGGACAAGGGACCTGACCTGTGGACATGGAGTGAATGCAACATGATGTTCCCGCATGAGGCTGCCTTTCCCTCAGGGTGCAGGGGTAGTCTGCTCTTCCCATGGTCCCATAGGTTTTATGTGGATGAGGATCTCCCACCAGGGTCCACAGTCCTTAAAGCCAATCGGCACTTTCCCATGCAGGGACACGGAGCCGCAGCTAAGGACGACTATTAGCATCCTGTAAGGATACCAGTTCTATTTTCTACACACCTGTGCTCTGCCTGTCTGGGGCACCACATATGGACATGTAGTTCCTGCACACAAAGTTTTAATTGATGAAGACCATGCACAATTTTGCTTGCACAGTTAAAAAGATGGGTGAGAGCAAAGGGTAGGGGTTGGAGGGAAGCATTAGCTGAGAAGTTCCACGTGAAGACAAACTTGCCCCAAAATTGACAGATTGTCTTATTGTTTCCAAGTCCTTGGCTTTCCCACCGGATCCTGAAAAGATCTCTGGACAAGCAGCCACCTGTTTTCAACTGAACTCCATGCAGACTCAATGGACAGCACTTGGGGAACTAAGCAGTGTGACCACTGAGACCCACAAGGACAGGACGGTGTCTTGGCGTATGACACGCAGTTCTGTTTCTCAGAGGCCGTCTGGTCTGTCGTCCACACGATAGGATTTCTGGTGATGGGAAAAGAGTAGTCCATGGCACAGAGTTCAACTGTCTTTGACTCCTCAGAGAGGTCCTCAAGGGATGGTGCCGGATACATTTCTCCCAGAGAACGGGGGCCTGGATTTTTCTAAGTAGGGACTGATGCCAGCTGATCCCAAAGGTTGTCTTTGTTCCTCCCACACTGCAGTTGGTCACAAATCCCCTTTCACTCTGCTTTTACATCTCCTGTAGAAAAAGGCTTCCCCAGATCAAACACCAGTCTCTCTTTTCATACTCAAGCATTAAGTCATCCAAAAACAATAAGAACAGTAATAATAAATAAATAAATAAATAAATAGAAGTGAATCCATAGAAACTCTCAATGTCTATACGGCAGAAGAAACAAAGTTTAAGTCAAATATTAGTTTTCCCTTTTTTCATCCACATCAAAGGCAGGAATACAACAAGGCATTGTTAGTTGTGGTGGGCAAACTGGAGTGTCTGCTGATATAACAAATTGGGTTTGTTAAGGCCTTTGTCTATGCAGAGTTAATAGTAATGCAGAAGCCAGATTGATTAAAAAGAAAGGGGATGAACTGTGAAGCGGGGAAGATCAGGAGAATGAGAGTGGGGAATAAAAAAAGAAAAGAGAAAGGAGCAAACAAAGGGAGGTGGAGAGAGAGAGAACAATAAAAAGTCAATACTGTGTTTATGGATGGAGAAGTCCACATTGCTTCCCTCTGAAAGCTTCTCGGGTCTTTGTTGCAAGTACTGTCAGCATGAAGGACAGCAATTGGATGGCAACCAGCGGCAGTTGAAAGATGTTCATCCTTTCGGCCCATCTGAGGAGTGTGTCGGGAAGGGTCGGTCTTGGGTGGGAAAGGGCTCTAGCCTAGTATATCCAGGTAAACTGGAGATGCCTTGGCCAAGTTCTGGAGGAGGGTGTGGATGCCCTTGATGCTCTTTCTCATATGGGGCTCTCGTTGCCAGCACCCCAGCATCAGCTCATACACCTCCTGGGGGCAGGTGCGAGGTCGCTGCAGAACTCGGCCCTGAGTGATGCATTCTATCACCTGCATAGGGAACAGAGACAGGTCAGTTAGGAGGAAGGACCAGAGAAAGGAGCAGCAGAGAGGACTGTTAAAGATTGACAGGTAGTAAACATACATATTGACGAAGTGTAGCGTGATAAGCAGATACATTTGTATGATCTGCCGAGATCAAAATAGAGCGGTTAATATTGCCAATTCCTCAAAGACTTCATTTCTTTGGGTTTGGAACAATCTAACTCCTCTCTTCTAGCTCTTCACAAAATAGATAATCAATCTCTGTGACTACAATCACCATGCTATGGCCTTCATGTGTAACTGGTATGAAATGGAGGGCTATTATGGTCCCTCTTAACCAACCTCTATCTTTTGTATACCTCTCTCCTTTTATCTACAAGGGCCCTATGGAGAGTTTAAATCATTTGTGAAAAGTGCAAAATTATCAAGTTACAAAATAGGCCCACCATAGATTTATCGAATTTTTCATCCTGGCAGTAGTTGTTCTGGTACCACCAGGCAAGACTTTAGATGGTCCACTGGCTAGCGTTTTTTATTTTTTCTTCTTTTTCATTTGTTCTTTTTCTTCCTTCTTTTTTTTTTTTAATTCACTTACAGTTTCATTTTCTCAGGAGGAAGAAAATTAGTATAGGTCGGTTAACAACATGGTTAATTCAATGCTTGGGTTTCTAAGCTACTCTGACTTTGTACCATTGACGGAGATATATTTTGCTTCCAGAGAATGCCCTGAAACCTCACACTGGAGTTTCCCGTTGGTTTTTCGTTTTTATGGGACTGAGATGGAATCTGAATGCCTTTTGACTAGCAGCAAAGCCAAGCCTCTAAAAATAAGTGCTCACTTTGAATAAAACTGAGTTGGAGCAAGGGCAGACATGGATCTGGAAAGGTGTGAACTGTGTGACTGAAAAGCTGTGCCTCTAATACAGGCTTGCATTGAGCACTCTGTCCATGGGGTTCCATCTGTGGCTTCAACCAAGTGCAGATCAAATACATTTGGGGGAAAAATGACATGTGTAGCTAAACATAGACAGACTTTTCTTTCTTGTCATTCTTTCCTAAGCAATAACATGATATTAACAACTATATATGTAATACATTTGAATTGTGGTATAATTATAAGCAAGCTGAAGATGACTTAGATTTGTGGCAGGCTATAGGTAGGTTTTATGCAAATACTGCCATTTTATATGAGTGCCTAGGGCATCCATGGATTTGGGCATACCCTGGAGGGACTGGAACCAGATCCCCACAGATATCACAGAATAACTATATCTACAAAAGGATGAAGAGACAAAAGCAAAAATGCTTGAGGTTTTCACCAGAAATAAATGTTCTAGTGAATTGCACAATATATCTATATAGATATGTATGGATATGAATATGGATCTAGATATATTAAAGAATCTTGAAATGTCAATCCACCATTAGACTGGGCTCTAATGGTGCTGGAAGCTACATTTGCTATAAATTTACTAGTTGACAGGCACAAAAAGGTTCCTCAGTTCCAGCCTTAGTGGAGCAAGAAAGCATCAGCCAAATGATGTTCTTCCCCACATCCTAATTCTAAGAGGATTGTAATCTGGCTCTAGAGTTTAAGAGCATAACAGGTTGTTTGATAAGAGCTGCCCCCAAATGGATCACTTTCTGACTTCCTATCCCAGCCAAGCTCCCAAGGATTCCTCTGGGGTCCCAGCCATCTGAGAAGCATACAGTAGACCCCCTGCACACCTCATTATTTGACAGCTGGTACCAGGGCTGTTTGCCATAGGTGAAGATCTCCCACAACACGACCCCCAGGCTCCACACGTCACTCTCTGTGGTGAATTTTCTGTACATGATGCTCTCTGGAGGCATCCAGCGGATGGGCAGCATTGTGTGGCCACCGACCTGGAGGGAAAGGGTTGGACAAGAAGACATGAGTCACACTGGGGGAGGTTCTATCCTTATTTGTATTAATTTTAATGCCTTTAAATTTAGAACCTGGGCTTGGTGCAGTAGCCTAGTGGCTAGAGTCCTTGCCTTGCATGCGCCAGGATCCCATATGGGAGCTGGTTTGTGTACCAGTGGCCCTGCATCCCAGCCAGCTCTGCTTGTGGCTTGGGAAAGCAGTAGAGTATGGCCCAAAGTCTTGGGTTCCTGCACCTGCATAGAAGACCTGAATGAAACTCCAGGCTTCTGGCTTTGGATAGGCACAGCACCAGTTATTGCAGCCACTTGGGGAGTACACCAACAGACAGAAGATCTTCCTTTCTGTCTCTACTCCTCTCTGTTTATCTACCTTTCAATAAAATTTAAAAAATTATAAAAAAGATGCTTATATCTGGCTTAGGAGATCCTGGATTTAATATCTTGCTGTGGCTTCTGATACCAGCTTCTTTGGTAATGTAGACCCTGGGAGGCAACAGTGATGTTTCAAGGTGTTAAGGTCTTCAATCCATGTGGAAGACCTATACTGAGTTCCTGGCTCCTGACTCTGCCTTTGATCCAGCACTGGATATTGTGAAAGTTTAAAGGTAAAGCAATAGAAGAAAGCTATCTGTGTAAATCTGTCTTTCTCTATCTTTCTGCTTTTTCAAAATCCAACTAACCAATGACTAAAAAAAAAAAAAAAAGCAAAAACAACACAAAACAACAGAAATCATGAAGAAATTTCTGCATAGCAGAAATGTTGCCAATAGGTCCAAGTTTTCTTTTTTGTTTGTTTTTTATTGGAAACGCAGATATGCAGAGAGGAGGAGATGCAAAGTGGAAAATTTTCTGTCCACTGATTCACTCAACAAGAAGCCGCAATGGCCAGAACTAAGCCAATCCAAAGCCAGGAGCCTGGAGCCTCTTCCAGGTCTTCCACACAGGTGCAGGATCCCAAGTCTATGGGCCATGGTTGACTACACTCCCAAGCCACAAGCAGGGAGGTGGATGGGAAGCAGTTCTGCCAGGACTTGAACCAGCACCCATATGGGATGCTGGTGCATGTAAGGCAAGGACTTTAGCCACTAGGCTACTGCACCAAG
Organism: Ochotona princeps; assembly: GCF_030435755.1. Lineage (NCBI taxonomy): Eukaryota > Metazoa > Chordata > Mammalia > Lagomorpha > Ochotonidae > Ochotona > Ochotona princeps. The sequence goes on from NC_080845.1 coordinate 56,508,933, forward strand.
CCCCGGGTCCCATTTTTCCTGCTGATCACCCCTTAGTACTATTAGGCTGCAGGATAGGTTGGCATTTGACAGCAGGTAGCTGGTACTATAGTAGAAATTAGGCCTTGATGGCAATGTTGGGATTCTATCTTTTGAGGAATACTGCCTGAAATTTTCCCTAATTCTTATCCCCAATATCCATTTAGGACTTAAAGGAAGGCAAGAGATGTACTAACAGCCACCTGAACAATACTACTGTGACCAATAGTTTATGGAATTCAAGTGCCAGAATGTCTGATAAGTTTTTCACAGGATGCTCTTATCATCAAAGAGATCCTACATGTGTCAAAGAGCAGGTTTGGGTGTTCTGTTTTGTTTTTTCTGTACAGTGAATTCAAATCTGGTAAGTAGGAGCATAGCCTTCTGGGGCAAGATTAAGGGGCTCACATGCCTTCACCATGCAGCATTTACTAAACCAAAAACTCATAAAAGGCAAGCTGGTTCCAATTAGCATGAGACTCCGACTGTCTTTTCCTTAGCAGTGACAAGTCATCAATGTCCAGCAAACACACACTTGTTTCCTGAACCCACCTGGCAGGTCTGAAGGTGGTGGCAATACTGACCCTCGGATTCAAAAAGCGAACAACAACCAATAGGATTCATGCACCAATCAAACTTAAGAGAAGTGGTAGGAAATAATATGTTGTAATGTAGGAACCTTTCTGGGCATGAAAATCTTGTACCTTAGCCTGACCCTGTGGCCTCTTTGTACCGAGGACTTTGGGAAAGAGAACCTGCTAACAAACACATAGAACCTGGCACTTCCAGATGCTCAAAGAAGCTCACACTACACAGGTAGAAAGGTCCCATCACGCCCTGGCTGCCCACAGAACAGTGTTAAGGACAAACTGCTCTGTGGCCAGACAGGGGACTGGGGATGTCACTCTGCACAGTAGGCCATGCCTCCCCATGTCCATGTGCCAGGTAAGGCTGGGCACTTGGGCACATACACTTCCAATGATTGTTAGCCCCTGATATGCTGCATTTTCAGCCTTCTTGCCATTCTTTGAAATTATACTTGAAAATCTCACTATGGTTTGCAAATGTGTACGTGGCCCCCAGGTAACTTGATGGACATTCCAGGAAGGACCCAGAACTCATGGTAGCATCTCTAGTCTACAGATGATGACATTGCTTTCTACGGTTATAGGATCTTGGCTAGGGTTATACTTTTGGCCATGGTACCAACTGAACTGAGATTTAGATATCCTGACCCACAGAGTGTTTTCTTCCATATAGCAAATGTGTATTGAGGATTTCCTGGGGTACAAGACATGGCATGGGTCTGCTTAACTCCCAAACAAAGCAGGGATGAGGCAGAACAAAGGGAAATGTCACTGCTGTACCCTTGAGTCTTACCCTTCTCTTACCCATTTTAACCTTTCTCCCTTACAAGAAAGAGCTCACGTCATCGACAGTCAATACAGCCTACTACACTGCTTCCATCTTGGCAGTGCCTTTCAGTTTAGATAGTGTTTCTCATGAGATAAAATCAACCCAGTCACTTAGAAAAGTGGGATTACATAGTGGAGACAGAGACTTTGTCCTCATGTTGTGTTGACTCCATTGTGTTATTCTGCAACCTATGAATGGAAAATGCCCTTTCACAGTGTCTACTAATCTTTCTGGATGAATTATTTCTTGCAAACAGCCTATCTGTAGCAGCTATTTACAGTGGTAGACCTTGGACTGTGCAGAAATTTTCAGAGATAAGAGGCATGAAAGGGAAGGTGACTACATGGTTGAGGGAGGATTCACCAGAGTTAAGTGGATCAACATGGCCAGGCTCCTAATTAAAAAAAAAGTATTTCTTATGGTGAATACATGTAGGTACTTCAAAATGCTTATGATTATTTTATTTTACTTCTTTTATTTTTAAATTTATTTCTTTTATTTTATTATTCCACAATACAGTTCCATAGGCTCTGGGGCATCCCATACTCCCACCCCAAATCCCCACCCCCCTGCTGATTTCCCTCATGTCGTTACAATATTATAGTCCTTCACAATCAGTCCTAAGTCCATCATTCTGCTGTTTAAGTGTGTCCTGACATTGTAGGCATGGACAATGGCAGAGAGTCCAGCATCCAGTTGTCAAGACACATTCAATGGTTTCATTGAGAGTTTATCTTTCATTTGGAAGTAGAAATGCATACTACATTGTATCTTCACATCTGTACATGATAGTCTCTAACACTCTTAAATGAAAATCCAAAAACAAAGTGAACAGCAGAGAGAAAAATACAAAATTTCCAATAACATGAAGTTAAAAACATGCTATTAAATCACCAACGTGAGCATGAAGAAATAAAAAAGAAAACCAAAGATTTTCCTGAAGTAAGTGATGCTATTTTGTGACCTGTGAGTGAGAAAATTACTAAGAAAAACAAAAAAAAAAATTTTTGAATGAATGAAAATACAAACAAAATGTCAAATAGCCAGAAATGTAGAAAAAAACAGTATTAAGAAGGACTATTGATCTTATTGTTTTAGATTTATTTTATTTTTCTTGGAAAGTTAGATATACAGAGAGGAGAGAGAGAGAGAGGAAGATCCAGCTGCTGATTCACTCCCCCAAGAAACCACAATGGCCAGAGCTGAGCCAGTCTGGAGCCAGGAGGTTGTTCTGGGTCTCCCACGTGGGTGCAGGGTCCCAAAGCTTTGGGCCATCCTTGACTGCTTTCCCAGGCCACAAGTAGCGAGCTGGATGTGAAGCAGGGCTGCCAGGATCAGAACCAGTGCCCATATGGGATCCTGGTGAATGCCAGGTGAGGAGCTTAGCCACCAGGCTACCACGCCGGGCTCCAGAATTTCATTCTTTTTAATTACTGAGTAGTATTCCATAGAGTAACAGCATAACAGTATTATGGTTTCTTTATCCACTCCTCTTGGACTGGCATATGGGTTGTTTCCATGTCTTTGCTAGTATAGAATGTGTCACTGCAAATAAAGGATTACAGATCCCTTTTCTAATATGCAGATTCATTTCATTTGGTTACATTCCTAGGAGCAGGGTAGCTGGGTCTGATGTCAGATTTATTTTCAGTTCTATTAGCATTCTCCACACTGTCTTCCATAGTGGTTGTACTGACCTCCACTCTCACAGTGCAGGAGGGTGCCTTTCTCCACACATCCATGGCAGCAGTTGTTCTCAGTACAGTTCTGAATGTAGTCCAGTCTCATTGGAATTAGGTGAAACCTCCATGTAGTTTTCACTTGTATTTCCCTGATGGCTAGGTAGCCAGAGCATTTTTTCATATGTTATTAGCCATTCTAACTTGTTCTTTTGAAAAATGTCTGTTTATTTCCTTTGCCCATTTTTTCACAGGGTTGTTTGTTTTGCTTCCATTGAGTTTCTGAAGCTCTAAGTAAATCCTGGATATTAGTCCCCTTTCTGTTGTGTAGTGTACAAAGATTTTCTCCCATTGCATTGGTTTCTTCTTCACTTTGTTGATCATTTCCTTTGCTGTACAGGAGCTTTTTATTTTGATGTAGTCCCAGTTGTTTATTTTGGCTTTAATTGCCTCTGCTTTTGGTGACTTTTCTAAGAATTTTTTCAATTCCTATATCTTGGAGAGTGCTTCCTATGTTCTCTTCTAATTGATTGGTGGTTTTTGGGTGCAGACGTAGGTCCTTAATCCATTTTGAGCTGATTTTGGTATAAGGTGACAATTGTGGGGGTCTTCTTGTTTTTGCGGGCTGCTATCTGATTGTCCCAACAACATTTGTTGGATACCATGCTTTTCTTCTAGATTATTTTCCATACTCTCATGAAATTTTAAGTGGCTGTCCATGTGTGGACTCCCTTCTGGGTTTTATGTTTTATGCAGTCAAATGCTCTACCCCTGAGCTATGCCCCCCTGGATTTTCTATTTTGTTCCATTGATCTTTTTCTGTGTTTCTGTACTAGGAGCAGACTGTTTTTTTTATGACCACTGACTATTGGAACTCATAAGAGAATTTAGCAGGGTTACAGGATACAAAATTAATGAACATAAATCGATGGCACTAATATATTCCAAGATTTCCCATGACTGAGAAAGAAATTGTAAGTACAGACCCCTTTAAAATAGTAGGGAAGAATCAAATACCTTGGAATTAACCTAACCAAAGATGCGGAAGACCTCTATAATAAAAATTACAAAGCATTAAAAAGAAATAAAGGAAGACATTAAAAGATGGAGACACTGACCATGTTCCTGGATGGGCGGGATCAACATCATCAAAATGTGTATATTGCCAAAAGTAATATACAGATGCAATGCAATCCAAGTTAAAATACCAACAACATTCTTCTCAGAAATAGAAAAGATGATGTAAAAGTTATGTTAAAACACAAGAGACCATGAATAGCCAAAACTATCCTTAAGCATAAAAATCAAGCTGGAGGAATTATAATTCCAGATTTATTTTATTTTTTTTATGGGAAAGGAAAATTTACAGAGAAATAGAGACAGAGAGAAAGGTTTTCCATATGCTGGTTCACTTTCCAATTGGCTGCAACAGCCAGAGCTGAGCAGATCTGAAGCTAGGATCCAGGAACTTTTCCTGGGTCTCCCACTCAGGTGCAAGGTCCCATGGTTTTGGACTCTACTGCTTTCCCAGGGCACAAACAGGAAGCTGGATGGATGTGGAGCAGCTAGGACACACACTGGTACTCATATGGAATCCTGGGACTGCAAGATAAGGATTCAGCCACTGAATCATTTCACCAGGTCCACACATATATCATTTAATTCAGTTGTCCACAAACTTTTCTTAAGAAGTTATTTATTCATTTATTTATTTGAAAGGCAGAATGGCAGACAGAAGGTAAGAGATAGAGAGAGACCATTCATCTGCTGGCTCACTCCCCAAATGCCTGCAATAGCCAGGTCTTGTCCAGGTCAAAGCCAGAAACCAGAAACTCCATTCTGGTCTCCTACATGGGTGACAGTGGTCCAAGTATATGGGTCACCCCCCCACCCCCCTGTGAATTGGCAGGAAGTGGATTAGAAGTGGAGCAACTTGGACTCAAACTGGTACTTTGGAAAAGTATGGAAACACTGCAAGCAGCAAGTTATTCTGAACAGCACTGCGCCCCTCCACAGACTTTCTGAAGTAACCTCTGCCTCCTAGGACTGTCCAGAGGCAAACACTCAACTACAGGCGTTTGTGCAAGTAGTCTGTAAATCCTCGTGTTCTCTCCAGGTGCTGTGTCATTCTTTGGGACTTACAAGCTTGCTTCTTCCACGGAAAGTCTCAGTGCACATGACTCTCCCGTGCCTCACTGCGCAGTGAACAAGTGGTGCCTTTCATCCCCAGTTCCACTGTGCCAAGGCCTTTGTCCTACTTCACCAACGGACAAAGCAAAACTCTCCTTTCCTTTAAATGAGAGGGAAAAAAAAGATTCACATTTGATTTACATGTGTTCCCGTCTGATCATTTATTTTCTGCTTGTGGTTGCTTCACGACAGATTTTTTACTTTAATTCTTTCAAGAATTCCTTTTGGGATTTCACACATGCTGTTATAAATAATGTGTTCCTTGTTCTGATGTCAAATGGGTGAGCAGTGGGACAATCTAATACGAGTTCAGGCAGGGTTCACAAGTTTTTCAAAACCCATTTAGAGCATTTCTGAACATTTCTTCAGCAACCCTTTCTCAGGATTTCAGAGCATGTCACAAAAGTAGACAAAACAGTTGCCATTGTTACAAATTACTGTCACATTCTTTTGACAGTCACTCAGTGGCTTTGGAGCAACACAACACTGCACACTGTGCGGCAACCAACTCAATGAGATATTTGTTTTGCTATTATGCTACTTGGCAACTTGCCCTCACACCCTTGCTTAAATATTTGTGAGATGGAATACAATCCTTAGTAGGACACTGGGAGTCAAGACCTCTGCTCTTGACTACCCTTTGGGCCGTGGTGCCTCAAGGAACCTCCAATGCTCAAGTTGGGTCAGGCCTAAGGCTCTCTATGAAACTCACCTCACGGAACTGGTGCAAGAATGGAAATCCAGAGAGACGTGGAGTTGGTTCAGTGCAATGCTTCGTTTTCATCTACTCAAAAGACAACAGTTCTACTCCCTGCTGTGCCATTAACCAGCTTGTGCAAGTCTGCTAGCTCTGGATTATCTCCTTACTAGTCAAGGGTGAGGGGTGAGGAGCAACACAACACTGCACACTGCGCAGTGTTATCTCCTTACTAGTGGATTATCTCCTTACTAGTCAAGGGTGAGGTTCTTGGGTATTTCTAGCATGAAAAACTGTTGATTCTATAACTATCAGTCACCACTCTAGCACTCAAAATCATCTAACTTATCACCAGAGGCAAAGAATTTCCATTCACTTCAACCCAAAATAGACATTGGCTTGGTGGAGTATTATAAACAATGCCTCTAGAAGCAAACACAATGCTTCTCCTTGGACATATTCTGTTCATTTAGATGGGTCTCTCCAGTCTCCAACACATGCTCTGTGTTTAGCCAGGGAGCCTGTTTGTGGCTCCCCACCAAGGGTAAACTTATTCACGCTTCTTGGAAACTTTGGTTGGCTTTTCCTTAACTTTCCAAGGAACTCTGAAAAGCAGTTTATGTCCCATCATTTTGGAGACATCTCCTTCTATGCTGCAGCACAGTCACTGTTCTAGTGCCCCTTATTGTTACTCTGGGAAAACAGCAGGCACTGCTCTCCTCTGCTAATGGACTACACGCTCTGCAAAGAACATGCTCATCACTCATGACCAGTGGAGCACAGGGCATTGGCTGGGAAATATACCATGTCATTACATGGACTTTTTGTTGAGTGCTGCTATTTGGGGAAAAATCCTCAATGTGTTTCTTTCAAGCATATCAATCTTTTTTCCTATCCATCCTCCAGTTACTTTTCAAAAGTCTTGACAGAACCAAGTTTTAGGTTAGATACATGGAAACAATCATACCTATTTAATACTACAGAAAGGAATCACTCAATTAAACTTATTCCTGCCACTTATACAGGAGACCCAGATGGAGTTCCTTGCCCCTGGCTTTCGTTGACCCCAGTCCAAGCTTTTAGGGACATTTCAGGAGTAAGCAGAATAAACAGAAGATATTCTCTTTCTCTTTCTCTCTCTCCCTCTCTCTCTCTCTCTCCTTTTCAAATAAATAAATCAGTAAAAATGCAAATTACCAGGATGCACTCACAGTGTGAAGGTTCCCTAAGTTGATAAAAAACAAACTCATGCCTTGATTTGTCATCTTTGCAGTGGAAAAGAAAAATGTTCATGGTGCAGACATGGAACTATTCAATCCAGAGAAGTCTGTGAAGACTGTGCTGTGCATAATAATCAGAAATATTTCTCTGAAGATGGAGACTAGTGTCCAATCCCTCCTGACTCTGAAGGAAAAGAAGAGACAAAGAAAGAATTTAAAGCATAAAAAAAAAAAAACCAGCACTGAATGACCATCACAGCTGCTAATCGGTGAAACTTGGCCAAATCGTCAAGCTAATCAGAACAATGTCTGAGGCTCAAGGCCAAAAAGGAATTCTGCAATACCTAAAATACATCAAGTTGAGTGGATTCTGTTTTTAAAACACATAAGGAAAAAGAACTGTGCCTCTAACTCTCAGTGTTTACTTTCATGACACCTCATAATGTGGATAATGTTACGGATAGGACGAGCTAGTTAAAAACAGAAATAACAACTGTGTTACTCAGGCCCAAGTTTCTTTGAATCTATGTGTTTGAGAGATATTTCAAAGCAATAAATCTTGGAAAAAGCACTAGCAGGCCCTTGCTGAAACTGTCTTGCTTTAGAAATCAAAGGCTTTATTAAGTCAAAATGGACCCCCCTAATCTTAAAACTCCAACATTTATTTCTTAGGGAAAACATTCCAAGGAAACAGTGTCTGTTGGGTTGCATGTTGTGAACATTTCCTTGGGGCTTAACAATTTCTTTTCCTGCTTTGAGAAAGTAGGATTTAGGTGAGTTACAGAAAATTGTGGAGCAAGGATGAATACCAATTGGTGGCCAATAGCTTGGAGGGCAGCTCTCTGTCCCACACTTATTCATGCCCAGACTGCAGGTTCTTTCTCATTTTTTGTTGGTGGTCTGTTTTGAAATACACAAAGCATCTTTATCCCTGTTACAAGTGAATTAGGTGGCCTGGGAGATGAAAAAGGAGGCAACACACTGAGCTCTCCCGCTGCTGTGGCTGATCTGTCCTTCCCCTGTGACCTCATCACCTGCTCCACTCTCAATTTATAGTCATTCTTCTCAGTAACGTTCCTCTCATCTTATCTCAACTTCCTTGTTTCTTCAGATCTCCTTGCAAATCTCACATGTTCAGTCTCAGTTCCAACATTGATGCTGCAGGTAGTCTGGCCAGTTCATCTCTTGTTTCTCCAAATGCCCAGAGCTCACTCTCCTGCCTCCCACCTGTGTTTCCAAGAGTCACCATGGCATGCAATTCAAATGCCCAGATAATTCTGAAACCACTGGTGATTTAAAGACAAGGAATGCAAACCTGGGACCTTCCACACTCCACTCAGAAAGACTGATGGTGCCTGGGAGGCCACTTCAGCTTTCGGTATTTACTCAGGGGTTGAGTGATAACTTGTTCAGAAGCCAAATATTTCACTCCCTTGAATACACTCAGGCCAAAGGGTAAGGCCCATTAAGAAATGATGAGTTGTCAGAGGCCTTTGGCTGCATTAAATATTGAAGGGGCTCCAAGACCTCCTCATCACACCCTGAGCTGTTTGCTTTATTTCAGCAGTTTCTCCCAATCCATTCCTTAAAAATTTATGAAAGCAGAAACTTTAGGACTAACTGGACTACAGATTTATTGTGTGTTGCATCTGTAACATAAGGTCAGAGAGAGAGAGAGAGAGAGAGAGAGAGAGAGAGAGAGAGAGAGATTGAGGATATCTGCTAGGTCTTCCCCTAAGAGAAGAATCTGAGCCGCTGTGTTCAGACTATGGGTGCTCAGTGTCCTCATCCAGGATGATGGGGATTTTCCTGTAGGAAGGGTGATGAGGTTCCTTTTGTGATGTATGGCTGCTGAACACAGGGGAGACTAGATGGGCAAACACTCAGCTGCTTGGGCTTTGCCTCTCCCTCCTGAATGAATGCATCTCAGTGGGCTGAAGAAATGCTCCTGCCAGCCTCAACATCCTTTCTTGTACACTGCTAATTAATTACCACCTCCCTGACATCACTGCTATTTGCTGCCTAGAACGTCTTATATCATCTTTTCTTCATCATTAAGATATTTTACAAGTTTATTTAAGGGGATGAAGGGAGAGAGGTTTTCTTCTGTTGATTCACTCCCCAAATGCTTGCAAAAGCCCCAGGCTAGGGACCCAACTGGAACCAGAAACAGGAAGTTCAATGCAGGTCTCCTACATAAGTGGCAGGAATCTAATTACTGGAACAACCATTGCTGCCTTCCTGGTGCACATTAGCGGGAAACTGGACTCAGATACCAGAGTTGGAGACCAAATCAGGCACTCCAATGTGGGTGAAGGCATCTGAATTAGCATCTTAATTGTCAGACTAATCACTTGTCCCTTTTCATTGTCTTTTGCCATTTGCAATTATACATATCAGAATAATATTTTTTAACTTCAAGACCAAATATTTTGAGAGTAGTCAAAGACAGAGTGTGCTGGGCCTGTGATATTTTTGCAAATACTTCTTTCGTCATTAAATCTCTACCTTGGTATTGAAAGTCAAATGGTCATCTGCTTTGAAGAGAAGGATCTCAGAGATGTTTATCATTGTCTTCTGACACTTGGACTCCAGGTGTACAGATAAGGCAAACTCAATTCAAAGTTTCCACTGAGGGTGAATTTTGCTTTTATTCTACTGTGGAATAATAATACTAAACAATAATGGAAGTAATGAAATCATCATACTGAAGCCTTATATTTTTATTGTACTATTTGCTTTCTTATAGTATTTCCATGTATATTAACTTCAAAATAATCACGTCTAAGCCAACATGTGGTTGTGAAGATTAAATTAGCTGGTATTAAGACATCTCTTAGAAGGGCATGCTTGATAGCCCAATGGCTGAAGTCCTCACCTTGCACGTACTAGGACCCCATATTGGTGCCAGTTTATACCGCGGTTGCTCCACTCCCCTCCTAGTTTCTCAGCTTGTGGGTTGGGATAGCAGTCGAGGATGGCCCAAAGCCTTTGTCCACTGCACCCACATGGGAGACCCAGAAGAGGCTCCTGGCTTCGGATCAGCTCAGTTCTGGGTATTGCAGCCACTTGTGTAATGAACCAGCAGATGGAAGATCTTTCTCTTTGTCTCTCCTTCTTTCTGCAAATCTGACTTTGCAATAAAAATCAATAAATCAAAAGAAATCTTTTAGAACCCTTCCTCAAAATCATTTATGTAATGTTCTTTTCTTTTTAAATAATCTTACTTAGTTGATTAGGGTACAAAGGGCTACAGAAAAGTGGGTAATACCATTGTTTCCACACTAATACAAAGGGAAAAGCCCCACCCAGCCTCCCACCCATCCTAGGTCTCCGATGTGATAGTTCAACAGTTCTGAATTGCTGTCAATCTTGCCGTTCTGATCATGATGAAACCTATTCAGAATCCAGTGCCTGACATAGTCTCTTCATGGTTGGGGTTCTGAGACCAGCAGTTCAGTTGGAGGGATCTCCAAAGAAACTTCATCTGAGATGATCCCAAACCTGATTGTTGTGTGTGCTTGGCAGTACAGGGTCTGGCACCATCCGTTGCCCCAATTAGCTATGCACATGTTGGTTGCTGCAATTGCTGGGTCAGTTCTGTTTCCAGCCTGTCTTCCACGCAAACCAATGGGTGTTGTAGTCCAGCTCGATTCTGCCCACTTCATACCTGGTCCTCACGCAAACCAGTGGGAGCTGCAGCCTAGTTGGGGTGACTCCCCATAACCCCCACCAGGCCTACCCCCTGCCTTGGTTCCCATGCATGCCACTATGTACCGCAGGCTTGTTCAGTCTGTCCCACATCCCATTTAGCTCTCGTACTTATCATTGGGCATTGAAGCTTAGTTCAACCCCACCAACCTACTATCCAGCCCACACACATACTGGCAGGTGCCTTTCTGTCTAGCCACCCCTATCCCCTTTCCTGGTTTTCGTGCTCTCCAGTGGGAGTGGTTACCCACGAGGGAAGTGTCCATTATCTCCCTACTAGGTCACCCCCACACCCAGGTTATGCACTCTCCAGGTGGTTCTGGAGTTTAACTGGACAGATCTGGCTCCAAATGCCAGCTTCTGCTATCTGATGCTGTGGCTAAGCCCAACCAACCCTCACCCACTCTAATTTTCCTTTGCATCAGTCAGAAGAGTCAGCCCAACCTGGCCCTTCCCTAATCTAACTGACATGAGGCCCACAGGTGTTGTAGCCCTGCTTGGTCTGGTCTGCCCCCATCCCAGCTCTTGCTCTCCAGTAGGAGTGGCTGTCCAACAGGGGATCCCACATTCCCCTGCCTGTTGCAATGTTCTTGAAGAGAGAAACTTCAGATCTAGAAAATTGATTGCTGTCCCAAGCTGGAATAAAGGAATTCAGCAGTGATCAAAGTTTGTATATGTTGTGGTGGAGACAATTAAACATCTGCAGAACTGTGCAGTAGAAAAGGATAGATTCCACTAGTTACACTACATCTCAATGAGCCTGACTCTAAATAAATAAATAAGCTCTTAGAAGAATGTCTAGCATACAGAAAATTTGCAATAAATATTAGACATTATTCTTGGGCATATTTGATTCTCCACTGATCCTGTGAGGGCAAATCAGGCATAATCTTTTATCACAGCTCTACAGATGAGGAAACTTCAGGCTAGGAGATACAGTGGTGGAACCAAGACCAGTAGCCGGGAAGGGGTACAATCTGCATCAAGGCTCAGTTCTAGAAGGCTCAGCCCTGTTTTTACTTTACTCATGTCTCATATTGGCTTGGATATAGATATAGAAAGGTTCCATGGACTGAGTATCTTGAACAACAATTTGCTTATCACAGTTCTAGGAATCAGAAGTCCAAGATGGAGAACCTGTTTAGCTTTTGGTGAGAGCTCCCTTCCTGGCTTATAGATGCCCATCTTTCTTCGCATCTTTCTTTAAAAATGTATGCAAGGGGAGAGAATGACTTCTCCTGTAATCATACTGGACAGGGACCCACTCTTAAGACCTCACTTCGCCTCAATCCCTGTGAAGGCTCTATTTCCAAATATAATCACACTAGGGATGAGGGCTGTAACACATGGATTTTGGGGAGACACAAATATTTAGCCTACAACATAGGCATTGTCTGTGCTCCCTTTGTGATATAGGGGAACAACAGTGGCTCAGAACCCAAGGAGGGGCCAGTTGTAGTCCAAATACCAAATATGTGGATCTTGATCAGAACTTCAAAGCCTCCAACATTATGGCTCTCACACTTTCCTCCATAATTAGGCATGGTTTCTCTGTTACCAACGAATGCTGTAGTTTAGCAAATGATTTAAGTCTGCTATCGTGCACAATAGCCCCCAAATACAATTCCTCCAAATACAATCCCCTGCCAAAAGAAGCCCCAGGGCAGTCTCTTCATATTGCCTCATAGCTTTAGGCAGCTTAAGGAGAGTGAGGAGGTCCTGGACTCTCCAGGCAAGTATAGCTGAAGGGAAGATGGTTTCCTAGACAGCAGGTCTTCTCAGGTACATCTGTTGTGCAGTGACATTGAAAAGATCTGCTTGAGCACTGCAAAAAAATTTAAGGAGCCAGAGACCCTGGATTGTGGCTTCATTTTAATTTACATTTTGTCCCAATGAGGAGCAAGGAAGTCTGCTCTCAATAATGTTTAAGAGTCACATTAAGATCTAGAAATAAGAATTGTTTCCAGAATAAAGTGCAATTAGACAGTAGCAATATGTTCTCCCTCTTTGGCTGATTCCATCCCTTCCCTTGAACTCTCACTAACTGCAATACAGAGTGTCTTGAGTGAACTGTCAGGTAGATATGGCCTCTGCAAAGGACTGACCACTACAAAGTGGCCTGACAAGGACACGGGAGGCTGAGTTTTCAGTCAATAGCAGGAAACAGCAATTTCCAGTCACACACATCCTGAAGTTGTCATTCCTAGGAGTTTGATGGTATGGTGTTTCATGGCCACCTTGATATTTGTTTGTAACCCAATGGACCCTTTGACTTTTAGCACCAGAAACCAAAGTATCACAGTCTTTCATGTTCAAAAACTACAGAGACTGGCATGGTGCTGAGGAAAGCAACCCAGGTGACAGCAGCAATGTCAGGTCATCATCTGGGCTACAGCTAATGCATGTTATTGACTCAGTATCAAATTAATTTAAACACAACCATTACCATGAAAACAATACAGATGGGCTAGTATTCCAGTCAGTTTTTGGGAAAGAGAGCGGTGATTTGTCCACTGCATGGGAAAATGAAATCAGAAAAGCTTCTTTGTATTAGAAACAGCACTGCAAAGGTCAGCTGTAGTGATTGTGATTACTGGTGCCCTAGAGACACCATGTATGGCAGGTTGAGGCATCAGTTGTCCTGCTTTTAACAGCAGCTTATGAGCTAATGCTGCCGACCTCGCTGGTGTCTGCATTCCACCGTTAACCTTCGAGGAGGACTTACACAAGTTAAAAATGGATGAGAGCCTCTATTCTCTCAGCTGGAGAACTTTCAAAACTGCATTCACATGAGTTTGATAATAAGAGGACCGCCATTCTCTGGGAATATTCACTTGCCACTCTGGCCTCATCATGGTCTACTTCTATCATTTTTAACATGTAAGTGTTGTATTAAGCCCCACAACCATAATGGAAAGCCATGCTTTACCCTCCAGTAACTTGTTGAAATTGCTGCTCTGCAATGACGGGCCATATGTATTTTGCAGGCTCATGAGTACCTGGTAAGGGAATGTGGTGTTGTGACCAAAAGCCATGCAGACACCTGTTTGAGAATTGCCTATGGCAAAGGAGGACAGGCATTGGAGTAAGCAGAGCAAGTTTTCTGTTATGGTTCGCCCATTTTACTCACTAAGTGAATATAAATAAATTACTGGACACTATGCATCCAAATAGCAATTCAACCTGCATGCCTGCCTGAAGCAGATAAGTCTCCTGAACAGCCTAAGTTCTAAAGAAATGGTGGTTTCCTTGGAAAACAACCTTGCAGCCAGGAATTGGCATAAGAAATTATTTGGCAAAACCCTGGCAAGGCTGGAAGAATGGTGCCATTTTCTACAAAGATCAGCAATGGTCTTTTCAATAGTACAGATGCACCCATGGTGTCCCGGAGGTTGAATGCCTAGGGTGCTTAGCTACAGCCCTCTGAATTTTTGTTTTAGAGCTTATTCTAAAGTTTGTCTCCACAAGCTTCTCTCAGTTCTTGGGTGGGAAAATCCTACCACTTTCCCTTGTTTTCCCCAATCATCTCCCCAATTCTCTAGCAGGTATAGGACAACAACACTACTGAGGTCACACTTTCGCTAATAAACCATTTGAGCTGTCTTTGAGGAAGGAAGCTTTGTCTGTGATATCCCAGAGGAAAAGAAAAACGTTTCCTAAGCTCCAAGTCCTCAGTGATGAGCAGTTAACATTCTTTTTTTGTGCATCCTCCTTCCTGCCCTCCCATACCTCTGTCAACCCCTATCATCATTTTCTACAAATTCCATTCCATGCTCTCTACTCCTAATAATCACATTTTGTTTATAGCCGAACATCTACTTTGGTACAGATAATTGGCATTTAGGATACTCTGTTTACTGGGTCATATCTACTTCAATCCATTTATGGAAATTGCTTTCCTGAAACACATAAAGCTGTTGAAACAGCGGGATCAAGGCTCTAAACACAGACTCAGGGATAATAATTCTTTTTAGCCCTGAATTCGCCTTTGGAGATAAAGACAAAACTCCCCAGAAAATGGCAAGTTTTATGAAAGGAATAGGCAGATTAACAGAAAACTATAGGAAAAGACAGAGATGGTACTCAACTAAGAACCTTTGATTTTTTTAACCATTCCCCCTTTCCCAACAGTGATCTATCATCTGCTTATCCAAGGATTAAGTGCCCCCCAATGTTATCCTTCCTTTGAATTTTTGTCCTCTTTGCCTCATCCTTATATGCTTAAAGCATTCCACCATCACTAACAGTCAACCACTGAAAAAGCAGAAGCATTACTAAGAGGGGAAACTTTGCTTTGACCTCCCGTGCCTCACTTCCATGTCTGAGACAGTGCATGGCATACAACAGTAGGTTCTAAATTTGTATTGAATGAATCAGTATTCAAATGAACTAAGACAAAGAATAAAACTTAATGATCTTACAAATTTTTCATGATGGTCTCTTTAAAAGTTTGCTTCTGGGGTCAGTGTCATGGCTTAACAGGGAAAATAATTCCCTGCACTATCGACATACCATAAGCATGCCAGTTTGTATCTTGGCTGCTCCTTTTTGCTTTGACCTACTGGCCCTGGAAAAGCAGCAGAAGATGACCGAGGTAGTTGGGCCTCTGTCACCTACAAGGGAGACCTAACGGAAGCTCCTGGTTTCTAGTTACAACCTGGCTCAGTCCTGGTCAATACAGCCATCTGAATAGTGAAACAGCAAATGGAAAACATCACTCTCGGACCCTTCTTTTCTTTCTGTAATATTGATGTTTAAGTCAGTAGACAAAACATATTTTTGAAAGTTTACTTCTAGGCCTGGCACAGTAGCCTAGAGGCTAAAGTCCTCACCTTGCAAATGCTGGGATCCCACATGGACATCAGTTCCTGTCCCAGTGGACCTGCTTCCCATCCAGCTCCCTGATTGTAGCATGGGAAAGAAGTCAAGGATGGCCCAAAGCCTTGGGATCCTGCAGCCATGTGGAGACCTGGAAGAAGTTCCTGGCTTCTGGCTTCAGATCAGCTCAGCTCAGCTCCAGCCTTTACGGCCACTTGGGGAGTGAATCATTGGATGGAAGATCTTCCCTCTCTGTCTCTCCTCCATTCTGTATATCTGACTTTCCAATAAAAACAAATAAATCTTTTTTTTTGAAAAAAGTTTACTTCTAAATTTTAAATAAAGGGCAAATGAATGGACATTTGAAACACAAGTCAGTTGTCAAGGAGAAAAGAAGAGGGAAAGAAAGGAATGAAAGAAGGAGGAGAAGGGAGAAAAATGTGAAGGCAAGAAAAGAGAGGAAGGATGTGATTGGGCAGGATGTCTCAGTCCCCCCAGACTGGCCCCTGGAACTTTCTTCAGGTCCAATGCCCACTACCTGCTCTGGGGCAGCAGATGCCCTGGCTAAGATCCCCTTTCCAAGCATGGGCTGCCCTCATCTGGGCGGAGAGGCTGGCATTGGAAGACAGCTCTGCCCAGCCACCAAAACATCCCTGAACATTCTAAAACCTCAGGACCAATTTCTTCCCTCTGTTCCTGAGTTGTTGCGCCACAACAGTCACCTGTTGAACAACTGGCCTCAATCTCAACTGTCAAGACTTTGTCCACTATCAAGGTCAGACCTGAAGGACCCAAACAAGGAGGCAACACAATACTAAGAGGTGCGTGGTCAGGTTCAAATCCTTATAGTTTGTATTCTGGGTTTATGTTTTGCAGAGTTGTGAAAAGTTTTTATCTGCTTGCTAAACACTCTAATGGTCACTTCATTGCCTCTTTAAATTAAATCACTAAAGTCATTCTATTATTTTAAAGAGAGAAAAGTGGTTAGCCCCAGAGGGGAAAATTAAGCTCAGGAGAAGAGTAATGTCAAACACCACAGACAGAGACCTGGGTAGCACCCCATGGCCACACATCCATGCTCACACCAAATGTGGATGCATTTGCTCCCAGGCCAGGCATTTCACAGTCTCCACTAATGAAAACTCAGTCGATCAGAACTGGCCTCATTCTTACAGTTATCCTCCTGGGGTACAGCCAGGCATGCTTTGAATTTATATCACCCATGTGGTCTTCAGTGAGTCTAGGAGCTGGGCAATGGAGGAATAAGCCTTTATTTAGCTAGTGGTACACAGGTAAACATGCAGCATCCAGGGAGGAGGCAGGCCTGTATTAGTAGGAGGAAAATCCCCTGGCTATTTATCAACAGGGGCAGGGCAACCATAGAAACAAGATTTTTGTCTCTGAGGCCTTCTACTCTTTGATGCGCATGGCCATTATGTCATTAACTGCTTGCTTTTACTCAGTGAGGTCAGCTGTGAAGGCAACCCCCCTCCCTACTCCCATACATTCTGAGGCTCTATCATAGGATACTAAGGGACTTTTCCAGTTGTGCTCCCTGCATGAGAAATTCCAGACATTAATGGAGAGAAAAGGAGCTTTGTATTCCATATTCTAGACAATTCTCATTTGGAATACGAAGAGAACCTGACAAATGGCTCAGACTCAGCCTCCCAGCCTACTATAGGCAGGAATCCAGACACACACTGCTTACAATTGCGCTGAATGTGAGTGAAGCAACAGGTGACTTTGCACATGAGAAGAAATTGGGCTCACCAAGCTTGAAATAGTCACAGAAAGGAAGGGGGTTAAGGGGGTTAATCAACAGGGGATACTAGAAAGCTGATCTAAGACTGACAGAGCACCTTCCCTGATGTTTGTTACACACATGAATTTTTGGCAACAGGATTAGTTTCTCTCTCTCTATATATATATATATAGATATATAGATATATAGATATAGACATAGGTGGCAGGCTGATGCTGAAACACCTGCCCAAAGCCAGCATCTTCCAGGCTGCAGATTTAAAATAGCCTTCAGATCCTGACTACTTTCCACTGCAAGGTTTCCTGGTAGCAGCCAGTGTCCTTACCTATGAATTGAATAGTAAGTGCCAGCTCCTGGGCCTCAACGTAGGATCTTTTTCTGCTCAAGTAATGTTGGGAAATAGCTCTACCTTCTCTCTGCAAAGCTGGGCATCTGTACTTTGCTCACAGCTCGTGGTTTCCTGTGGCAGAACTGCTGTCTCACTGTGTTGCCTCTCTGCTGAGAAGCATCCAAGCAGTTTTTTGTAAGCCTGACTGGTTAAGGTACAATGGTGGAGGCCATTGCCAAACCTTTCAGAGTGATGCCTTTCATGTTGCATTAATAACTTTCAGACGGCTTCATCACTCATCTTAATGGGAAGGGAGTTACCTCTCTAGAAATGCTTTTTCCAGAGGTTAATATTTCATGTCAAATCTACTCACTCTTTTGACATTTTTATGACCTGTGTACAGCCATCTTGTATGTTCACAATAATGTTTCAGTTGAAAGAGAATGGCAAGCTCACAGTATAAAAAGTGTCTTTTGTTAAGCATCTTGTTACATTGGGACTTGTGGCCAGATACTTTCCTTTACAAGATCTCTCTCACTTAACTTTCCCAGAACTACTCTTTTTGCAAAACATAGGAGGAGACTTTGGTTTATCTCTGGATCTCAAGGATGCATGTGCTTCTTATCCTCTGTGTGATCAATTGAATTAAAAACTCAAGGATTCCAGAACTGGTATCTAAATCTGGATCTGACATCTAGTTTGTATGTTGGTCAAGATGAAGATTGTTATGCCTGCAACACTGGAAACAGAGTCAACATGTGCTGTATGCTAAATGGTGCTTCTTTCTTTACCTTCAAGTATTTAGCTCTTTAAGCAACCAAGCAAATGGGCATCAAGACACAGTAAATTAAGCCACCAGTTGTGACACTGGCATCCCTATTAAAGCACAGGTTTGGGTACCAGTTACTCTGCCTTTTCTATTGTAGCTCCCTTCTAATGAGCCTGGGGAAGCACTGGAAAATGGCTCAAGCACTTACCTACTGAAACCCATGTGGGAGATGCAAATGAAGTTCCAGGTTCCCGCCGTTGGCTTGGCTCAGGCCCAGATAATGTGGTCATTTGGGAAATGAATCAGCTGATAGACGAGCTCTCTGTTTCTATCTATATATCTCTCCTTCCTTGTCACTCTACCTAAAATAAGTCTTAAACAAATAAAACAACCAAGCAAGCTAGGCATTGTCCAGTTCTCAGGCAAGAAACCAATGGTCAGAGAGGATAAACAATTGGCTCTTTATAAGCCAGGATTGACTATGTGCAGGAGGGATGCTCTGGACTCAGATCCAAACCTGCGGAAGTCCTAAATGGTCTTCACTTGAGCACATGTGCATTTACCACAGTGAGACTCATAGTCCACTCAATGCAAACACAAGAGCAATGGCTGGGGAGCGATGAAGAGCACCATCTCCTTAAATTCTACCACACTGATGGTTATCCTTGGAGGGGAAAGAAGTCTTCATCTTTCTTCTTGGAAATGAGATCCTTTACAGTAGGATGCTTTTGAAGATCAGCAGGCTACCTACAATGTGTGTTCATGCAGACTCAAGCCTGGCTATGTCTCAGGAGGAAATGACACACTGTATTTCTTTTAGGGAAGGCTCTGCAGGGAAAAAAAACCTTTTTTCCCCAAGGTTTTTCTGTTTCTAAAGACTCAGATGGAGTTTTTAGTTCATTTTGCTATTTTTAAAATGGTTTCAGGGTTACCTCTGAGCCCTGACCACCACCCAAACTTTGCTGAGGGCACCCCTGCCTGTTCAGTGGGAGCACATTGTGTGCACTGCAGTGGGGATCTCTAGACCCATCCTTTCTGAATGGCAGTGACTTGTCTGGGTCTAATTTAGGCTGCCATACACACTGGGCAGGGATTCTTTCATTCCATGTTCTCTTCAATGTTCTGCAGATTTTGTTCGCTCAACAAATGTTAAACGCCAGTAATAACTAATATCGTCCCTCTCTAAATACATCAACTATTTTGAGACAGCAGATCTATGACCATTCTGATTTCATCTTTTATTTAGAGTGGGGGTGGGGAGCCACACACAGCATAGTTCTCTCAGCAAGACTTGAATTTCAAAGTCAGAAAGTAGGTCATTGGCGATAGGACGGAGGCCATGTAATACGAAAGAGCGCAGAAGCAGAGCAGTGGTCTGGGGACGGCACTAATAAAATGTGTCATCTGCAAGTCCTCACAGGGGTGAGCAGGCAATGGGGCAGAAAAAGCAGTGGACAGGGACCTGCTGCCCATCTCATGGTCTCCTCTCTGACTCCACCGTCTCCTTGGCTCTGTGCACCTGCTACTTTCATCTTTGTGGGAGCCAGGAATCAATTATGTGACAAGTGCAAAAAGGTCTGCTCCTTTTACTTAATTCACCAATTAAATGAATATTTTTTTTAGACATTTGCTTTGTGCTTTTTACGGGGAATCTGGTGGGAAATATAGGTTTCCACATCTTGAAATTCACAGTGAACGAGACAGGAGGGAGTTTTAATCAAGGAATTTCAAAAGAATTCAAAAGTTATAGGTGAGATCAATGCTGCAAATGAGAGGTACATAATGCATAAGATTTGGAGACGGGGTCAAAACATTTAATAGGTGATTACCACCTGGAATTTCCTGAGGGTTCCAGTTGTGGCTATAGGTAACATTTCAGGGTTTGAAGGCAGTGGATTCAATGTGGTAGATACTTTTCAACTTACACAAAAATGCTTTAAGTTTTGCAAGCGATGTTCTGCCTAAATGTTGGCTTTGCAAATGGGCCAATAACAGAAGAATTTGCTATGACCCAGAGTTCCAGTGAGAGGGTTCACATGGGGATGACTTTCAAGCAAAGAGTTTAAGGAGAAGTAAGAGTTGACAAGCTGTAGCAGGAAAATCATCCTAGGTAGGGAGTGTACCATGTGCGAAGCTCCTGTGGCAGGAGGGAGCCAAAAGTTTGAGGAGCATAAGAAAGTCAAGTATGGCTACAGTGCTTTAAGCAATGAAAGAATCACAGGGAATAAGATAGAAAAGTCAACTACAGATAGAAATACACAAGATGTTGCAAGCCATTGAAAATATTTCAAAGGAAGTCGTTAAAGATTTTGAATTTGAGAATGGCAGGGCTACACATGCAGTTTACAAAGAATATTCTGGTTGTGGAGTATAGCAGGGATAACAGTAGCAATAGAATGGAAGGGTGCTATGGTCACCCCAAGGCAAGTAGGAGGCTCAGAGGAGGATGCTGGAGATAAGGATAGACCAAGGCTATAGTTATTAGCTCAGTGTGATGGATGATGGTCATTCTCTGAAACAATAAACACTCACATAGGCCTTGGACATGATCATAAAGGATATGGGCTAGAAGCTCCATGTTGAGAGGAGGTGAAAGCTGGGCAAGTGGGAATGGGGTTGACCATACTGGGCATATTTGTGGGTAATCACCTGTACAGGAGACAGCTTCAAAGGAGTCCTTGAGAAATTCACAATAGTTTGTAATTAGCTCACTGCCTGTGAAGGAGACCAAGAGGGACTAGTGTAGACAGGACAAACAAGAATGTTGTACCATCATGGAAGCTAAGGCAAGAAGAGTTGTGGAAAGAAGTGAATATTAATTGTCAAATGCAAGGAACCCTGCAAATACTCAATGACTTGATCTCCAGAGAGGTTTCACTGAGGGTTTAGTGAGAACCACTGTAACTTTTCCTTTGATTATAGACTCATGAGTAATTGCCAATAGAGCCCAGGAAGCGCTCATGATCCCAGCTTCCACCAATGGTATTATCACACCCAGCAACAACACATTGGCATCCATTTGTAGGCAATCAACAGTGGGTATATTGCAATTAACTCAAATGCAGACCTGAACTGGGTAATTTCAGTGGGGTCGCTTGAGTCAGAAGTTAAAACAGAGTGGGATGAGCAGTTGGTGGTAAGAATGACAGTGCAAATAATAAGTCTTTAGTGTATTCTGCTTTGTGTTGGGCATGAAGATGACAGGAAGACTTCACCACAATAGGACTTGGACAAAGAGGTCAAGGAAAAGGAAGCTGTGAACAAAAGGTCACCTCTGGCAGTAATCACCGGGCAGAGGCCAGAGAAGTCTGGGTACCAGAAGTTTTCTACTGTAGTCATTGATGCTGCCCTCCCAAAACCTGGCAGCGGCAGGAGAAAATATAGGGATACAGAGGTAGACATATCAAGACTCTTGATTCAAAACTGATTTTAAAAGCTTGCCATCTCAACACCTCTATGGTTTTATAAATCGTTAGGAACAGAGAACTCTTATTTGGCAGAGCCCAAATCACTTCACAATGGCAATCACATCTTCAACAATTACATTTTTAACTGAATTTTAGGATTTCTAATAGAGCTCTAGCAAAGAGTTGGTGTAAGCTCTGAGAGCCTAACATGCCCATTTTGCAGATGCAAACAGTGTGCTTCAGCTCCAGGAAGAACTCACCTCCATCTCCACGCAGCAAGGCCCTTCTGAGAACTGTGACTGGTGGATATTTTTGTTATCTCTTTGAGGTCCCAACTTCCTATGCTGCCTCCATCTCAAGAAACACATTCTATTGGTCCATAGTCACTATTCCCTGTGAACATGTTCTCACTTTCTTTTTTTCAATATCAACCGAATTGTCCATCCACCCAAAGGTATCAGGCGATGTGTTTTGTGTTTGTTCCTTGTTCCAACTAGTGGTTGGCTGATAACCTTCAAAACCATTACATATGTGAAAGTTTGAAAGATTTCACCACTGTTCTACCTTATGACTCCTCCCATGAAGCCCTGTTTTCAAAATATAGGTGGCCAAAGGAGGAAGAGGCTCTGGTACTTATGGCAGCAGGACTTGGACCCTAGGATGGGCTGAGGCCGGGATAGGACTTCTCTGGATTGATGTGTACAAACAGATGCACTGTTGGGGCATCTCCTTCTTATTCCCTCCCATCTCAAGCCAGTAGGGATTTAAAGAGCATGAGCTGCTTCTCATGTGTCAGAAGCTGGAAGAGGTCTCTTCCTGCATACTAAATGGCCAACTTAAATAACTTCTCATCCCCTCCCTCCCACCACAACTCCCTCTTCCGAAATCACCCAGCTCCAAGTGGAGGAGGCTGGTTGCCATGGTAATGGAGCCTTCCAAGGCTGGGAAACCTCACCATGGAGATGTGGGGAGAAAAATTCCACTGTTGAATTTCCAAAGAAGAAGGGTACAAAGGCTTGGACTGGAGCGGTGAGGGGTGAACAGGACAGTTTGTGGAATGATTCAGTTGCAAATGGGAAGTTTTCTGGCTGAGGACTAACAGGGGGTGCACAGTGAGTCTATGCCTTCAAACACATAAACACACATGGTTGAGACTTGACTGGGTGGAGGGGGCAGTCAGGGCTGGTCACTCTGAAGATTCATTTACATGTAGTAGTGCTCGTGTCATCATCCGCAGCATGCCCAACACAGAAACACTATCAAAATAGGCATATGTCTTCAACATCCTTGTCTGCTTAATGGATGCTTCCTGAATGAATCCTCAATAGATCAGAGATTAAATGGGCTCTGAGTAAAATGTGTACTTTGCCACTGAAGGTATTTTGCTAGGAAGTCATATTTGAAATACAATTATGCCACTTTTAAAAACAGAAGAAAATCTACTCAATAATACCTGTACATTTTCCTGCTAACTTGCTTCAGGACAATCCATCCAAGTATATTTACAAGTCACTTCACTTGGAGGCAGCCTGCCCCCTCTCACCATGGTCCAAGATTTTGTGATGTTACTACAGGAAAAGATGCCAACCCAACAGCATGGGAAGTCTCCAAAAACATCCTCTTCAGGAGGAAAAGCAACAGGGGCTCGGTGGTCCTCTCCAATTCTGGGGTGCCTGTTAATATGGCAGCCCACTCTGTTCTTTAAGACTCTCCCCTCCAGATTCCTTTCTTCTCTGTTTCTAAAGCAAAGTAGTGCTTTTTATTGCATCATGAGCTCATGGCATCATTTCTGAAACACTCCAGTGTCAAGTAGTTGGCGCACACAACATCCAAAGGGGTGTTTAGTTCCAAAACCAAAGCAAACACACACACACAAACGTTCTCTTTAGGACCAACGTGGGAGAGTTTCTGAAAGCTGACCACAATGCTTCTGACAGTCCTCTTCTTTCAAAGGAATGGGCAAATTCCACCAAGCCTTTATCTCCGCCTGTCAACTCACAGAAACAAGCCCAGGCTGGGCGCTTGCTTGAGAGCCAAGTCAGGAAATTCTGAGAGCAGAGAGAAGGAGAGAGAGAGAGAGAGAGAGAGAGAGAGAGGAGAGAGAGAGAGCGCGAGCGAGCCTAGGCTTGCAGAAATGAATACAAAACCACACAGAATGCAAGCAATTGGTTTGCAGATGGAGTGTTGCGGGAAGCCTTGCTCATTCTTATTAGGTAAGCCAATCAATCATGTCACAAACACACTTTTCCTTCTGATGCCATGTTTGACACAAAGATCAGGTGATTTGCTTCACTTCCAAGCCCTGTTTCTGAGGTGATATTTGACAATTTTTTCCACTCATTTTTTTCCTATATATATGTGTTAAAGAAACTGCTGGATGCTTCAGATACAAAGATGAATATCCCATTGCCTGACTTTTCGAAGTTCCATGGAATATCAAATTGTATCTGGTTCTTAAAGTATTCCTGAACATCACCTGCATGATAGATTTTTAGGATTAGCCTGGTAGTGCTGGGTAAAGCCAGTGTTGCCTAAAAAGTAGTAAAAGGCAGGAAATTCCAAACAGAAGATGTCACTGAAATGGGGATGTCATTTTCACCAGCTCCTTGCACAGAGCTGGAAAATGTAGGTGCTAATACTGTATGTTCTCTTGAGACAGGGGTACAGGCCTGCTTGGGTTTGAAGAACTTCTCCGGAGATTAAAAGAGGTAGCCTTCAAAGACATTTTTGAAAGTGGGGACATTTTATTCAGAAATAAAATTGGCTTCTCTTTCAAAGAAAAACACAAAGAAGTCCTTTTCAAAGCAATGGCTTGATAAAGTGGGGAAACACTGGACAAGAAGTTAGGAGGTCAGTGGCCTGGTTCTGCTTCACAGTGTTTGGGAAATGAGGACACTGAATCAGGTTCCCTCTGCTGAGGCTGGAAAGTGTTAGCCAAGTTCGTGTGATGCAAACTCAGCCCAAAACAACAGTGTTGCAAGGTGATTAGGTGATGAGTGCTTAGCCCTCACAAATGAATTAATGTCTCAAGAGTAAGTCCCTTATGGAAAGAGTGGGTTAGTTATAAAAGCAAGTTCAACTCCTTCTCTTGCCCCTCTGTCTCTCTCTCTCTCTCTCTGTCTCTTCCTCTCATGCTCCACCATGGGATTATGGAGCAAGAATATTCCTACCAGGTATAAATGCGTTGATATTGGACTTACCAACTTCCATAACTAGTAGAAATAAGTATTTTCTTTTATGAATGATCAGGTATGTGGTATGCCATTAAAGCAACACAAATAAACTATGACAATTTCTAAGCTACAGGTCAAAAATTCTGAATGATTTACTGCCTAGGTCTTAAATTACATATGTTGCTAAATAGTCCCTGAAAAAGATGCTTAAGCAATTGTAGTTTTAGAAAGTATGCAATTAATGTAAGCCTGTTTGGTTCAATACCTAAGCTGCCACTTGGGATGACCCAATTCCACGTTGACCGAAGTGCCTGGGTTTAAGTTCTTGATCTGCTCCTGAGTCAAGCTTCCTGCTAGAGAGCACAATGGGAGGTAGAAGATGATGGCTCTAAAGGTTGGATCCCTGTCATCAGTGTCAACATTTAATTGTCAGGATGTGTCAAATGTCAAGAAGTAAGAGCATTTTCAGGGTCTTATTCACTTGAGGTATCCCTTGAATGTGTTATGGAAATGATAAGGGTGGAAAGTATGATATATGGAACAAAACATACAGCCCATAAACATTTATGAGAGAATCAATGAATGACCTGAATGAGGAATGGATGACTGTAGAGAGTGAGGAACATAATTTTAAGTAGTAACAAGCTGGAGAATATAAAATGATATTTTTTTCCTAGAAATGTAGTGAAGAATCCAGTGCCACAAAACAAAGTTTCAATAGCCTGGAAGCAACACAGGGGCTGGTGTGGTGGAGCAGGGTAGAACAGCACAGCTATGAAGGTTCTGTTTTTCTGCCTTAGCCCCTCTCTTTTTTTTTTTTTTCAGAAGGTCAGCCTGTGACTTGCTGACAGGTAGCTCATTGTGTCATTTCTGTTCTCAGATACTTAGATTTAGAAGATGATCTTGCTCTGATTCTGGCTCCAAATTCAAATTCAAATCTACAGTCCTGGCTTGTATTAAACATACTGGCTCCTTGGAATGCTTCATTTAGTTAAGTAAGCCATTCTCGGTAGCTCTGTGGTACATAGGACTGGGCAGGCATAGCACCTGCTAGCTCCAAGGTGTGTCTGCCTTCCCAGCCCTTATTGCAGCATAGATAGGTGGCCTGGTGTCATTAGCCATGCCCTGCTTCTGTATAAAACACTTTCAGCCTCATGATATCCAAGCTTTCCTGTCTAAAGAGGTTGGGTTGTTTTAACACTCCACGTTGATCCACTAATTATATATAAAGCTCATGACAGACTTCTCAAATCCTCCTGCAGCAAACAGGGCCCCAGGAAAATTTCCCATGTTTCTTTAGAGTAGTACTTCTCAATCATGATAAGAAAACTGTCTAAGTTCTGAGGAAGGTATCAGTGGGTATAGCAATGTGTGTATGTGTGTGTGTGCGTGTGCGTGTGTGTGTGTGTGCGTGTGTGTTAATATGCTTTTTTAGTTAAGTTCCCGGGGTGGTTCTGATTCATTTTTGCTCATTTCCCATTCCTCAAGAACTCTGGTTTTGCAAGACATCACTTTCATTCTTTGAAGGAACATTCAAGAGCTTCATGTCTTCCAGGTTTCTCTCATCCCAGAGAAGTGCTTAGCTCTACCCACCAAGTCCTATTAGTCTGCAGGTGGCTCTCTCTTGCCTTTGCCTGCTGTGGCTATTTCCTGATGAAATGTGCTTGAGTCTCGTTTAGGCCTTGTCAACTCCCAATTATCCTTCAATATGTAGCTCATGCTTTTTGGTAGTACTCTATAAAAATCTCCCAAGTCACAGGACATTGATCTTTTACAGTAATTTAAAACTCTTCTGGAGAAGGAATCCTATTTTTTGCAAATCTGTATATTTCCACACTGCCCTGCTGGGACTAAGTAATCATTTTTGAGCAATCAATATTAAACACAGGGTGACAATTTTAAGGAAGTAACAGAATCATTTGAACAGTTAAATTAGAACTTCATAACTCTGAAGCATAGGCAAATATACATATCATTAATTAAGGCTATTAACTATTAATAACATCCATTATATTTCGAATTTGCAAAGAAAATGCAGTTCAGAATTTCTAGCATTAGAATTCTTTTCGTAAAAACAAGCTAGAATTTTATAATTTCTGCATCTCCAGTATGTTAATCAAGAAGTGATAAGTTAATCAAAAAGAAACTACTTATGGGGAAAAAAGCAATTAATTCTCCTCACATGTACAATTTCCTGGCTGTGTGGAAAAATAACTGCTCAGTTGCTCAATTTGGCATGGCTGATTTTTTTTCATTTCTAATGCTTCACTACCTTTCCTTCCTTAGAAATGAATCACTGAACTTTGAACCTTATGAGGTTATGAGAGTGAAATAAGCAAAAAGAGAAAGGCAGGGAAGCGACTTTAACAGGTGAAAGGGAGCAAATATTCTCATTAAAAAAAGACTGGAAATTGGGGCTGGGATTTCTCTTCTAATTTTACAAAGCTCTATCACAATCCTTAGACCTGAAGAATGTAAATACAGTCACTGAATCATTTCTTCCTCATTCATCCAAACCAGCTCTTGACTAGATATTAGTGAGAGTCCAACCAATTTAAACACTGACGGTAAGTTACTCTAAACTTTTCACTGGTGTGTTACGCTAAATGCTGCACTTCCTGACAATTCCTTTTCTACTTGACATGCACAATTAGGTCAACTGAGGCTTACATGATCACTTTTTCAAACCAAAAACTATCTATACACGGTTCCATTTACAGATTGTGCAATTTCCCTCCTTTACTCTCTGCAGAAACAGTCCCGGCTAGTCAGCTCACTCAGAAGATAACCTATTATGGTCTAAAGGACACTTTTGTATGTTTTGGGAAGTACATCAGAACACCCTAACTAGAACTGAAAACACCCCTGTGGGGAAATAGTCATTTAGCCTAGTGGTTAAGGAGTGTACTTCCTGCATCCAGAGTAACAGGATGTGATGCCCAGATCCAATCCATAACTCCAGTTTCCTCCTGATGCACACCCTGGAAATCAGTGATGATGTCTCAGATAGTTGGCTTCCTGTCGCCTGTGTTGGAGACCTAGACTGAGTTTGGAGAGTAAGCCATTAGACAGAAATTTTCTCTTTCTTCTTCGTCTTTGTCTTCTCGATTAAATAAAAAATAAAATCAACATTCTGGGCTTGAACAGAGTGAACAATCCATCCACATTATTCAAATAAATGAATTTTATTAGTACAAATGGACATGCAACCATTTTGATGTTGCAAAATGGCCAGAAAATATTTCCAACTGCAGCTGAAGTGATACCTTTCACGAACTGCTCACCAGTCTGAACCTGGGAGGACATGAGAACTTTCTGATTTGGCTGGGGTTGGAGCTGTTTGTCAAAGTGTACTTCAAATGGCAGCCAGATAACAGTGGAATTTAAATTGTGCACACCTTGTAAGCAGCAGCCACCATTTAAGTTCTGAGCAATTGCTCTGCAAGGACACAGAGAGCATGGTCTGCCCATTCAAAGTCCAAGAGACATGGATACCAGTCCTTCATCTTCTCTCTACTCCCACCTTCCCTTCTTGTTCTCTGTTTCCTGTTTTTTTTTTTTTTCTGGCTGTAACATCATTGTTGTAACTGCTGCAGCAGGAAATAACTGACCACCTAACATTCACTTATTAATTAAATTGTGTGCTGCTTGAACGTATATCTTATTTGTCTTAACACAAAGCCTAAATAAATGGCTAAGTGTCGACTTAATTAATGGCAATTCCTTTGCCCATGCTGATGCTGAAAAGAACATTAATTTTATGCAAATTTTTCTTGCATCTTGTTATCTCAGAACTTTATCTCAAGTCACATATAATCAAGACAAAGAAGGGAGATTTCATTCTTCAGAAAGATACCATAATAACATTTTTGGTATTTATGCCAACAAGGAGCAAACAGGTCAACCAGCAAAATACAGGTTTGATTTTTCTGTTTTGGGGGGGGTATTAGAGAGACTGGATCTGAATTTTTATACGGAATGATCATCCAAATAGCTAATTCTAATGGGATTTATACTCTAGATCTTGGGTCAATGTTTTACATTATATACTTAGAACTGACAGACACTTTTGGTTACTGAGGTCTTCAAATGGTTAGCATACATTCTCTAAGTTGTGAAAGTACACAGAAGTGTAATTGACTTTAATTTCAGTAGCTAGAAGACAATTGGGTGTTACAGAGTTAGAAGGATGCCTTGACAGCTGTCCTTCAAGATAATTCAAAATGATGTTCAGCAGCTATTTTGGGATGTGCTGGTGCTGACCTCAGACAGGGTTGTTCTTAAGTGACTGCGTGTTTGCTTTCTGTTGCTTCCCTCTCCATCAATCTGATCTTGAGGTCATTAAGTTCTCAGAGAACCATAAGGGCAGGGCCGATACCCTAAGAGATAGCAATTTCATTTCAGATGCCATGAAAATGCAAGTGGGCCATAATTTTAAAGACTAGAACTGAGGACAATTATGGAGCCTTTTATCTAAACTCATGCACCTTCTATATGACCTCACTCTCAAAACCTAATTCAGAAGAATCAGAATACTAAGAATTTCAGGGCTCTCACTTCTGTACACTGCTTCAACAACCAAAATGGTGAAGGAAAGAAACCACTGGAAGGCCTGCATCATCTGCTCCATGTGAATTGCCCACCTCCTTTGACAAATGGTTACCTTGCTGTACTGTGCTAACACTTCCTTGTAGGATGACACTCAGAATATGTCATGTCTTTAAAACTATTTCTAAGGCAAAACCAATAAACTGTTTCCTTTAGAACACATAATCCTGTGAATATCAAACAGTGACTGTCCCATGCATGAAAGAAGTGCTACCCTGCAATTCTATGGGATGTGCATCCAAGTGTAATTCTGTCATTGAACATTTGGTTTGTGGCTAAGACGAGACAGGAATGTAAAATAACTCTAAGTAAAGCTATAGCGACAAAGAATACAAGTTAAAATTAGAGAACCGTAAGGATCTTCATGATGATGGCATTAACAAACAGAGGAGAGGCACTTAGCTACCATGTGGATTAACAGTGGATCAAGAGAGCACTTGGAACCTAGAGGAGATCCTGGTGCTGAGACACATCCCTGATACAGGAAAGGTGGATTTGCTTCCTCCTCAGGACCTCTGATAATTTGGAGTCAGGAGCTTGTTGAGAGAGAATCCTGCTTGGGGACAATGTTGTGGTATAGTGGTTAAAGCTGCTATCTGCAGTAACAGCATTCAATATGGAACAGTTGAAGTCCGAGTTGCTTTAATTTTAATGCAGCTCCCTGGGATAGCAGAAGAAGATGGCCCTAGTGCTTGGGCCCCTGCCTCCCCCTGGGAGACCCAGATGGAGTTCCTATCCCCAGTCTTTGAGGCTACCTGGGGAGTGAACCAATAGATAACATCTCTCTCTCTCTCTCTCTCTCTCTCTCTCTCTCTCTCTCTCTCTCTCTCTCTCTCTCATTATCTCTCTGTAGCTTTGACTTTCAAACAAGTAAACCAATCAGAAAAGAGAGAAAGAGAGGTGGGGAGGAAGGAAGGAAGGAAAGAAGGAAAGTAGGGAGGGAGGAAGGAAACCTTATTCAATTGTAGTCATTAGATCCACCTGGGTAACGCGACATGTTATGAGTATGAGAGTTGATGGATTTTCCAAATCTGGTCCTTTTCCAAAACTTTAAAACCATTTAATTTAACACTTAAATACTGTGTTCCTACAGGGGTGTACAATACATAATTCAACCCAATAAAGTGGGGGAGATGTTACTGCCTGTAAGCACGAAGCACCTACAGAATATTCTTAATCTGTTTACTTCATTAATCAGAATGTCTAAACAACAGCAAAGATGGAGAATAAACACTCAGATATTACATCCCTTGATTAGGAATTCCACACGATGCTAGTAAATCAACTGTATTGATACCTCACTTATCTATTAAATTATCTAATTTCTTGGTTAGATCATTTTAATTAGTTTGTCTGCATAGACTTATCTTTAGAATAATCAATAAAAACCCAGAAACTCTCATTTAAAAGGTTAAACTGCCTGGTGATTCAAAACACAGACATTACAAAACAATTTCTCTCTCTAAAACTCTTTCACTTTTATTCTCTGAATATAAAGTTGAAGTAAAATGTTACCTTTTTAAAAATACAATTCTTTGACTTTTATAGAAAAAGAACATGAGAGTAGCATGCTTTCCAATTGATTTAAGAAGACCATGACAGACGAGCAGGCTCCAATTACTACAAAAGTTGAACTTAAGCTGGAATAACTTATGTTTTACTTCCAAAATAAAATGGCAAACAAATAACTAGGAAATTTACTATTTGAATTATGTATGAATGGATAGTTAGGCACACATGGATATGTGTTTATATCTATACAGGATTTTTTTTTCCTTAACACAGATTTTCTGTGAACTCTTAATCCATCAAGTGTCCCATGAGCTGAGATCATCCACCTTTAACTAAAAACCATCCTATTTTCTTTAAGAATTTGCAACATTCTCGCATTACTCAGTCTGATCACAGTTGAATGCAACTGAGATATCTGGGGATAGGTTGTTAGTGATATTCAGACATTAGTCTTGTAAGTGTAATTTTTAACAGCAGGATAATAATACTGATTGAGTATAAGAGACGTAGTTTGAAATGACCACACAACTCCGTCTTGCCCTTTTATCATCCCAAACTTTACAGGACAAAGTCATTTAGGCCACCTTCCAGGCATGTCTTCTTGGGAGGGTCTCTGCACTATCCCTTATATACTACTTGGATGTTATTATGTTGAGAAAATTCAGACTGACTGAGATTAGCCATGACCTACCTTTGTGTTGCTTAACATATACACCCCTTTCTATTAACTAGAGGTGCAGGGTTCTATATATCTCATGATTTAATAAGACCATCTTCCTGATCATAAGCCACCTGCCAATGGGTTATACTTGGTGTAACCCTGAATGCGTCTGTTTTCTTTTCAAGTTGCTCCTACCACCTTTCACAGCTGATTTCTGTATGCCAGGTTCTCCCCAAACAGTGAGACTTGTCACAATCTCTGTATTCTGAAATCTGTATGTTCACTAAGTCAATTATTACCCTGATAATGTATCCTAAGTAGATTATTAAAATCCCTAGGCTAGTTAAAACTTTCTGCACAATTATTTGAAAAACATTTAGAAATAGGAAGAAATACAAAATTCAACAATAGAAAACAATTAGACTAATTGAGGTATAACTACATAATAAAATACTATTCAGCCATCAAAAAGAAATTGTCATTCATTGTAATAAGAACCAATATTTATCCTAAAAATCAGAAATAAAATTTAATAAAAATTAAGTTTAGGATGAGGAAAATATGTGAGTGTAGATGCATGCATACAATGTAGGAGATATAAATTATTCATGAATCTGTACTCACAAATATACCTACTCCCTAAAATGTGCTTGCTTGCAACACCCAAATCAATAATCATAATACTTCCATAGAAATTTACAATCACTCGCACAGCTTGCAAAATTTGAGTTGTCACACTGACACATTCCCAATGTGCTGTGTTGGCTATTTAATAATACTCTTTGACTTACAACTCCCAAAGCCATTTAAACTTGAAATACAACATGCCTGAAATACATTTGATAACTCTAAGCTTTCAAAAAGCATGATGTCTTAGCCTACCTTAAACTTGCTCAGAACACTTATGTTAACTTACAGTTGGACAAAATCATCTACCACAAAGCCTATTTTTAAACAAACTATTGCACATCTTGTGTAATTTTTTGAATACTTGTATCCAAAATCTGCAAACAACCCAGACACTGCAGAATGTCATTTGTTCAGTCTTACATCTTCTTTGCTGATTGGGAGCTGCCATTGCTGGCACTGTCTAGCATTGCGAGAGTACTGGACCTTCTGGCTAGAGCCTGGGAAAAGATTCAAGTTCAAAATCTGGAGAAGAATTTTTATTGAAGGCACATTGCTTTCCATCTTCATAAAGTCAACAATTCTGAAATTCAACCATCATAAGTTGGGAGTTGTCTGAGAATTAAATAAGGATCTTTAAACAGAAACAGAGAAAACAAGGCTGAAGTGGTTCAGTATTGGTTAATTCAGAAGTTGCAGTGCTTTTATGGAATATAACTATCATGAATCAAAGCAGACTTTCTAGAAACACATTTATGGATGCATATATATATATATAAAAGATAGAGTACATATTCTAAAAATTAGGCAAGCATCAGTTTTTCAACAAAATTAATATTTTAATTTTATTTTCCATGAATTTCTGAATTACTTTTGTAACTATCTACACACAAAAAAAATCTACAAAAGACTAGTGTATACAAATAGACAAACAGCCATGTGGGTTAAGAATGATGTGCTGTTCCTCTTAGAATGTCAAAAATATTTTTGTAGCATTGCTTCTATCATGAAAACATTTTAAATGGCCAAAGGCCAAAGAAAGTCAGCTGACCAATAGCAGAGTGTTCCGGTCATGTGTCAGGTTCTTCTGGGATCAATAGCCTCTGTCAAAAAAATGCAGGTTGGTCAGCATGAGTCCTTCATGTTCCTTTTCTGGGCCAGCCACCTGATCTCTCTATGTTTTATTTGACTGTCTTAAAAGAAGGAAGAATAGTAAGAGGCCTTGAATAAATACCTACACCAAAATTTTGTAGGGAATTGCCCACAGATGCATTCTAATTTTCTTGTATCCCAAGCATTGCAGTTTCTCTTAGTTTCCACTCTAAACCACCATGGGGGACATGGACCGAATCACGTTCCCACCAATTCAATATGCTGAAGCACTATCTCTTCATGTGATTCTACAGCATAAAGAGCCTTTAAGGGGATGCTTAAGGTTGAATGAGGGCATTGAGTGGAGCCCTGATTCAAAAGAACCAGTTTAATTTTTTAACAAAGAATGATACACAAGGGTTCTTTTTCTGTCCCATTAGGGTACTACTGCAAGCAGGTG
Organism: Ochotona princeps; assembly: GCF_030435755.1. Taxonomy (NCBI): domain Eukaryota; kingdom Metazoa; phylum Chordata; class Mammalia; order Lagomorpha; family Ochotonidae; genus Ochotona; species Ochotona princeps. The sequence continues at coordinate 56,543,084 of NC_080845.1, forward strand.
GCCAGGAAGAGAGACTCACCAGAAACATCACCATGCTGGCACCCTCAGCCCCAGTGGCAGGCCTCAGAATAGTGAAGTATGAGTTTCTGCAGTCTGAGATATCCAGTCTATGCTATTTTGTTATGGCAGCTGTCACGGACTTGGCTGAATTTCCTTGCCTTCTGCCTTCCCCCTGGTTCTGAGGGCAGGATTTGGATATGGAGTCATCACAATCTGGTTATAGCCTTCTGAAAGGCCAGTTGTCTTTAGGTAACCATCTCTGCACCCAAGTCATCTGTTCAGTCCATTTTCAAGTGACCCACTACTTGCCCCATCCCTTCACATCATGGCAATGTAAGGGTCTACATTATCTTCTCTGTTTTCCCTAAGATCTAGATACACCTTGCTCAATAATCCTTTGTCAAAATCTGTTTTTATTACATAATTACATTGTGTGGTGGATTTTTCTTCCAAGATCCTTATAGAAGTTAACAGAATAGAGATTGTTACAAAGATTATTTTTAAAACATGTTGATACTTCCAAATACTAATGCACTGACAGAAACCCAAGAATTGTTCATGAATTGGTCTTATGTCACATTCTCAGGGTCACACAAGTCACCACTAGTGGGACCAGCCTGGGGACAGTGACATGCATTGCTGGTACAACGTACAGTGCAATGACAAACATTACCCAAGTGGTGGTAAAAGAACCCCCTCCTTTAGTATGCCTAGAGCACAACCTATTAATATTACATTTTTCTACCCATAATCTATGAAGCCGATCGTCTGCAGTTTCAGATCCAACTTTTTTTTTCCATGTCTTCTCTCCATCTTGGTTGCACTTGCTGAAAAGTCTCCATTGTTCTAGGGGTCAGGAAAAAGGGGCAAGGGGAGTGCTTGTTTAGAAGCGATTGCCTAGCAACCCATCTTTCCTTATTCCAAGGACACAGGCTATTTGCATTTTGGGAAGGAAGAATGGAAAAAGGAAGGCTCCACTTCTGTTGAGTCCTGGGGTGGGAATGTCTTGCTGACCACTCCTCAAAGGAACCTTCTTTCCTCTTAAGAACTCCCACTGGGTGGCCGTTCTTTGCCCACAGCAGCCTCTGTGTGCTCCTCTGGGGGTGGGTACTGCCTTCCAAGGTGCTCCCAGAGCTGTCTAGAGCAATGAGTGCCTCCTGGCACTGCCAAGTACAGCCCCGGGCAGTACCAGGACAGGGTTCAGAACATTCTGATCTCATTTAAGTGGACATTTCTTTCCCACACTGTTCTTTCCTTTTGTAGCTCTCTTTCCTGGACATGTGCCACACCCAGGGGATGTTCAGACCCCAGTACTCTTAATGCCCAAACTGCCTGTGAGTTCCTTAAACTTAAGAAAAGCTAAAATCAGAGGAAGCATTTTTCCCCACTTGGAAACCCACTTGTTGGCCTACAGAGCTGGGAACCAATGGAAAAGAAACTATTCCCTATATCATTCAAGAAACTGAACTAGTTCGGCAATTTGGGGGAAAAAAATACACTATTCCAAACTATAGAATACAATCCCAAAGCATCTTATCCTCCATCAGCTCAGTCTCCAAAGTGGAAGAAAAAAGGATGTTGCTGTAGCACAGGAGTGGGAGTGGTACCACAGGAGTCGTCATCCTTCACGGTAACAGAGATGGCTCCTTGCTAGGCAGTTCCAAGTGGGACAGCACCTTGAATCTTGTCCAGCTCTCAACTGTCATCTTTAAACTCTATACTGGCAATAATGTACAGTGTTTAATTCACTTTGAATTAAAGTAGGACCTTAGGTGTATTCTCTAATGAAGACCCTCATGATTGGCTCTACGTGAATGCATGTACCAGTTTGTCATGCTTGGATGTTTGTCATAAGAAGAGGCCCTGATTATTCACATATATCACTGATCTATAACACGACAGTAGACATATCTGTCACTAATTATCATTTCAGACACTTCATTACTTTTTCACACATACACCCAGAGCAAAAACATTTTTAAAAGGCAGCTACACAAACATACATGTGGCTGCAAAAAACAAAAAAATGAATGCACTTCTTTGACTATTATAGGGATATAGCTCTGAGAGAGAAAAAAAAAATACTCCAAATCTTCTCACCCATAAGGCCATGGACAAAATGCATCCAGGAACAATTTGAGTGATTCATGAAGGTTTTTCATTAAAAAGAAAAAAGGAATAACTTTAAAAACAAACTTCACTTTCTGCAGAAGAATCATACAATTATGTTGCTGCTTTATTAAGTTTTGTGGATAGCTTCTTTAAATTCACTAAGATTAGATCTTAAGCCTTCTCTGTGAAGACCAGATTTTGATGCGCTTCAGTGGAACTAAGAATTGAGCTTAGAACCGCATAGCTGAGAGAACTTCAGAAGTCACCCGATTCCTCAAAAGTGGTCCTCATTTCATTGAGGCCCAGCCAGTAAGATCTATGGGAATTCATCTCTGTGCACACCACAGTGAACACATGGATGGCACTGAAGGAACATGAATCATTATCCATTCATTCCGTGAGCACAAGGAGTCTGAGTTCCCACAGAAGGGGCACACTATGTTTTTTAACAGGTCCATCTTACTTCTCAGTTGAAAGGGTTTTGCAGTACTAGTTAGGATGTTTCAAATCCAAACATTCTTGAGCATCAGGCTGACCCTTAAAAAATTGGATTTTGGGTTTTCAGATTAGGGATTCTCAACCAGTAAAGTCTATACATATTTGTATATATCTTAATCTCAAATCTTAAAAATTCTGAAATATGGAAAACTTATGGCCCCAACCATTTCATGTGTATGCTTTTAGGATCAAGGAATCTGAAATTTAAAGCAAACATATGAAACAGAGTACATTCATGCTTGTTTTTCTCTGTTTTAGCAGGAGTACTTGAGGGTACACTGAGTGTTCTAGCCTTGATTGAACAACCAGGGAAGACTCAGGGCCAAATGTGTTCTTAGTGGATACTCTCTCTATGGCTAAGCTGGGGGAGTTCTGCTGAGAATCAGGGAATAGTGAAACAGGCATACAGTAAAAAGTTGAATCAAATATTCTTTGAATTTTCCTGATCTGCTAACTATATCCATTTCCTCTTAACTACTGGTTCTTCATTACTTACAGTCATTGTGTATCAAAGCCACGAACACTTGGCTATTCTCTTCTCTTGGACATGGAGAAACTGTTGGGTACGTACTTTGAGCTACTTAAATATTCATGTCATAAATATAATGAGATACTAAACTTTGGGGGTTTTAGAGTAGCCCATAAACATATAATCAATTCTTTGAAAGCTCCAATGAAGTTTGGCCAGTTTGAAAGAGGCAAGCAGAGTGTGGAATGAGGGATGCTGTAGGGCGTGGAGGGAACCGAGGCCATAGTGAACAACAGAAGCACAGTGTTTCATAAATGTTTCCTTGTGCACAGAAGACCTGAATCTGGTCATGTTCTTTCTGTTTGGTATAGAATAAATTTATAACAATCAGAATACAGAAGCAAATAGTATCAGGATAAGAACCATGGAATCTTGGAGTTAAAAGAGTCTTTATAAATTATCAAAATCACATGCCACCTTCAAATGAAATCACCAAAATTAAAAAAAAAAAGTAAAATACATCATAGTAACCTTTTTTTTCTAAAACATCAAATTGGTACCATGTATGTACCATAAAGTTAAACCACAAAGAAACACATTAAGATTTTGCTGTGGCCCAAAGTGTTAAAACTGTATATATAAAACACATCTGAGCATGTTGGTTTCCATTAGTTTTTATTGCTTATGGTGCAGTCAGTATTAATGATGATAGTACACACACGCAGATGAAATTGAAATTAATTGTTTATAGGACCAGACCCCAAAGCTTCTTCACAAAAACTGGAGGCTCCATGGACTACAATCTGTAAGACATTGAGGCTTTTTTAGAGCATGATGGAAGTCGGAAAGTCTACCGTGCACACTTCACTCCAGGGACAAAGACCTCAACGCTCAGCAAGGCATCCTGGGTCACAGCCTACACTCTTAGGTAGTTCCTCCTCAAACTGCATCAAATCTGCTTCAGGAAATCGCTATGCAACAGTCCCAGTTCTGGCCTCTGCAATTGCAGCCCTCATCTTTGTGGCTAAGGAGGGCTGCTGTGTGAAGACCTAACTCTCATTTTTCCTCTCCCAGAGTTTGCAGCTCCCTCAATACTTCCACTTTTGTCATGGTTCCATATTTCTTGGCCATCTTCCCCTGAATATTTGCCTGCTTATTAGAGATATCCTTAAAATATGGATGGTTTGAAATCATCCTAAGCTTAACATGCATACAACCGAATATTTGGTCTCCTACCAGACTTTTCTCAAATATGGTTCCGAAGTAACAGCCTTACTGTCCAGCTAAGTGGGTCAAGAAGTTCATTCACACCCTATGTCTCACCCTCTGTCTTGCCCTTTTCCTGTCAAACCCATCTCTAATCCCTGAAAGTTTGCCTTTCAGTCAGCTTATAAATCTTTCAACTTGGTTTCTCCTCACATGTGATCATCTTTATGTGCCACAACATCATCTCCTCTGTGTTGCTGCTATAAGCATCCTCTCAGCTCATCTTCCCACAGTCCTTCTGTAGCCCCAGAGCTATACAATCCTGGATCTTTCTTAAAGCTTTCATGGCAATGAAACATCCCTAACTGAGCTAATAGAGTTCCATGTAAGTCCGTTCTTCTATTCTGTGAAATCTGAATTCTGCACCCCAAGCTCCGCCCCAGCACATGGGCTCTCTATCATGCTATAGTTCTCCCAGCTCACTTTCTTCATCTTCTGGTCCAGTCAATGCAACCTTCAAGTCTCAGCTCAAAGAGATCTTTTTTCCTAAGACCAGAGTCCCCTGTTGTAGCCCTCAGGTTGTTGGCCACATGTCACTTCCCATAATTACTATTTGATACAAATACAGATATGTGTGTGTGTGGTCAGGTATTAGATTATTTGATAGATTCCTGGCTTTCTTGATGGACAGTTAACTCTAGGAAGCTAAGACATATCTATTTTTTGCTCGCTCCCTCTGCCCAACCCTGCTCCAGGACCCAGCGTGTAGCATGAATTGCTGAGTGATTCAGCTATGCAATTCCTGCTGTATGCCTTTCCCATCAAGAGCAAAAATCTGAAATCTAGAAAAAGTGGGGTGAAATGGTTAAAGTCTTCTTTAAATGGAAAACTCAACATTTGTTTTAAATAGACAAGAATATATTTCCAGGCATAGCTAATAATGCTTGGCCTTCTCTCTTTATTAAGGTAAGTTGGGACTTCGGCAGGCATCAAGAAAAAAGAAAAAAAAAAAAGAAAATGAAGGAGTGATGATGATGAAAGAGATGGACAAAGACTGGCATAATTTTAGAAAATAATTAAGATGGTGATTGCAGAAGCAGCTGATAATTAAGTATGACCTTTGTTCCAAATGGAATCTTCCCTGTAATTATTGAAAGATGATTTGCCAGCACCCAGGGAAGGAACTAGCGATGATCAGGACCCAGCATGGGTTCCTCAAGGTGAAGTGATGTCAAAAGCCCAGCAAGCTCCTTGTAGTGAACTTCCTGGATAGGATGGAAGATGATCTTGGGTATAAAGAATACGGCTCTCAGCAAAATCTTCTGTGCTGTCCTTGAGAGGCAGGAAAAGGTGCACTGAACTCAATAACCAAGCATTAGTGAGTGCACCTCCTTCATCCCTACCTGCCTGGTGCTATTTCAGTCTAATGCTGTTTGTTTCTGGGATATTCCTTCTCTGTTCCTGTCCATGGTTAGAGTAATGAGAGTTTACACACCACGTGCTCACTATGTGGTAGACATGGCTTATGGTGCTCTTAGCTTTACAACATCTTTTAGAGAAGGATTTCGGTATTGCCATTTAAAAGTTAGCACGAGAGAGTCTTGAATGGTTAAGTAATTTTCTCAAGGTCAAATAAATAGTAAATGGTATAAAAATTTGACTTCAGAGTCTATACTCTTTGTATTCCTCCCTTACACCCCATTTTAAACACCCCCCATTCTGGAATACTGTTAGTCATTACAGCTTTATTGTAACTTCCAATGAGTATTCATACATTAGCTTGCAAATCTAAAACAAAGAGGTTTACAAATGTAGAATTCTACTAAGTCTGCAGCAAGGATTCGCTACCTGCAATGTACAGACTCTGAAAGGATCTACAAACTTGATTCACGAGGCTTTCTAAGCTCACATTTAAACTAAGCTTCACTCGCTTTTAATTAAAACTCCATACTTCCTCCCATTAGTTTTGAAGGCAACATATCAAGATGAAGTTTGAAGAAACTATAGTGTTATCAATTACAGAAATTATTTTCATGTCACACTGTTATTTTTGCAAATATCATAAAACACTGTTTATGTCCATCACATTGGCTATCAGACCCAATATCAGATCGCACTGGTGTTGAACCATTTACAACTCTTCTGCAGTGCAACAATGTTCCTTTACAAGCCTATGCACTTTTCCTTTATTCATCTAAAACACCCTTTGGGGAGGAGTCCCCAGGACACCCCAGACTCTAAGCCAGCAAGTTATTGCTCCTACCTGTCTTTGTTGAATTTTCTGTGCTATGTGTGTTGTTTTGGCCATGACAATTTTTTCTTTGACATTGGGTTCATATTCAGATTGTTATGGTTCAGCATGGATGATCAAAGGCAAGTCATTGGCGGCTCTAGACCAATGGCAAAGAGCCAAAGGAAGAATGATACATAATACCAACACATGTGAACATATGTGAGTGCTTTCCATGGTGGTGGGTGAGGCTGTTGTTAATGACACACAGTGAAAGAAACAAAGTACGGATTAGCAAGCACTCAGGGGTCTGTGGAAGTCTGTTGACATTCCTGATGACTTCACAATCTTCATGCTACTTTGAACTGGGTAAGGCGTGAGTTGCTCAATAGTTACAAGTATGAGGAATCGCTGTAAAATACCAGTGAGAGATGTATCATGAATTTAAGACACACAAGGTATGACAGCCAGTGTGTCTGCTCCAGTGGCAAGACTTTCACCTAGGGACCAGTTCCAACACGATCTAAGACAGAGCTCACACTCCTGAAAATCTCTCCTGGAATCCAAGGATGTTATCTGGGGAAGCATCCCCACACACACGGAAGGAGGACCCACTATATTCTACAGCAGAGACGATGGCAATGCTGATAACATCACATTTGCCAGATGACTTCATCTCAGCACTGAGCAGCAGGAAGAATGGACTATTTTACCATTTACTAAAAAAGAAACTAAAGTTAAGAGAAGTTACATGTGTTGATCAAGATGACACATTGCACCCTCAGTGAAGGCAAGAACAGATCTAGATTGTTTGTCTACTAATTTATGCTCCCTGGCACCAGAGTCAGCTTTTGAAAAGATCCACGGCTAGTAGGCTGAGCAAAATACTGGAGCTATCCTCTTAAACCAAAGGGACAGATTATTTCTCAGATTCTTTCCCAGTCTAAAAAGGGAATGGTGCTGAAATTCAAAATAACTCCTTTCCTCTTCTAACCAACGAAGACTTAGTTTTTATTTCTACACACTTAGACACTATCCTAGACTGACTTCTTGGGACCACAAAGAACAGGTCTGAGAATATACCAGACAACCCCTTTTTTTTTTCTGGGAAGAGCACTACAAAATCTGGGATTGTGTCAAAGGCAACGGGAAGGTTTCAAAATGGGGTGAATATGGCCATTCTCTCAACACAGTGTGTCTCAGTTTACAGCAGTGGCAGCTGAGGAAAGTGAATTCCCCTCGCTGCATTTAACTGCCCTCATCCAAATTATGAAAAGATGAGGGAGAGTTTTCATGTCAAGCTGAGCTGTAAAAGGAAGCTACACGTGTTCATCATCCCTCCAAGATCCTACATCAACTCTCTGAGACATTTACAGAATCTAAAAGAGTCACAATTGTTGCCTACCAGGAAGTCCAATGAGATTCCCAGAAAGCAGCTCACTCATGGCCCCAAGAAAGCTAAAAAGAATTTAAGCACCTGCGGGAACTGCAAGGAAACCTGCCGAGTCTGGACTTCACTCAACCCGTGACTGCACTTTGGAGTACAGAAGTTCCTTCTGCACCTGCAGCCTTGGGCATCCCTCTCTTTAGATCTTCTCAGGAGGCAGAAGAGTTTTTGTGCTGTGTGCAAGGGCTAGACACGAGGTTCAGCGCTCCTCTGCCTCCGCTGCCGTATCTTCGTCATCAGCAACATGTGAATGAACCAAATTATCTCCAGGGCTGAGGGCGTGGGCCACCTCACCAGGCTCCGCCGTCAAAGGAGCCCAGCGTCATGTTCACCACCCCCTTAGGAGAAGCTGATGCTGTTGTAGGGCTCTGAGGGAGGAAACCAGCCTGGAAATGCCATGTAGGGAAGAAACCGTTCCATTTCAGTGTTAGGGTTCTAAAATAGCTGCTAATAAAAAGCCTTCAAACTGTGACACTTCAATACAGACACCCACAAGGATACCTTGACAAGCTGTTCAACTCTTCACCAGCCTTTTCTTGCTTTTCCTGAGCTAAGGCCCCCACTTGTCACCCACGCAGACATACAACCATGCAGTGACAGAGAAGGCCAGCAGGGGTCTGCCTAGACCACCCGGCCTGGCTGGGGAGCCCTGTTTCCTGCTTCCCGAAGGCCCTGCAGCTCTGATGTTAGCTTGTTCAGGGAGCAGCTCACTTTATTCCCAACCTGCTACTTATTCTGCCACCCCCTGCTTTTCCTCATGTGTTCTGAGTACTTTTTGGGAGCATGAATCAAGCTCACCTCCCAGGATAAAGGAGAAGGGCCTCAAATAACATTTCATTTGCAAACTGATCAAAATACCTCACTCTTGAGTTCACAAATGCTGTGATCTAATGATTCTGGATTTGATGGTGAACAGTGTAGGACATAATTATATGTCAGTGATTAAAAATCCAAGGATCTTTCCCCCTAGATGCCCTAAAATTCCACTAATTAAGGCACTATCTACCCCATTAGGAAAATGAAGGGTGATTGTGAAATTTTAACAACATCTACCCTATGTTTTGAAGGTGGATAATTAAGACTCATTGTAAAGTTTCCATTTGAATCTTAGTATAGATTAGCTCACATTATTCCCCTGGCTATATTCCATAAAGGCCCTCAAAAAGACCAACATAATAGTTCTCATGTTTGGTTGCACAGCAGATCCACCTTGTTCAAAATACAAATTCCCCTTTCTCACCACTCTGAAAATGCTATGTATCATTAAGGCACCTAAAGTATCAGGTAGAATAATACTGTTGTGCCACCATTAGCATGAAAATTGTTTCTCATGGTCAGTGGTTGATAATGCTCTCAACAGGGCACAATTTAGGACTTATTGTATCTGGTAAGAACACTTTCTCAGGCTATGTGATTGTACCAAGTCCTAATAATAACTATGAGGACCACCACCACCAGGAGTTGTGGCAACTCGGCAGATGGGTATGTTCTGGCGATTTTCACATCCTCCTGTGTCTTTGATATCAGATAAGGTTTGTGTAATGATCTCTCAGATTGCACAGTTTCTCCCATGGACAAATAAACCTGGCAGAAATTTAAAATAAGTACCCAAAGACAGACTCTTCAGAGTTCCATGATGAGCTGAGCTATGAAATCAAGTTACACTTGGGCTGGGGAGTGATTTTCATTCTCAAGAGCCACTATGTTGGATGGCATCCTTACCTTGAAAGATTCCAGGAAGACTACTCTTCAGCCCCTCTTGGAAGCACTAATCAAGTCATGGTCGTGATCGGTAAGAGTCTAGGAGTTTCCTAGCATTTTGTAGGGCAGCTGAAGTTTAAACTTCAAACACACCCAAGTGGTTTAAGAAATTTCTAGTCAGGTCACCAGTCTCAGTCATAACTTCAATTATAAAAGATAGTTTTAATGGCCATCAACACTGTAGCTTCTGTTGTTAGAGCCCAGAAGCCAAGTCTGCTTTCTTGCATAGACATTCTCAGATTCTGTCCCTATCTACTTTCCTCCTCCCAAATAAGTGTATCTCTGCTCTCCACCACATGCATCCTACTGCCTACTGTCTGGGTGATTCATTTTTATGACTTCTCCCCAGGAGATGTGTGATTTTTTTTTAATAGGGAACAGAACATATCTTACCCATCATTTGCACATCAGGGTACTTCAAAAAAATTCATGGGAAATAGAATGAAAAACAGAGTCTGTTTTGGTGCAAAAAGTTTTGTAAGCCACACATTCAGAAAACCTTCAAAACAGAGCAGGAAAAGTATACACCATGAAAATAAAAACTATTCATTGGTTTCCAAAAATAGTTTTGCCAAGTAAATATTCTTTCATCCTATTTTCTACCAACTTTTTTGAAGCCCTCTTACATTGAACAGGTGGGGCTAAGAGCTATACATGCAATACCATCTTGATTTAGCCCAGCAATTTCATCCCAATTTTGTCCATAAGGCCAAGATTGTGGGACAATGTGAGTCAGTTGCATTATTAATTTTTTGCCTACACACATTTTCCCAAAGACTTCTGGAATAAATTCCTATTTTGAGGCTGAGGAGTCTCTAAGGTAGCAAGTTGGCTAAGATAATTTCCTCTGGCTTGGTACTCACTGGTTGAAGAAAATCTACTCTCCTACCTAAGCAATAGTCTTGAGTAGGCAGCATAACTTTAATTGTGGAAGAAGTATTATGTAAATGTAAGTTACTTAATTAAAAACAAAAAAATAGTCTTCATAGGAAGTTGCTGTTTTAAGGAAATGAGAGAACTTGAGTTTCTTTTACTGCAGCTTCTGAGTTGTTCACTGATGAGGTTTTGAAATTCCATCTTCATCGCCAAGAAAAGTGGCAACTACCTTTGGCCTCTGGGAAGGACAAAGTAACCAAGAACTTTACTGTCTCACCTGAAACAACCAAAGAATAACTTAATATATCCAGCAACCATTGTCATAACACTGAATAGCAAATGAGGAACGAGGGCTGCCTCATGATGAGAGACAAAGGTGGAGGTTGTCCAAGCTGAAAGAGATGAAGAAGAGAAAGACAGGTGGAGCTCAGCTCTCTTCCTAAATTAAGGAGACAGCGTTGAGAGTCTACAGAGACCAGGAAGACAGGACTGAACTGAAAGGACAGATTATCAGAGAAGAGAGAGCTGCCCTCAGTGAATGAAGAGGGCCCTCGGCCCTGTGAGCACTGGGTAGAGTACTGGTACCTGCCTGTGAGGTCACCAACCAGGGCCTGGGGAAGAACTCCACCCAAAGGCTCCAATGAAGTAGTGCCAGAGCTCACACAGATTCAGGAACAGTGTTTGTTCCTGTGCTGCAGCCTGGAAAGATCGTGAATGATCGGAGCACTGGAGAGAGAATACAGGAGGATCTTGCCTCAGTAGTGGGGAATGATCAGCCCTAAAGAAAGCATTGCTCTGGTCCTGCCCAGTAAATCTAAACAGCAATACTAAACTGGACCAAGCTGTTCCTGTGGAATAGAGCTATATTCCAGAACAAAATTAAAAAATACGTATCAGAATACAAAACATCCAGGGCCCAAGGAGGTAACCATCAGAATATCTGACATCCAATCGCAGAAACACAGGCCATAATGGAGAAAAAGAAACTCAATCAATTGATGTTAATCCAGAACTGACATAGATGTTAGATTAGAAACAATTACATTGAAACCTTTAAAACTATAATACATAGGCTTAAAATGTCAATTTGGAAAATATAAAAAAGATTCATACTGAGCTTGTAGAAATTAGAACTACAAAGCGTGAAATGAAAAAATATACAAGACAGGCATAATGGAAAAGTAGCTGTTACAGGGGAAAAGATTGCTAAGTTCAAAGATAAAAGCCATCCAAAATGAAACACACAAAAATATTGAAAGACTTCAGGAAGCCAGGAGACAGCATCAAGCAGTTTAATATAAATGAAATTGGAATCCCTAGAGGTTCAATGGAATATTTGAGCAAACTATGACCCCAAAAGTTCTGAGTTAATGAAAACTCTAAGATTACTCAATCCATGAAAAGCAATGAGCCCAAGTACAAGAAATAGGAATAAAAGAATACCTGGACACATCATAGTTGAATGTCCCAAGACCGCTAATACTAATAAATACAATCATTAGAGCAGCCCGAGGAAAAGCAAAAGGAGCATTGCCTGAAGAGGAATAAAGATCACTCGGAAAAATACTTTCATGATTTAACCGGCATTGTGCGTCACTTCAGCCCACGGTTCACAGCAACTTTTACTCAGAACAAAGAAAGGAAACTATCCTGAAGTGAAGGCCTGCATGAATGATGCTTTCCTTACTTCCTGCTTCCCTGAAGTACAATCCTAGCTTTGTCCAAGTCTCTGGTAGCAATAAACTGATCTCTGGCCAGGTGTGCTGTCAGTGCTTCCTAACAAATCATCTCTGGCCACTGAAGACAAGTATTTACAAGGGATGATTTGAAAGGGGAAAAGGACACGGGGAGGAGCTACCTGCTTTCTGTGGCCACCTACCTCCTCTTATTTCCAATAGTTGTTTCATTAATATACAGTCATGAGGGAAGAAACACAGATTAAAATTGAAAGGTCCCTGAACCAATCAGAAACAACTTTTCTGTGAACTTCCTGTCACATAAGCAAGACAGTTCAGTACCTGAACCCTGAATGGCATATTGCTAACTTTAGCTGGAGACATTCCAAGCTGACATGATCACAAGGTGTGTAAAGGGAAATCAGAGGAGAACATTCTGTTTTTAGGTTCCAAACAGGATACTCGTTCCATGATGTGCCCCAGCTAACTCTGTTGCCAGCTTGCTTTTTCATGTAGCTCTGCTCTCAGAGATGTAAAAGCCTGGGATGTTACAGGCATGGTAAAGCTGAGTCCTGAGTCCTTCAATCACAGGATGATACAAAACACCTGCCACAGGGGCCTCCCAGAACTTAGGGGCATCAGAGTCCCTCTAGCATCCAAACTCATGAACAATACAAATCTTCTCCACCCTCATGCTGGTGTGTTTAGAAGCACACTTGACTTCTGAGTCTAGCATGTCTACATGCAAAGTAGATAGTCTGGTGGTTTCCAGGGTAAGAAATTCAGAAGAACAAAAACACAAAAGACATGTGACCATTCCTACTGACCTTCTTTGGCAGTGGAAAATGGCATGATTTAGAAATTGAACAAGGCACCTCCTGATCTGCTCTTCCACGTTGACCTGTGCAGCTCACATTCACAGGTCACAAAGGCCCTGGAAGTTCTGCAGTAAGGAGAATGAGTGTTATCCCTTAGGATCAGGAGGCATAGCCATGAACAGCTCATGGACCCAATATGAAACAGACTGCTACAGGCAACTTGAATATGTACAAGGTTAAAATTTGATGGACTAATCTGTTTTCATAGGTAAAATTATATAGCTGAATGTAATGTAATAGGGTGTTTTCTGATGTAAGAACTCATAGTGGTTCCCTGCTGCTGAAAGAATGGAGTCCAAGGCATTTGTGATGACCAACAAGTTCCGGGAAAATATGCTCATACCCTAGAGAGCTGAGAATTGACTAGCCTCAGACATGTGCCAAAACTGTCTCCATTCCCTGGCCACACATCTGGATGTTTTTGTTGTCATCTGTATGTGATATGTCTCCCTCACTAAAGTGACCCAAACCCTCCTCCAACAGAACAATCTGGGAATTAAGTATTAAACAGAAGCTCAAATGACTTGTGTCTGTGATTTTTCCAGCTGGCTAGGGGCTTCCACCTTTAGGTCCCCAGCCGGTATCTCTATTGTCACACTTATCATATTGCATTGAAAAGTCTAAGAGCTCCTCCAACTGTAACTCATATCTTTTCTGTCTGGATGCCTTTCATGTTAACTCTAGCATCTAACATATTTGTCTCATAAAAATTGGTTGAAGAGTTGAATGAATGAATGAATGAAAGAGCAGCTTCTGGCCTTCACTCTGTTGCAACTCTAGAGTGTATATACAAAATTCTTAGGGAGGCCTGAATACTAATTAAACCAGTTTAGAATCTTGAAACAATTTATGCAAATCAAGTTTAATATAGAATTAGTCTGAACTCAATGTTCTGATTTCTCCCTGCTAGACAGGTCCCTCTGAACTGTGCTCAAAGTGTTGAAACAGGAAAGGATTGAAGATGGCATCATAAAATAAACAACCTTTTATGTTTCTGAGGCCACTTTAATCAAAAGAGCCCAAAACAAACAGAAAGGTCTGTAGCTGTTCCTGTGAAAGTTAGGAGCCATTGTGTACATATCAGATAGTGACAAAGAAAATAGGAAAATGATGCATGCAAATGAGAGTGTGTGACACAAAAGACATACTTCTCCTGAGAAGAGATCGAGTTACTCTTTAAAATTAACACTGCTCAGTTTCAAGGGTTCTAGACACAGTATACTACAGGAATGTTCCTACCATTGTTAATTGCCAGAGGTAAGTTTTAGCCCTGAGTTCTTGACTGTAATGAAATCATCTCAGATAAGGATGTACCCAGATGCTTAATTTTACTTCCTGAAGCCAGTGATTCTACCTTCGTAGCCAAATCTGGATGCATACCTGAGTGTCCTCTGTTTTGACTCATAGCACTAAAAGGACACATGGACATCGGCTTTTTCCTAACAGGTGCTTTGTTCAGCAGTTATTTGCTGCCAGTGTGTGCAGAGATGAAGACGAAAAGGTTTGCCCTCTGCCTGCTCTTCAATTCGGTGATGGAGCAATTGATGGCAGCCCATTTTCATGTTGTGAGATGCTCTATGATGTAAGGCCTATTGAGAAAGTCAGGGAAGAAGAAGACATGGAAGTGCCTCTTATGCTGCCCCTCAGAGCAGCAATGGCATTGGCATATCATAGAGCAAGATGCTAAACACATTGTGGCATGAATCTATCTATCCATGAAATGAGCACTTTTCTATAAAAGATCAAAATAGGATAGTCAACTCTTTTATTGTATTTGTTTGTTAAGTTCTATCTTACTTAACCCTATTTCCCAGTAATCAATCTTATTACTCTAGAGTAAGGGAAAACATTCTAAAGTTCAAAACAGTTCACGTTTCCCCTTGGAATAGCAGCTGATTTTCAGTGCAAAGCAATCCTTTTCTTCACTCATTAACACACTGAAAACTTCACAGCGACTTCCTGGGCTGTGTTGCTGCTACTATTTTTTGACGCTTGAAGATTCTGACTGTGGCTTTGCTTAGCCAACACACTCATTTGCCTCTTCAAAGTGCCTACCATCAATCATTTTGCCCCTTCTCCCTCCTTTTCTTACATGGAATATGAAATAGGGGTAGGATTTCTTACCACCCTGACAGAAAGCTAAAGCCCAAGGGAAAACAAGACTTAGAAGCTAGGATTTCAGATGTTTGGGGCTATCTGTGACTTGCTCACCAAATACCACACTCATTTTAAGTACATGTGACATTCACCTCATGGGTACCATGAAGGTGCTTATTAGGAGAACGTCCATGCATTCACTGTGGCCCAGCAATGACCAAGGTCCTAGGTCTCTAGAATGTGATATAGATCTGGTTTAAATGTTTCCTACTCGTCAGGTTTTGCCATTGGAGGCAAGGAATAAAAAACAACATAGAAGATGGGTACTGCTGAGTTGCTAATTAAAATAATTCAGAGAACATAAATGCTGGAGTAATTTTGGACCCGCCATGTCGGGATGCTTTCAATGCAAATGAGTTGTTCCGATTTCTCCCTTCACTGGGAAGGTATAATTAGCTCAGCTGCAACAGGGTAGATGCCTTGAGGCGGCCGTCTCCTGGTGCTGCCAGCTCCCTCATGAACAGCTGCCACCCACCCCTCCTGCCAAGGACTTGTGGAGAACCCATGGCCACCCCACGAGGCTGCTCTCCTACTACCAGGAGAAGGAGGCGCAGGTTTCTTTGGGTATTAGTTGCTGATATAGAGCATGTTACTCCTCAATGCAGCTGACTCCCTGTCCAGTCACAAGTCTTCTATATAAGAGCCTAAGTTAATGCAAAAACCCTTTCCTGTTACTACAGCAGAAAGCATTGTCAACATTTGGGATGACATGCCAGATGAACTGCAGCAGCTCCTCACCCCGGGGCAGGGGGTGTTGGTGGTGCATGCCAACTCAGACACAGGGAGAAGCATTCATGGAGGGGGCAGGTAAACAAGACATCTGAACTGTACAGACAGCACATTATTCCAGCCCTGGCGAGGGGAAGAGACACCATGGTGGGAATACATTCAAGGTTAAGCTTGTAAACCATCCCATGAGTAAAAAAACTGCAAGTGCCCTAGGATGCAGCCGCCACTGGAGTTCTACGTAAAAGTCAGCATCAGTATCTGCTTCTGCTTGTGACAAGCTGAAAGCAATGAGTCTCATTGGTGTGATAGTTCAGCAAGCACAGATATCCCAAGAATCAGTCCTATAATGAAACTTATTAAAGAAAAATAAAAAGTTGACTGCAATCTAGAAATTTTAGACAAGCTCCAAAATAAATAAATAAATCCTATTTTCCTTGTGTTGCTAGGTTGCTATCAAATCCATAGATCTGCTTTCCAACCAATCTGATTCACTCCCTCCTGGAACAGGTTTTTTGTTCTCATCTTGAGGATGATAAACAAATAAACAGAAAAACAACAGATAAATCCCGAAAGGCACCTAAGTAGGGAGCTTGGAGGATGGAAGGTTAAAATTAAAGTGATATGTTCTCAGTTACCAGGATGGCTGCAAAAACATGTAAGAAACCAAACTACAACCAAAAGTAATCATTATCTCCTTCAACTGTGTCAACAGAAAGTATGATAGATAGGTAGGCTCTTGTCACCTAAGTGGATGAATAGTTTTTAGTTTTTTGTTGTTTTTTTTTTTCAGGATTTTTCCATAGGTTCAGGAATTTCCTCTCCTCCCTTCCTAATTACCCACTGCCTACTGATCTCCCCTATGTTATTATAACAGCATAATTGAGGATTTTCTTTCTAATAAATGATAATAAATTATGGAAAATGGCAAGTGCCAGTGTTTTTATAAAGCCCAAATGACCAAGATTAATTTCTTATGCTCATAATGCTAACCATAATTTTGCTAGCATGTTACTTTTCCAGAATATCTGAGATTCAATTTTAACACGATATTATTAGTTCCTTTAAAACAAGTCAGCATTTCACAATTCTGTCTCTTATTAGCAAATTCACAATGTTGTACAAGTACAATCATTACATAATTCCAAGACATGTTCACCACCTCAAAAATAAATCTAGGGCCCAGTAGTAAACACTTTTCTTTACCTTTCTCCCCAACAATGGGAGAAACCACTAGTCTACTTTATCTACTGATTTGTCTGTTTTGCTTTCCTATAAATAAATTCATGATCTTTTGCTTTCAGATAACATAGTATGCTTCAGTTTTATTTGAGTTGTGGCATATATGAGTAGATTACCCATTTATGTTGCTGAATAATATTCTCTTGTATGGATTACTGAATTCAGTTCATCTACATATAAATCACTGGATACTGTTTAGCTATTTTATGATTAAAATTCATAGAAATGTATGTACAAGTGTTTATGCAAATATAACATCTCAGTTTTATAGTGGATAAGTCTTACCATAGAATCGCTGGCTGATATGGGGACTCTATACTAAACATTCTGAACATCTACTTAACTGTTTGCTAACACACCAGTGCCACTCCACATTCTCACCAGCAGTATGCAAGAGTTTTAATGTCTCCACTTCTTTGTCAACACTTGCAATTATCTTTTCTGCAAAAGTCACGCAGTAGATGTGAAGTCAATACCTTGTATTTGTCTTGTATTAATATGTCTTGTATTTCCCTATCATTATCTATTCATGTAGTTCTTAGTTATTTGGACACCTTATTAGGTGAATCACTAATTCAAATCCTTCACCTATTTTTCATTGAATGATTTATCTTTTTATTGTTGGTATTTTTGATGTATGTTCTTTTAAATTAATTTATTATTTTATGATAGCGTTTCATGGGCTCTGAGATTTCCCTTTCCCCTTCCACAAATCCCCATCCACCCAATGATTTCCCCTATATCATTACAATAATGTAGTCCTTCATAATCATAACTCCATCATTCTGCTATTTAAGTGTATCCTGACACTGTAAGTATGGACAATGGCAGAGAGTCGAGATATGCATTGTCAAGAAATATTTAACACTTTCACAGGGAATCCATCTTTGATTTGGAAATAGAGATGCATACTGTACTGAATCTTCACAGCTGGATATGGTAGTCTCCATTACAGTCACTACATCCCCTTAAATTAAAAGCCATAAAAGAAAATCAACAAGGGGGAAAAATAAAAAATTTAAACGATAATATAAAGTTAAATAACATGCTACTGAATAAACAATGTGTTACTGAAGATATGAAAAAGAAAATCAAAAACCTTCTTGAAACAAATGATATTATTATGTGACATGAATCAGTGAAGAAATTAATAAAAACAAAAACTTTTTGAATGAATGAAAAGAAAAACAAAAGATCAAATCCCCTGAGATGTAGCAAAAACAATATTGAAAGAGCTATTGATCTTTTATTTGGCATGGGAGGTTGCCTTATATCAGACAGAAAATATATTTGTCATTTGGGGATTGATTTATTTCACTGAGCATAATCGTCTCAAGTTGGAACTATTCTGTTGAAAATGGTAGAATTTTATTCTTTTTAATGGCTGAGTAGTATTCCATGGAGTAGATGTTCTACAATTTCTTTATTCACTCCCCTTTGGACGTGCATATGGGTTATTTCCATGTCTTTGCTATTATAGAATGCATTGCTGTAAATGTAGGATTAAAGATCCTTTTCTTGTATGCAGATTTCATTTCATTTGGATACATCCCTAGAGCAGGATAGCTGGGTCTTATGGCAGATTTATATTCAGTTATCTTAGCATTCTTCACACTGTATTCCATAGTGGTTGTACTGACCTCCACTCTCACCAACAGTGAAGGAGGGTGCCTTTCTCTCCACATCCACACCAGCAGGTGTTGTTAGTAGAGTTCTGAATGTATGCCAATCTCATTGCAGTTAGGTGGAACTTAAATGTGGTTTTCTTTTGCATTTCCCTGACAGCTAGGGAGCCTCAGCATCTTTTCATATGTTATTAGCCATTTGAATTTATTCTTTTAAAAATATCTGTTTATTTCCTTCACTTATTTCTTCACATGATTGTTTGTTTTGCTGTTGTTGAGTTTCTGAAGCTCTAAGTAAATCCTGGGTATTAGTCCTCTATTGCTTGTATGATGTGCAAAGATTTTCTCCCATTTTGTTGGTTGCTTCTTCACTTGTTGACCATGTTCTTTGCTGTACAGAAGCTTCTCAGCTTGTTGTAGCTGTTTGAACTATATTTCTAGAGATTCTGGCAAAGGACAATGTTAGACTTTACTGAGTTCAGCCCTGGCTTTGAGAAGGAGGTGCATTTTCATTTGTTTGGATAATAATTCAGTTGAAACATTTACTGAACACTACCTTCACGTCAGACAGTTAGAAACCCTTATTAATTTACCACTCAAGAGAAAGTTGCTACTTATGCTACATGTTTCTTCCCAGGATGCTCATCAAGTTCAGCAAAGCACCCAGATGTTTGACTTCTGAGACACAGAAATACTCCCACATCCTACCAACCAGGCAGAGCTTGCACAGGAGGTACAGCTACTGTAAGCCAAGACCATGTCTTAGACATCTGGAACACACTCTCCACCTCTATACTCAAGGAAGATTCATTGAAACTCCAATGTGAAAGCTTGAAGCCAGAGCTGTACCTTGGTTTCCTGTCATCTTTACAGCTTCTTACCACACAGCATGTCAACAATGCTTATCAAGGTGACAGGGAAAGGCACATCACAAAGTGATCTACAGAAGGATGTGCAGAGAATCATGAATTCATCTCCTTAGACTAATTGTAGCCTACTTGGTTCTTCTAAAATTCAAAGGCAATGCACCTAAGTATGTCCTATGCTCTTCCTCTTTCCCTTCAAGGTCAACCAAACCAACAAGAAAATCCAACTGAATCTTTGAGGTACAGGAGCACTAGCCGAAAGCTTTACTTTAAATACCATGACCTTAGCATTTGGAAACATGTCTGTGTCTTCTCATATGTACGTCCCAAGATTTCATTTGCAAGGAGAGAAACTGGTGTGGTTTAGATGTGGTGTGTCCCCAAAACCACGTTGAACTTTAATCCCTACTGTAAAATATCCAGAGGAAAACATTTAACTGATTTGATTGGAATTAGGCAAAGTCACTGGAGTGGTCTTCATGATTGGGGGCTATTGCTTTTACATGAAGAAGGAAGATAAGTCAGACATACATGTGTCCTCCCTATCTCTTGTTTACCCAAAGCTTTCTTTTGCTGCCTTAGGGCTTGTCAATCAGAAGGCCACCTCCAAATGAACCTCTAGAACCACATGTCCAAATAGCTCCCTTTGTTTCATAAGTAGCCTGCCTCAGGTATTTCATTATATAACACAAAGCAGAATAATGCATATATTTATGAGGATCGATTTGAATCAATGTGTTTGAGTTCTCGTCTGTAGCTCTGCCACTCAGTGATTCTGAGGGTAGAACCACCAAGGAGGTTGAGCGGACCTGTCCAGGAGCAGGCAGAACAACTTTCAGCAGAGATGGTTGAACAAAGTTCCAGTACATTATTACTTATGTGAATAAGTTCACCTTCCTTCAGGTTTCAAACA
Organism: Ochotona princeps; assembly: GCF_030435755.1. NCBI lineage: Eukaryota > Metazoa > Chordata > Mammalia > Lagomorpha > Ochotonidae > Ochotona > Ochotona princeps. Next base: position 56,563,766 of record NC_080845.1, read on the forward strand.
AAGGCTTCTGGCATATCATAAAATCCGATGTGAGTCCTAGAAACTCATGCCCCCCCCCCAAATTCTCCCAAGCCTTGAGTTCCTTAGGTAAACATGCATGCTGTTAAATGGCAGACATCACACACCACACTGGATAGCCAGGGAAAGGGCAGAACGTGTGAGTGGCTGAACATTTACCCTCCAAATAGCTAACCCTGGTACCTCAGAATGTGATCAGGTTAGAGGAGACCATCACAGTGGGCCTCAGTCCAGTCAGAGGGAGAGGAAATTGAGACATAAAGAAAGAGACCAAGTTTCCAGACATTTGAGATAAAGGTCACGTGAGGACATGGGGAGAAGGTAGTCATGGGCACACTCAGATCTCAGAGCATTCAGACAGCTTGGGGTGTTGGCCATCAAGCCTCCAGGGCTGTGAGAAAGTTAACTTCTGTCAGTGAAGTCATTCAGTCTGTGCCATTTTGTGACGCTAGACGTAATCAATCAATACCTATGGTGGGGGAGGGGAGCTTTAAGGCTAGAGGCGGCTGTGGTCTTCCAGTGCGTGCAACTACTCACCCTGTAGTAGTCGGTGCTGTACACGTCTCGGGACATCCCGAAATCCCCAATTTTCACTAGCAGGTTCTCCCCGACCAGGCAGTTGCGGGTGGCCAGGTCGCGGTGCACAAAGTGCTGGGACGCCAGGTAGACCATGCCAGCGGCGATCTGCTGCGCTATGTGCAACATCTGCGACTGTGTCAGCTCCGTGGGCGGTGTGCCCTCGGCCATCAGCACGGCGTCCGGCCCATGTGCCCTGCAGAGGACATGAAAGGGGAGACTGAGGCCTCAGCTCTAGGAGATTCCTGGGTCCTTTCGCACCTCACAGGGCTGCTAGTGCTTGGAGATGCCAGCTGACTCAGCATACAGAAGAAACAAAGATGCTGCACCCACACTGTAGCCTCGAGGCGCTACTGAGTGACCCACTGCTGCAACGCTGCCCCCGCCCCAGGTTTCTGCCCTTTACAGGGCCGTGCAGGCCTGAGGGATGTCCTTCCCTGCCATATATTGTCATGTTTATGTATTAGAGGAGCCCTTGACCCCAGAAAGCAACAGGTACAGGGAGCAAAGCAAAACCAAGAATGTACTGAAAGAGTATTTGTTCTGGAAGGATAGGCATAACCTCAGTGGGATCCCTCACTTCCCAACCACAGTTGCAGAGGAGAACCCCGTCCCCTTGCTGACCCTTTCCCAAAGGGCTCCCCTCCCCAGCCCCAGGCCACCCACCCTATGAGCAGCCACGGATTTCAGGCTTCCATAAAGAGATTCAGGGCACTCTTAGTAATGCAAAACACCATTTCCTTTGCTCCATCCCTCCCAGTGCAATATGGGTATGCAGTTTCTTTTCAATCCCAGGACATTTATTCTTTTTTTTTTTTTTTTTTGAATTTGTTTTTTTTCTAAGAATGCGTTTTCCAGGGTATCTCTGTGGTGCACTGGGTTAAACCTCTGTGTTACAGTTTTAGAATCTCAAGTAGGTGATTGTTCAAGTCCTGGCTGCTCCATTTCCCACCCAGCTCTCCACTAATGCACCTGGAAAAGCAGCAGCAAATGGCCCAGGTCCCTGAGACTCCACACCCATGTGGAAAACCTAGATGGAATTCTGTGCTTCAGCCTGGCTCAGCCCTGGTGGCTGTAGCCTTTTGGGCAGTGAACCAGGACATGGAAGATATTTGTCTTTTTTGCCTCTGCTTGACTCTCTCTCCTTCTATAACTCTGCCTTTCAAATAAATAAATAGACCTGCTTTTTAAAAAAAAAAAAAAAACTTTATCTTCTTCTTGTTATACACTTGACCTTTCTCCAGCTACAGAAGTCTTCACAGTGGGATGTGGCTTGGCGGTGGGAAGGTATCAGTGCAGTCGCACATCCACAAGGCTATCTCAGGTCTGAAATCCATCGCCTTATGATCCGTGTCATAGCTTTTGATGGCCTGAGGGGGCGCTGCAGGGCAATGAATAAAGGCCCTTCTGCGGTTACCTTCAGGCAAAAGGCTTCCAAGACATTTTGAAATCGTTTAAAATAAACATGAAAGATTTTAAATACATTACAAGTGAGTGACCTTCCCTGCAGGGTGCTTTTAAAAATGGATGGAAAATGAAATTGAAAGACAAGCTTATTTTGGCAAACGAAAATTTGAAATCCACGCAGAGGAAGAGTCATTAAAATTCATACAAAGCCTGCATTACAAAGGAAAAAAAATAAGTAGGCTCTTCAAAACTATTTTGCACCAAAATAAGCTTTTCTTTAATTTCATTCTTTCATAAACATTTTTTAGTCCCGTTACATGAACAGTTGGAAGTGAAAGAGCCAGAATCATCTAGGAACATACATCGTGTTTTGCCTCCGTCCCTTCCATGAACCGTTCAAGCCACAGCAGTATTCCTCCTGCTCCTTCCATCATGGCTTTTCCCTTTCTTGGATTTCCAAGGCATGCTGTCACTCTTTTCATTGGTTTATTTCCCAGAATAAGCCCTGGAAAGGAGATGGGGAGTTTCCCAGCCATACAATCCCCACACTAGGATCTTTGAAAACCTTTGAGCTTCTTTAACTCCAAGCTACCCAATCCTCATCAGTCCAATCTGCAAAGGACTCCTGGGTTAGGTGATCTTCCAGTCCCTTTTGTCTTTCAGTATGCTGGGCAGGAGTTTCCCGGGTTTGTGCAGGGGTATTCTGAGCACATTTCGCCTTTACTTAAACGGCAGATCCCTCCCTGGTCTCTTGCTGCATTAAGGACCAGTTATGGGAACATACTTTGGGGATTTCTCCGTCTCAAAATCGATCACTATAGGAACAAAGTCTTGCCATGTGAAGGCTGAAGCTCTGGCCTAAGAGCTGAAGCTGACTGTCTCTCACACATTAGCCATGCGAACTTGGGTGAGTGTCTTAGCCTTTGTGTACGCTCTGCCCCCATCCTAGAAAGTGGAGATGCTCGTGGCAGCTTTCTGATGGCTTGGATGTGAGGACTTTAGTCTGCTTAAATATAGGGAAGACTTTGCAAACAAAGATTCCGTTTATAAAGAGAGGTGACACAAATACTGAAGGTAACCTGTAGCACACAAAGAACTCACAAATCCTGTTCACCATGAGGGCTGTGCTCACTTGCACTCCCGCCAACAGTGTACAAGGGTTCTCTTCTGCACACCCACATGCACACTCAACTCAGCATTTGGCCTTTTTAAAAGGAGTTATTTATTTTTATTGGAAAGGCAGATTTTTGGAAAGGCAGAGAGAAGACAAAGAAAAAGATCTTCCATTTGCTAATTCATTCTCCAAGTGGCTGCAATGGCCAGAGCTAAAACAATCCAAAGCCAGAAGCCAAGAGCTTCTTCTGGGTCTCCCTTATGAGTGCAGGGTCCCATGGCTTTAGGCTGTCCTCTACTGGGCTCTCAGGTCACGACCAGAGAATTGGGTGGGAAGTGGAGCAGCTGGGATAGGAATCTGTGCCCTTATGGGATCCTGGTGTATGCAGGGCCAGAATTTAGTCACTGAGCCAATGCACTGGACCCAATATTTGGCATTTTTAAAATCTTTTTTAGTAGTAGCCTTTCCAACTGGAGTGGGATGATGCTTCACTGTGCTTGTAATTAGTATTTCCCTGATGGCTGGTGACACAGAACATATCTTCATCTATTTCTTGTGCATTTCCATTTCTTCTGTTGAGAAATGTCTAGCAAAATTCTTTGACCGTTTCTTAACTGGATCTTGTCTGTGACTGTCAGATCTCATGATCTAGCTATCTCACTTCTGGCTACATGGCATATGAAAGGGATACCTCTATTCACATGTTCAATACAGCACTATTTCTAATATGCAGGACATGGAATTAGCCTAGGTGCCCATCCATAGATGACTGGATAAAGAAAACATAGTGTAGGTCCACAAGGGAATACTATATATCCATAATTTTTTTTAAATAAAATATTGCAACTTGAAACAAAATGGATGAAACTGGAGGTCCTTAGTTGAATAAAACAAGCCAGATACAGAAAGTCAAATACCGCATGGTATATCTCATATCTGAGGGTTAAAAGAATAGTTAAGAAGCTGGTTCTACAGTGCAGGGGAGTATACCACCGCTGCAACAGCAGCATACTCTGTCAGGGCTGATTTGAATTCCAGCTGCTGCCGTTCCAATCTGGTTCCCTACTCAAGTACCACGGGAAGCAGAGGGTCATGGTCCCAAGGTCTTGGTCCTCCCCCCTCCGATGCCTCATGCTCTGAAGGGCAGTATGCATGGGGCATCTGGCTCCTGCAGTTTTAAACAGTCCTTTCTCTACTTGTTTCTGGGTGTTGGCACAAGGCCTTTGCTTTTAGGAGATGCCGCCAAGTGCTTGCTCGGAACAGAGAGCACTGCTGTAAATGGAAGGCAGCTGATCTTCTGAACACATTTTAGGAGGGGCACAAAGAGTGGGCACAGCAGCCTCTGCTTCTACTGTCATCTTCCCCTTCACTTCATGGGAATAAAAATATCTTTTGCTCCTCCCAGGAGAATCTCATTTAGCAGTGAAGAGCACCGTGGCTTGGGGAGAAAGCCCCAGGCTCCAGGGCCCCATCAGGGGGCTGATGGACCTTCTCCATTGTGCTTTCTCTAGTGTGGGCTGTGGCTGCTGCTCTGCCACCCTGCAACGACTTTCTTGGAATGCACAACCCATCACTTCCCTTCTAATTACTTTGCATTAAAGCAAATTAATCCATTGATACTTTTAAATTATCACATCATTGTATATGCTTGCAGTGTTTACCACGTTTCAATACATGTATATAAGGTGGGATGATCACATCATGGACATTGATTTGATCTGTCATCATTTATTTATCCTGTTCTGATACTGTGAATATCTGAAATCTTCTTCACTAGAACTATATAGTTAATGTTTGTCCATCATGAACACTCTACTGTATCAATAAACTTTAGAAGTAAAGTCCCCCATCCACCAGTATGCCTGTATCCATTCTCCATGTCTGTTTGGTTTCTTCATAGACATCTACTCAGGTGCAACCCTTCTATATAGTGGCTAAAAGTAGGAGCGTTTCTGCCAGAAGCTGTGGGCTTGAGTCCTAGCTCTGGCACCTACTAACTATGGGATTTCATTTCTTTAACCAGAATGTGGGAATGATGATAAACCAGTGCAATAGATTTATGCAAGTTAAAACATTTCAAATGCTTACTAATGCTCCATAAATTTTAGATGTCGTTTGAAAAGTCATCATGTATCTCCCACCCTACTAGGGTGAGTCTGAGAGGTAAATTTCACGAACCTTCTTGAGAGCAAGAACTGTGTTTGGCACCTCATTTCCACTGCATCTAGCATGGAGGCTGCCATGTTGGTGCTTGGGATAAGGGCTGTCAGAGGAACACAAAAAGTGTGGAGATAAGATTTCTGTCTTCCCAGGGCAGTGCCAATGATCTGAAGCCCTTTTGTGGCAGTTGCTTGGGGAGGTGGATGGTGTGTCTAACTTTTTATTTCCAGACTTTAGAAGGATCTGCAGTAGAGCAGGGTACATTCCCAATTGTTCCATGACCATTCCCTGTGCCAGGGGAGAGCAGGTGCTCATCCCAGGAGGCAGGAGATTGGGCAATGGCTTATCAAGCAAGGCTGAAAGAGCCACAGTGTAATATTCTCTCTCTCTCTCTCTCTCTTCCCCTTCCTCCCTCTCTCTCTCCCTCCCTTTATCTCTGTCTTACAAATACACTTACATGTAATAAGATCATTTGATTTCATCTAAGTAATACATGAATTTATTACACTATAAGCTTATTTTGAATTAGGGAAGAAACCTAGGGCATAGAGCAATTATTTTTCCTAGGGGCAGTTGGACATCAATCAAATTCAGCTTGTTCTTCATCTTTTACACTAAATTTGACAAGAATACAAAAGCTACCAAAATGGCCTGTCTTATCACCTATAATAAGAATTTTGTGGATCTGGGATCATGCATAAGGGTTGCCTCTGAATACCTTCAATTAGTTGCTGCCCCTGGCATTCCCTCACTCACACCACCATAGGAAAAGCAGGGCAGTGAAACCCATACCAGGCAAGAAGGGAAACATCACTTGTGTACCCATGAGGTTGGAGATGTTCAATGTGTTCCAGATAGCACCAACTATAGGATGGTGCATTTCTAAAAATACCCATGGGTTCTCCCCATTCTGCTTCATGGTCCTTGACTGGTTACTGAAACAGCTGTGTTAGATTCTGTCAGTGCTCATTTGAAGTTATGTGGGGCTACTTCAGTGCAAAGTCCTCTTCATCCCTTGGGCAACTGGATGAAGACAGGGGATCCAAGTACTGCCACCACACAAAAGATGCCACTTCCCCAGCACGTGGGAACCCTCACGCAAAATAAAGAAAAAAATGTATCAGTGATAAAGCTTTGGGAGCTCAACAAATACTAGTTCTAATTTTATGATCATCTTTGATGTGGATATTATTAACCCACTTTACAGAATGGGGACAGACCATCATTTTACCTCTAACATCTTTCCCCTCTCTATGTTATACTATCTAGTTAGATGTAATAGATAACACATTGGCCAATGTTTCAAAAAAGAGGACCCACTCAATTGTAAAGAAAATAACATGTAAGAACCAGATAAGACTTAGGTTTATCTCAGTACCAACTGGGAGTAAAGGTAACCCAGACAAGGGCTGATCCCCATGCACGGGACCTCAGCAGGGGGTTGCCGAAGAGGAAGCAGAACTGCAGTGCTTCCTGGGAGAGCCTGGGTCTCCCTAACCTTACTATTGATACCTCTCACTCTTCAGGTTCAAGATCCTATATGGCCCTTCCATTTGTACCCATACTGGATGCAACTGAAAACATTGCTTGGTTTCCTGTGCAAAGAATACCTACTTGGCATCCTTCTCCCCCTGGGCAGGTGCGCTATGAGAACTTGCACTATGGATGCTGCCACAGTGACTGCATACTCCCTCTGTCTCTTTTAACTTAGCAGTCTCTGCGAGTTTTCTTATGGAGGCACCTGGTTTATCCATAGAAATCATTCCTGGTAAAATTCAAGCACTTGCTTGCTGAAGGGGTCCTGCGCACCCCTCAGCTAAGAGCTTTCTACTTAGAACTCATGCCTTCCCTCAGCATCTCAGTACAGCAGCTTAGAGACTTGACCAAAATCACCCAGACAATGAACACCAGAGGTGAGATTCAACTTCAATCCTATTTGGAGGTCACAAACATTGCTTGCTTTTGCACAGCACTCTTCAGAGTAAGTTAGCATCACATACTCATGAGTTATGCTCCCTCAAAGCTTTCTCTTGTCTCTTATTCTGCTCTGTGACTCCTCCCAGTTCCCTGGACTCACAAAGGTGGAAGAGAGGTACTTATTGAGAAACTACCAGTAACCTGAAACATTAAAAGGCCAATACCAGAAATCTATGTAATTCTAACACTACTTAACAACAAACAACTCTCACTAATATCCAACACTTTGTCTTTCCTGCATTGCCTTCTTCTTAAAACCTCATTTCCTCAACATGAGCCTGTCCATCCTTTCAGGATGCTATACACAGCAATGGCCATTGTGCCCAGTCTTAAGTGGTCCCACCAAAATATTTTACCTCCTTCCTTTTAAACTCGACTCTGCATTCTGTTATTTCAACTGTAGATGCCCTGAACTGCCAACTTCCTGTTTATTCTTCATCCTCATAATAAAATCTAATGGCATATCTCTCTTATCACTGGCAAAAGGTTCCAACTCCTACCCTCCTGGTCTGTCCTATAGTTTTGGAACCCAACTCCATAATTCTCACTTGCCCTAACCTTTCCCTGGAACACTTTGGTATCTTAGGTTTTACAATTTCCTTTGCCTTTTTATCTACCTGGCGTATTCCTGCAGGCCCTCTCAAGCCCATATTCAGTACACACATCATATGCCACTTAGCACAACAAGTGTTCAATCAGCACAGGTTGAACTGAGTTGCATCATTAGCATTTCAGTATGCAGAATTCGTTTACTAAGGAAAAAGAGAGATGCTGATATCTTCCTCCTTCTCTCTCCATTTCTCTGGTGTGAATTCTCGCAGTTACCTATCCCTGTCTCCAGACTCTGAATTGTGAAGTTCTGTTGCCTCCTACAGCCCAGCCCCTGCCACCCACTCCCTGTACCTGAGGAACTTGTTGAGATCCCCGTGCTTCATGTACTCGAAGACCATGATGAGCGGGTCGCCCTCCACACAGACGCCATAGAACTTGACGATATGTTCGTGCTGGAGGTTGGTCAGCAGCTCGGCCTCTCGGTGAAAGTCCTTGCGTGCGTTGTCGCTGGCGTCCTTCAGTGTCTGAGCAGGGGAAGAAGTCAACATCAGTTAAATTCAAGATGTCAAAGGGCAGAGTGCGGTAGGAGGGGACTGCTTCCATGGGTCCTGGGACCCCTAGGTGTGAAGGATAGTCATCCCTTTGATTCCACCCCAAGTTGGGAAATGGTCTCATTCCTAAGGAAATTATATTCACATTAATAACTGAGAAATAATCCCTCACAGGAAGGCAAAGATTTACAGTTTACAAAGTATTTTCACAGATGTTTTCTCATAAAGTTACAGACAAAAGCTCTTTTCATTCTATGTTTTTTTATACAGTCAAGACCCAATGGTTGCCACAGGCTGTATCCTGTATTTTCTTCATGTGCAGTGTGAAGCTTGCCAGTCATCATACACTCGTTCATTTATTCTTTTAATTTTCCTTTTTGAGGAGGGGGAGAGAGAGTGAAAGAGAGCAAGATATCATTTGCAAGGTCACTCCCTAAATGTGCGCAACAGTCTGAGACTGGACTACGCCAATGCCGGGAGCTGGAATTCCATGCAGGTCCCCCATGTTGGTGGCAGGGATCCAACTATGTGAGCCACCATGTGCTTCCTCCTCAGGTGCATATTAGCAAGAAGTTGGAATAAGCAGCAGTATCAGGACTTGAACCCTGGCCTTCTCACATGGAATGTGGCATATCATTTCACTATTTTAGGGGCCATACCTTCCAATGCTGGACCAGGCTAAAGTCAGGAGCTGGCAATGCATCTCCCCACATAGGTGGCATCATCTGTTACCTGCTACCTCTCAGAGTACATTTTAGCAGGAAGTTGGATCAGAAGCATAGTGGCTGGAATCTAAATCAGACATCCGCATCTGACATGTGGGCAACACAAGCATGGTTTAACCCACTGCACCAAATGTCTACCTTCTTAGTGGTATCCTAAGCACTCAGTTAAACACCTGCCTCTGTTTTGCTTGTTTGCTTGTTTTCTTTTGTGTTCTGTTTTTTTTGTTGTTGTTGTTGTTTTAAATCCATCTAGTTTTATTTGGCTACAGTCCTTAGTGGCCAAGCAGCTAATACAAGTAATGGAGTTGGAGAAGGAGAAGATGGTGGGAATAGAAATCAGTGTATGTTGAGTCTTTCTTCTGGAAGAAAGCATAGCCCCTCCAGAGCATTTATTACACTTGGACCAGCCTTTGCAGCAGAGGTGAGCCCTGATCACCCTTCTATCACTGGCTATGCAATCAATTACAAGTGACTAAGAGAAGCCCTGTGATAAGAAACTTAGGCAAATTCGAGATTTTTTTTAATGAGGGAAAGGAATGAAAAGTGAAAGTGAAAAAGTCGTCTTTAAAGGTGGAGCCTACATATGAGTAGAAAGTGGAAATAATAGTGCGCGAGGTAAAGAAAGCAGGTGCAAGAACCTGCTTCCAAGTGTGAGGAGAGCGGGAGGCGGGCTACAGGGCTGCCTAATATACTCACTCGTGGAATGAGGACCCAAATGTCTCTTCTTCTTCCAGACAGAACTTAAGTCCTCACAAGAGGGATGCTCAAAGGAGAAGAGCTTGAGCTTATAATTTAAAAAGTCATGTTCAGAGATACATGGTTGGCACAGTGGCTAAGACACTGCTTGACTTCCTCAGCCCCTCTCACAGTGCCTGAGTCCCTGCACCCCACCTCCAGCTCTATTCTTGATTCCAGCTTCCTGCTAATGGCACTAATTCAAGGAATTGAGACCTGTCACCCACATGGAAGACCTAGATTGAGCTCCTGGATTCTGGTTTCAGACTTACCCAATCCTAGTGGTTGTAAATATTTGGGAAAGAACTGGCAGATGGGAAAGCTCTCTTTCCTTTTCCCCCTTACAGATAAACACAACTTTCGACTATTCAGGTACAAATCCTGGTTCTGCCTGGATCTCTCCAGACTCTTCTCATTTTCAGTACTGCACAATGATAGTCATTATATCACACACTTCTCAAGGACCCTGGAAGAATGGTACAAGGTAGTGCATGCAGGTAGGGATGCCTTCAGGTCCCTGGTAGAGGTGGGCATGGGGGAGCAATTTGAATTTGAAACTGCAAGTCATCACTGCAGTCCATTTGTTACTGGGATGACTTATGAAGGCTGAAAGAAGCTTGGGGCCAACTCAAGGAACAATGGCACCACTAATGCTGACAGCTCCTCCTGGTGGAAACCTAGGCTCCTGAAAGTATCCAGCTGTCCAAGGAGACCCAGCTATTGACCTACCATGCTTCCTCAGGGACCCAATCTTTCTATTCCAGGTGGATTCCCAATTCTGAGAGAGTTTGTGTCTAAGGCTTGAGTCTGTCTCTATCAGCAAGTTTGAATTATTGCAAGACATGAACAGATCCTGTGTATAATCTTGCAACTCGAGTTTGGCTATACAGTATTGTTTGAAGGGGGTTAGATGTGAAAGAGACAGAGAGAGGAAGGGAAGCAAGAAGAGAGAAAGGGAGAGATAGAAGAAGAGAGAGAGGGAAGAAAGGAGAGAAGAAGAGAGAGGAAGGGAGGGAGGAAGGGAGAGAGAGAGACAGAGACAGAGAAAGAGAGAGGTTTTCTCACGGGGAGCACTAGCATGGAAGATTTAATAAACATCTAATGCTTCCTTGTCCCTAAAGCAAAATAGTATAGAAAAGATCCTGCTCCTAAGTATAATGTCAAAAGCTGCCTTTCAGTTAGGATTTTTGGATTTAAAAGAGAGACTTGCTATTCATGGACAAATGTATCCCACAAACCTGGCCTCATTCTATATGCCCATCCATTTTTGCATGTTGGGTCCTTTTTCTAAAGTATGATTCAATTCTATTTTGAGAGATTCAGAAAATATGGCGTGACACGTTAGGCAATATCATCTTCAGAATTTGGCACTTGGAGGATAGAAACTTTCTTAGAGTGGAACCACAGCCAGAGAGCAATCAGAAGCTGGAAAATCCTGCTATCAAACCTATTTATAAAAGCCATCTCTGTTTTAGTACCTTAGCTGATTTCATGTTACTCAGTTATGCGAGGTTTGGATGCTTTTCTGAGTGCCTTGGCAATGCACTGAGGCCATGAACACAAGGTGGTAGCTTCTCTCACCAACACTTTTCTCCACTCAAGTTTCATTTTGGCAAGCATATTGGCCTAATCATTGAGTATTTTTCTTACCTCTACTGTCCACTTTGTAACTTCATTTCATCTTATTCCCTGTGAATTTCCTGACACTGTAAAGCTGTTATCCTTTCTGAAAACATTGTCAAAGCAGACATCTCAACCACAGCTACAAGATGCTATCTAGAGTGCATATTGATAATAATGTACCAGCATGAAATAAATTTCTGTGCTACAGGTAGTCAAACCCACAATAAGCAAATGGAACCACATCAAACTAAAAAGCTTCTGCACAGCAAAGGAAACAATCAACGAAGTGAAGAAGCAACCAACAAAATGGAAGAAAATGTTTGCACACTAGATAACCAATGGGAGACCAACATCCAGAATTTACCAAGAGTTTCAGAAACCCAGTGACAACAAAGCAAACAACCTGTAAAGAAATGGGCAAAGGAAAAGAACAGATGTTTTTGAAAAGAAGAAATTCAAATGGCTGATATACATATAGAAAGATGATTAGGGTCCCTAGTCATCACAATTCTACTAATAATGTCTGTTGGTGTGGCTGTGGGGAAAAGAAGATGTCCTTCTCCACTGCTGGTGGGAGTACAGGCTAGTACAGCCACTATGGAAATCAGTATGGGGAATGCTAAGAGAAATGAAAATAAATCTGCCATATGATCTCGTCACCCTGTTCCTAGGAATGCATCTGAAGGAAATAAGATCTGCATATGAGAAAGGAATCTGTAATCTTATATTTACAGCAGCACAATCTATAATAGCAAAGACATGGAAATAACCCAGGTGCCTGTGCAAAGAAGAGTGGTTGAAGAAACTGGTACATCTACTTCATGGAATATTACTCAGTCTTTAAAAGGAATGAAATTCTACCATGTTCAACAGAATAGTTCCAACTTGAGACCATTATGCTCAGTGAAATAAGCCAATGCCAAATGCCTTGTGATATAAGGCAAACTTCATGCAAATTATTTGATCAATAGTCCTTTCAGTACTGTTTTTGCTGCAACTCATGGTTTTTGATTTTTTTTAACTTTCATTTCTTCAAAATAGTTTCTTTTCTCTTAGTGCATACTTCACTGTTTCACATGGCAGCATCGTTTGTTTCAAGAGGGTTTTTATTTCTTTTTTCATTTTGTCAGTGATGCATTGGTTATTCAGGAGCATGTTATTTAACTTTAGGGTGTGGCAAATTTTTGATTTTATTCCTGCTGATGATTTTGTTTTGTGGCTTTTCATTGAAGGGAATGTATAGTAATTGTGTGATAGTAACTATCATATCCAGATGTGAAGATACAATGCAGTATGCATCTCTACTTCCAATCAAAGATGGACTTTCAATGTTGGATATTTATTGACAATAGAATGCTGGATTGTCTGCCATTGTCTGTACCTGCAATGTCAGGATACAATTCAATAGCAGAATTATGGACTTATGACTACTTACGAAGGGCTATACTATTGGAATACTATGGGGGAAATCAGTTTGAGGGGAGGGAATTTTGGGAGAGCATAGGGGAAATCCCAGAGCCTATGGAACTGTATCATAAAACTGAAAATACAAAGAAAAAATAAATTTCTGTGCTGAACTGAAAAACAAGTCAAGGTGAAACAAAAGCAAGAAAAGAAAAATAAGAGAAAATTCAAAATTCATTTGAAATTCTTTAGTTAAATATTGAGAAGCTGGTAAGAAAGGCGAGATTTTTTTTATTAATCACTAGTGTGATGAAATATTGCAGGGCATAGTAGAAAAATGTCCATTCCAAAGTATATATGGAAGGTTTTGGATAAACAAAGTTAATACATATTTTCACCACTTTTAAATGTTGATCTGTCTTGCCTTATATGTAGGAAACAAATTATCTTTGTCAAAGTGAAAGAAAAGCATAAAATAGAGGAAATGGTAGACTGTACTATGCCAAGTACCAGCCTCAGTGTTTAAACTTCCAACCCAGGCAACCACAATATGTAAGGATTTGGCTCAGATCCTCTGTGTCAGAATCAATGAGTCAAGCTCTGCTGCTAACCCGGAATCTTCACTTTCCTAATACATGCTAGATGTAAAATTGAAATAGAATTGAGGGCCTGGCATGATGGCCCAATTAGCTAATCCTTACCTTCCAAGTCCCAGATGGGGTACCAGTTCATCTCCCAGCTGCTCAGCTTCCCATCCAGCTCCCTGCTTGTGGCTTGAGACAGCAGTGGAACATGGCCCAAAGCCACAGAACCCTGCACTCATGTGGGAGACTTACAAGAAACTCCTGACTTCTACCTTCAGATCACCTCAGCTTCAGCTATTGTGGTCATCTGGGGAGTAAACTAGCAAATAGAAGATCTTTCTCTCTGTTTACATTTCTCTCTGTAAATCTGCCTTTCCAATAAAAATAAAGAAATATTTCAGGTTTTTAAAAATGATTTATTTATTTATATTGCAAGGCAAGGGCCAGGAGCACCTGGGTCTTCCACATGGGTGCAAGGTCCAAGCATTTAGGCCATGTTCTGCTATTTGCCCAGGTCCGTTAGCAGGGAGCTTGACTGGAAATGGAGCAGCAGCAACTCTAACCAGCATCCATAGAGGATGTTTGTGTCACAGGCTGTGACTTAACCCACTTAGCCACAATGCCACCCTCTTGAAAGGACTTTGTGTATTAAGTAACAGTCTCAAATATGAGATTAACAGCCAGGATTCTGATGATTTTCACAGTCGTGCTGTCTCTTATATCCCAGATCTAACAGCTCCACTATCCACAGGGAAACAGGGGGTTAAGTTTTAATCCAAATACTGACAATAACTGAAGGATAAGAGTGATGCTTGTGCCTATCCATTTCATTAAGCTGGATGCTAGATACGTCTTTGAAAGAGAGACAGCTGCAATTGTTATATTCTTATTAGCGAAATGTCAGATTAAGAAAAAAGTGAATCAGAAGTAGGCCTCTAATTTGGATAGCAGAAATATATTTACATGTTTTAAATGCAACAGTTTAAAACTGCCTGAGACAATTTCACTGGAAAATAGTGGAGCTGTTGGCTCATGGTAGACCATGACATGGTTGTGAGCTGGTTCGTCACACTGAAGTACAAAGCAGCCCAGCTATTTCACATTGCACATTCCAGAGATGTCAGCTACGTTTCATGCCAGATGAATCCTCATGAGAATCAAATGCAGTGTGTTGACTTTAGTTTTCCTGAAAAGTTGTAGATGAACTGGAGATAAGCTGGAAAAGAGGGCCATCAAAGTGGCTAACAAGACAAAAAACAGATCTCTGAAGGTTAAATGTTGAGATACTGGGAAAGGGATATTCATATACACTGGAGCAAGCAGCCCTATTGGCTCCTTAGATTCCCCTTAGATCACTTCTTGTGTCCCAGATGACTACCATAGAGGATTGAACCGTATGCAGGTGGAAAATCTCAGTGACATTGGAGATGACTAATTGGAGCAATTGGACCCACAGCAACTTTCCTTTTATGGAATCTAAATGAGATGAGGCCAGCAGTATTCCATGTGGACACAGCAGGTAGATATTAGGGACAAGCAGAGGCAACAGACAGCTGCACTGCACTCACAGGGAAGCCCAGAGGAGAGTCCCTGATGGCTGCCACTGAGATAGAAAGAACAGACCGTCACAAGAGCTACCTCAGATCCTGAGTGAGCTTTTAGATCCCAACTGTTGCCATCAGAGAGAGGCCTCACTGCGCTGCAGTTCCCATTTGAGCTGCTGTCTTTCTTTCGTCCTGTTAGATCTTTCTCCTTTCTCTAACTGCAGCATCTCTAACATGCTTTCTTTCAGTGAACCAATTCTTTCCTAAGATCGATGCATACACATTGTGTATACAAGGGTACTTCAAATGATTCATGAAAAATGAAGTCAAAAGATAAGTATATTTGGGTACCAAAAAAGAAAATCTATTCTTATTAGTGATCATTTAAAAATTCACAAAAATACATATTTTAAAAAGGCATGTACTTTAAAAATGTACTAAAATAACCTTTTCTTTTAATTCCATTTTCAGTGATTTCCTTGAAGTACTCTCATAGTGGATTCCATATTTCATTTCTTGAGATGAGCATGTGACCGAGGCCTGGATAATCACAATACTACTGTTTTTCTGGCCAGAAGATCAAGACAAGCCACCAGGAGTCATTCCTTGGACATTTTCCTGACTGTCAGGAAAGAGGAGCTTTCTTTCTTTTGCATTGCTACGATGGCAGGATCTAAGGCCAGAGCCATTGCTGCCAAGTACATCCCTACCACAGCATGGCAAGAACCTGCTTGTGAATGAAGCCAATGCAGAGGAAAGCAGAGCCAAGAGATGGAGAAAAAGAGAAACAGAATTGTTGGCTCTCTGGATTCAATAGAACATTAAGCTAGGATACCATATCTAGGTTTTCCTGTGGATTTCCAGGAGCCAATCTATTTCCTTCTCTGTTTAAATCCATTTGAATTGGGTTTCCAAGGAGCATTGCATTGTTCTTTGTGCCCAAGTTGTTTGTGATGCTTTATTTGTATTCCCATGAAACCAAAATATTCCTTCAGGAATCTAGCTGTCCTTATTTCTTCTTGTGCTCTTGAATTAACTTTTTGCTTGGAAAGATCTGCAATTGGTTCCTTATAAATGAATCTAACAGACATTCTCCTTACACTGTTTCATAAGCAACATTATGCTGAAGGCCATAGCTAGGGTATATGGAAAAGTTCATTCATCAAATGTGGTGTACAAGAAGCACTGGGCTGAATTTAGTCTTAGATCTGATATTAAATGACCTCATTCAGCTATGTGTGACCACAATGACTTCACCTTGCTGGGTTCCTATTCGCTCATTGAAAAGATGCAGATGATAAGCAAAAGAGTATCAATAATAGCTCTAGATGTCCACACATTTTCAATAATTGCCTTGATGGTTTCTCATTAAATTTCACTATATGGATATTTATAGCTTACAACTATCAAATTCTATGGCTATTGAGCGTTCATCATTTCTTTACCTAAAAATTCCAACTGTTTATTGGAAAGCTATTATGTATGTACTGTGTGTATCCATCCACCCATCCATCTATCCATCTCTCACTCATTCAACATTCATTGAGGGTTACTGCATAGAGGCAATGTGCTCAAGAGTTCGGTACTGTAGTTGAGAATACAGACATTCAGTGTGATACAATAAACAAGCTCAAAAATACACATGTAGCTTATAAACCTGGACACAATCTATAAAGCTCATGCACAGATACTTTAATCACATAAGACACGAAAATCTTTCCTACTCAGGAAGTCAGGCAAAGGACAAATCTTCAAAAGAGGGTTTCTTCAACTAAGAGCTAATGAACAAGTGGAAGTTACTTAGACCAAGGGGCCAGGTGGGTGCATCTGGACACTGGAATGGTGAAAATAAACAGTGTACTGCTTTGGACCTATCTCCTAGTAATGTGCTAGAGGGCATATCAGTTAACTTCCAAAACCCTTGGTAGAAAAACAGCATTAATTCTTCTGTGGACAAGAAGGAATTCAGAGCCATGAAAAACGAATGTTCTAGTAAGTGGGAACCCAAAGAAAGTGCCTGCTGAACCCAGTTTTCACTTCCTTATTTAATACAAGTATTCCCAACTTGTTTTCATTTACACCTTGAGAAGGTAAATGGACTTGCCTGGGTCTCAATTTTCCCATCTGTAAGTTGTAAAGCATGAGTTATATGTATATGTATGTGTCTTTCACATACTCAACATTTTATGTTTCTAGAATACACCAGATCAAGTGGGAAAGGGTGGGGAGAGAGGGACTTAATTCTACAAAGCATGGCTGTATTTAAAAAAAGAACTCAGCATGCATTCATAGTACAAGGAAATGTTGTAGGATTTGTAACTATTGAAGTGCACATTGGATGGAGTCAAAAATAACTAATGCAGCCGTATTTGAAATGTCTCCTTGGCAATGAGTTCCTTAAAGGTGAAACAACTCCACAGGATCAAAAGACCAGTTTCCTGGCTTTTTATCCTTTCTGTCAATCCTTCAATCGCAACTCAATACAAAGGGAAGAAGTGGCTGACAAATCTATTTCACTAAGAAAAACAAAGCTCATCCAAAATATATCAAGAAAAGGGTAGTCCGGCTGGATCCAAGCAAGCAGGTATGCAAAAAGGAGAGGCATGAGGCATGTTCAGCCTCTCCTCAAATGCCTGCACACATCTTCAGCTCCGTTCCATCCTGAGCCCACTCCTGTGACTACTGCAGGCTCTTAAATCATCCAGGACAACTGGAGGTAGAATTTGCAGGACTCTGACATCTGTCAATCTCACTGTTAAGCCTTGAGTTTCAAACCCAAGGCACCTCCTTCTAGAGAAGGAAAGGGGACAATAGCTGCTATTTCTTAGCATGCATAATCAATGCTGCCGCGGTTGCTAGGCAACAGCAAAAAGGCTGTCAAACATCCATGGATGCTGCCAATGGAAGAAAAGCAACCACGGCAGTCACTCCAGAGAGGTAAGAGGCTGCTCAGTCCCTGAAGCTGTGTTCACTTCAGTTCATTCCTTTTAAAAAGTGCCTTTGTTGTGGTCAGGAATGAACCATAGACATTCTCCTCCCAGGCTTATTGAGACAGTCTTTTAATATCCTTTTCATTGGCCCAAAGCCCTATAAATGAGCACATCAAGCTGGCAAGAAGCTGCCTTGTAGAAGGCCCAGGGGGGTTATTCTGATCCAGTTTGCCCTGGAGCTCATCGTAGTAAGTCAAACTCACCCCTTCTGTGACTGTAGCCTCTGAAGTCTAGAGCTGGAAGGAGTGTCCTCTTTGAAACTCGAAATTATGCTAGTCGGTATAAACACAACCTGTGGTTTCAACAAACGCCTTTTTTTCAAGGTCACAGAGCTGTGACCTTGGAATTAGTGTGTATTTTTCATGAACAGGCACTTAGTCTTCCGTATTTGACATGACAGTTTCATTTGAGTTTCAGCAAGAAGGGGAATAGTTAAGGTTTGATAGTCAACTCCTCCCCGTCTCTCTTTTTTATTTGCATTTGTTTATCAGTGCTGATTACAGAAAATGCTCACCCTTGTCAAGAATTTGCAGACAGGTTTTGGCAGAACTATGAGGTGTGAGAAGAACAGGCTCTGGGTAAGGTTCTAGGGTAGGATGGAGACTGAGACAGAGATCTAAACAAGAAAGGGCCCCACTGGGCATGGGGAATATGCCCAGGGAGAGGCACCCCTTGATCAGCAAAGCAGTTGGCCCAGATACTAGTGACTGAACATTTCTGTCCCCAGATAACCCTTCTTTGTTAGGAATCATGGCCTATTTAGCTTGCATGCAGCATGAAGTAGAATGTATATAAGGGCTGAGGGTTTCCTGGATTTCACAATGTAATAACCTCTCCCTAAGGGCATTGTAAGAGGCGTGTAGAGGCAGGCATAGAACAAAGAATAGATAATTCTGAGTGGAAATCTTGGGGTATCATTGAGAAACTTGTTAGATCTATTTCTTTAGCTAACTGAGGCTCCAGTCATCCCTATATTGTAATACAGGATTCCTATTTCTCCAAAAGTGTCTCACAATTCAAGATTGCCACCTTGGAACACCCTCAAGTGAAATCAGAGTCTGAAGGGTTGAAATGAGCTTCTTAGTTGGCCTGCGAGTAGCAGGCACAAAACGTCAGCTCAGAGCATGCACCAGGGTCTTCCTGTAGCCTCGTCTGTCATGAGTGACTGGGCTGGAATAAGATGCTCCCTAATATTATTTCAGCTCTAACATTTCAGCAATCTATGATTTTGTAAAAAATAGAAACACCTAATGGTCTCATTTATACAAAATTAAAACAAAACAAGAAGGAAGCAAAAAGTGCAGACATAACACTACCAAATGTTCAGAACATTTTGTGCTAAAAAGATGACAACAACACCTTCTTGAGTAAATGGAGCAGGGCTGGGGGAGGGGAGGGAGACAGTAAGAGTGTAGTAATGGGACATATCCAGAATCACTGAACAACTTTAACAGCATCTACCCGTTAGCCCTAACCTTTCTGTAGAATTCCCTCTTAATCTTCTCTCTCCAGTATCAACCTCAAGATCAACACCACTCCTCAGGCAGAGGACGCCACGCATCCCTAGAGTCAGCCTCAAGTGGAGCTGTGGGCACCTCCTCTGAGAACTTAGGAATACTATGCCCATTTTGCCACCACCTTGTCAATGTCCATCAGTGGCAAGGGGAAGAATTATACAAACACTCTAAAAGGAGGCAATTGAACAGAAATAAATTCATCTACCAGATGGTAAGTTATCTCTCTCCTTATTTATTTTGCACATTCAGAAGCATTTGAACTCTAAGAATCTAATAGATATACACCTAATTTTTAAAAAGAAATTGTCCTGGTCATCACTTGTAAACAAATTCCATTCATAAAAACTGTTCCTGGTGTATAGAAGTAAAATATGATTAAAAAGGATTAACTGTCTTATATTAAGTCAAGAAGTTGAATTTTGTCACATTAGCTTTCTCTATATTCATTTGATACTGACTTAATTTTAAAGAATTATTTATTTTTATTGGAAAGGTTTATAGAGAGAAGGAGACACAGAAAGATTTTCCATCTGCTGTTTCACTTCCTAAATGACTGTAATGGCCACAGACAGGATCCAGGAACCCCCCTCAGGGTCTCCCATGTGGGTACAGAGTCCCAAGGATTAGGGCCATTATCCACTGCTTTCCATGGCCCCAGGTAGAGAGCTGGGTGGGATATGGAGCAATCAGGACAAGAACAGGTGCTGATAACGGATGCTGGCACTTGTAGAAAGAAGACTATCCAATTGAGCCATCACACCAACCCCAGCACTGATCTAATTTAATAAATACGTGCATTATGTGTATACATAGATGTGTATATATATATACACACACATACGTGTATATACATATATGTATATAATTGATTACTTTTATAGGCACAGAGACAGAGAGAAATGGAGACAGAAAGGGAAAAAACTTTCAACTGCTGGCTTACTCCCCAAATGCCTGCAGCAGCCAGGGAGCAGCCAGGGCCTGGCCAGGCCAGTGCAGGGAGCTAGAATGCAATCTGGATCTCCCCTGTGGGTGCCAGGAACCCAAGTGCCTGAGACACCTTCTGGCTAAGTCAGTGCCTTCCAGCACATGCTGGGAGCTGGGATCACGAGCACAGCCCAGACTGCAATCCAGACACCCTGAAACACGATGTAGGTGCCATAAGCAGTGTCTTAAAAACTGCACAAATGCCCGTCCCTAAATATATGCATCATTTACTTGTTTGACATGCATTTCCCACTGTTTGGGCAGATTCTAAAAGATTTTGAAAGTGCAAACGTCAAGAAACACTGAAATTCGTTGTGTTCTTTTGCTAATCCTCACATTTTAGAAAGTTGGATGGAAAGTGTATCCCTTCCAATAATATTAGCTTTCTCACTGAAAAAAAAAAGATTGTGGCTTTGAATTTTGGGGGTGTAATTATGTTGGATCTCAGAATTTATTATTTTGTAAGAACCTTCTCCCAGTCTCTCAAGGTGATAGAATTCCACAGAGGATGACAAGTACTTTCTGGATGTAATCATATGTGCAGTGTATAAAATCACGACCTTTGGAAACCCTGAGGTAGGACCAACAAGGTGTAAGAAGAGGACTCAGGGGAATGGAGGCTAAGAAAGAATGTCCACAATTTTCCCTTCTAGAACCTTGAACATGATAGAAGCTTCAGCTAAATTTGACATAAGCACCAAGCAATCAGAGGAGATAAGTTTAATATTTCAACACTTATCTGATTGAATGCTATTTCACCCACTGACCTCTAGCCAGAATTTAGTTATATGGACTTGGAGGAGTAGCTCAGAGCTATTGAGAGCTTGCAGGCTGATCAACTGTCCCCAAGAAGAACTCTTGATCATTGGAGGTGCCCCAAACATCCTCTTGACTACCAATCTAGTTACAAGAATTTGGACACACCCACCAATGCAGACATAATTTACTCCTGAAATGGCCTCAAACATATAATAAAGTAAAGATGTCTACATGTTAGGGTGATCATTGGTAAGGAGATATTCTGGAATGTTCTCTTACCTTTACTGCCACCAAGATCTTGTCCTGCTCAGGACAGAGGTTATAACATTCAGCTAGGAAAACTTTTCCAAAGGCTCCTTCTCCTAGCTCCCTTTTCAGAACAATGTTATGCCGCTTGATGTGCTGAACAACTGCAAAACAAAGAAGAGACGTTGGAATTGAAGTGTAGGGAGGTGGACACGGAGGGTAGGGAGATGGCGACCTGCCCTGTGAGCTTGCAGGCCTGCTGTTCTTGCCTCTGCTTGCAGTGAGCCAAAGGAGAAGTTCATTGTCCATCCTTGCATTGAGTAGCAGGAGGCTTCTTTACTTCTCCAGAACTCAATGATTGTTTTTGATGAAACTAATGTGTTAAACTACCTGTTGGCTATAACATATTGATACTGAATTTTACAAACTAAGGAAGGGGAGGAAGAAGGGAAGTAACATTAATGACAGGTCTCTTATAAACCAGGTGCTTTACATACATTTATTAGTCTTTTTTTTTTTTTTTTTGCAATGAGGAAAGGCAGAGAGAGGAAGCTAGGAATCCCTAATTCTTTGTGAAGCCATCTGAGATTCCTCAAGGAATAAGGCTCAGAGAACATCAACAGAAAGTGTAAGCATGTGAACTGTTGAATGAGACACTGGTCTCCCCATAATTTCAGCCGTTTAGTGAGTAGGTTAGACTGGGATTGAGCCTCAGCAAGTCTGCTTGTCAAGACTAGAAAGGTTTACCTGGTCTCTGGGAAAGGCTCATTTCCTCAGCTCTTTCTAAAATCATACCACAGTCTTGTCTAAAGAGAAGAAGAGAGTAGTGTGGATGAATCTGAGGATACAGTATTTCTACAGATGAGAGGAGAGCCTGCTCAAGTCACCTAGTCACATGTCTGCTTTGGCAGTGAAGGAAATGGGAGTCAGGGGTCTTCAGAATCTATTAGCTGCACGGTAGAATCCAGGGAAAGGCAGTGTGCCTAAGGACACAGCTAATGGGGATGCTCAAAGGCTGAGGACAAAACTACAATGCTAGTTTGCTCATGCTCACAAAGCACATAAAAGGTTGACTCCCATAGTATAGCAGTTCCCCTAGGTGTCAATCACCATTCTCTTCTCGGTTCTTTCTCCCTGAATGGTATAGCTCCAGCTGGTCCTTTCTATCTGTGTGGTCTGCATCCATGGCTTCAACCAACTACGCATTGAACTATCACAAAAACATCCACACTGAACATGTGCGGAAGTTCATTCTTGTCAGTAATCCCTAAGCAATTCAGTGTAACAACCACTTATCTAGCAATTATGGTATATGAGGTGTTATAAGTAACCTAGGGCATTTCAAAGTATACTGGAGAGTGTAAGTAGGTTCTGTGTTAATGTTATGCCTATTGGGATTTCAGCATCCATGGAGGAAACACGGTATAAAGAGATTGTGATGTCCCTTTTCCCTAAGAGCTGTGAATATGAGGCCAATGGTGTTATTTCATCTCATTCATAGATCTCTGAGAATCATTCCTGTCAGTACTTTGTAAATGTGGGAATCATTTACAGAAATCCTAGAGATTCACAATCCAGGAATGGATTTTGAATGAACCTACTACATCTGAACTCAGCTGTGCTTTTTCCTTCTGATACATAAAGTCTCTTTCCAGTCTCAAGTTGTGCTAGATATCACGAGAGCTGATGAGCATACGAGAAAAGGAGACATGAGTACAAATCATCTTCTGGCTTTCTTGATTTTGTTCACCCTCCAAAGCCAAGTTCAACATTCTCAACATCTCAGATATATTTTCAGAGCCGCCTTGGTGAACAAAGACCTTTTCTGCACCCACAAGCTAGCCTGGATTGTGCTTGCTTGTGTTCTGATTTGTCCCCCTGTTGTTTCATCTCTGTAAACATCAGAATCTGACAACAAACCCTACCTGTTTCCTGAAACTAAGAGTAAGGCCTCAGGGGCTAAACGTAGAGAGTGGCATGGCATCACCCAATCATCATTCTTCACATTTGATTCTTGCTTATGAGCTGTATTACACCAATGGAAATTAAAGTGCAGCTTTACAGTTTAAATTAAAATAACTAAATAAGTATCTATGCGGTCATATCCCATTAGGAAATAGATCACTAGGCCCTCAGAAGAACTGCTGAGTTCTTTCCTAATTACATCTACTTCCCTATTCATCTCACAGCAATAATCATTATCTTAAATTTTGTGCCAATGATTTCCTTTTTAAGTTTGCCATTAATGCTGTGACCCTGCAAGAGACTGCTAAAACTTTGCCTGTGTTCGAACCTATGTCAATGAAACTATATATATATACAATATACAATATCCATGAGATTGAGTTCCATTGTGTGTGTAGCAGTAATTCTTTCCCTTTACTACTTTATAATATTCTATAGAAGGACTATACCACCACTGATTTATCCATTCCCTGCTTGCAGATCCTTATATAATTTCTTTTCAGATTCAACTTTAAAATGGGAGCAGTAAATCAGGTTTCTCTTTAATGGATTTTTTTCTCACTGACAATTCATGGAGTTTTGGGCTGTGAATGCCTCTATGAACCTCTGGGAACTCAGGGTGATAAAAATCAAAAGGTCTTTTTATGAGCAACAATATTAATGAATATAAAATGTATATTAATCTCTCATGCTCTACCAGCAGTGTCTGAGTTTAAGGGGAAAGGAATGTATTCATTAGGTAGAGTACCCATATAAAGACACAGATATAATTCTTGCAAGAAATTAGCTGTCCTACTTAAATCTAATATTTAACTCTCTGGCTGTCACATGTTCATTGGGAATTAAATTGATTTACTTCACCCTCTAACCAGACCAAGGCAAGTATTTAACTTTCTCTGCATTTGATTTACATTTTTTCCCTTTTAATAGCCCAAGCTGTTGGGGAAGTTGGTGGAAAGGAAACTGTTAAAGCTGCAGTTTTATCACATTGGTTAGACCCATTTTCCCATCCCACGTTGACCCAGAAAGCAGTAGACACATCATTCCTTTAGGAAACAGGTTATCTGCATTCATTTGCTTTGTTGCAGTCTGAGGCATGCATTGTCTGAATGTTCTTTTGCCAAGATAGTCCCTCTAAATTAAACAAATTTCTCTTTTATGAGATCAGAAGCTACTTGGGGGATGGGTAGCAATTTTATATTTATATTTCTAGCAGAGACATTCATGATCTGCATACAGTTAGAAGTATGCAAGTATTCCTGAACAATATTTCTAGCAATAGTAATCCCAGACAGACATCTTTTTCATGATCTTTTCTTAGTTAATTGATAGCAGCCGTTTGGATGCAGGTGATGAAGCAGCACCAAAGCTTCCCCATCACTGAGCTAAGCATTTCTTCCCATTCTCCCTACAGGACACAGTCCAACAGGCTTTGTTTCCTGTTTCCCTCAAACCCGGCAGGAAGTCCCTTTTTAAGCAGCCTTTCCTGCTGATATTGCAAATCCTTGCCATAGCTAACAGCCCTTTTCCTCTCCTACAAATTCTCTCATCATTCCCTCTGAATTCGCTGCCCATGAATCCATAAGCTCCTTCTACCCTAATTCTTCTTTAAGCTTGCCTTCGCCTCCCTGAGTCAAACGAAGCCTTTCTTATATCCCAACCACATCCATGTCTTTTCTGTAGCCCTAATGTATGCCATTCCTATTCTTCATCCAATTACTCCCTCTCTTCCTGCTAGACAACCAGATCTGTTCAAGCATCTAACCCAAGAAATCACCAGACTGCATCAACTCTGGCCCTTTGGTGCTGACATTGTAGTTACTCCCATGACCACAGAGCTCCTGGCTCACATGTCTCCTCTCCATCAAGCTGCCTCAAGTACAGA
Organism: Ochotona princeps; assembly: GCF_030435755.1. Lineage (NCBI taxonomy): Eukaryota > Metazoa > Chordata > Mammalia > Lagomorpha > Ochotonidae > Ochotona > Ochotona princeps. The sequence continues at coordinate 56,589,082 of NC_080845.1, forward strand.
AACACTAGGTTGCTCTTTATCCTAAGTCTTTCAACGGAGAAGCTAAGAGGCCAGGTATTGGAAGGTTGAACTTGGCTGTTTGTAAACCATTAAGCTGACTTTCTTTCTGTGACCAAGAATCTTAATGAGAGAGGAACAAATTAGATTTCCACTCTGATCAGCTTCTTAGCTGAGTATTATTGCCTTAAAAGGCCCTTTAAAAATGTTTCATTTCATACCACATCTCCTGAGAAAAAGGAGTGTAAGAATTATGCAACAAACAAGCTAGCCTGTAAGCATGCATAAATCTTACATGCTTCCTTTTCATTTTTATTTTTCTAGATCAGTCACTTCTCTGCTTTTAAGTGGAAACAGGAGTAAACTGCTTTAAACTCACTATGAATAGCTGCAATAAGAACAAATTTAAAAAGAAGGAGTTGGTGTTATGGTACAGCATGATGAACAACTACTTATGCCACAGCATCCCATATGAATGCTGGTTCAAGTCCTGCTATTCCACTTCTGATCCAGCTCCCTGTCAGTGCATCTAGGGAAACATTAGAAGGTAGCACATTTACTTTGGCCCCTGAAACCCACACGTTAAACCGAGATGGAGTTTCTAGATGGTCTTGCCCAACTCTGGTTATTGTAGTCATTTGAGGAATGAATTGGCATGTAGAAGATCTCTCTCTCTCTCTGTCCTTCTCTCTACTAATTCTGTGTTTCAAATACATAAATGTATCGAGAGAGAGAGAGAGAGAGAGAGAGAGAGAGAGAGAGAGACCATTGCACCTTAAATGGCTCCTAAAATTTGGTGGGGAAAGTCAAAACAATAGTTGATTAACCAACAGAAAGCATTTTATAGACCCATTCTCTTTGATATTAACCCTGCCAAAGAGGAGAGGGCATCAATTAGAACTGGAGGAACTGCACATCTAGACTCATGTGGTCAGCACACTGGGCATATCTGTCCCTGGTAAAATTACTCAGAGTACAAACTTGGTGCCCTTAGTCATTTGCTCCACAAGTCCCAAAAGGAACAGGTTTCCAGATTTGGGTCAGTATCATATTGTAGTCATGAACAAAATGCATTGTGATGCACTGTGTCACCAAGTAGCTCCAGCAGTTTGTGGAGACTCTTATATCTTTGGTAGTTCTTCCTGAAAGTAAGTATTATATTTACAGAGACAGTAAAGTATTAATCTGTATCTATATCCAATGTTGCTAAATCTAAAACTAGTGAAAACATAAATACAAGTAAATCTATCCACTTATGATCTCAAATAGGAAAAATGTGTTTCCCATTTCCTTAATAATGGGTTTCACAGAAAAGGTTGGCTGAGTGGACATAAACTGCCTAGCATACAGATCTTCAGTTGAGTATTTATGCAGTGTCTGATATATACCAAGTACTGAGTAATCTGCAATTAAAAAGCAAAATGCTTTAAAGTTTTAAATAGGGTGATGTAATGCAATACAAGGACACTTCAAAAAGTTCATGGAAAAATGTGATTAAATGCTAGGTTTATTTTTATGCAAAAATAATTGGAGTTTATGCATAATTCTCTTTATATTACGTATTTCTGTGTGCTTTTTATTCTTTCAGAAATATTTTATTTATTTTAAAAGCATAGCTACACACACACACAGAAATAGAAACCTTGCATCTGCTGATTCACTCACCAAATAGCCGCCACAATGGCTAGGACTGGGCCAGACATTAGCCAGTGCCTTAGATCTCTTTCCAGGTCTCTCACCTAGTGCTTGGGCCATCTTCCACTGCTTCCCAAGTGCATTTTCAAGGATCTGGATCTGAAGTAGAGCAGCCAGATGCTCACATGCAATATCAGCTCTCCAGGTAATGGTTCAACTCACTGTGCCACAGCATCATCCCCTTTTATATACTGCTCAATCACCCTTCACATACACAGATGTCAAAAGTCTTTTGCACAAAATAAATATATGTTAATTCCATTTTCCATAAACTTTCTGAATCCCCCTCATCCATCCTAGAAGTTAGTGTTCTATCATTGGAGATCCTAAAATTATTTTTGCCACAAAGTCTTAAATGCTAGGCCCACCTCAGTTCTAGCTTGTGGATTTCACTGTCACAACAGGAGGAGAACTTAAAACTCATTGATGTCAACACCCTCATGTTTGGCAAATCAGTGGGGAAACCTCAGCGGGTAACCTGGAAAGCCATGAGGTAGCCAGGTTGCCACTTAGGTCCCTTTCTTCTGTAGAGTCACCCTTGCACTTGGGGACACAAATCTCTCATCAGGTCTGAATACAGTGAAGATTCTAAAGTAAAAACAGGTATTTCATTTAGTTAGTGCCTTTTTGCCACAGACACTTGAAACATTCATGTGGATTATGAAAATGGACCAATGACCACATATTGAGAAACTGTATTAGAAAACTGCCAATAAACACAGAATACAAGTGTGAATAGCAGAATGTAAAATACTTTGAAAAGTGCTCAAACTTGATTTAAAATGTAATTAGCAAGCATCACTTGTTGGTTATCTTGATGTATGGGTTGGGCAGCAAATAAGATAAATCATCTACTAACAGGTAAATTTATGTCAAAAATAGGAATTATATTTTTGAATTTTATCTACATTTTTTAAGATCTAAGTTAGTGCTAAATTGAAAACAAATGCAATTAAGACCACAGACATAAAACACACCAGGGCAAGAAAAGATTAAATATTCATAAATAATATTGATAATAAAATAGGATATGTCATAAAACTAAACCATTCATACACACTTTTCAGAGAAAAAAACCACAAAAGTTCAATGTGCATTATGGTCAATTAATTTCCAAATCCCTCCAAATGAGGTCAATAGTCACATTTATTTTACAGATGACACCACAATTAATTGACTTATATGGGGTTATGGAGCAATCCAGTTTCTTATCTTTATCCAAATATAATTTCCACTGGAAGATAGAAAAAGGAAGAAGACCCCTCACCTGCAATAATGGCCATGTGAGCCAGTGAATGGACTGATAGTTTTATGTGAGTCATCAATCTTCATTGCAATTGGATAGGGCATTCTTTTCTCCCTTTCCAGATTAAAGAAAAATGAAACGAATTTGATGAGCTAAATGGATCATCCAAGGTGATGTAACGAGCAGTAGGAAGTCTGAATTCTTTGTGCTACAATAATCTGCATTTTCTAAGTCTTCTAAAGACAAGAAAAGGGAAAGGGAAAATATTTGAGTTCAACACATAGACTGTTGTATTTGTATGAATGTAATTCATTCAACCGTCATTAAGCATTTATTAAAAATGCCCGGGCATTTTTCTTCAGCCTAGAAAAATGGAGAAGAGCACCAATCCCTGCGTTCAAGGACTAGTCATTGAAGGGGCAGAAAAAGCACATGAATATACAGAAGGGTATTCATTGTCATCTTCACATTGTTCATGGAAGATGTTAAACATTTTACACAGCATAAAGAAAACAAAAACCTTGAACAACAGTTCAAGCCAGGAGAAATGAAATAGAGAGCTAAGCTAAGGCATTAGGAAGAAACATAAACATGTGGATTCTACGGTCCCAAGTGGTGATTAAACTTAAGTTATAATTTGACTCTAAGTTCTCTGGCAGGTGAAGCCAAAAAGCAAACAGCAATTTACACAATTTTGACCACCCATAAACAAAAGCACAGGGAGAACTTTCTGGAAAGTAAGACTGTTTTTTCATCATAGCTAGTTGTCAAAGGATTATAGTACATGGGCTTGATGTGGAGGATACTAATTGGCATGATGATCAACTATTCAACCATGTCCCTGGAGTAGACAGGGAGTTTCCTAATAATATTTCTCAAGGTGGAGCTCAATGAGAGATGAGCATAAAACCCACTCTCAGCCAAAGCACAGCACAGAGAGCCCAGAGCTTTTCACATCCACATGGAAGCAAAAAATAAATGCCAAGGGAATATCCAAGATTGCTTTGGGCATGGAGTTGACAAATAGGTCTAATTTTCCTGAATCTACTGCTGGGCCTACAACACATTAGGCAATCCACATTATTTTATAAATAAATAATAACATGAACATGTAAAAATAGATGAGTTATTAAAGAAAAGCACAGTGGAAAAGAGTCTGTTTAAGGTGTGAGCAGACAAAAGAGCAAAAATTGGGAGAAAAGAAGTCCAGGGTGGATTGAAAAAATAAAAGTTCATCTTGTGTTTGTTGGTTTGTAAGTATTTTTTCCTGGAAAGAAATAGCAGGCAATACACTGTCAAAAGAAAATGAGGCTGGGTCATAGAAGATACTGAATATATCACTGAGCAGTTAAATTCTGGCCCAGTTACACACAGGCTCTTGAACCAATGATTTCGTTGCTTCGTGCCTTGATATTCTCATGTTTCAATGAAGGGCTGGCAGGGTGGCAGGGCCGTGTAAATAGCATCTGAGATGAGCTCCAGGGCACACTGCCCACAGTCTGTGAGTCCCTGAGTTTATACTGTATTGGGCATGAGCACCACTGAGGACCTTTGATAAGAACACATCAGTGGGCACATGATTATGACTGCCCTTAAGACTGAAGCTTCCAACGAGGTCTTTGTGACAGACGTGGTTCCAATGGTGATGAAGAGAAATAGTAGGATAAGACGGACATGGAGGGAGCAGAAGAGAGTGAGTGAGCCATGGATGAAAATGAGGACAACAGAAGGCTGAGTGCAGAGGGAAGTGGAGCAGGAAGGGGGGTTGCTGTTAGAAATTGCTCATGGGGAGGCTACAAGTTCTATGAGAAGGCCCGAGGAAGAGCAAGAACTGACAGGGAGTTCAGAGAGCACCATGATGCCAAAGGCTGGGGGCTTTGATCATGTTGGAAATTGGAAGGTATTTGTAAGGCAGGCAGAAGAATAGAGGGTAAGGAGTTGAGCAGACACACACTAAGAGAGAGGGAAGGAAGGAAGAGAGAGCAGAAGGAGGAGAGTTGGCTGGTGTGAGAGAGTTATAGGAAAGGTACAAGAGTACAGTGGGGTGGGAAAATTGCATCCCAGGAAGAGGAAGCTGATGGGCAGCGCTTTCTGGGGGTCTTAGCCCTAATATTTATCATATCACTGAGCTACTGCAGGAGTCAGGCAGGACTTCAGAGAGTCTGAAGTTCAGCTCCACTCATCCTAAACCCTCAAGATGAGCCTCATGTCAGGTGCATGGATGGACAAGGCCAACTCTGGCAAGGTGACCTCACATTCAGGGAAGGCACCAGGTCCCTGTTCAGCTGCCTCATACAACAGTCTGTGGCAGCCAATGACCCCTTCACCCCTGATCTGGATCTCAACACCTGAATGTGAGCCTAGTGGCTAGAGGGTGGAGAGAGCAGAGTTTTATTTAACCTGAACCATCGCCACGGCAACAGATAAAAGCAAAGGACTTATTTGAAGTTAAATTCCAACAACTTCTTGGAGCAAACAGCCACAGGGGAAGAGTCTCAGAAATCTTTTCGGCTGGGAGACTAAAAGGAACACCGCTCTTCCAAATACACAGACGGTACATCCTTCGCTTTGACATCTCCTAACAGCCAAAATTATATCTGTTCTACACACTGGCATGTGGTAGAATTGGATTGATTTGCCATGACAGCTCTCCCTGCTGGAACAATACTTGTCAGTCAGCCCCGACAATGTTTGTATTTTCAAGAATCATTATGCAGAATGATTGTGCAAAATCCTGGCAGGTGGGCTAGACAGTCTTCCCTGCCTTACCGCTCCAACTCTATCCCTGATGTCTTGAGTTCTTTCTTCCCTCAAGACTGGAAGCTATCCCTGGAATGCCCCACTCATGCCCCCTCCTGAAATGGGTGCAGAAGCCTACATTTCTGGGCTCCACACTGGTGCTTGTTTTGTCACAGGGATTCTCCCATGCTCCCCTCACAGAAAGATTCCTTCCTTCAACAACCTACTAAGTTGTTTTGATGGACAGATATCTTCCGAGTACTCGGCCTTTGCCGAAGCACCCTATAGAGGAATGCCCCTGCTATAAAAGAAACCTCTTGTTTTCCTTGGGAAGATCTACACCAGTCCATTTTCCACGGTCAATAACACAATGCTTCGGGCTGGGGAAGTTAATTTTTTTTCAAGATGTATCTATTTTTATTGGCAGAATGACACAGAGAAGGAGATACAGAGACAAAGATCTCTCATCTGCTGATTTACCCCTCAAGTGGCTGTGATGGTTGGAACTGAGCCGATCCGAAACCAGGAGGCAGGAGCTTCTTCTGGGTCTCCCACATGGGTGTAGGGTCCCAAGGCTTGTGCAATTCTTTACTGCTTTCCCCGGACACAAGCAGGGAGCTGGATGGAAAGCAGAGCAGCCAGGACATGAAACAGCACCCATATGGGATCCCAACACATTGTTAGGCTAGGATGTAGACACTTTGTCATTGTGCCAGACCCAGGAATTTCCTTTTAAAAAGAAGTTTGCTTCATGGTTCTGGAGGAGCAAAGTCAGAGGGATTCCTCTGGAGGTGGCCTTCTAGTTGGCAGAGTCCTGAGGCAGCACAGCGTGTCCCTTGACAAGACTCTATGTGTCTGAATCTATGCCTCTTGTGGTTCCTTTATGCAAAGCCACAAGGATTCAGTATCAGGGCTCCCTACTCATGACCTTATCATGTGTTAGTCACCCCTTCAAAAGCCCCACCTCCAAAACCCATGGCCAGAACCTGTTTTCATCTACAACATGGATTAAATTTCACACATTTCAAAACCCTTGCAGAACACTGTAGCCATAGTCTAATCGTAGCAAACAAACAAAAACAGAAACACAAAAGCACTTTAAAAGCACCAGCAGGTCTAAGTCGTGGTGCAGTTAAGCTACCACCTGCAACACTGGCATCCCGTGTCAGAGTACCAATGTGAACATTGGTTGTTCCATTTCTGGTCCTACTCTGCTAATGTGTTTGGGATGACTCACAAACCTAAGCTCCTGCCACTCACATGGGAGACCCATGTGAAATGCTCCTGGCTTCAGCCAGGCTCAGTCCTGGATGTTGCTGCCTCTCCCTTTCCCTCTCTTTTCCTCCTCTCTACTGCAAATCAATTAAATAAATTTTACAACATATATACATACGCATCAGTGGCCATTCAGGGGTTACATGACCTATGTATGTCTTCAATAATGAGGGGTTTATCCTGACCTAATGATATCAGTTAAGTGTCTTCTCTGTGCACCTGTTTTAGCCAGGGGCAGGAAGAGGTAAGACATAATAACATAGCAATAGTGCAATCAAAAGGTACTAGGTGGTGACAAGAAGGAAAAATACTGATGGGAGAATTTCAAAAATTTTTGGAAAACAGAAATAAAAGAAGAATTTATTTTGGAGAGAAAACATTTGAAATCTTCGCACTTCAAAAATTTCCTAAAATATGTGTATTATGAAAAAACTATACATGGCATTATATTTTTGCATCACAATAATTTGCTTTTGTAAGTTTGGCTTTCAATGAAGTTTTTAAAGGACTCTCTCCTGGGAGCTCAGGAATGATTTGTGGTTCAATGAAAACAACTTTAAAAGCACATGTTAGAGTTTTCTGTTTCAAATTTAATGATTTTATTTATTCAAAATGCAGATAAGCAGAGAGAGATAGACAAACAGAAACATACTATCTGCTATCTCATTTCCCAAATGTCAGTTATGGCTGGGACAGGCTAAAGTCAAGAGTAGGGAACTCAAGTCCCTCAGGTGGATGGGAGAGGATTGGGTGCACATTGGCAGGAAGCTTTGAATTGAGGTAGGGTTTGAATCCATGCAGGAATCCCAAGTTGTACCTTCACTGCTACGTCAAACAGCCGTCCCATGTTGCAGCCTCTATATGGAAAGTGCTGATTACAAAAGGAAGGGGACAGTAATTAAGAGCATGGGGAAGCAGTGTGCATTTCATGAGGCCAAGAGCTACATGTCAGCATCCCAGGTGCCTTCCTTGAATGTAGACTGCCCAAATTCCACAGAAAAATGGATGCTTGGAAGGGCTAACAATCAACAACATGTGGACAATAACTGAAAGATGAAGGCCATGCTGAAAAGTGGTGATGATATTAAAAAGATCATTCTGGGAAGTTGTGAGAGTTTAGCTGTAGACTTGATCTTTCTCAATTGTTTGACAGCATTTTTAGAATCATCCAAGCCAATCTGCTTTCCTCCACCACACTCCTGCCATATGCACCATGTAAGCATTCTTTGCAAAAACAACTTGATGCTGTGGAAGACTGAAGGATGGACAAGAGGGAGTAGAGGAAGTGGCCATCCATTGTACCTCAACTGTGTGCCAGGCATTGTGGTAGCAATGTGCATACATTATCTTATTCAAGCATCCTAATTGGCCCCAGAAGAAGTATCACTATCTCTCCTGTCTTAATTTCAATTCCTTCTCTGCTATACCTGTTAGCTCCTCTTCAGAGCCACCAACGTTTCCAGCAAGCAGAACAGTCTCATCTCCACTACAGGGTCCTCTGTGACATACTCTGAGCCAAAGACTTCCCACTATTGGCAACTCCATGCCATCTCTGTTCCAGAAGTCCACTGAGAAATCTCAACCATCTGCCCTGTGAATACTTCAGTGTTATGAATAAGAGGCGAGCATCATACATACCTTACCTATCTGAATTTAACGTTGTTTCCACTACCTTTTCAAAGAAATGCTACTGTAAGCCTTCATGGCAGGTGCAATGCTTAGAGTTCACACACAGTTCCTGAAGATCTTGAACAAGCTGTTCATTTTACAAATGAGGACAACTAGGAACAGAAAAGTTGGCAAGTTTTCAGCCAATTCAGAGCCAAAAACCCATTCTTTCGCACTCAGGTGCATTGGCATTTTCACTATATGCTCATCTTATTAAAAAATATCTTACTAGAAACATATATAAGTCATATACAAGTTAGAAGTGTATCAGCAGAGAAAGGCAGGGAACATAAAAAACCATATGACATCAGTGAAATATTAATTTAGCTTTTCCTAAGAAGTTAAAATACCCTTTCTCTGTAGTCACCAGATTAATCTCTAGGTTCTTGCCTAGTTACACCCTCATTCACTGATAAGATGCAAAGCCTGGGGCGAGAACTCACATCATGAAGCCCTCGTGTTGCAGGCAGTTTATAAGCTAAGGACAGATTTATAATGCTGGAGTCATGGTGCTTGTGTCTTTCCTCTTGGCTTTGTGATAAGGACTTGTTTTTTGTGCTGCTGCCAGCTGGATGACTTTCAAACTTTGCAGTCAGGACACCACAGAGGGGCAGACAAATCTGAACGCTGTTCACAGTTTCCCAGATTTTGTAATTAAGTCCCTTATAGAAGCTGTCTTCTCCCAGGAGAGCTCTGGTGATGCTTTCACAGTGGTAATGCCTTTGCTTCATGATTAAAACTCCTGTTCACATGTCACTCTGAAACATTTACAACTGGGACAGGCATGTTATGAAGCAGGGCTAGGAAACATCTGGCCTATGGACTGTGTAAGGTTCATGAAATCATATGGTTTGACCCTGTCAAGGCTAACCACAGACTGGACTTAAGACTCAACATATCTTTAGCAGGATAATGTTTAAGGTGATAACTTTGTATGATTCACAAATGATGTTAAAACTCTTCAAATGGCCCTGGACAGAATGAAGGTTTCCCCCAAAGAATGAAATTGGCACCCATATTCCAAGAAATTGGCATTAATATCCCAAGTACATTAGCTTAAAGAAACTTTTTTCAAGACATGCCAAAGTTACAAGTATACCAGACACTGAAACTGATGAAGTAAACAGCAGAAAACACATTATCCCCATGACTATGACTATGTAATTTCGATGTTACATACAGCACTTCTTTGAAGACAATAAGGTTCCAATCAGTAAGGTGCATCTGTTAGTTTGCCTCCTATCCATAAATGCTATATGCAGGGCAGTTGGGAGGCCTAATGTGTGAAATTTCCCAATAGACTTTTGGAAAGGAGGACACATAGATGCCAAGGTAGAAGAGTCTTCAGCTCACAAAATGTCATGGAAGATCTGCAGTAGAGGTGGGACTTCTCTCTGTGGTAGAACCTGCAGTTTTCCTGATTGGGACCGAGAACCAGTCCACGTAGAGAGAGTGGGAAAGAGCTTGACCCTGGGGAGAGAAAACTGCATCGGCGCACACCCCATCTTTAGTCTGGCAAGGGATCAGGTAATCCATCACTTATTCCAGACCAAAGAAACACACACATACACACACATACACACACACACACACACATCAAAATCCTGGCTGTGTAGACAAGGCTCTACTGAGAATCTGAGTTTTCAGGAAAGTAGAATTACCTGTAGCAATAATGAAAGTCCAATGCTGGACTCAGGTCACTGTTCCAACCAGACTCCTGCCTAGGAATACTTCAATCAACTGATAGTACAGCCACACCTCACATAATGATGCTTGGGTCACTGCGTATAGGACGTGGCCCTACACAGTCACGTACAGGATTTAATCCATGGTAACAACAGCAAATCACTGTGTTAGTGACTTCTGTCTTTACTGTGTTGATTTTATTTTAAAAGTTTATTTACTTATTTCAAAAGTAGACTGATGAGAAAGAGGAAGGGAGAGAGTGCACACTAGCAGGTATGTGGCTGGAAAGAAGAAAAGCCGGGATTTGAACTAGGGCTCCGTTAAGGGATGCTGAAATTGCAGGTAGCAGCCTAGTTCACTATGGCATAGGCTGATCCCTCTGCTGTGCTTATTTAAGAGTGTAGTCTTTCTGTTTATTAAAAACAAGTTAACTCTAAAACACTCATCCATGTAATGCTGGAAGAGACTACATACACTTTATGTTTACTGAATCTCCTGACTGCATCAGAGGCAATGAACTGTTCTGAATGATTGGCCTATCCCCTTTAGATTTGTGTGTATACATGCTAGGATGTTTCCACCAGTGAAGGTGCCTAACCACACAGTTCTCAGAAGCCATCACAACCATTAAGCAATGCATGACTGTATTTGTAAGAAGAAATAAAACGTCCCTTACATTTTGTCTTTCCATATTACACACATGCACATGATAACAAAATGAACGGAAAATAAATCCTCACAAGCACTTGTGGAACAAACCTAGCCCTACCAGAATGGAAGAAAAGGAGGAAAAATGTACCCCACAGAGAAAAGTGTTCTGCAGGTGAGCATGGTAGGGATGGTGATTGAGCAAGCGGAGGTAGAAGATGACCAAAATTGCAGGCAAAGATTGAGGGACAGAATGGAAGCCTTCTCGTGGCCATTAAATACATATATGACTTACCACAACTCATTTGATAAATTTGTCCCTTTCAATCTCTTTCCTTTAGCTGCAAAAATGGGAATAGAAATCTCTGACCCCCAAGACCTCATGGGGCACTAGGAACAATAAAATGGTATTCTGAAGAAAAAGCACTCTGAACAATGAAATGTGCTCTAAATGTCATATGGCGTGACCATTGTTGTTGAGCAATTTGGTGCTCATGATTACACAGTGCTTCTCAGACACACTTATTGGTCCAATTTAACTTTAAACATTACAGACAAGCGACGGTAATAATGGGTCCTTGTGCTCTTGGAGCTCTTTAAAGCTCCTAAAGTGCTCTCACGTGCTATTTTATTTGAGCATTCAAACAGCTCTGCGAAACTGGCTATAAAATTGCCCCAAGTTCCATTATACAGCTAAGGAAACAGAGGCCTCGAGAGGTCAAGGAAATTGTTCAAAGTTACAGTTAGGCACAGGACCCAACCTCAAACTTGGTGTATGCATTCTGCATTCAAGGTGTTTTACTAGAATAGCATAGTGTTCATTCTGAGGATTAAGAACAAAGAAGGTTATAAATTCATTCTGGAGATAAAACCTGCAGACAAAATACTAACCAAGATGGATACAGGTGTAAAAACACTGCAAAGTGTGGGTCTGTTGGAGTGAGTGATATGAATTTAACAAAATCTTGATGTAAATAGCAACTATTAAAAAGAACACATGGGTATGAGAGTCCACTTATTGCAGTTGACACTGAAATGTGAACCATATGATGGAGACAAGAGAGTGATGGTTCAGAAGAGGAAGGAACAAAGGCCCAAAGGCAGGGGATTGGACTAGCATTCCTCTGTTCAATCAGGAGTGTAATGAGACAAGGCAGATATGAGCTTTAGTGGCTGCTAGATATGGAAGTGGAACCAGATCATGGAGAGCTTGCAAGTAGCGTGAGGGATCTAGATTGGATTCCACAGGTAGAAGAGTTCTTGAAAGAGGAAGTGTCATTATACTCATAAACAACACGTTATCTGGCATCAGTTTACACAGAACATTAAATGAAAGTGCTCAGAAAAGGAGAGTATAGCTAGGAGGTTGTTGCCTTGATGCAAAGCATAATTATGAAGCTCTGGATTATAGTGGTATCAACAAAAATGATAGGAAAGCTATGGACCCTAATAGCCAAGTTATTTGATAATCAGAGCCTTTATTTGCTCAGTTATCCTACTTAGAAGCACAAATGCCTGTCCTATTTCTACTTCAGGAGAAAGATGACCCAAGTTAGTTCACTTGATTACCTTGATTACTTGATTCCCCTGGAATCTTAATGCTAGATGCTTCCATTTGAGCACCAATTACCTGCAGCCCAGACACAATGCACAAAGGTTACTGACTGCAGTTGGTTCCCTTCCACTGTTTAGCAGCTAGATCTGAGGACATGAACACATTGGAACACAGCTTCAGCCTACAATTTCCTTAGTCAAGTCTAATAAAAACTCATTCTTCCTTTGTATTTCAACAGCAATGTCATACTTCCCACTCTCTATTTCAGTGTGTGGGCATTGCATACGCACATACACACACCCAGAAACCTCACCCCACCACACAGACAGCTGCTTGCTAGTCAATGAAGTCACATTACTCTTCATGGGAATATTTGGAATACTCAGCCTCACAGGAAGTGGGCAAAGGCATGCACAAGGCATTCCTTGTGAACAGGAGCTTTCTCTCTGTTGTGTCTGGCCATTTTGGTAATTCCATGAGCAAAGGCTTGAACAAGCTTCATTAGTACAGAACTGTGCCTAGGAAAAGCCCTTTCTTTTTATCACCATTATACATGATAATAACTGCTTGAAGCAGTCATCCATAGATTTATGCTGACTGGACAAGGAAGACTGCCAATATTGCAAAAAGGCCAATGGAGTATCATCTTTTTCCCATGAAAATATCACCATCACTTAGACAACCAGTATTGCCCAGAAGAAGCTACTAAAGTGGGAACTGTCCTGAGGGTGACAAGGGCTATGACCAGGCTCGACTCTCTTCGTGGTGCCATGAGCACCTCGGTGCAATTCCCTTAGAACTGGTATTTTCAACCCTCCCGGCTGGGCAGCTGCCATTGTAGCCAAGCAGCAGCCCAACCCAGGAGTTCCTTCCATTGCAGATACACGGAAGGGTTATCCTCCCACTAGAATGATCTCTACCCAGGGCACTGCAACCCAGCAGTGATCACAACAATGAAAGGATCTGAGAGCTTAAGCTCTATTGTTTCATGGGACTTTAGCAGTGAATAAAAAAGGAGAGCTTTTGAAAGAGGGATGCTTATTTGGGGTCAAATGCACTTCCATAATGCACTTCCATAATGGTATGGACACAATGATTTTTTTTTTTTCACCTGATATCCTTAGACTTCCCATGATGACTTCCATAGTCCCAATGTTAAATCTCTACCCTAAACCAGCCAAGGCCAAACATCAGGCTTTATTGTTTAAATGAGGAATGTATGGTGGAAAGAAAGATGCTGGACATGGGGATACTGGCAGAGTCTGGAAAGCCAATTAACAGCAGCAGGAGAGGGGAGTGTGACAGGCTCTCAAACAAAAGTGAGCTGGCAGCCTTAACTAATTAGCAACAATTAATTTTATGGTAGGAGCAAGAACACATGTATTATGTTCTATAAACGCTTAATAGATGTCACCATAAATCATTCCCATCTCTCCCCTGAAATTTAGCTTGCAAGCAGGCTGACTCAAAATCTACAGGAATTAGCAAAGTAGAACAGTAAAGCCTTGGATCTTAATATCAAAGGAAGTTCTTTTTTTCTTCTCTGTCAATAGGCCTTTGACTAATCTCAGCTGTTGTAACGCAGGTCACCAGCAGTAAGCGCAGTGGCAACCAGCCCTGGACCCATTCTGATTAGGGAGAGCAAGACATGAGCAGCTTCAGGCATGCTCCTGGATAGATCTGGAAGTCAACAGGGCTACTCTGCTTTTGATGTTCTGTGTGCCTAGAATGAGCTGGAAAACAGGTTTCTTGACATGTGCCTCTTCCTAGTAATTGGTAGTGGTGGCATGCCTCATCATGCTGAGAGGATTAGTGGAAAACTGCCACAAGTCCTGGGCACGAAGTTGAAGAACACTGGTATTTCTGATCACCATGACTAACCCTTTCTGCTGAACAGTGTTCTCCACCAGTTTCCAAAGAGCACCTTGGTTCTCTTCCCCAAATCTGGCAAAAAAAAAGTATCCAACAGCTTAACATTCAAAGAATGAATGTTAGCCAGGTAATCCCAAATAAATCCACTTTGTGAAAGTATAGTCATACTTCTGAAAGCTAAAGACAAAGAGAATGTATCTTCCACTTAGGGGAAAAAATTTGAATGGCAGTAGATTTATGAAAGCCAAAAAATAGTGTGGCCTTATTTAAATAATGAAAAAAATAACAATTAATCTAGAGTTCTATGCCCAGCGAAAACATCTTTCAGGAACAAGGCAATAAGGAAAAGAGATAATTATAAATATTTATTATTATTAAAATAAATACAAAACATATAGGGCCAGGATTGTGGTGTTAAGTCACTGCTTCTAACACTGGCACTTCATCACAGAGTGCCTATCTGAGTTCTGGTTGCTTAACTTCAGATCAGCTCCCTGCTAACGTGCCTGGAAAGGCAGCAGAAGATGGAATACTTGGGGCCCTGCCACCCTTGGAAGGGAAAAGCATGGAGTTGCCACCTCCTGACTTTGGTCTGGCTCACTTGGGCAAGGAACCAGCTGATAGAAGACTCTCTTTCTCCTTTTCAATCTCTCTCTCGCCTTATCAAATACATAAACATACATTTTTAAAAAGACTGAAGCAACAATTCTACCAATACAAGATAAAGCAAACTTCAACACAATGACAAGTACCAGAGAGAGCAATATTAGAAAATGATAAAATGGTCAATCTATCCTAAAAATACTTAGTTCACTCCAACACAAATACATCAATAAGAAATCTGCAAAATATGTAAGAAAAGATAATGTAAAGGAAAGGTGGGATAGACAAATGGCATAATTATCATTGGAGACTTCCACACATAACTTTCAGTAATCAATGAAACTACAGACAGAAGCATCAGCCAGATTAAAGAGGAAGTGAAAACCACCATTATTCTACAGGATCTAGTTGATAATTACAGAAAACTTCACTAACCACAGCAGAACACATGTATTTTAATAAGTGAGTGTGTAATATATACTACAAAAGACCATGGCAAATGCCATAAAACAAATGACAATGCATGCAAAAAACTAAAATCCTGTAGAGTGTGCTGTATGGCCGTAAGTGAAAAATCAGAAATTATAACAAAATGACAACAGGACAGTCTTCAAAACCTTGATGACTGAACTTTGCACTTCAAAGGCTAGAGCTGTGGCATTCCATGGTAAGCTGTAGCTGGAGAATCCAGCATCCCCTATCAGAGTGCTAGTTGGAGTCCTGCCTGCTCAGCTTCTAATTCAGCTTCATGCTAATGTCCCAGGGAAAGCAGAGGATGATGGCCCAAGTGCTTGAGCTCCTGTCTTCATGTGGGATAACCAGATGGAGTTCCAGATTCTGACCTTGACTTGCTCTAGCTGTGGCTGATGTGGTCACTTGGGAGTAAATTAGCAGATTAAATCTCTCTCTCTCTCTTTCTCTATCTTTCCTATTCTCTGTCATGCTACCTTTCAAATAAATAAACAACAAAGAAAAGTAACTCTAAATAATATACAGTATATATCAGCAAGGAAGTTTCAAGGAAGATGAAAAATTGTATTGAAATGAATAAAACATAGAAATAAAATGGAATATTAAGTCTGTGAGAGACAAATAAAATGATACAGAATAGAAAACTTATAACATTGAATGTTCACATTAGGAAGAAGAAAAACCTCAACTTAATAATCTAACCTCTGGGACTGGTGCTGTGACAGAGTGGGTTAAGCCACTTCTACAACGCCAGCATCCCATATGGGTACTAATTTGACTTCCTGCCGTTCCACTTCCGGTCCAGCTCCCTGCTTACATCCCTGAGACAGCAGCAGCTGTGGACGTGTTTGGGTTCCTCCGTCTGTGTGTGAGACCCGCATGAAGCTCCTTGTTCCTGGCAATGACCTCACACAGCCTTGACCATTATGCACATTTAGAAAGCAAGCCAACAGATAGAAGAGGGTTTTTTCCTCTCTCTTCCTCTTTCTCTCTACTGCTGTCTCTGTATCCTTTCTTTCTCTTTAAATCTGATGTTGAAATAAATAAAATGAATCTTTTTAAAAAAAAGTCTAAACTACTGCAAGAAATTAGAAGAAAAATTTAAACCTCAAAATAGCAAAAGAATAGAAATTTTTTAAAGAAATAAGCAGAAATCAATCAAATAGTTGCAATAGCAAATGAAAATGCTGCCCGGAAAGTTTAAGAAAAGGAAAATTGATCATCTTCTAGAAAGCCTGAAAAAGAATCAAGAGAAGTCACAAAATACCAGTATCAAAAGGACAATAACACAACAAAACAAACAAAAAAAGAACTCGACACTTAAATTTGACAACTTGGACAAAGTGAGTCATTTTCCTGAAAAGCACAAACCACCACATGTGAAATGTGTAATATGAAATAGATCATTTGAACAGCCTTATAACTTTTGAGGAAATTGAATTTGTAATTAATAACTTCCCAAAAGGAAATCTACACTCCCAGATGGTTTCAGTGGAGAATTATATCAAACATTTAACTATTTAATAGCAGTTCCTCACAGTGTCTTCCAGAAAATGGGAGGAATACTTAAAAAATTCACTTACAAGACTAGTATCACATTGATGTCAAGAACCACATGAAGATAGAACAAAAAAGAAAATTACAAACAAATATTCCTTGCAAATATTCCTTGCAAATTCAGATGCAAAAATCTTTAAGAAACCATTAGCAAATACAAGTTAGTAAAAGGGGATTTCAAAAGCCTCATGGAAGAAAGGAATTAAAAATCAGTTTATTTGGTGGCACTGTTATTGAAATTTATTCATATCTTTTTAAATTATAAGCTTTTACCCAAGAACTTCATAAAGAGATTGATACATTTTGACTGGGATGGGGGTATTTTTTCAGGAATACAAGGCTCATACCCATGTTCAAAATCCAAATAATTAGATTAGGGACATAAAGTAATAGCCCAAAGAGATACCACTATACACTTACCAGAATGGTGAAAACAGAAAAGTAATATAACTAAATGCTAGGCAGGATGTGGAAAAACTGAGCCACTCATCCATTGCTGGTGGGACTAGCACTCTGGAACAACTTTTGAAAAATTCTTTAAAAGCAAACTAACTAAGCTAAACATGCAACTAGCATACAACCCAGCAAGTGCATTCCTGGGTACCAATCCCAGAGGCATGAAAAGCTATGGTCCCACAAAATACATAAATATGCACAACACTTTTGTTCATAATAGCCCCATACTGGGAACAATCCAGATGACCTTCAACTGATTGGTTAAACAAACTGTGATGCAACAAAACTATATGTCTACTTAACACTACCCGGTAATAAATAAACATCAACCGTTGTTATACACAACCACCTGGGAGGATTTCCAGAGAACTGTGCTGAATGAAAAAAACACATTTAAGTCACATCCTATTAAACTGTACAATGACATCCATATGCCCTTCATGAAGTGTCAAATTCACAGGAATGGAGACCAGACTCATTGTTTCCAGGGGTCAAGGACCCACGGGAGAGAAGAGGGTGGATGTGGTGGAGCAGAGACAACACAAGATTCGTGCAGAAGCACCTCTCTGTATGCTAACACCAGCCTTGCCAAAATCTTAGTCGTGATATGGCACTGTGGTTTCACGAGACATTGTCATTTGAGGAAACTGGGTAGGAGTAGATGGGCTCTCTCTGCATTATTTCTTACCACTGCATGGGAACCTACAATTATTTCAAAGTAGAAAGTTTAATTTAAAAATGTAGGAGATGTGCCTCATGTCATTGGATATGTTTTAATATGAACAAAGGACATTAGCTGCTTGTAAGGAACAGTTTGCCACTCACCAGTACCATCCATTGTTAACAATCATGAATTTGGTTCCACCTGCCTCCTAAGTGAGCTCCTCGAGGGCCCGGCTCATGCATTATTTACCCATAAATCCCCCACAGTGCCTAGCAAGCACCCTGCCATGTACTAAGTGCTCAATAAATGTTTGTTGACTTAATGTTTCTATCAGCAATGTGTTGAGCATGTGTGTTATAGACTGCTGCAACATCGCTTGCTGCAAATGAGGAAAGCACTAAAGAAATGTGTCATCCAGTGAATTAATGCCATCCTTTAAAAAGCAATTAGATATCTCTCTCTTTTAACAAGCATTTCTATATATTTGGTGCTTTCCTCCTTTGCTTTTATCTGATGAGAGAAGTAACAGACATTCATTGCAGTAAAAGACTGACAGCTTAAGAAGGCTCAAAAGACTCTGTCTTTACATATTTCAGTGACTAGATCGGTCGCTTCTACTCTAACCAGGTGTGCACATGAGGTGCTTAACCTTAACTTTCTTGTTCATTGAGTCTTATGTTCATCGGATGGGTGTTGTTGTGGTTCTGCCAAAGGCAATAGTACTGGTCCAGAGATAAGCGGCCTCTCATATCCTCCTACAAATGGGATGGACTCTCGTTTCCAGAGTCCAAAGAGAATTTGTCTCTCTGTGTTGGTAGGTGATAATTAGATAATGTTAGGCTTTCTGTGCTCTAACACCCTCAAAGGACATTAACCGTGTGTTCAATGAGAGATGCAGCTGAGTGTTTCCCTAGCAGTCAAGATTTCTAGGGAACATCTTCTGCTCTGATAGCACAAGCAAGGGAGAAGCCAAGAAATAATCAGATTATCAAGTGACCTTCTTGAAATAAACTGGGAATACAGAGCCTATCAACTTGAACAAAGCACTGGAATGTACTCATACATACTTCAAAATAGAACAAGGCAAAAAACATCAAGGAAAAGAGACCCAGGGTTGACAAGCAACTTACTGTTTTACAAAATCCATATTCTCAGAAAAAAAAAACAGGAAAAGCAAAATGGGAATAATTTCAAACTGACAAATAGATAATGTCTTCAGAAACAGCCAGGTAAAACTTTCTAGTGTGTCAACAGAAATAGATTATGTTGACTGCCTAGTATTTGTTGTGATTTTTATCCCCAACCCGAATGGGATCAAGCAAAGCTTTGGGGATTTTTTTCATAACAGGTACACTAGATGTGATATTCTTTTATTTCATATTTTGAGATATGTCAGAAAGTATGTTTCTGTTTGTTGTTGCTTTTAAAGATAACAGGGAAACAAAGAATTCAGTCTTTCACCGAAAATCAATGGGGATTTCAAATGGAACATGTTTTTAAAATTTATTTTCTGAGAAATGATCTGTTGCTATGGAAATGTTCATGTGACTTATCCAATGAAGAACATTTTTCACAGGTAAGGACCCTAGATCTGGCTTCACCATATTTCTATGCCTTTCATATAGCATGATCTCATTGTACCCCCTAACTCAAAGCCAAGCTGATAGCTGTGAACAGACACAGGTGTCCAGCTTAACTTTGTCATCACTCAGGAGCAGTGGTAGTGATGCTCAATACATTCATGGGGTGGGAGGGAATTGAGAGAGAGTCCTGTATTTCAACACAACAAATATTGAAACCCAGGTTGAAATAAAAGCAAGCAGACTCCTCTCTACTCTCCTCATACTCATCCAGTCAGCGGCAAATCTCCCTCTTCCACTTGCCCATGTCTATCCTTCCATTGCCACCATCCTAACAAGATCCTCTTCTTAAACTGTATCAATCCAACAGTCCTCTGTCTGACATTCTGAAATGATTCATGCTAAGATGGTACACAGACAACATCATTCCCTGGTTTTGATTGCAATCGAAATTGAAAAGTACTTTCCACACTACAACCTAGTAGAAATTAGCCAGTCAGTGGGTATCTAAAATTGCATAAAGCATGCTTTCAATGGAGTGTACAGGGCAAGCTCTAAAACAGTGGTTAAGATGCCTCTTGGGAAACATATCCTCTATTGGAGTACCTGGTTTCAAGTCCTGGCTTGGCTCCCAATTCTAGCTTCCTGCTAATCCAAATTCAAGGAGATAGAAAGTTATGGTTCAAGTGGCTGTGTGTCTCTACTGCACAAGTTGAAGACCTGCCTCTGGGCTTTGGGATGACCTGGCCCTGGTTGTGGCAGGCTTTTGGGATGTGAATCAGCAGGCGGGAAAGCTCTCTGTCTCTGTTTCTGTTTGTCTGCCTGTTTTAGTTGTTCTGCCTTACAAACAAAAGAAACCAGATAAACTTGTAAAGTAAATCAAGTGAAACACTCTTTAATCAAATTTTATTTTCTATTAATCCCTCAAAAATGACTGTTTGTGACTCACTGATGGGATTTAGAAAGCAACAGTTTATAATATGATTTGGTAGAACCTTATTTTTCTCCCTCATCCCCTGAGACTGATCTACCTTCTATCCTCCAAATGAGTAAACTATTTACTTACTCTTCACTGAGGCCTAACACATTTAAAGCCTCGTGTCTGTGTTTTTTCCTTGCACATCCCTAGTTTCTATCAGTCTCAAACTCACACACATGGGCATATAGGGACATGCATCCTATATATGCACACACACATGCTTGCACACAGGTACATGGCCACATAGAAACACAGTTCCCCAAACTCCACTATGGGCCAAGCTCGGTGTTAACAGCATCACCCTGAATGTTGGAATGTTGGTGTCAACTACTTTTTTCTATGCTTTTAAAAAAGATGACTTACTGGAAAGTCAGAGTGACAAGGGATAGGGGGAAAAGGTGGGGGAATTTTTTATACACTATTTATTCCCCCAAATGGCCACCATTGTCCATTCACCACAAACCAAAGCCAGGATATGTATTTGGATCTCCCACATTAACAAAAGGAGCCCAAGCACTGTGGCTGCCTTCTGCAGCTTTCTCCGGAGCATTAGCAGGGAGTTGGATGGAAAGCAGAATGAGTGGAGTCTCAACCATATGGGGTGCAGGCATCACAAGAAGTGGCTTAATGGACTGTGCAACAAAGCTGACTCTTCAGATGCAATATTCTTGTCCATTGCATCTCCCAGTATAATCCTACCCCAGCAAATGTATCCTTGTGATGTGTGGCACCCCTGTGCTACCCTCTCTTAGCAAATGATTATTCCCTATGGCTGTGTCTTTTATCCTCTTATTGAAGGAAAAATCCCTATTCCTATAGAACCATATCATGAAAAATAAAAACAAAACAAAAAATAAGTCTTTGATTTTCTTTGAGGTCGATGAACCTAAGTAAGTGTAGGAAAGAATCAGTGTGAAGGGAACAAAATCCAGAGATTTACACACAAAATGGAAACACTTTCTATTTTCCTTAAATATTGGATTGCTAACATTACTTCCTATGATTTTCACAATAAAGGTCCAGCCTTGGCTATGAGCAAATTTAACTTCATGTAAGCCATATTTCCATGATTTGTGTCATATCCACCCACACTTGGTATAAGATAGTGCCTATACAGTTAATACAAACTTTAAAAGAAAAAAACAAAATCTCACTTTAGGGGCCAGTGCTGAAGATTAGCAGGCTAAAGCTGCCACTTGCAATGCTGGAATCCCTTATAAGAGCCAGTTTGAGGTCCCTTTTTAGTCTCTAATTCAGCTTTCTGCTGATTACCCTGGCAAAATAGCAGATGATGGTCCACGTGTTCAGACTCCCACTTAGGAGACATAGAGTTCTAGACCCCTGGCTTCAGCGCGCGCCAGCTCTGAGTAATGTGGCCATTTCAGGGAGTGAACCGGAGGATGGAAAAACTGTTTCTCTGTCTTCCCCTTGCTTCTATCACTTTGTCTTTTAAATAAATAAGATAAAATTTTTTATATAAAAAAGTTTTAGTCAATGAGCACATATTAGGAGACAAATAGTTCCTGTATGTTCACATAATATCTTATTATCTGAAATGTCCTAAATTTTTATCTCTGACATCAGAGGCGAAACAGCTTGAAAGAAAACATTCATGGAGAATTCAGATGCTCTTTTTAGCAATTAGCTTCCACTTCCTCAACCACAGTTTAAAATCTACAATTGGATGGTGACAGAAAAAGCCATCCACAGCAGAGAGAAGCCATGCTTGAAGTATAAATGGTTGCCAAGCCAAGAACTCACCTTATTAAAACTCAAAGGTATTTATAAAGATTAAAAATTAAGGTTGGCTGGAGTTCCAGAGCTAGGCAAGTTTCTCTGCAAATTCCATTAATAATTAAATCTTTTTCAGCATTGAAGTGATTCCTAGAGGAATGCATTAAAGACACGGTATGTCCTCTGCCCAAGGTTAGGCAAGAAGCCAATTTACTGATGAGGATTAGAATTCATGAATTCTCGATTCAGAACACCATGTGCCTAGCATACAGGGCAGGGCAAAAATAATCTGTAAGAACGACTGATTAAAAAGGGAAGTCAAAGAAAAAGCTGTTCAGACGTCTGGGCATTTCCATATGTAAGCGAATCTGCAGCATCTCTCAGGTTTCTCCTCTCTCTCACCCTCTCCAATTTCCCCCCCCGTGGGCATTGCAGCTACTATTCATTTATTTTCACTGATTTTGGAAACCTGAAACAGCTGCTCAGTCAGAGTTGATGCATCTTTCGAGGGAAGTAGTCCAGGCAGTAGTTCTACAGCTCTGAGGATGAATAAGGCAATCAGTCATGTTATATGATTCTTCCCCACATACAAAGATTGCTGCTCCTAGGCCAGGTGAATGTCAGTAGTGGAATGGGAGTGAGGAAGGGGAGAGAGAGGAAGAGGAGGAGGGGAGAGGATGAGGTATATGTGGGGGACAGGAGAAAGGAGATAAATAGGAAACAGGAAAAAAAAAAAAAGGAAAAGAGGAGAAAGGAAGAGCATGTGACTTTTTCCGGATTCTTTTCCAGTTTGGAAATGTGATGCACTGAGGTGAAAGATTCCGTCTGTGTTTGGAAAGAACGAACGACTGTTTTCATTCAGAGATGCTGATAATATACAGAGTGTGAGAGATGGACCATGATGCAATGGGGAAATGATTAACTATGTTGTTGGGTTGTGGCACAGCAAGTTAAGCCATTGCCAAGGAGCGCTGTTCAAGATGTGGCTCCTCTGTTGCCTGTACCACTCCCTACTAAGGAGCCCAGGAAAGAAGTGGAAGATGGCCCATGTGTGTGGTTCACGTCCACCCTCCTGGGACACCTGCATGGACTTTCAGACTCCTGGCATCCATCTGACCCTGCTCCGGCCACTGCGGAGAGTGAAGCCGCCAAAGGAAATTCTTGTTGAGTCCATCTCTCACCTGTCATTCTGCCTTTTTTTCAATATACACCTTTTTGGTGGGGTGAGGGGGATTTTAAAAATGGTTAAGAATAGAATGGTCCTAAAGAGTCCCGAATTATTTCTTTCCTCACAGTCATTCATGGTCCTTATATCAACTATGCAGCCCCCGTACCATCCAGGGCAACTGTACTCAGAGACTTCTGTGGACATTTCTTTGGCCACAGTGAAGCCTCACCTGCAGTCGGCACAGCATCTGTATCAACCTCCAACAGACCCCTCTACAAGGATGGACATACACTCTGTGCTGTTCCATTTCAGAGCCACTTGAAATGAGCAATTTTTCCTTAATGTTTATTGAATTCTGATTTATCCAACTTAAGGGTATCACACAGATTTTCTGATGGAAAATGTACAAAGAATCAAAAACTCCCCAATGTGCATATGTGGTGACTGTAATGAGAAGGACGGGAGTGGGGATAGAAGTGAGCAGTCTTTGACATAACTGGTTTGTAAACATTTGAAATCATTTTGTTGGCCTGACAATCATCCTAGCATTTATCCTCCCAGAGGCCACAGTAGACTGTGTTACACTCATTTTACCAAGGCTCAGTGTGAGCAACTTGGCTGAATTCAGAGTTCATTCAAGGAAACAGAGTGGGCCGTGAACCAGGGACTCTACTTACAGCACAGGCTGGTAGCCACTGTCAGAGAAGGCCTCTGCAACCAGGTTGGAAGGCCCAGGATACCCAAACAATGTCCCCAAAGACTGAGGAAAATGACTGAGTAGGGCTGACCAGCTGCTGTCCCTGTCTTCCCACTACTATCTCTCAGAGCTAATTTTGCTCTTTCTTTATGGAAAAGTATCTATGAATTTGTTTGAAAATGCATTGTTTACTCATCATTTCCAAAACTCACAAGTATCCCTGAAGTATCAAAACTGAAAACAAAAAGGCATCACAAATCTACCTCTCATCTGAAAGCTTTTCACCCCTCTTCCTTTCCTCCTAAACTCCTCTGAAACAATCCACATGGGCTCACCCTAACTCTGCTGTCTCTGTAGTACATGCACTAGAACTCTCAAAGTCACTTAGAGAAGTCACAGGGTCAGCGTTGTAACTCCGTGCTCTCAGGTGCCATCTTCAATCCCACCAGCGCCCCGTATCAGTTTGAGTCCGGATTCCCTGTCGCTCTTTTGCTTATGCAGCACCCAGCACCCTAACAATCTTTCTGAAGCAAACAAACAGAAGAGACTGACCAAGTGCTTGCACCCCTAACATCCACATGGAATACTGGAATAAAATTGCAGGCTTCTGGTTTCTGCTTGATCTGGCCCCATGTTTTGTGGCCATTTGGGAAGTAAAACAGCAAGGAAAGATCTCTGTCACTTTGCATTTCAAATAAAGCTCTAAAAGGAGGAGAAGGAACGGGAAAAGGAGAAGGAAAGGAGAAGAAAGAGGAAGGCCAAAATGAACAACTCGCAGATACTTTCAAGATTTCTACTTTCGTGATGGTAAGAAAGAGACAATGACAGCATTGATAGCATCGATGGAAGTTTTAGATTCAACTTCTACTAAAGTTTTTAAAGTCTATTATGACTGAAATTGCATGCAAAGAGAAGACATAGTGGATTTCTGTGTGTTTTGAACAGTAGGGATCAGAGTGTAGACATCCATTGGGAATAAGCCAGTGTGGAGAGAAAGGAGCCCAGATTGGTGGGGGGGCGGGGCGGGCAGTGTGTTGCCGAAGCTACCACCATTATGGCAATTTAGACACACTAATAATATCTTGGGGAGAAAATCAGGGTTATAAAGAGACAGGTGATAAGCAATATGCTCTTCACAGTATTCTAGAATTTCTCAAGCAATTATTAAATATTTTACAGAACTTGGGGGAGTATTCAAATTTTTTTAAGTGTTATAGTTTTGCTAACTCTGTGGGAACTACAGGGAATTACAGTAATTTATCTCTTCTTTTTGGGGAAATATCTAATTTCTGAAATTTCTGGGGATAAGTATTAATTGGATATACAGTCTGTCATGATATATTTCTTTGAGAAAAATGTCATTTTAGTTAAATGTCCACTGTAATTTTTCCCTGTGGGTCACAATTGAGCACACCATATGTGGTCCAGCAGCCTGCCTGGCTCCCAATCTCCTGCTGCCTACTCACTCAGTATTTGATCAATATGTTGCTTCCCAAGGCATACCAAAGAAAATTTTCTTATACTCAACATTGGTAATCGTCCTTAGCTGTTGAAAACTTTGTCATTGACAACCTGGGGAAAAGCAATTAAATGAACCAATAAAATATTTATTATATTTATATTTATTATATATTAAAATATATTATATAATTAAATATATTATATATAAATATAATACAGTATATATTATACATGTGATTATCTTTAATTATATATTATATATGTGATTATTTTTAATTATATATATATATAAAACCTTTGTATTTTTATTTTATCTAGGCTGTCCCTGTCATTGAAAAGAGTGAAGAGAGTCACATGAGATATTTGTTTATTGTAGAAGGCAATGCTGAAGGAATTAATGATCTAGTCATCACAAAAGCTGGTGAATTTACAAATACTCTTGTAACTGCAAATGTCTCTTATAACTTACTTTATCTATAACTCTTCTTATATCTTACTTTATCTACATAAAACTTTGTGTTTCATTTGAGAAACACAAATTTCATGTGTTTCACAATACAGATTTAGAAGCGTAGTGATGGCCCCATTGAGCTTTCTCAGAGCACACTGATTTGCTGTAGAATTCTCTTAGTTGTCATGATCTGTGAGAGATACACACCCTTTATGAAGGAGAAAGGAAATCATATAAGGCAGCCCTTCTATGCACCCATCCCATTCTCAGAAATTTCCATGGGCTATCTGAAGTTAAGAAATAACTCCTTAAGATATTCCTCTCTTCGTTATCCTCAACTGCATGGAGCCCCATGGAAGCATAAACCACTTAACACACCCAGAACCTCAGGAAGGCAGGGAAGCAGCTAGAAACAAAGCAAAGTCATCTGGCACGAACAGGTAGATTAGCTATAGTTCCCTCTGCTATTCACTTTTGTGAGATCTTGGGCCAGTCATGTAGACTCTGAATAGTATTTTTAACTGGTGCATCTTTATTTTCAATGTTTCATTTGAGAAACAGAGAAAGAGCGAGCAGCAGGCAGAGGGAGGGAGAAAAAAAGTGGGAGAGAGATCTTCCATCTTTTGCTTCAATTTCCACATGCTCACAGCAATCCAGGGCCCGTATCAGTCCAGGTGCCTGGCAGGGACCCAAGCACTTGTTAGAGCTGCTACTGACTCTTATACATGCATTAGCAGGAAGATGGATTGCAAGCAGAGAAGAAACCATTTCCTCACAGTCTAAAAGAAATGGAAGAATGAAGTGACCTCTAAGATCCCTAGCAAAACTGACACTCTGAATGTGGTCAGAGCTCCAAAGAAACAAGTACTTCATTTCCTTGACACTATCAAAACTGGTCTCAGTTCTAAACAAAGAATATAAACATGGGGTACTGTGATACAGAGGAAATGATGGAGCTGATTTGCTCAGCGTGTGTAAAATGCCCAAAAAGGGAGTTATTCATACAACATGGCCTTTTTCACATATTTGTTGAATCAGATCTTTCCTTGATTTTTTCTTTTTCTTCCTAAAGACATGCTTTTTACTTCTTGGAAAGGAAAGGTTGCAGATAAAGATGGATGTAAGACAGAAAGTGAGAGAGAGAGAGAGAGAGAGAGAGAAGAGAGAGAGATCTTTAGACTGCTCATTCATTCTGGAACTGGCCACTACAACCAGGGATAATTCAGACCAAAGCTAGGAGGCAGGAGCTCCTTCTGGTTCTGCTATGCGGGCACAAAGGCCCAAACACTTGAGTCGTTCTCTGATGTTTTCCCAGCTGCAGCACCAGGGAGTTGGATCAGAAGTGGAGAAGCCAGGACTCACACTGGAATGCATAATGTAACGGGTGAGCATAGCAAGCTGAGGACAGTAGGCTTATTTTCATAGAGAAAGGAACTAGGAATTTTAACAATTTCAACTCACAGGAAGGAAATCCTTGGTTTTACGAGCTTTTCTGGGTTTCCGCTCTACTGTACTGCTTTGTTTATTTCCAGACACCCTTTTATTCACTTGATGGCCTCTTTTTCCTTCTCTTCCTTTTTCTTTTATTCTCACTGTTACCACAGTATGAGTTATAGGAGTAAGAAATGCAATTTCAGTATAAACATACGTGAATACTTCAAAGAGTTTATAGAGGGCTTGCGACATGTATCAGAGGGTTAGGCCACTGCTTGCATCCCATTTTGAAGCTTCGGTTGGAGCCCAGCTGATCAAGCTTCCTGCCAAGTAATTGAACCCACAACACCCATGAAACAGACCAGGGTGGAGTTCCTGACTCCTGGCTCTGGCCAGGATGTGGCCATTTGGAAAGTGAAACAGCAGATGCAAAATTTCTCTCCCATTTCCTTTCCCTTTTGCCCTCTTTCTCTCTGCAAATAATAATAATAATAATAATAATAATAATAAATAAAAATTAAAAATTAAAAAATTGCTTTGCAAATAAATAAAACAAAAACTTTTAAAAAATTAAGAACAGTGTGTGGAACACCGAATTAAACCCTAAGTGTATTTGAGCACAACAAAATCTTATTGAAGACCCCTCAGGAAGTGGACTGATATTTTCAAAGCTTAGCTTTAAATCTGTGACTCTAACCGTACATTTTTAACTTTCAAAAGTACAGTAGCAAAGATGAGAACACCAGATGGAGCGAGAAAGGGGCAAGTCTGGTGGGAGCATTCCAGGTTTTCCAAAGAGAGGAAAATGTAAGAAAATGATAATACCTGATAATATGACAGAACAGTTTAAAGTTCTATGGAAACTTAAGGTGCACTTTTAAAAGTCACCATGCCCTGCTTAGAGTTTTCTGTGCCTGTTCCGTAATGTTTTAGGCATTGCTCATGCATACTTACGTCCTAAAGAACTTATTTAGCTCTTGATATGGGGAGTTACATTATTATTTTATTAATAATTAATAATTTAATAATTATTATTAGTTGAAGGAGACAGAGAGGATTCTCATGCACTGGTTCACTCTCCAAATGTCTGTGAGGGCTGACCCTGGACTAGGCACCACACCAGAAACTGGGAACTCATTCCAGGTCTCTCATGTGACTGGCAGGAACCCAACTACAGCAACCATCACTACTGCCTCATAGGGTGCTCATTAGCAGAAAGCTGGAGGTGGGAGCTGGCGCCAGGTATCATACCCAAGCACTCTGATATGGGTCGTGGGCATCTTAACTTGTGTCTTAACTGCTCAAATGACTGCCATGGGATTCACTTGGAAATTAGATAAAAGAGACAAAAATTCTCTGGATCATTAAGCTTTTAAGAAGCAAAGTGATACTCCTGGCAATCTTTAAACAAAGGATAGCTAGCATTTCTTAACATGGGGAAGCTATCATTCATACTGGATTCTCCACAAGGAGAAACTAATGTATCACCAGCCCTGTCTCCGCAAATCTCACTATTCAAATTACTCAAAAAAAAAAAAAAAAAAAAAGGAGCAATACCATTACACCAAGCTTTGTCATCACTGAAGACAAGCATCTTGGTAGAGCAAGGCTTTGTTCCGAAGAAAACTGAAAACATCTCTACCCAATGCTCAATGCTCAATACTCAATAATGTCTAAGCCACTTCAAGTCTGAGTACCTTCATAGAACAAGGTGGCTTGTTCAAATGAAAAATCTTTCTGAACTGAGTGCATCTCCGCCACAGGCAGGGACAGTATCATTGCATTGCCCGGGAAACCAAACCGCCACTAGCACAACAGAGAGGTCCTGAGCAAGTGGCTGCTGCATGGAATGCCAGCTCTCCTGGAGATACTGGAGTCAGGCATCCCCAGGCACTGTCATGCAGCTGTAGTGGATTTCATCACCCACAGTCATTTCTATCTAGGCCACGGAGGTTGTTCCATTTTTGTTGGAGACAAATCTGTTTTAGAAAAACAGTTTGAAGAGCTAACTATCAATATCATAGAAAGAATCACCAGTAGCAGAAAGTCCTTCCATCTCTGTTATGCCATAGACTATTCTGCATGCAAGTCTCTTATAAGTGAAGGGGACACAGTGCACTGTGGATTTGGCCTTCTGCCCACCCCATGGCTAAGCTGAGTTGCCATGGCTACAAAGGCACAGACAGCATCTTTTCCAAATCTTCCAGAGCCTTGGTCTCTTGCTCACAGGTATTTTCAGTTGGCATTTCTTTCGTCTTCTTCAGGATCATTTGTGGCAGGTGAAATATGCAATTGAGCAGTTCCCAGCCAAAAGGGAGTAACAACTGACACATGACCGTAACAGACTCAAAGAAGTGGTATCTCAGGGCATGAGGGAGGAGTTGCCTCCCTAGCCTTGAAGTTACACATTTGGTTCTAAGGTATCCATTCTCAGGCTCACACCACTTTATTTTCTTGGCCAGGAAAAGAGGCACCCAAGGGAATTCAGAGCTACAACAGGCAAGTAAGTGACTATGGTGATTAGTGTATAGGTCCTGGGACCAGGGTCAGAATCATGGCTTACACACTTTACAGTAACACCTATGATAGGGCTCCTGGGGAAGCAGAGCATGGTGTTTAAGAATTGTTGGATTGTCACAGGGGCTGAGGGAGGTATTGTGGCACAGTGACATCCCATTTGAAAATTGCCTTGAGCCCCAGCTCTTTACTTCCCATTTGGCTCCCAGTTAATGTACCTAGGAAGGCAGCAGAGGTTGGCCCAAGTACATGGGCTCCTCCCACCCACATGAGAGACTTGGATGCAGTTCCAGGTTCCTGACTTCAGATTATTCTATCCCAGCAATTCGGGCCATTTAGTGTCTCTCTATTATTCTGTCACTTTTCCTTTAAAATAAATAAATAAATAAATCTTTAAAAGAAGAAGAAGAACAACAATAACAACAACTTGGGCTCAGAAGAAGGCCTCTGGGGTTCAAGTCAAATTTTTCATTTGCCAGCTGTCTAGACACATAAATCACAACAGCTTACCAGGACTTGGAGCCTTGGGTTGAATGGAGAATGACATTAACATAGGAACACCTTTCCTAAAGCTATGACAATTACCCCCTAGAAGAATCAAATGAGTAGTTCTTGAGATGGTAAATGATTCCCTTCCCCAAATTTCCCCTAATCCCACTTACAAGCCTTGGTATTTCCAGGGAACGCTCATGGGCAGCCCTGACCCTTCTCTGACCCTCCCAAACTTTACCCACCCTGAGCTTCATCCTCAACATCACTCCGAGCAGAAGCCACCCCAGAGAGTAAAAGAACCAGCATTTGGATAACTAAGATATTGTGATGCCAGGACTATAAAATAACTTACTAGTTCACTAAGTGTAGGTTTAATCCCTTGTCTTAAAATGTATGGTAAGATGTCAGGTATGGATAAGCACAGTCACATGTCGCAGAGGTAAATAAGGCATTTCATCATTTCATTTACGTTTCTCTTTGTTTTGAATTAGCAGACTCTTGCAGTGCTTTTTCACTCTACCAGCTTAATATCAGGAGAGTATAAAATGATGAGAGAAGCCAGAATACTTCTGGACACTAAATCACTTTAAAGAAGCATCATAAAGACCTAACATTCTGGAATTATTCTTTTCATTTCAATTAGTAGAGATTCACAAATCATTAGAACTGAATTACAGCCTGAGAGTGGAAGAACAGAGCTTCCAGTCCCGCTCCCCTCACTGTGTGCTGCCTCTACTCACATGCTGTATGTAGTATCATCTCTGGGCCTGGGCAGTTTCACAGGCACTGGGGAGCCAGCCATGAAGAGCAAAAGAGGCTGTGTCCCAACCTCATGGAGCTCCTATGCTTGCACACAGAGTGTGCAATGAACACCCACTCAATGAAGACATGGAAGTAACTCTACCTCGTGAAATCATGCTGCTACATTTGAAGTAGTTCATAAATTCTTTGAACAGTGTAGTGCGTGCACAACCCAAGCACCCTACTCAGAGGAAACAACCACCAATGAACGTGGGTTTGCTACCCAGAGAACCCATCTGAACAGAACAAAACAAGTACACACACAGGAGGGGGAGTAGAGCCCATTCACATGAGGGGAGGGGCTGATAGCCTAGAAAGGTGTTACTTAAATACTTAGCATGGGCCCACAAAGGACTGTCCCACCATTCCCTTTACATATTAGGGGAGGGCTGTTTAAAGATCTTGGGGCTCCATGCACTTGTCTTCCCTTGTTAGGTCCTAACTTCCCAAGTTCCCAGCATCTCACAGGTCAGCCCTTGAGACTACAGACTTCCAGAGAGGCTGGGAGGGAGCTGGAAGAAGGGAGCAAGGCCTGCAGCAGCCTAAAGAGTCCCATATTCCCTCCTCTGCGACACTATTGATTTGTCTACATTCCCCAATGGTCTCAAACATTTTATCATCGTAACTGTAATTGCAGACCATTCAGGGCTCAGTAGCACTACGCTGTTCAACATTTAAAGAAGTGAGAAGCATCAGTTTAAAAGTCGTCAAGCCTTACCCAGGAAGCCTAGGAATGCCCACTGACTGGCCCTACCTTTCTGTCTTTTTTTTTGATGTAGCCACAGAGGCCTGGGCCCTGCTCTTGAGAAATGTAGAGAAAATTCCCCTGACTTTCCCCTCGGATCTGATTACCTGGCTGCCAGAATGAAATGTCAGAGGAGAACTGCTTGGGGAGAACCATTCGGAGCAGAAGCCTTTTCAAAAGACTTTCCTCAAAGATCACTGCTGGGCACCAGACAGGTAATGGATTCAAAGTGCCAGCCACTTCTCAGACTGCCCATTTGTAAAATCACATCCAGGCAGCAACCCCAGAGCCAAGCAAATGAAACTCTTTATATCTGAATAACTGCCTAAAAATCAGGGCTGCAAAGCTACAAAAGGGTATCTTCAATGGAAAAGATATTTTAAGAAAACTTTAAAATCAAAGAATGAAAAATCCAAAGAGCCTCTTGCCTTTTCTTTCCTTATTGTCAATATCCTGCTCCCTCCCCACCCTTGACTTCTTTCTCTTTGCCCTGAGTATGGTCAATTGCATAGGTTCTTGTCTCAGTTTGCTCTATTATCTAATG